>NC_089864.1:6815000-7446666 GCF_036373705.1 Amia ocellicauda | reverse complement strand
ACCTCACACAATGCATTTACCACATACACAATAGTTTGTTAGTTATTTTTAGCTGACCACATCCAAAATGATTGATTTATAACAGAGTATAAGGCTGAGAACGTGTAATTGCTCCAGCAACTTTTTTTGCGATACATATAGGTAACTGTTGATATAAACACTCTATAGGAGGGGTATTCTAAAAGAGAAATGTTGCATTGAGGGATGTCTCTTCACGCTTTATTTCTCGGGCCTGATGAATAGAGCTGAAGCTGTATTTGTTTCTACAATAATAACGCATGCTATCATGACAATAGCACTACCACAACAACATGTTTTCACATAGATGTTTTTGCCTATACTCGGGAACCAGAGGTGTGCCCAGAAACATGTTTTTGTCTTTTGTTTTTTCCCAGAAAGGCAACTGTTACTACAATTTAAGGATATTGCTATTTGGTTGAGCTTTGGCATCACTAGACATTCACTTTTGATTCGGTGTTATCTTGCTCAGTATCTTTACATTTAAAACCCTACCTTATCAGCTACTTTTTAAACAATTCTCACTGGAGGCAAGGGGAAAATATTATTGTTCCAGGGTTTATCCTAGCAGTGTTACGTAAGAGAGCAGGTCTTGAGTTTTGAGCGACCTGCTGTGACCCTTCCTTCTGATGTCGGTCATCCTGGGATCTCTCTTGACGCACACACTACTCTGTGATTTTCCATAAGTAAGGCTTTGTTGAACTCCCGTGCTGCTTTGTTTGCAAACTTGTATACTATATATTGACATTCCCCTGCTCCTCCTACTACTCCAACACAAGGACAGCCTTTTTATCCTCCTGTAACCTTCACACAACATTTGCTTTGCCTGTTTAGTTTGTGTATTTGCCTTAGTTTACATTAATATTTTGTTTAAATATTGTTAGCTACACGTGTAAATGTCAAAGACGTCCAGACAGTGATTTCACGTGTGTGGGTTAGGAGAGGGCTGAATGTCACAGCGGGGATTATCATAAAATAGACAAATGCGACTTAGCAAGCAGAGTGTACACAGAGCCAGCATCTGAAACATGGCTGGAGATCACAAACCCTCCGCGACGACTATAGAGGGACTATTAGAGGCACAAATCATGCAGAGATAGAACTCTTTTGTGTTTGATACACTGCTTACCTGAACACCACATTTGCCGTGCAGCAGGAATAAGAGAAAACATTTATAATCATGATCATTTATAACTGCTTCTGTTTGTCACAAACAAGTGGTTTTGCATACTTTAAATTTACACTTTATTGATGGTCGTATCGTTTCCATGCACATCGCTTGCCTTAAAGCTGGATTGACTTTATAAAACTGTTTTCCAACATGTCTTGTTATGGTGCGAACCTAAACAGACCTATAATAACACGTTCAAAATGTTTTCTTGGAAAGGGTGTGGAATTTTATACTATTTCTACTCTCTCCATTCAGCCTAAAATGAGTATTATGGATTGGCAAAACTGTTGTTTACCTTAAAATGTAAGCTTGGGTTCATCCACCAGAGTCCAGATTCATTACAATTACCACAACGACAACAAGTCCCCAGTCTAATCTCTGTCATACACACTCTGTAATGTGTAATCTTAACGCAGATAAACTTAGAAAGGTACTTTTTTCCCCTTAACATCAGGTAAAAAAGTAACCAAACTTGTGTTTTATTCAGAGCAGATACTAATAATGAAAAAATGAAAAGGCCATTAGAGAGGGCTGATTATATTATATATCGTGAAGACATAGTTATATAACTGTATATAAAGGCCTAATGTTGTTTATGGTTCCTGAAAACTCCTATTTGTCTTTCTTAATAAACGTACAAATAAGATGGCCTATTTTCCTACCCGATGCACTGAGTGGCAAGTGAAGTTTAAACTCCTTCAGTCTTTCTGTCTTCATCTCGCAGATTTAATCACCACTTGGCCTACTTCAGCTGACCTGGCAAGGGGCTTTAATGCAAAGTTAATTATAACAATACAGATTTACCTGAGTACAGCTCAGTATATAGGTCAGACACAACATCGCAGAGAGGCAATGTATGGCCATGGGTTGTAACATATAAATGGTATTTAATTGCCTTGTTTTCTTGTAGGATGTATTACTTTTTCCTGGAATCCTTTTAGAGATTTTAAGCTATGCAGGATTAAGTTTAGAATGTAATTTTTCCTACAAAAGCAATTGCTATAATCATTTTAAATGACTAAATGTTTATAATTCTACCCTAGAGTTACAATTTAGACAATATGGAAAACAAATACATTTTAACTTATTTTTAGATGTTATTTCAACTCATAATTCAATGGCATAACAAAAGCAAATCAGTGAAAATTTCGAGGAATAAATATACTGTATATGCTATCATATGCTATAAAAAGACACTACACAAAAAATAAATGCGGACAGCCTTACGCAGTTGACATTATGCAGTGTTTGTTATTTTTATTTAACATTCATATGTGTATGTGGAGTCACACTGTTTGATCTAAACAACTAAACAAATTGAAATTGTGCCACTGGTCTCAGCAGTTGGATTTATAGAATCCTTTCAAGTCGTTATTGATTGTGTACAGATAAATCTTCTGGCTTCTGTTTTATCCGATAACACTTAATATGAAATGATTGGATTCGGCCGGCTCAATTACAATCCCAAGAACATGAAGAGACCCACGAAACCTTCAGTATTGGGATTTGCCCACCCCTGTGCGAGCTTATCTTTTAAAAGCTCCCCAGCCCCTGTGGAAGCTAATGTACACTGGGCTTAAGAAAACAAAAATACACCTCCCACAGGGAAAATAAAAAAAGATATAGGTGTGTGGCAAATAAAATACAGTTAAAAAAGTAATGTAGCACTGGTCTTGGTAAATGAAACTTCATAAAAGCACTTAATTAAAGCCTGCACATATCTCTTGGGCTCTGCAGATATAACACACACACTGTTTGTCCTCTTCTGTGATGGTTGTGCTTTCTCGTGTGGTTGCCTTCACGTGCACTGGCGCCAACCGGAGAAGTTTTGTCGTCATTTCCCCGGCGCGGCAGGCCGGGGTGCCGTGTCTGTGCTCCTCACAGTCCACTGCAGCCATATCTCATTTCCACACTTCACTTTCACTCGACGTCACCCGCAGAGCTGCGAGGACGGCTCGTCCTGACAGGAGCGCTGCGGTGCTGTGTCTCAGCTCCCCACTAACAGACCTGGCCTTCACTCACCGTTGCTTCCCCTCCATTGCTCTCGAGTTCACCGTGTGCCAGGACAGTCTCCTTGTGTTTTTAAACTGTGCAGATTTGAACATCTCCCGGTTCCTTTGCTGATTCAAAGATTGCTTGTTTCTTAGTAAGATTTCAGCTGGCCCCATCCTTTACAAACACTTAGACATATACATACTGACATACATACTGTATATTTACAAGTAATATAAATATGTATATACGTAAATATATAAGTACATGTGATTGTTTCATCCTTTAATGTTTAGCATGTTGCAAATACATTTCAATACTATGCAATTAATTCCAATCTTCTTTCTTCATGTTAGAGCACAATCTGCCATGAAGGTATAGTTGTTTATTTATTTATTTATTCTTGCTGTGGAAAGATCTAATGCTAATTTTGTTCTTAAGCATCACTTGTATCATTGCTAAAGGCAAAGAAGAGCATGCCATGAGAATTTAAAGAAGACTTGTTAAAATGTACGTCTGATCTAGCCAAAGTATGTATGACCTTGCTATCTTCAAATTCCACGGTGCCAGCAGTTCTTGCACGTTGCTGTAGCATTTGATTAATATCACAATCCGTGTATACTATTTAAAGAAAATGATTGAGGCCAGTTTTGCCTGCCTGAAGGCAAGTATATTAAAATGATGGTGATGAACCGTTGACATGCTAACACTGCCATGAGAAAACCACGGCTTGTAGCTCATCTGGACGCTGTGGGGATAATGAGGGAAATCAGCGCTGACACAATCAAGTGGGAAAGGTATTCCCACCGAGATTTCTCCTCCACAGGCCAGGTTTTAATCATTATTAAAAGTAAACTGCAAATTGCCTGTAGTGTCTAGGACTGATTGTGAGAAATGTGAGATAGTTTATGTATATATTTATAGCCACGAACTGACTGCCATGGTAATTACAGAAATAATATATCAGTGTCAGACTTATATACACATATTATGCCGCACATCAACATTTCAATCAGGGTGTCAACATGGGATTAACATTTCTGCAAGTTTCAGAGCCTTTCGATTCCATTTGTTTGTTTGTTTGTTTATGTATGTTTGTAGCAGTAATAATTGTTTTACTAACACATGAGACTGGGGTCAAAGTGTGTGTATGAGCCTCTTATGGTGACTTCACTAGCTTAGGTGCTCAGTTTTCTTAAATCACCTGTATTGTTTGTCATTTATTAGGGTATATCAATCTGTATAATTTAAGATTTTATTCTATGCACTTTTAGAAAACCGACTTTTTTAATGTTGTTTTATTGTACGGTAGTTGATTTAAAAAGGATGTTCCTATTAGTGGCAAGATAAGAGGCTTTGAATCATTAATTAAGTTGGAGCTTTAATTGATTAATTGAGTTATTATTATTAAAAGGTATTACAAACATTTCACAAGGCCTACTCCAGTGTATCCAAGAGTACGGTGTGTGTTTTCCCATACGCATTAGGAGTTTCAGTGTGAATAATAATTTAGTTATAATTTAATTTAGTCATATCTTTAAAACTAGAATGACTGAATCATTGGTTTCACCGGTACAAACGAAAGAGACTCGATTGGTTTGGTTCAGTTGTTGTGGGAGGGGCTGAGTGACCTCACTGGCCTAAAAAATAATCGCCAATAAAGTTAAAACCATAATAGCCCAAATATTGGTTTCATTGGCACAAACCGGCACAAACTAAGCACGGAAGAGACGTGATTGGCTTGAATCTGTTGTTGTGGGAGTGACATCACTCGCCTAAAATAAATAAATGTTAATATCTTCAAAACCAGAAGAGCACAAACGTTTATTCAATGGCGCAAACTGGCTCAAATATAGCACAAACGAACAATATATATAATTAATCATCAATAATAAAGCCATTAGTGGGGGGGCAACTTCATGGAGCTGGGAGAGCCTATAGTGGACAGATATACTGTTTGCAACCAACAACGTTGTAGCTCACAGCCTGGTCTTCCCTAAAGCCCGGTGAGCAGTCAGTGCCAGGTCTGAAACCCGACACTACTATCTGTGGCAGTGTGTTCATTATTCTCCGGCTCTTTTATGTGTCAGTCTACTCATGACTCCTGTGTACATTGTTCCTGCGTCTGTTGCTGATTTACAACAATACCCTAAATGTTTTTGTTTTTATCCATTGCTGAAAAAAAGTATGTTTTTTTTAAGTGTATTGATCCTGACAACAAATTGTTGTTTTAATTCCTTATTCTGCATCACCTTCAACGTGCGAGCCGTTGGGGCGGGTGTCTGTTCCAACGCGACTGTGAGAAATGTGGAGATTAGAGGCCACCATAAAGAACCTGCCATCCACACTGGTGGTGAGAAATGTCAGGGCACTGAAGCCTTTACTCCTCCATTACTCATCACACACAGCAGGAGACTGCTAGCCTTTAATAAAACCTGACAGAACATTCATTCCCGGGAAGAAAGGCAATGAAAGCCCCCTTTGCCAAGAGTGAGTGAGAAAGGAGAGAAATGGCACCGTGTGCGGAACCTCGATTCAATACCTTTCTCAGACATGACTCAACTTTCATTTAAACCTCTTAAGACTTTCAAATGTGAAACAAGTGGCTTATTGTGCTTTTAGACATTAAACATTTAACTGAGCCCCCTTCCCGCCAAACACACACACACACACACACACACAAATGCATTCTGAAGATCTTGAATATATATATATATTTATATATACTTGTTGGTGTACATTCATTAAATATAATTAAACATGTTTTAAAGGTGAACTGGGATGTTTTGCATGTATCCTTCTCATTGTCCCTTCAGGCTAATAAAAGCGATAATATTTTGAGGATGAGCTATTCATGCTTAAGGGAAATAATTTAATTAAACCTGTTGAAGCAAGTAGTTTTCATAGGATAGGGGAAAAAAAAAAACATCACTTCTTAAGTAACATGAATAGAGTCAAACTAAAAATATTTGATTAGTGGAACAATAACTTGGGATTCTTATCACTTGTCATTTTGTAACACGGTACATAACTGTATATCAATCAATTTGTGTTTAGTATAGCACCCTTTGCAGGTTAGTCATAGAGTGCTTTACAGATTGATAACAAATAAACAAATAAATAAACCATAAATAATCAAATAAAATAAACCATTAGACACAGAGGAGAGAAAAAACAGCTTAATAGTATCCACCTACAAATACTACAGCACTAATGCCAGGAAGGTGAACCCCAGTTCTCGGTATTAAACTCTCCTGGGCTCTGGATTGGATGAAGCTGGCCATTTGAGTCAAACACTGTCTATCAACATAAACACTCCACATATTCTCTTAACAAGCAAACATAAACATTATTGCAGCGAGACCTGGGACCTCAGGTTGCGTGTTCATTATTCACAAGCACAGTTCATTTTGTAACACGGGTTTATGCTAGAGCTCCGCAGTTCGTTACAGTAATGACAAGACTAAAGTAACAACAGTAGCTGACGGTTTGTTTTTATGTACGATGGCGGTACGAGGTGGCCAAGTGGCTGATGTTGTTACAGAGATGATGTGTCAGTTAAAGATCCTTATTTACATTCTTTGTCTCGTTACCCAGTTCTACTGTCTTCTTTACACAGAAATATTTAACTCTCATCTGCACTTAAAAATATTTGTAAATCTGAGGCCTCAAATGCAGGAGCTACACTTATATCCTGCTCTTTTGCAAACGACCCTTCTTTGTCACCAGTACATCAGGATTTCAAATGACGATGACTATTAAAGCGGGTCGTCATGTGGAAGGACTGTTTTAGTGCATTGATGTTGAATATCCACCAAGGCCTTTTCCACTGTGGCATGGTGTCTTTTATTATGCACGGCTTCCCATTATTTCTGGGTGATCTCAAACATCCCTCGCTTTCTTGCCTTGTACGCTTCTGTTGTGAGACACTTGATTTGCATATGCATTCGGGCGAGTTCACATTCTTGACGGGCCTCAGCCAGAATTTCTGAAATTCCCTCAAAGTTATGACCTCGATTGCGTTGGTTCGAACTGGAGCTCTCGGAGACTGGGCTTGCAAGCTTGGCACGGGAGTGAAGAGGTAGGAATTAGGACTAGATGATACCAAACCTCTCCAAAAACTTTAAAACAGTGGTCTAATAAGCTTATAGACTTCTTTTAGACAAAATATGGTATTTTATATGTGTATAAAAAGTGTGGATGTCCTAAAATGTTATGGTAAGCAAATCCTTCCCACTTCATACTCTGCACAATAATACAATAAATGCATGTACGCCTCATAAAATGCTGATTTGTGCTAAAAAGAAGAAGAAAAAACATTTTATTTTGTGTGGGTGAAGCAGGTGCTTTAATCACGAGGACAGAAAAGGAAGCATCTTCTGACAGCAGCCTCCCTTTCATTTACACCAAGCAGCAGTGCTGACAGGATCTGGTGTTGTTGTGTTTGGCGGAGATTCGCAGGTCCCCTTCTCCCAAAATATATTTAACAGACCATTTCCTCTTCATCTGACAAGACCGGCCTCTCCTGGGCCCTCCATATGGGACTGCGGCAGCTGGGCCTCGTGCTGCCGGAGAGAGTGGAAAACCAAACAAGGTCTGAAGGAGACCCCGAGCGCAGGTGATAATGTTCCCGGGAGACGAGGCGCAACAGGAGTGTGAAATCCAGCAGTCAGGCTGACGAAACCAGACATTTACACATCTATTTATCTAGTCTTTTATTATTATTATTATTATTTGTATTATTAATGGATTCAGTGTAATTGCCTGTGTGACACAGGAGAGGAAGCTGCCGAAACAGCAGATATTCTAGCCTGAAATATTGATTGTTATAAATGTGTTCATGTGTGGAACAATATTGAATTTACACCTGCGATTCCTGTGGCAAATCAATTTTCAAAATTATTAATACATTTGAAGGCGCACTCTCACACACAATTATATATATATATATATATATATATATATATATATATATATATATATATATATATATACTGACAGAGAAAGAGAGAAATAGATAGATAGATAGAAAAATATATATTTTCACCTGATATATTAATTCTAACAAGAATTTAATAGTTTATAAAAAAAAACAGGTACGTATAATGAAAGATAGAGAGGGAGAGATAAAAATGTGTATTAATACATTGTTAGGCACACACAAATATATATGAGAGAGAGAGATTAGATAGATAGATAAATATATATTTAGCTGATTATTTTTAAGATAAGAATTTAACAGTTTATAAGAAACAGGTCTGTATAATGAAAGAAAAAACATATGTGCCAATGCAGTTATCTGGAAGACACATTATTGGGTGAAAACTGACAATTATTCACCTTCACATCATTTTAAGTGACACAATCTGCAGCAAGATAAAGGGCAGGATTGGTGCACGTCACAATGAACCACACATGCCCTAGACATGGCACTGGCTCTTTCAATTAACTTCTTGGTTTAATTGCTTCTGTTTCAAAAGCATCTGGATGAGTACTAATCATTGTTGATTTGACAAGAGAGTACAATGTTTTGGTCCTGATCTGTGAGACGATTCCTACACGGTTTAATAAACTGAAAGACACAGAATGATCCAAACCCATTTTACACACTTCTTACTAAAAACTAGCACCATGTCTTTGAACTGAGCTGAACACAAATTATACCATTCCTAATATCAATTTATGGAATTCAAATGTAATGATATTGAATCAAAACACCTGTGGAGGTTAAGTGCACTTAAAAATAAACCACTTTTGAGGAAAAATCTGGACCAGTCCTGTCATGCCGGCCGCCGCAAAGTGAGTTTTATGAGCTTGCAAAAACGTTTTGGAAAAATGTAACCTTACTTTAAAAATATCAGCTTATCAGCCTGCAAAGTACATAAACACTGAATTAATAGGGTACACATTGCTTTAAATGTCAGAATTATTTTCCATTAACAAACTAATGACTTTTGGAAACTTTAAGATACCAGCAATCGTGGATTACTTATCTGTCTGACCGCACAAGTGCCGGTTTATCGTGGATAATGTGTGAAAATATTATCGACTCACTCCTGTCAAGGCTTTGACCATGAACAGAAATCTAACTAAGACAACACTTTCAGAGGCCTTCTTTTCAAATTGATCGCACCCAATCACACTGCAGTTTACAGGACTGGAAAAGCCGTCTCAGGCATATCTCCAGGCACCTGTTCTGCACAGCCCCAAATGAGATTGGCTCCCTGGCACGGGGTGGGTCAATCTTATAGGGTCTGCAGCTAGACATGCTGGTAGATGGGAAGCTATTGCACATACCACAGGCCTTGACTGAAAAAATAAAGCAGATTTGATATTGGACAGAATGCTGCTGTCAAGAGTAATTGTAGCTAATTTTAAATCTGAAGGAACGCTACCAGATGTCAGGGATACATTTATAACTTGTAAAAGGAAAGGAACAATACTGTCAAAACAACTGAAGGGAAGATGTGAGGGGAATAAGGGGTTTTGCTCAAAGAGGAAAGGGCCACGGGAGTTTAAAACGGCGATCCCTCCCCAAAGCAGCATTAAATGATGTTTATTGATGTTTAAAGAGGGGTTGTGGTTTTTCACTTAGCACATATGGTAGGTAAGTGGGTCTCCAGTAAAGCAAAACCAAAGGAAGAAACAAAACATTTTCTCTGGTTTGCTTTGCTTTTGTCCTTAGTTGTTGCTTTCACCGGAGACAACCCACTTGCCTACCGTATGTGCTGTTTCTATAACCGTAATTAAAGGTCACATCTATTTCAGTAATCTTGTTTAGCTTCGTGTTGTCTTAGCAAATCTCCGAACAACAAAATGCCCCCTTTCCATTCCTGCTGGGCGCAGAGGAGGACAATTGACTCGTAAAGGATTTGGTCTGACCTTTTCACCTCTTTATTTTTTTTTCCACAAAAGCTTTTCAGAATGATGATGTGCTCTTGAATGCTCCTTGACCCAGCGCTCGGTAATACTGCTCTAGCATTTCCCTCTGAGAAGCAAGAGGGAGAGATAAGGGAATCTGTCCATATGAAGCACCACTAGTGTCCTTTTTACAAACGTGTGCTTGTGACATCTAACTGTACTTCAGTGAAAAGGCTGGGGCTATTACTTCCAGTTTGCTGGGTTAATCTATTTCACCCAAGAGACTAAAGAAGTTGTAATATTTCCACTGATTATTTAACAGATTTATGTGTATTTTTTTTCTACAGAAACATATAGTCAGTAAGTGTAGAAGTGTCATTTTGTACCACACAACATTGCCGATATTGAATAGACTGACCTAAATACTGAACCTAGAAATCTACAAATGTGACCTGAACAGGTGACATATCCATCATCATAATCTAAATAATAATAACAACAATAAAACTAGGTTCCTGATCACAAATTAAACTAGGAGAATAAGTACTATGTTATTTTATTTGATTAGTTTCAATGGATGTTTATATACGAACTGGAGCAATTGGAGAACTGGAGAACTCAAATGGCTATAAACACTAACCCATTATAGTAATAAAAAATAAAATAATAATAAAAAAATAATAATAATAATATAGTAGTAGTAGTAGTAGTATTTATTTATTTATTAACAGAAGCACATACCTAGGGTGACTTACACTTGTCACATAATTCAAATATATATTTATTTATTTATTTATCTATTATTGTTACAATGTAATATTTATTTTTGTATATGATGTACTGTTATCTACCAAATTCTGTACACAGGTATCACTTTTGCTTTAATAAATTGACACAATTAACACTGTTTGATTATTTAATAAATCTAGAACCTTCAGGAGGGATTCTAATTAACTAGAAGCTCTACTACTCTGCCATATCTATCATGCTACCTGTACAGAGCAAAAGTCTCAAGAAAATGTTCCATTACTAACCCCTAAATCCGGCTTCTGTGTTGTGCGCCTGGGATGCCTGCCAAGTCTGAAGTTACTATTGAATTAACTGTTGCCCCCCTGCAGGACGAAGACGATCGTAATAAAATCTCCCCGAAGCCTTCAGTGTTCTATAAATTTGCTAGAACTGCATTCAATTACTGTGCTACTACAATGGTTGATTGTCTTACTTTATTTACCAGTAGCCTTTTGATATTATTTGTATATATTACAGGAAATGTTCTGTATAATGGCAAACCAGACAGTGCAAGTGGATTTCTTTTTTTATTTTAGAACAGACGAAGCCCTACCGTGCAAATAAACATGCATAGTACATAAAATAAAACCAGCTTGTGTGTATTTCACTTCTTGACATCAGTCGTTTGTAATATAAAGATGTTTAATTGAATTATATGGATGTGGGATTTATACTTTTAAATCTGCTGCTGGTGGCTTGTTCATTGGTTTATGTACACATTAAATATCTTTATAAGATATGTAATTTATCTTAACCCTAAGACACACATTTAACATGTAAACAGCACATTAAATGAACTGATTTATACAGGATTTCATTTTCATTATTATTTCATTATATAGGATTTGGATGTATAAATGGATTCTAGACATTTCGATTTTATGATTTTACATTATTTGTAAATAGTTTATAAAACAGTTAGGAACCATTCATAATTCAATTTATAATATATGATTTATCATTTATAATAAAGATTTGTAACAAAATAGTGTTTTGGCAGCTTGTTAATATTCATCTATATCAGTTTTTTTTTCTATTTGTTTCATTGTTAAACAGCACTTGATTCCTACATTATTGGTCTTATCGTTACATATGTATTGTCGGTGTGTATTTGGTTTTCCAATTCGTATTGCATTTGTTCATAGTGTTGCCACCTGCAGCGTTTTTCAAGTAACGGTTGTTGTACGTAAGATAGGAAGTGTCGTACAGATATTTATTTCCTGTCCAA
The DNA here is from genome assembly GCF_036373705.1 of Amia ocellicauda. Lineage (NCBI taxonomy): Eukaryota > Metazoa > Chordata > Actinopteri > Amiiformes > Amiidae > Amia > Amia ocellicauda. The sequence goes on along the minus strand of NC_089864.1, from coordinate 7,434,607 downwards.
GGCTCAAATTCTTGCAACAAAATGGACGACACCAGGAATTATGTTCATTATTTATTTTCTCCAGATGGGTAAACAAGAATAATATAACTGTAATCAGATTATGTACCAGTTGGCATGTTTTATTACCCCATTTTACTTGTCCTTTACAATATTCAGTTCCTTCTACACAATAATTGGAAATATTTTATATCTAACATTTCTTTCTCGTATATTATTTTAATGGAAAGAAAAAGGCATGATTTGTTATGTGCAACCTCTTGTGTAAGTGTAACCAGTTGAGAAACAATATTTCATTTTTCAATGCGGGCTGTGTTTGGTAAGTGACTGATTATACGTGACAAGACAGAACGTGTCTGGGTTGGGATTTCCTAAGAGAAGACTCATTACTGAACCTCATCTTTCCATGGCAGTACATTCTGTCATAATGGGAGCCTGCATCCCTATCTGTTATTAATTTAGAGATGTCGTTTGCCAGGCCCAAATTGTGGCTAATGTGAGCCTGGGCGGCTGCCCTGAAATCTGTTGTCTCAGCAGGAGAAGATTAATTTCATTGACTCTCTTTGTCTGTCTCTCTGACTTCCTGTATTTGGTGCCTCTTATCTCCAGAAAGTCACTGCTGTCACTTTCTCTTCCCTCAGCTATCGATTTATTTATTTATTTATTTATGTTCTCTTTATGTCCGGATCTCTCTCGCTCACAGTGTTGTAGTCCAGGGTTAAAGAGCTGCTCCTTGCCTCTTACACTCTTATTCTGAACATTTTATATCACACATAAATTACTGATATTTCAGATATTAAATTGTATACATGCAAGATGTGTTCACAGATAGGCTTTAGTCACAATACTTCTACTATAAGAGATGGATAGATTACATTGACATGCTATTCAAAAGGTTAGCTTACATCAGTAGGCATTTAGAGTTTTGCAGTCCTGGTTTAGAGTCAATCAATAAAGTCTTCATGTTAAATTGTCACATATTGTTTGTTTATTCTGCATGTTTGTTTGTTTGTTTTATTGATTCTGAAAGCTTTTAAAATAACAGGCTACTTTATTTTTTCCATGTAATTTCACTTACATTTTGAATTAAACATTGGTGGTTGAAGTGTAAGTTTCTGGAAGCAGCCAAGTGCAAACGTGTTCATAATTAGGGGAGAATGGTTGTACGTTGCCTGTAATAAAGTGTTAAAGTATCTGATTACAGAATCTATCCCTTTCAGAGGGAAGACACAACGGATAATTAATATTTCTGAGTGATTTGTAGACTTGTAGAGGGTAGACTTTCATTGTTGTGTGAGTGTCTGACTGGTTGGCATTGCTCTCAAGTTATTCAACATTCTTTCACAAAAAGAATAATTAAGAACAAGCCTTTTCTCTTCTGTTTTGGTGTTACATGCCAATGTCTCAGATATGTTATAAGCCTGGCACAGCTCTGGTTTTCATCCAGACACTGACTTCATCCAGAGCTGCTGAGAGCCCCATCTACACTTCCAGAGTTTGCTCAGGTCACCCTGATTAAACCCCCATGTAAGGATGTTTTCCTGGTCTGGCTTAAGATATAGTATTTGGCTGCCGGTGAAGAGTAATTTGTAAGCAGCGTCGTACTTGATGGACCATTTACGTTTCTGAGCTGAGGCTGATTCATAGATTCTCTTGAGTTGCGTTTCCTGTTTCACCCAGGCCTTGTTAGTCCAGCGTTTCACTTGTAATTTCACTCAAAGACATTTTCTCCCTCACAGAGCAGTAACTCTGTAACTCCCCTTGCGAAACACACATTTAAAAAGCTGTTGTCCTCTGGGCTTAACAATGGGCAACAATCACAAATGCATTAAACGCAGAGATTTGGTAAAAATCTTGTTAAAAAATCTCTTTCACCAGGGCAAATTTGGCGTAGAGTGACTTAAATTAGTGTGTAACAACAATATGTTTTGTTAACCAGTAACCAGGTTATAATTTTCAACAGCAACAATACAATAATAATATAATACAAAATACTAAATCGCCAGCATTGCATGGAATGGGAAAAGAGGTATCTGGTAGTAAGATAATTGGAGCTCTACAAGATTGTGTCCTTGCAGCATCTCAAATCACCGAAGCCATGAGCCTGCATCCTTGAAGGGGTGTCATTCAGCTGACCATTACTTTTCACACAAATACAAAAAAACAGATTGTGTAGAGTGCAGCGTCAGGGTGAGAAACGTGGCTGTGTGGCGAATCATTGACTTGAAGGCTGTTTCTCCTCCCGCTGATCTATGTGAAAGGCCAGTCAACAAAATTCAACCCCAGCCCATTGGAAAGAAATTAATCAATAAACGAACAAAACTGACTGTGCCTGTTTTGGACGATACGGCATATTTTGTTCTGGCTTTTACTAGTGATGTATAATCATAAAAGCCAATTTTCTCATCCACTAAGCCATTGGAATGCAGGTATAAATCACACGGTTCTGATCACGGTTATGAAGTCGAACTCGGAATCTGTTTGTTTCCTTTTCATCGGGGAAGGAGTTTGCTAGAAGGGAATATGCTTCCCCTCTTGAGGTGCTTGAGTCCACGATGTGCCGAGTCATGCTTTTACAGCGAAAATGATGTCGTTAGCCAAACAACATCAAAAGAGCTCATCCTTCTGAATACGGAAATGTCTCATTTAAATGTATAATCCCGATAAAGGGGAAAACTTGGATTATCCAGTGTTGTGAGTGAGAAAAGAAAGGATTACGAGCCAGGTGTTCGGATCTTAGATTAGGGGATTCCTTCACAGAAACACTAAGTAATTAGCACCCCCCACCGTTGCCATGCCAACCTGTTAATTCCCTCCACTGTGAATGTTCCTGCTATAATTACCAAACATGATGAGAACTGTAATTAGTTACAGCATCGTTTGTCAGTTGTTTTTTTTTGTTTTACTAAGAATTTGCATACCTGTTGTAACATAAATTCTCACAAAATGTCTGCTAACTTTACTATTATTATGGGTACTGATTTAGATGAGTGACTCCATGTTTTAACTTGCAAATAAGTATTGTAAATAGTATTGTGGAAGGGAATCTACAATGTTGTATTTACATATATATATATATATATATATATATATAAACATAACATAACATACACCGATCAGCCATAACATTTTGACCACTGACAGATGAAGTGAATAACACTGATAATCTCGTTATCATGGCACCTGTCAGTGGGTGGGATATATGAGGCAGCAAGTGAACATTTTGTCCTCAAAGTTGATGTGTTAGAAGCAGGAAAAATGGGCAGCGTAAGGATCGGCCAAATTGTGATGGCTAGACGACTGGGTCAGAGCATCTCCAAAACTGCAGCTCTTGTGGGGTGTTCCCGGTCTGCAGTGGTCAGTACCTATCAAAAGTGGTCCAAGGAAGGAAAAGCGGTGAACTGGCGACAGGGTCATGGGCGGCCAAGGCTCATTGATGCACGCGGGGAGCGAAGGCTGGCCCGTGTGGTCTGATCCAACAGACGAGCTACTGTAGCTCAAATTGCTGACAAAGTTCATGCTGGTTCTGATAGAAAGGTGTCAGAACACACAGTGCATCACAGTTTGTTGTGTATGGGGCTGCGTAGCTGCAGACCAGTCAGGGTGCCCATGCTGACCCCTGTCCACTGCCGAAAGCGCCTACAATGGGCACAGAACTGGACCATGGAGCAATGGAAGAAGGTGGCCTGGTCTGATGAATCACGAGTTCAAGGTGTTGACTTGGCCTACAAAAGGGGGACATACACAATATTAGGCAGGTGGTCATAATGTTATGGCTGATCAGTGTATATATATATATATATATATATATATATATATATATATAACAATTTACATTTTAAAGGAAACCATATTTCTCAGGAGGTAAAATACAATGTGTATCACAACCTTATTAGAAACGCCATCTTAATTTCCATATTCTTTCTCCGGCACATACTTCTTAAATGCCACCGCTTGTGACTTCAGTCGACTTATCTCATCCACCCAGAGTACGGGATATGCCATGGAGGGCCGGCTGATAGTGAAAAGCCGTGGGGTCCCCCTGGGGCCACAGTGAATATGTAACAAGATGTTTTAAATAGCTGAAATTCTTCCAATTCATTCTGCTGCTAAGGCATGCCTGCTGCAGGGCTTCAAGCCTTGTGGCTCTTTCACCCTAATTGCCTGTCTGACCTGTGCTCTAACCAAGGGAACCCCAGACTGAAGGAAATATAGACTGCGAGGTTGAGAGTCAGATGGAGAAAGAAAGAAAAAACATTAGGAATGCAGCAAATAAGAGAGATTGGCTCATTCAGAAGATATGTCCCCATGTCTGTGCGGTGGGACACAGCTGGTGTGCCTTTCAGAAAGATCTCTCTGCTTTGTGAAAGATACTGGAAATGGTGGGAGATCTCAAGGGCAAAGCTGTCAAATGGAAAGTGAGAAAAGATTAACGAAGACCCTCTACATAGAAAGCCATTTATTCGCAGATGATTGTTCAGCATCCAAGACTACCTATGTGGGTTTGCACCACACTAAAGGTGAAGCAGATGAGAAAATGACAATGATGTACAGGCGTGATCTAAACAGATGTGTCTAAGGAGGGGTTGAGGGGTGGAGAGACACAGGGTAGTTCACGAGCAGCTCATTTCACCGCTGGGGGGCAAACGTATGAGAGATGGGGCAGTCTGTCGGTCCAGCTGGAACCGGGCTCGGGTCGGTGGGTCTCTGCTCTCGTCGCTGATGAACCATATCTCACTAAAGCGATTTATGACTCTGATTTAAGTATGATCTTTTACCAACAGCACATAACGTTTCCTCGGAGATGAAAGAGTCACGAGGGGGGACTGATTGTTCTTCCCCGATGCGATCGGAAAATGGGCTTCGTACCGGCAACGCCATCCTGGCTCTCGTGAACAGCTGGTCACGACCCTGAACGGAGAGTGGAGGACAGGCCTGCAAGAGCTGAACCAACTCTTTCGTTTGGACACACTTCAGGTCGTGTGTTCAAACTTGTACAGCAGTGCAAGGCGATGTTTTAGAAGCATTATTCAGAAGCATTATTTAGAAGCATTTAGAAGCATCTCTCAAATGATTATTTCCAAAAGAAGGAAAGCGGGGAGGTTTATATTGATAGATTGATTGATTGAGTATAAGATTTAAGTATAATTAGATTAAAGTTTTTTGGTGCATCTGGAGTGCCTGATTGAATCTAGATGGTTGCCGTGCTTTCTATTTTTTCTGTCGTTTAAAAATATGTTGATAATATAATTTTAGACCTGTATTTTTCTTTGCGTATATGAAACATGGCAGTATTATGCTATAATCATCTGAACAAGTACTTCACATTTATAAACTAAACTCAGTTATGTAAGGGGCTGGGGTTATTAAAAACCTACATAAATATAAAGGTTGGGGTGTACATGATATAGGGCCGGCTTAAATCAAAACTTTGACCCACCTGCTAATAGAAAACTATAGAATTGTACTCAGTTACAGCTTCATTTTTAGTAAGATGCCACTTTTCATCAATGTAACCGCTATGATGTACAGGTTTGTAGTTTGCTATTCACGGGTGGGTCAAAGTTTTAATGTAATCCGGCCCCAAGTCTGATACTGGTCATTGACTTAATTGATATGAGTCTGAGAAGATCAGAGTTTCATCCTTGTTCGTAATTATTTTATTGTCCTTCTGGTCTTCGAGGTATTATTCTTTAAAGACATTTTAATTATTAGCAAAACCAATTAGTTATAACTGCAATAGATAAAATAATATGCAGTCACAGAAAGTTCCAAAATACCATTAAATCCACACTGTCCAGCCCCACAGTTTTGGTTGGCAGCAGAATACACCTCTCCTAGTTTCCTATTGAAATAACAATGCTGTGTTAACAGAGTGGAACCTATTTGCATGGCTGGCTCCACACATAGCAGTAGTGCAGAACCCTTTTCTCGAGAGCAGAAAGGGCCTTTAGGTCTATGCATAACCTAAACATAAATGACTCTATTGAACCAATGAATTGCCTCATTGAGCCAATGCGGCGTCCACTCCTCACAGAAGTTATTTCTTTAATGATACCTATAAGGCCGGGAGCCGCCTGATCCCGGAGGGGTTTGTGATACGCACCACTGATCAAACTGTGCGTACCAAAGGACAAGCTGCTGTTCCTCTCAGGGCAGCACAGGCCTCAGTAGATTGACGAGGCCCGAGTCCTCAGTCAGGGTAAACAGCAGCGAGTTTTAGGCTTTCTCTGTGCTGATGTCACATTCAGGGTTCGTCTCTACGCTACAGTGTAAAGAAAATGTTCACCGTCTCGATCTGTGTGTATGTTTTGTGCACGTTTTGTCTTCTTGTGCAAGGATTGTGTTGTAAACCTATCAGTCTATATCATGGTTGTGGTTTGCTGTGTTATGCGTGGCGATATTAGGGATCTAGACGAGAAGATGAGCGGACATTTTTCTTGGAAAAGAAGGAGGAAAATTTGGAAAATTAAGTGTTGGTTTCCTCTGTCACGTCACATTAACCATGTTTTTGTTGTTGTTTTTTGGTGAAAGGCTAATTATTTATGTTCCTCTTCACCATTGTGTTTTTTTCGCTAACTGGGAAGGATGTTTTTGATTTATTGACTAATTACTCCCACGCTTTTACTACTGAACCCCTGACACTGATGATATCCACTGGACAATTTCGACTCACCTGTATCCTCTCTCTAGACAATGAGCTCCTCAGTTTAAAAGGAGTTTAAAACTTGGGGAGAGTTTAATGGGCAAGTTTAAAACAGGGCAGTATAAATGTCCTAACCTGTGTGTTTTAAATAAATGAATACATGTACATTCTTGTGTAAATCTCGAGTCTTGTGTTCTGTGTGTTGTGGGTGTCCCAGGATCGTGAATTGTAAATAAAGGGGCAGAGTGTCATTGCACCTGTGACATGGCCTGAACCTGACTTTAACTCTTGTGCATGTTGTCGTCTGCAAGTAATCCTGAGGAATGCTAAGACGTGAAATAATGGGGACAGAGCTTAGAGCAATACCGGCCAGGGTCTGTAGGACAGGGAGGGCTGGAGGAGTGAGAAACATGTTCCTGCATAGCAAGCCATACTCCAGACTCTATGGAAATGTAACAGAAAAAATGTGTTTTAAAGGTCACTATCCTGTCATTTACATTCTGACATTTTAAGACTTTCTTTGGAGGCTTTTTTAAAATGCCGAATGTAATGTTATTCTATTTTAATCTTCATTTCCCATTTTTTTAGAACCCAAACAAAACAGTAATGATAACTATAATTTGTTTACAATTATTATTATTATTTATTTTCTTTCTTTCTTAACTTTTTCCAATCAGCTTTGGGGTCAATTATTCAGAATAATTTCAATATTGAGAGTGTTAGTGGGGAAAATAGGATTGACGTTTAAATTTAAGTCAAGACAAGGCTCTATTCAATCCCTTTCTTTACATGACAGTGATGCTCTTTGTTAAGCTGTTAGGCTACACAATTAACTCTTTGATGATTCACAGAAAAACAAACCTGATATTCTTATCTTGCACTTCACACACACACACACACACACGCACACACGCTCCCTTACCCGTAGTGGTCGGTAACATCTACTGTTGTAAACATGTCAAAATCCTTGTTCATAACTTTTGGAGCTTTTTAAAAAGTGATAACTGGAGGTTTTCTCTCTACTCACCAGACCATGAAATTACCTAATTTAGTCCGACTGTGAATTAATTGGGTGTGGCTACAATAATATTAGACTCCATTATATGCTGTGATGTAACTTGTGTGGGTTCAAACAAGATCAGTCTGTAGAGGAATCCTCATCTCAGCCCAACAGAAGAGGGCATTCAATAAGTACTTTATTGCTCTTAATGTCATAATAACGATGTTGTTTTTACCTACTCAATAGAAGAAGGCTTTTTTGTTTCAGAAAACTTCATAATAGATCTAATACATATAAGTGTTTTCATTAGAAAATTGCATGTTTTTATCTGACAGGAGTTTGATCTGCAACAAATTTCAGATCTTGAATATAAAGATGTGGTTTATATTGTGGTATAAAAATATTGTTTATCTGAAATATAGATATGCATGCTTACTACAGCAATGGTTAGTTAAGCTGTATGAAAATATGAAAGCGATTTCACATCATGCATGAAAATAATGTTTACTGCAATTGTGTTTCTGTGACTGTAAGTTTACACTATGTGATGGTAACCGTCTAAATTGCCTAAATCAGTCTCTGGAATAACTTACAAGAAACTAAGAGCAAAATTAAGTCCGACAACCCTGTACTTGTCAGGATTTATTTTTACTGAAAGAAAGAAGTCTTTGATAAACACAAAAGCCATCCCCCAAAATGGATTTGTAATCTGTCATTACATAGTGGGGTCAAATTTCAAAGTTAGTGCATCGGTTGACAAAATGGTACATTAAAAAGTAATTTGTATCTCTCGTATACAGAAAAGGGAACATATCTGAACCGATCCATACAATGAATTTTAAGGGCAAATATATGCTGAAAGTAAAATTATGACCTTGGTCTCAGGGGATAGTTTAAAAAAGATAACATCTTCCACCTGAGAAGCCCACACCTCCATTATTAAATTATATCACACAGAGAGCACATAATCAATCCAAGGATCCAATCCAATTCCAAGGAAGCGATTGCAAAAATGTGACAGTCACGTGAATCATAGCTGGAAGAAGAAATTAATCTATATTGCAATGAAAGCAGCCTGGCTTGGCAGGCCAATAATTACAGTTAAGAAATTACCTTAGTGATTTCCTCAGTTTGCAAAGAAAAGTGGACTTGCAGACACTGCATTGGCAAGACTGACTTACAGTGAAAAAATAGTTGTCAGCTGCAGATCTGGGCGATCTATAAGGCAGCTTATGTGAGTGAGATGAATGTGGACTTGTAAGGGCTGCTGATTCATAGAGGATTCATTCTTTTACCTTAAATAACCACACAGTAAATACCTCAGTTGTTCTTCGTTATTTTCAGTAATGATGTAAGATGTGCAGGGATTAGTTTAGATTACTTTGATTAGCACTCAAGAGTTTCCAAATGAATACATATGATGATGTATTTGTTTAACTGTCAAGCATGCGATACTTAATGACATTCAATTAATTAACTGTAATTTTAAGGTTTTAATAACTGACACTTTTGAATCATGATTAATTCTCTTTACCTCCCTGTCTGTCTGTGACTGATGCGACGGCTCTGTTTTATGATCCATCAATTCACACATATAAACACGCTGAGGCTCTTCAGCTCTCCTAGCAGACAAGACCACTTAGCGTTCGTGTTTTACAGTCTTTTGTTTTGTTTTGTTCGTTCCTCCCTCTAAATTAAAACGAATAGAGTAAACCCTGGCTTGTATAAATAGCACCGCACAACTGTGATTTAGTTAGATTTCCGATCAATGCCTGTAGACTGGGGCCTTTATTTCATTTCGTCTTCTGCTGGCTCCCTTTGCCATCTATCCCCGATGGGAGTTGCGGTGCATGTGATGCAGTTTGTCTCTCGTCTCATGCCTTGTGATTGCAATAACTACCGCACACTGCGTTGGCAAGAGCCAGCTTACAGAAGCATTTCACTCGGCAGCTCTCAAATCATTCTGCGTATTGCCGAAATGGGATAATAGGGAGTAGAGAGTTTAGTGTACATCGGTTTGTTTTTATTGCGTCTTTTGTAATTGGAATTCGGTGCAACAAGCACGAATTAAAATAGTTTTAATTATATCAGTGTTTCACAAAAACATACCCTATATTTGTTTGCTTTGCTTGACTGTATTATGTGCTGCTTTTTTTGATTGCTTTTCCTCAAGATGCAATACCAGTGGAAAGTGAAACTGTTATATATTTAATGAACGTATTCTGTGGCTGTTATCAAGACAGGCTGCAGGATAGCAAAAGAAGAGAGACGAAAATATCCATCTATCTATAGAGAGCTATCTATGCACATTTGCATGCACACACACACATATAAATATACATATATGGTTAACCAACGTGATAATGTATTATTACACTGAGGATTTATTCCAACCAGTCTGTTTTTAAAGCTGTCATTTTGGGCCCATCCATTCAGACGAGCTGTGTGTAAAGAATTTGAAGTAGCATTGTGCTTGGGGTTAGCTGGGGTCACAGAGGGGTGGGTGTGGTTAATGCTTTACCTACATTCGAGTGTTTTTTGTTTCTACACCACTTACATTGAAAGTCAGTACAATATTGTTATACATTTGTATGATTTTGATCTCATCCCTTCTGGATGCTAGACAATCCATCGGGTGAAAAATCGGCAGGCTGGTAAGTTAACATTTATCGTGTATTGCCTGGGAATAGACATCTATTCTAGCTGTCTATAACTGCTCCCAGACTGCTGATTTGGCACTGCCTGCCAATGCCTCTCCCACAGACACAGAGTCAGCACAATGTCTGACAGGATACGCAGCCAATTAAATCTATAGGTGTCGGGGGCAAAGGGCAGAGCCGCATTCACGCACAGAACTGCTGCCCTCAGTCCTTTCAGGACAAATGAGGTGCGAGAGAATCAGACCCTTTTCCCTATTTATAAAAGTCACCGATTGTCATTGTGAAATTAACTCATCTAACTTGAAATAATGGCATGGAGGGGGCTAACACGGGGGCTACATGTTAGTAATGAACACAAATGCTGTATTTTCATGTTCCTTAGCTGACTGCTCTTCACGTGGTGTGGTGATAACTTTAATACATATCTAAAATTATTGTCTTAAGCCGTGCTGAAAGAAAAAATACGATGATTAAGTATTCCTTTAAGATGGCCATCAAACTGTCATCCAAATTAATTTAATGAAAACTTAAAAATATCATGCATACAGTGCATACAGTTCACAGAAGGCATGCAGAAGCCCCGAAAGTGGCTTGTTGTTGTTGTTAAGTGATGATGATAATAAGAAGATGAAGAAAGATTTTTATACTTTCTACAAATTTCATTTATTTTCTCAGTCTGTCACATAACACATGGGGAACAATTTCAATTTCTGTCCCGTCAAAAATCCCAATCTCGGAATCACATCTCTTCGAGTGTGTCAGGTTTAGAGAATGGCCTTGCAAAGCCAATTGGTTGTGTTCGAAAGCAACGTGAACTGCGCACTTCTATACTTAGTCCCTTCCCTGAGTGATTTAAATCATTACTTTAACAACAATAGAAAAGTGCCATTTTAGAACAGGGTTAGACACAACAGCAGAATGCAAAAGCAGGGATGTGTTCAGTTTTGTTTTTGGAATTGTGTTTAGTAATTCTGAAGGCTTTTATATTAAATGTTTAATACTTTGTCTCCTGTTTCCTGATGGTTTGTAGATTACACAATCAGTTTACCAATATTGTTGTTATATAGCACCCATCCTTATATAAAGCACCCATATAGCACTATATAGCACACCACATAGTGCTTTAGATATGAGAAAATGTGGAATCTAAAAAGGCAAAGCAAATTGTTAGATATAGGTTATGAATAAATGTCTAAATCAAATAACTATCTATCTGCTTATCTACTTGTTTCCCAGAAGGACCCTCTTTCTAACCTTTTGCTTAGTTTGGTGGATTTAGGGTTGTTTACCAATATGAAGGCGGTAGTCACCTCACTCATCCAAAAGTCAAACGTATTGACTTCTCTGAGATCACATAGACTCTTGAACTCGTGTGTACGTTTGTGTGTCTCAGTTTATTTCTATTTGTACCAATCATGTTTTACCACTTTACAAACCACTGGTATATTGTGAACAAGTCCCTTAGATTTATCTTCTCAGAATCCTTTCATAGTGAAAATCAATTACAAGTGAAACACCTGTTTTGTATTATTATTATTTGTGTTTTATTGGTCCAATTTCACTTGGGAAACAAGTCTCCACTTAGATCAACATTAGCGAAGCAATACACATTTCTTGCCATGACTGGATTTATTGTAATAAATCTATCTCTCTGTTATAAATGATAAAAGGGGTTTATTTCTATTAAGTCTGCAATCTGAGGCCTCAGGGCTGTTCTGTCCCTTTATTCGTAGTTTTCGTATAAACAAAGTGTCATGATTAGCATGTTACAAATAAACTCGGATGTCTTCAGGTGGCATATGTTTTCAAAACAAAACCACAGTGCAATGTGTACTTTTGAGTAACACGTGAATGAAGACGTAGAACGCTCAAAAACATCCGTGTTTGTTGCCCAACCAGGGTGTCCCCTGTAAGTTTTATATTTTAACGATGCAAACCCCTGTTTTTCTGGATGGTTTCCCTTCCTGTAGTTCCGCTAAATCAGTGGCGTCTCGATCTGATCCAGGAGGACTGAAGTGCAGCAGGTTTTATCAGCCTCTGTAAACCCCCAGCACCTTTGGACCGAGGAACAGAGGTAAACCGGTTCAGCGATGCACATAATTAGGTGAATTATCTAATTAAGAGCTCTGGTGGAATGAAAACCAGAAGACCAGTTCCCGAAGACCTCAGTTGAACTCCCCTGAGTTGAAGGATCATATTTGGCAGTGAAACAATTTAAATGCAGTGACTTTTCTGCTACCTCCCATATGTGCCTCTAAAGCAGGTTATGTGATTTTATACAAATCTTATTATGTTTCTCTAGTACATGCAGTGGATGCTCTGTATTTGAGTTTTCTTAGCTTCTTTAAATACTTTGTGGTGCTTTTAGTATGGTTTTCAAGCGCTCGGTTGCGAGTTTAATTGTCTAGTGTGGACAGATCCTAAAGCACAGAACCTGGAGTGCACATCTGCCTCAAAGAGCCACTACGATGCCCTTTACTTTATACAGATTCTGATATAAAAATCAAAGGTCAAGAAATGCTATGGGGGTCAGGGGATGGGATAAGAGGAATTTGACAACAGGACTCAGGTTTAGAGAACATTAAACGACTTGAACGGTTTTGCAACAGAGTTTCATTTTGAAGGGGCGGAGAGATGAGCTCAATAGGTGAATGTAGAGACCTGCCAAATTAAAAGTAGGAAAAAGTGCTGTAGTGCTATATATCACAATAATAGTTAACCTATTTCAGTTCCACACATCTGAGACTGTGTGTGGACTGTTAAGAAAGAGAAAAACTACAAGCCTACAAGACAGACAGTTTTCATAGCAATGAAGTCATCGTTCATATGACGTCACACCTGATATAATGATTTCTGATTGTGGCCTGCAGTTTTAGCGCTCAGAGTTCAGAAAGTGTGCATGCAATTCAGAAGGCAAACACATCTAGTGCACAGGCATGATTTCATTGGAGAAGACTGAGCATACAGTAGAAGAAGAGGCATTAAAGAAAGACTCAAAATAGTGGTGGACATCCATAGCTAGATCTACAAAAGCACAGGAGCACATCTCTGGGTGAAATCTGTGGTGTGGACAGATACAGGTACATGTTGAAATTAACAGCAAAAGTCACCACATCACTTACTACTACAGACTACAGATTCTAGCAAAAACAACAATTCTTGTCATTTGGATATGTGAAGTACACAATCGATTCTTGTGTAGACTTCTAAAGCATTCATTATTAATGCACATCCAGCTTTCCAGTTGAGTGGGTGACCCCATTCCCATCACAACACAGCCTAAAATAGGCTTTAAGGTGAACAGTAAACACATCGGGGCAACAGTAAAATCTACTTCAACCTGTGTGTATTTGCAACTGACATTTGGGATTTGGGATCACCTTGCCCTTTCTAACACAGCCCACGGGGGCCCTAGTGCACTATAATAGTAAAACCGTTTGAAGGTCGTATAGATATTTTTCCCAGAAAATGTAATTGAGATGCCTGATATGATAAAGGTCATATTTACATTCCCCTGCCTTAATACTTTTAACCATAAAACACAAGCAAGGAGTGTTACGGTTCTATACAATTCTTTGCTACATCGCTGTCACACACTTTTACACCAGATAGAATATGAGAAAAGTTATAACTGAAATATATTAAAACCGAATCACATTTGTTCCTTCCTCCGGTGTCATTTTTAACATGTGGCACTTGACATAACCCTGATCAGAGGTAATGCAATTGTGAAGACTTTGAACTAAAACACACTGCACCTTCAATGAAAATATAAATGTATGTGTAATCTAATTTGATACTTTAAAGAAAGGATTTGTAACCATACCACAATCATCTGCACATAAATGAGAAACAATCAGATAAGACTGTGGCACTTCCTTTGATTCTAGTTTACAACATATTGCCCTTTAGAGCATACTTTAGCTATCGCTTAAGCAAAGCCCAACACAGAGTTTCCAAATATAACGCAAGGTCACAACAAACTTTAGTGTGACATTTAGAAAATATACACTTTAGTTGGCTTTCACACTAAAATAAACAGAATATTTTCCATTTCTGGTACACACTAAGCATTGTTTTTGTTTCATCAAAAGATTTTGCAACTTTTAAAATAAATATTAGAAAACAAATCTGTGTAATCAGTCCAAAATATCAATACATTAAAGCATATACCATATTTATTTTCTTCAAACACACACACATATATATCGTTCTAGGTGAGTGTAGACATGTCCTTGACACATAATGAGGATAAACCTTTGTTTTCGGTAAGACTGACCATATTATACCAAAATACAGACACAGTTCTTTTGAAAATAAGCTTTAACATTTGCATTTCTTTTACATATGTGTTTGTTTGATTGTTTGCTAACACCAAGTCATATTTGAAGGTTTCATTATTTTGCTATCTTTTTATGTTACTATAGAACTAGATAATAATGCGTTACATTAATGCAGCTGTACAACATAGCTGTATGTGACAAAGGAACACAAGAAATCCTGAGGCATTAACAAAAACATATTTAAAAACATGACACCAGTTTACCGCAATGTAAACATTAATGCTAATACTAACTGACAACTGGACCAAATCAAAACTTTGACCCACCCACAAGTCACAAATAACAAACTTATATTCAGGCGTGGTTTTAATTATTATCAGAAGCCACTTTCTACAGCTACAAATTTGTACAATGTGTAATACGCAGACTGATCAGTATTTTGAGTTGGTCTACACTAGGTCTAAGCTTTTGTAAGGAAGGCAACACACTCCACAACTCAAATGTTTGCCAGCCTTAAATGAAACATAATAAAACTTAATGTCAAACTTGAGTCACGTGTTAAAATGGACTTTACCTTGAATATAAATAGAGGTTAACCTGCTCTGACACCCTGTAGGTCAGTGCACTGTGCTGTTGTGCGTCGCCAGTTAAAACACAGATCCACTCAAACTCTGGGATTGTTATTATGTTTGTATCATCAACATCAGCCTATATTGAGCCACTGCCATAGGAAGGCCTCCCCAAGAGGGGATCTGGGACTGTTATGTGGAATGGAGGGGCTGCAATATGTATGTGTCACTTCATTGTGTTGGGGGTTGGGCAGATCATTTATTGTAGTTTCTGGGCTTGAGGGTTAATCTAGTAGTTTAGAGAGAGAGATGGATTTCTGCAGGGTTCCTCTACAGCTGCCAGAGGATAAAAACTGTTGCTTGCACCCCCTATTCGCTATCTAATTATATCCAACCCTCCTAACAGCATGCTAGATAGACGGTCTCCTTAATCATCTTTATCAAGAGCTTTTGAGATGCTATTGATAGAAGACTGGTAGACTGGTCTCCTCACCACCCTTTTGTTATGCAATTGATACCAGAGACCCCCCGCCCTGAGCCTGTGCATACTTGTTAAAAACTCATACAGCAAAACACAAGGTAGATTGTAGTTGTTTGATCATTGTTTACAGTTTGGTAGGTGAGGTTTTGAAACCCCATATAATAAAAAATGCAATCTCTACTCCAGACGTGCATTAGAATAAAATCCATCCCATTATTTGTGTTTCTGCAATATTATAAACACACGCTGTTGCACTTTTTGAACATTTCTGCAACATGCCTTGCACTAATTAAGAGGGGGGATAAGAAACTGGGGATATGTGTTCCCAAGGTGACGATTCAACAGTAGGCAACCTCCAAAATACTGAATTATTGGCAAACTATGTCCTACCTGTAAGAAAAGAGCTTGGACAATTTAGCTCCCTCTGCGGGGACGCGTTGGTACCTACAACACAACTCGTGTGATGTGGCTCTGCCCATGCATTCATTGAATTGGATGTGCATTCATGCTGCAGTGACTAATATAATTTGAATATGCACCACCTCGGAAGCAAGTTGTGTGGATTGTTTAGGTTTATTTGCAAAATTAAATCCAGACGCTTAAAAATGCATTCTAGTAGAAAAGGCAGAGAGGGGAACACGCAGTGGTGCACCGTTGGCAATATCATTGGAAGTAGAATTGTGTGTGGGGCAAAGATGCAGAGCTGGATGGGGGGATTGTGTTTTCATAACGATGCATGCATGTGTGTATCTCAGCTGCACTTGCCAGGCACTGCTTCTGTAAGCGGACCTCCGCAGCGCTGCAGAAGGACTGGGAAGGGGCGGATGGAGGGGGGGGTGTCGGGGGGGGGGGATGGATGGCGCGTCTCGGAATTCCCGCCACGTGCGCCCCGCCCCCTACTCGATATGCTAATCCCCGCCTCCCGATTGGTCCACAAACAAAACACAGCGTTTACCGGCGCGTCCCGATTGGCTGGATGCAGATCGGGGTTCTATTTTGCTAATGAAACGCAACGCGACGCCTTCAGACACGATATCCCTGGGCGTCTAGTACTATGTTAAAGTAGTGCGTTTATTTACAAGCAGATATTTTCCCCCAACAAACTGAGGAAAATTGGATTCCGCCCGTTTTTCGTCACGTCCGATATAGCAGGCGATTTTGACGGCAGCTGAGGGGTTGGCGTGCGGCTGCTGTAGGGCGCTGACGAGTTTAGTGCGGATGGATATATCCGCCCCCTCCACGCGTCAAAATAGTGGAGTTAAGAAGTAGAGGCGAGCTAGACCGGGCTCAGAGTGGCGGAGACAGTGAACCAGGACACAGCTTGCTTTATTGTGCATTGCTTACCGGTGCTGTTTTAGGTCTATTTCACATTTGCATACTTTTGTGGAAAGCCTGTTTTTTGTATTCATCGCCCATACGGATCTATACGTGCAGCTCATGAGAAGCACCGCTGCGTTTCCCCGTCTCTCGCCGTCCCTCCTGTCGGATTTACAGCGCTGACGGATTGGAGCACTCCGGGAGGTTTCCTGCCTCTCCTGATTACTGGTGTGTTTTCTCTGGGATTGCATTGCCCTGCACTGGCTGGCGCGGACTTTTGAACACAAGCGAGGGATTTATCCTGTTTTTCGGAGCGACGCCGGTGCGAGATGTTGCTGTCCAAGTTCGGCTCTCTGGCTCACATTTGCAACCCGACCGGCATGGATCACTTACCAGTGAAGATCCAGCTGCAGCCAGGTACGGAGAGCCCCACGCCGGCTCTGCCCCTCCACAGAGCATGCTTTCGGATGTGCGCTGATGATACGGTGTATTTGTGCTCATTACACCCGTGTTTCCCACGCTGCGCTCGGACGCGGGCTGGGGTCCCGAGTGGGCGGCGGTGCTTTGAAGTGCATGTGAAATACGGCAGTTGTAAAATAGACGGGGGTTTCGTATTAAACCTGCAGGTAAATAACTCTCTCCTGTGCGCTTGTCTTCGCAGTGAAGGTGGAGAAGGAGCCCTTTGACAAGGTCTACCAGGTGGGGTCTGTGGTGGGCAGCGGCGGCTTCGGGACCGTCTATGCCGGCAGCAGGATTTCGGACGGTTTGCCGGTAAGGGCGGCTTTCTGTGTGTGTGTGTGTTTTGGTGGTGTAATGGTGGTTGTTGTCCAATGCAAAGTGATTGTAATTAATGTATGTGTATTTTGCATTTCTAGGTCGCGGTGAAGCATGTGGCCAAAGAGAGGGTGACGGAGTGGGGCTCTATCGTAAGTAGTCTCTCCCCGGTGTGTGTGTGTGTGTGTGGATCTGGTCTATGCATGGTGTTGGAAATGTGCACGATTTGCTACTCCTACCTATATGCTCTTTTGCATGCGTGTGTGTATGAAATGTGCTCAAGGCAGACCCCCTTTGCTAACCCATGACCGTCACCCATTGCAGAACGGCGTCATGGTGCCCTTGGAGATCCTGCTGCTGAAGAAAGTGGGCAGCGCGTTTCGGGGGGTCATCCGGCTGCTGGACTGGTACGAGCGGCCCGACGGCTGGCTCATCATCATGGAGAGGCCCGAGCTGGTCAAGGACCTGTTCGACTTCATCACGGAGAAGGGCGCCCTGGACGAGGACACGGCCCGGGGCTTCTTCCGCCAGGTGCTGGAGGCGGTGCGGCACTGCTACGGCTGCGGCGTGGTGCACCGGGACATCAAGGACGAGAACCTGCTGGTGGACCTGCGCAGCGGCGAGCTCAAGCTCATCGACTTCGGCTCCGGCGCGCTGCTCAAGGACACGGTGTACACGGACTTCGACGGTATGCACGCCGGGTTTGGGGGTTATAAGATGGGATGCACCATGCAATTATAAACGCATGCTCTTCTGCCTGTGCATTAGGTGTGTGTCAATATATATAATGTGCAATCGGAGGCAACCCCAGATTATGACGCAGCAGTTTGTTTTGCCGTATCTGTGGGAAGGGGCTTCCTAGGGGGGCGATCATCCATCCATCCATCCATCGCGACACTGCCGAGATTAATAATAGCAGGCGATGTTTCTGGATGCGGGATTGTGGCGCGTTGGGTGTATTGGTCTGGTTCCTTCTCTTTTGCTAATTGTGCTGTACAAAAAAGGTGGATGTGTGCATGCTATCCCGTGTCGCTGATTTGCATGCGTTTCGCTGCGGGTTGGTGGGACTGCGCTCAGCTGCCACGCAACGTCTGTGTTGTGAAACCCGAGTGCGCCGCCATGTGACCGCCGCGTCACGCACGCCTGCTTTTGTCCCGTATCCAAGACACTCCTGTGCCCTTGGGGGGTCGGCTTTCCAATTCCCTCCGGAGAGAGAGAAAGGTGGCTTTGTTTGAGCAATGAAATGGTGTAAAGGTTATGCACAAACCATAAAGCATTAGAAAGCGCTGCCAGATTGTCCAGCCCAAGAGGTGGACCGGCAGCTGTGACGTCGTGACGCAGACCGTCTTCCTCCGTGACATTATTTTGGTGTGCAATGCGCTGCAGATGCAACGTGGACAGAAAGGGGGGATGGGATGGATGGATGGATGCAGGGGAGGGGGGAGGGGGGCAGCTTGGCTGTTTGTAAACAGTCAGCTGATCCAGCCTTTCGTTATACAATGCAGCAGTCTGAGCCTAATCCAGAGATCGTTATACAAGAGCAATTAGGGGAATTATCAGACCACTTAGACCACATGGAATGGGATTCTGTGGACATCTGAAAGGTGATGCCTGTGCTAAACTGAAGTATTGCGTTTAATTCCTTTCTCTAATGAGGGTCTTCCATTTGTTTACAGGCACACGAGTGTACAGCCCGCCCGAGTGGATCCGCTATCACAGATACCACGGGCGCTCGGCCACAGTGTGGTCCCTGGGCGTGCTGCTGTACGACATGGTGTGCGGAGACATCCCATTCGAGCAGGACGAGGAGATCCTCCGCGGCCGGCTGTACTTCAGGAGGAGGGTTTCTGCCGGTATGTGTTTCATGCATGACTTGTTTTGAGTAAAACCTCTCCTTTTAGCCTAGAACCATTTGTGTATGGAATCCTTCCTCATTTGATTGCATTTTCAGTGGTTTGTTTACAGTCATGGATTCGGTGTGTCTAACCATTTTTATTTATTTATTTCAGATTGTCAGCAGCTGATAAAATGGTGCCTTTCTCTGAGGCCTTCCGACAGACCCACACTGGAGCAGATTTTTGATCACCAATGGATGCGTGTAACGGAAGCCGTGAAAGTGGAAGACTGTGACATCCAGTTGAGGACCATTGACACCGATACCTCAAGCACAAGTTCGAGCAAAGAGAGCCTTTGAGGGCCCCGGGTGACCTAATAAGGCCTGGGGGGCCACATGCCAAGAACTCCCAGGCTGCCTCTGCTGACTGTGTGGGGTTGGGTGGGATGCTTACTTCACTTTCTGCAAAATTGAACCTTTTGTTTTCCTTTTTGTAGGGAACTGTAATTTCTATTTCTGGTTTCTGCTCCCTTTTTTAAATTATAAACCCAGTTTCCTCGTGGGGAACGCTTGCTGTTTCAGGGAGTGCCAGGCCAGTGCTTTTTTAATTTTTTTATATATAATTTATTTTATTTTGTACCGATGCTGGTTTATTCACCTGGTGACCCTCCTAAACAGAACTGCAGACTTTGCTCTCATAGAGCCGTAACTAGTTTTATTTAAATGTTTTAATTTTGCTTTTGAGTGCCTTTTGAAAGCTGCTAATGGGGCTTTCCTCATTTGTAACTGTTGCATGTTTTTGTTTCGTTTCTTCAATTGCACAGAGGGGCATCCTAGGAATTCTTTATTCCGGTTTGTGCAAGTGCGAATGTGCTCAGTTTCAGATGAAAAGGAGCCCCGTTCACTGGTGATTGAATACTTGAAATGCAGACCCATTCAGAAATACTGAACCCCTTTTCTTTGCTGCTCAAAATTTCTTCAGTCTGCACAGAAGTGTGAAAGGTAGATGTTGAGGCTTTTTTTTTTTTTTTTCTTTTCCTCCATGTATACTGAAGACTTCCACTCCCCTCCCATCTCTACCACTGGGCTCAGAGTCCCTACCTCCCCTTCTTCCATCAAACTGCAGATCGTACGTCTGTCAGGCCAAGGCATGGCAGGGCATGGTTGTAGGATGCACAATCAATGCAATATTCATGGTCTCGGTTATATATCTATATATTTTTACAACCTGTATAGTGTATTTATGTACTTTTGTTTTTCTCTCCATGTATTTTATTTATTTGTGTAATTTAGACATTCCACAGTTCCCCTCTGTGGCTATTTATTTATTTATTTTTATTTCTCTTCCCAGAATGAAAATGTGTATGTTCATGGCCTTTGTTTTCTTTTCCTGTAACTTTTAAGACCGCCCGCTGTCCGCTGCTTTCAGGAGCTGGACGAGGTTGTGTTGTAGAAAAGTTTACTTTCTTCGGAAGGGCAGCGAATGTTTTTATTTAGTTCAGATCCTCGGCGACAGACCTTGGATGAGTGTAACTGAAATGTACAGTGATGCTGTTTGGATAAGGGTTTTAAATTTAGTGAAGTTGTATAGTCTCCATTAATTGAATGCTAGAATGGCAACACAATTTATTTCACCAACTGTGTGCTAGGTATGGTTGCATTCATGCAGCTTGAATTTGGAAATATTTCCTACCCCCCCAATTTAGCAGTGTGAAATACAATGATGGAGAACATATTTTTTTATACAGAAATTTCAATTAAAATTCTTTTTTGTATATAAATGCAGAGTGGTCTTTCATTTATGCAAATGCAACATGAGTGCTTACATGGGTTGAATGTTAAACAAATGACCTTTATGCAATAAAATGTAGTTTCATTTGAACATGCAGGACAAGTTGTTCTGTGATGATTGAGGACAATTTTCCACTCTAGAGAACCAGTCCTATGGTTTCTTCCAGCTGAGCTTAGTTATTTGAATCTTGCAAAAAAATATTTTTAATTATGGTATGAGCAGGACAAGTTTTCAATTCTCAATTAAGCAATTTAGTCCAGTTTTGTTGACAAGGAAAATTATCAATTTGAGTTGTATTTTAAACCAGAAATGTGTTTTACAGTGTCGCAATCGTGTTAGTTTATATCGCTTTAAATATGGGTTTTATAGTCCGAAATCCCAGTATATAGCCTAATGGAGAAATGAAAG
The DNA here is from genome assembly GCF_036373705.1 of Amia ocellicauda. Taxonomy (NCBI): domain Eukaryota; kingdom Metazoa; phylum Chordata; class Actinopteri; order Amiiformes; family Amiidae; genus Amia; species Amia ocellicauda. The sequence goes on along the minus strand of NC_089864.1, from coordinate 7,412,846 downwards.
TATTCAAACAAGTGTGTCTATGTATACCTCTATATATGTAGATGTATAAACCTAGTAGGTCATATAGTATTCAATAGTTGGATCTATTCAGTATAAAGTGTGTAGTGGCAGATCTATTGACAGCTCTGGAAAAAATTAAGAGACCACTCGAGTTCAGAAATCAATGTTAAGTGGTGTGTTTTTTTTCCCCAGAGCTGTATATCCAGAACAATATGTACTAATATGGTGTGGATATAAAGGCTATATATTCCACATCCTTTATCCCTTTCTCCTCCTAATATAGTATTTTCTACAGTAATAAAAACACAATATTCTCAGATTATGTATTTCCCATTAGTCAAGCCATCATATAAATCATGACTCATAGTTGTCATGCCTTTTTAACCACAACCCACAATTCACCCTGTGTTCATATAAGCATGTGATCCTGAAAAAAATGCTGCCTGAAATATGGTAAAGAGGAGAACAGACACGTGGATGCTACGAGAGACTGCAACCTCTTTTAAAAAAATAAAATAAATAAATCCAAAAATAACTACATAAATGAAAGAGAAATCCCTTAGTTCTCGTGTTGTAAGTGCAGGGGACCCAGTTCCAGATTCTTAGCAAATGTGGCAACAACATGGTCATTCATTTCCTGTATCTGAGAGGTATTTAATTAGTGACAGTCGTGGATTATTATTTCAGGTAGAGGTGGTAATGGTGACAGTAGTGGGACTGGTGATAATTATCATAGTATTTACTCTGCATCTCCGGATTAAAAATAGATCAACTACAGCTCTCACAATAGGGTATTACTGCCCCCCAATGGAACAATTAAAACATTGTTTGGGTTTTCAGATTGATTGTTTTTCTTAATAGATTTTTATCTTATTTGATGTCAGTTGTATGATCCTCATCAGATCTTCACCACCCTCAAAATACACAGATGGCACTTAAATCTGCTAAATAAAAGTAGGATGCAAGAGTGATTTGAAATGTCCGGTTTTCTAAATTTCACGTTGACCTTAATTTATATTAATTTTTCTTTATTTATATGTGCTTATGTCCCATCATTTTTATTATTTTGTATTATTATTTAACAGTATTTATATTGACAAACAAAAACAGTAAGAATATCTGTGACTCAAGGGCTCAATGTGTTGCTATGATGCAGAATGTGGTCCAGAATTGTTTATTTGACAAATTGTTGATGAACTCTCATCTACTGCCTTCAGATTGCTATAGCCTTTAACTGAAACCAAAACAGAGCGTGTGTCATTCATATAGTGTTATATAACCTGTACACAAACACTAAGATTAATCACTCCGGCTTCTAGAGTGCAGGGAAGCAAAGAACATATTGTCTTTACTCTATTGTTTACGAGATGTTCAGATACGGTGACCAAGCAACTAACAGGAAATGAAGAGAGTGTGTGGTACCTTTGAGAGGTCACAAGTCTAGCCAGATGGAGGGTAAATCCTGAAACATGCTTAACATAAATCCCTTAACAGCATCAATAGTAAGGCATAAGAGCCTAAATAACATGCATCGGTGATTAAATCAACCACTCGACTATTTTTACTCCAAAGGCCATGAACTAAAGGTTGCACACCATCAGGAAAATGTAATCAATAATACGTCCTCGTATTGTTTTTCACTTTTGTGAAGCCATATTTTGTTGGCAAATCAGAAAAATATGTGTATTACAGTGCTAAATCCGAGCTACACGTATATTTTCTCAACTTTAAACGTGTGTGCACTCTGTTCTCGAGAAGAAACATGCAAACTGCAGTACGCATCTCTGTGTGAGTGCTCTGTTCAGGCTGGAAATGTTCCAGTTGTAATGTTTCCATTTTAAATCCCATATAAGGGACTAAAGAAAGCTTGATCCTCCTAATTATAGGCTGTGAGACAGTAAGAGAACGTAAATATAGAGGTGTCGCCACACTTATCAAGGCTCCCACACCCTGGGAATCACTCGTTATGACTTCACAGTGGGCAATTGCTGCTCAAGGAACCAATCAGGATGGCTGTATTTCTAGTAATTAAAATCATAAAATCAAATTGGTGTAGTGTATGGCATACGCATTGAACATTCAAAGGATTGGAATACACAAACCTTGCACAGAAAGGAAATATACAGCTTTTTTTTTTTGCATTTTTGCCCTCACCCTGCACAACAGTGGGAAAATATGAGATCACTATTGCCTTTTGTCTTATGCTGGGCAACAACACTCTTACTCATTAAGCAGATGAGATCAGCAATCCTGTTTTTTGGGATGGCAGCCCATTTGTGGTTCACAATTGGCAGTGGTGAGTCCTTCAAAATAAGTTTACTGGATTGTTTTCGAAGAGATTGATAACAAATAGACCCAACAGGCTTAGTTTGGGATTTCATGTCAAATGCCCAGGAGTGAAATACATGTGTGTTTTAAAAGTGTTTTCACAAAGAAACTCCGGCTCAGAAAGTCAGAGCAGTGATGAATGGTCCTGAAGTCATTAACAGGCAACAGAGCTTTTTCTTAAACAGGATTGAATTAGTATTAGCATTCCACAAAATCTCCAAATATAGGTTTTTCCCGTTTTACCCTGGTTATGTCACAGAACCTCAGGCAATAACCACGGTAGCATCGATTCAGCACACAGACTGAATCTGAAACTGCGACTCTTAAATACTTTCCTCTAAATAGAAGAGGAATTCCCTTGTCATTTAAGCTCAGTGAATGTGGAGGAGGCACTTGCCCACGTTGCATGTTCCAAAAGTAATACATTTGCTTTCCTTGTGCCTATTCGAGCACAGGCACATCTCAGAGCTTTGTGAGATCCAACAAGCATTCCCCCACAACTACCCACGTACACTAGTGTTTAACTGCACATTCATTTATTTATTTGTGTAGAGTTACTGAACCAGTCTTTGTGCTTTCAACTGCTGGGAAATCAACACATCCTTTGAATCACATTAATTGAAGATGGATTGTAAAATTCAGTCACCTCCACAATGATTGGCACCCTTGATAAAGATGAGCCAAAAATACTGTAAAAGCTGTATAGTTTATGCTCAAAAACAATACTATTTCATATTAATACATTGCTCAGAGAAAACATTTATTTATTTATGTATATATTTTTTCTCATAAAGATCAAAATCAAACATTTGTCATCAATCACAATGGGGAAAGGCAAAGAACTCACAAATGAAAGGAGGCAAATGGCAGGCGATGGGTACCAAACAATAGCTTAAAACCCGATATAGCACTTACCACTGTTGGGGCAATAATTAAGAAGTTCAAAACCAGTGGAACAGTGGTAAACTTGCCCGGTAGAGATCTCAAGTCCATATTGACCCAAAGCACAGTGAGGAAGATGGCTTGGTAGGCAAAGAAGAGTCCAAGGGCCACAGATGGGGAATTATAGATCTTGGTTGTATCTTGGGGTCACCAAGTCTCCAAATCTACAATTACACATCCCCTCCGTTGAGTTTTCTAAATGGCATTGGCACTTAAATTGGAACTGGGTGCTCATATGAGATGAAGATAGATCTCTTGTGTTGCATCTTTGATGTTATGGGTCTCTTTTGCTTCCAAATGTCAACAGCATCATGAACCAAGTGCCAGAACATTTTAGCTAAAAAACAGGTTGCCTCTGCCAGGAATCTGAAACTTGACTTCAAGTGGATCTTCCAGCAAGACAATGCCCCCCAAGCACACATCAAAATCCACAAAGAAATGGCTAATCGACCACAAAGTCAACATTTTACAATGGCCGTCTAAGTCTCTGGACTTGAATGACATTGAAAACCTGTGTTTTGAAGTAAAACACTGTTCTCGTTCTTCAACAACTGGGCACATGGACTATCAGTTTCAAGTCGTTGACATCTGTCTCTTTGATTTGTTATTGTCTTGGTACCATGAGGCTTTTGACAGCTTTGCTCAATCTGCTAGTGAGTAAAGTTTATGCTTAGCTTTTCCATCATAAATTAGCCATAAAAGTGATCATTTATATGCTACCCACATTTTTTCAGGAAAATTGGAACTTTGTTAACGAGTACACTGTGAAACTTTCAAAGTCTTCATGGGTACAATAAAAATCTACTTTGCAACAGTTGCAAGTGTAAAACAATCTGTACTGTGTATATTAGACATTGTGTTTGCAAGTTGTTTTTTTGATTGTGAATCAGGAACGCATCCCTGTCACACACACACACAATTGAATTGTCTGGTGTACTTGTTAGACAGGGTGCTATACTCCATTTCACTAGATTACAACTCTTTCTCAGTAAACATGACAACATCTTGTGAAGGACTGGTAATGAATCTGTGTCAAACGCATCATGATATCAGAAAACATATTGCAGACTGGGTTGTACTGGGCTTAGGCAGTTTATGTTTTCAGTGTTTCTATTCTGCAGATTTTAATGAACTGCAACAGATAATGTGTTTATACATATATGCTGTGTTGGTTTTCTTATTTCTGGAATTACTTAGTTCTGTGTTTTACTTTATAGTTTATTATTTGAGGCTGTCTGATTTTGAGAGCATTTTCTAACCACCTTTATGCAAAATGTGACTGTAATAAGTATGAAACTGCTAAGCTACAGATAAAGAGAAGTATTTGTATATTCACCTTATCGTAGTGCCCTAAGGCTTCGAGCAAATCACAACTTTAACATACCTGTGAATCACAAATCACACAATTGACCCCCTGTCTTTATTTGAGTAGCATGGCTTCTAGTGCAAGAAATGTGTTCCTCTATGACTTTTCTAAAAACGAAACATCCTTTTTCTCCGTCTTTAAAGCGGATCATGTAGAAGTATTTGCTCAACACACCTCAGAACCTATTAAACAGATCTGCGGCAGATAATGTCATGTTGTTTAACCTCGTTATTGGGTCATTGGATTGGCTGAGCAAGAGCAAGGCCGACCTGACAACTCATTGATCTCTTAAATCACAAGTGCCCCCCCACCCAATGATAAGGTATTGACTGCTAGTGACAGCCACCTGTGCTTTTGAATAAATACATAAAGAATGGCATTCGTGGCAAAAAGGCTGCTGTCTTGGAGTAAAATCCAAGTGTCAGACATTGTACTAATGATTCGTACAATAACACATCAGCAGAACCATGTTGTGTTGCAGTATGTTTTAATTACACAACGCTTCATTGTAAAACACTGTTGAAAAGAAGTCTCTCTCTCTCACAGGAAATATAAATAAATAAAAGACAAATTATGAAGTCAAATTAGAGTTGGCCGTGTTGGTTTTATAACGGAAAGGGCCTTGTGTAACTTGTTCCCGTGATAGTAGATTATCCCAGGATATAACAGGAAATGAGTCAGGACTATAGATAGATTGGTGATGAAAGACATGTTATAGATGGCAGATGGATCAGCCGGGTATCTGGAGTGACAGATGGTCAGGTGGGCGGGCTGATGGCACATCCTGTGCACGAAGGCCTGGACAGGAAGAGAGACGTGCCAGTAATGAAACACATATTTCATGCCACAAATGTAATAAATATTAACCTCCACTGAGATACTTTGTAAGAAATACATATTAATGACTCTTTCTTTTAATGAAACATAATTACAGTTGTGATTGTCAGCAACAGTTACAGTCTACGGCCTCTGCTTGGTCTATTGGTCAGAACTAAGCATCTTTTGATATTTTTACCCGTGCTATAATTACCTGTGTCAGACAGCAGTCTGAGATAACATCTCAATCGATGGGGACAGTGGCGGGAGGTGATCGTGGCCAAGGCAGTGATCAATAGCCTTCATTTGTTAAAAAGCCAAGAACCAAATTAGTGTTTTCAAAGTCCTTGTAAAGCCTTTGGGTAATTGTGAGATTGGATCCAATAAAAGTTTAATGAATACAGACATCCATTTCCGTCCAATCTATTTACATGTGACTTCCACCTTCACCCGTGCTCCCTGCCAATCGCCGTGAATCAGCGCTGCTCTGTGAATTATGCTGACTGCCGGCGAAATAGCGGCCAGGGCTACATTTGCATCATTGGCAGGGTTTTTCTGAAAGCCTGTAAAGCATTTTTTTCAATCAATAATAAGGCACTAATATTAGTCAAACTGTTATATTCACTAATTATAACGGTATGTGAATAAAACAATCATAATATGACCAGACAGGTGTTTTTTTTATTTTTATTTTTATTTTTCTTCTTATTCAGGCTTCATATTGGTCAACTTTGATGGTGTCCTACCTTAACATTTGATCACTTTATAATATATTTTATATACTCTTTGTGAAACATGGCTTTTTAATTTGATAAAATGACACATGCTATCATGTTAATAAAGGCATTTCTGACATCCTGGATATAAATATAGTGGCTTCTAACACTATTTATACTGCAGATTGCTTTACCATACTGGGTGGGTACAGTTGTGGAGGGGGTTGGAGTTGAGGTCTCAAAGTTAAGTTGCCCTTTTCCTATATGTGTTGTATCTCACTTACAGATATGTGTGATGGCAGTGGCTAAGTGTCCCCCCTCAGACACTATTATTATTACTATTAGCATCATAATTAGTTATTTATTAGCAGATGTCTGCACACAGGGTGAGTAACAGATGTAAATATAATCACAAATAACTCTGCTAACATACTTATATTTTATTCGAACAACAATTCTGTGTTTTAGGATATTTGGCTCATGAAAATCAATAATGTGTTTGAAAAAAAAAATCTAAATGCTCGCTCATCTGGTTTATGGATGTTCAAATACTAAGAATTCAGTTTACTATCTGATATTTGACATGTGGTTTTGATGGTGGCCACTCATGGATTATTTTAAAGACCGTTCTCTCTTTTGAAAACTTAGTCACAGCAAGTATACATTTTGCAGAGCTGCTGACACAAGCGACTCATGTCTCAGGTGGCTTGCTTCAGCACATTTCCCAGTTCCAAAATTTGCTCTGCTGCTATGTATTCCCCATCAAGTGCCCTGACAGCTGTTATAAAGAGAGCCCGTGGGAAAACACATATAAATAAATAAATAAACTGGTCGATATGATGGATGGGCTGGAGTGCTGAATATTTATTCAGATGAATCCCCGTGGTCCTGATTATTAGTGATTACAGACAGTGGCGTGTCACCGTAATTAGGAAAGGGCAGAGGCAGTGGGATTTTAATGCCTAAATTAGAGTTATTAGATAACCTTCAGTGTGGCATATTCTGTGGCTGAGCACGGAGCATCAGAAATGTGCACACCCAAAGCAATCTCCATTCTTCATCATAAAAGCTAGTTCACATCCAGGACAATGACTGAAAGGCAAGGTGCATGAATTAACTTTCAGAGTGTAGGTTACCCCATAAATACTTTTTTGTTCCGTACATAAGCCACCCTTTTTAACCCAGACTGAAGTTAATACATTGGGTAAACAATCATTCAATTATTTATTTAATTTGAAATGACAATACAGACAAAACAAACCAGTGACACACTTTTGAGTATTATATTTAGATTTTTCCCTTTCCTTCATTTTTAAGGGCATTTATTTGTACAGAACTTGGGGGGGATTCTTGGATTTTACTGTATTCTGAAAATGTGAGGCATGTGTGAATTATATTACAAGAGGATTGTTTCTATACCATGTTGTGTATGCTTTTCCATGTATTGATATACAGTGGGGGAAAAAAGTATTTGATCCCCTGCTGATTTTGTACATTTGCCCACTGACAAATAAATGATCAGTCTATAATTTTAATGGTAGGTGTATTTTAACAGTGAGAGACAGAATAACAACAACAAGATCCAGAAAAACGCATTTCAAAAAGTTATAAATTGATTTGCATGTTAATGAGGGAAATAAGCATTTGACCGCTTCGACTCAGTACTTGGTGGCAAAAGCCTTGTTGGCAATCACAGAGGTCAGACGTTTCTTGTAGTTGGCCACCAGGTTTGCACACATCTTAGGAGGGATTTTGTCCCACTCCTCTTTGCAGATCCTCTCCAAGTCATTAAGGTTTCGAGGCTGATGTTTGGGAACTCGAACCTTCAGCTCCCTCCACAGATTTTCTATGGGATTAAGGTCTGGAGACTGGCTAGGCCACTCCAGGACCTTAAAGTGCTTCTTCTTGAGCCACTCCTTTGTTGCCTTGGCTGTGTGTTTTGGGTCATTGTCATGCTGGAATACCCATCCACGACCCATTTTCAATGCCCTGGCTGAGGGAAGGAGGTTCTCACCCAAGATTTGGCGGTACATGGCCCCGTCCATCGTCCCTTTGATGCGGTGCAGTTGTCCTGTCCCCTTAGCAGAAAAACACCCCCAAAGCATAATGTTTCCACCTCCATGTTTGACGGTGGGGATGGTGTTCTTGGGGTCATTCCTCCTCCTCCAAACACGGTGAGTTGAGTTGATGCCAAAGAGCTCGATTTTGGTCTCATCTGACCACAACACTTTCACCCAGTTCTCCTCTGAATCATTCAGATGTTCATTGGCAAACTTCAGACGGGCCTGTACATGTGCTTTCTTGAGCAGGGGAACCATGCGGGCGCTGCAGGATTTCAGTCCTTCACGGCATAGTGTGTTACCAGTTGTTTTCTTGGTGACTATGGTCCCAGCTGCCTTGAGATCATTAACAAGATCCTCCCGTGTAGTTCTGGGCTGATTCCTCACCGTTCTCATGATCATTGAAACTCCACGAGGTGAGATCTTGCATGGAGCCCCAGACCGAGGGAGACTGACAGTTATTTTGTGTTTCTTCCATTTGCGAATAATCGCACCAACTGTTGTCACCTTCTCACCAAGCTGCTTGGCGATGGTCTTGTAGCCCATTCCAGCCTTGTGTATGTCTACAATCTTGTCCCTGACATCCTTGGACAGCTCTTTGGTCTTGGCCATGGTGGAGAGTTTGGAATCTGATTGATTGATTGCTTCTGTGGACAGGTGTCTTTTATACAGGTAACGAGCTGAGATTAGGAGCACTCCCTTTAAGAGAGTGCTCCTAATCTCAGCTCGTTACCTGTATAAAAGACACCTGGGAGCCAGAAATCTTGCTGATTGATAGGGGATCAAATACTTATTTCACTCATTAACATGCAAATCAATTTATAACTTTTTTGAAATGCATTTTTCTGGATTTTTTTGTTGTTATTCTGTCTCTCACTGTTAAAATACACCTACCATTAAAATTATAGACTGATCATTTCTTTGTCAGTGGGCAAACATACAAAATCAGCAGGGGATCAAATACTTTTTTCCCTCACTGTACTTAGTCAGTCTAGGGACATTATAATCTTACGTTAGATAAGAGAGATGTTATATTATAAGAGATATTATAGCGATTCAGTGCATACTTTGACAGCTGCTGCAGAAGTCATTCAGCACACAAAACGAATGTGTTTGATAATGGGAAGTCTGACAGTTCCGTTTACATTGTGAGGTAATGAAGAAAGTCTTTGAAATATGCCTTTAATTAGCTGAAACTCTGTATTCTGACAGGCTTTTAATCCCTATACAACAAACAATAACCAAAAGCGGAACACGTTATTTATTTAAATGCAAATGCTATTAAATGATCCACAGAATGAGACAAATCCTCAGTCATTAGGAAATATCACAAGACTTTGGCTGAGAGGGATGAGCACAAATGAACCATTTGACATATCACGTTGTAATACTGGGCTGAGAGAAAACAAAAGACCTCGGGGAGGAGAGCAGTATGATTTACGGTACAAAGTAGCATGCAAGCAATTAAGCTATGCTAAGATGGTTTATACAAAGTGAACAGCGTTGCGTGAGTGACTCAGATAGCCATTGGGAAAGAAATGACTGGAGCTGCAGCCTCTTGCTCGGCTTAATTAATAATTGAATACCACATGTTGTAAAATGGAGCATATACCACCTAATGAATTATTTGATCCTTTCTTGTATAAATTAAACACAGCTCAAAACTGCTTTTATCACTGAACCCATTTACACTTTTTATTGTTTGTAATATTATAGATTATATACATATCCATACATGTTCTTATGAAATAATATACACAATTCTTTGAAATGAGAAGCAAGTGTCTCAACTAGTGTTCCAAGCTTCAGCAGTCTTGGTGCATGTCATTTTCAAAAGCAGTAATGAACATTGATACTATAAACTCAGCTGAACTGAACTTAAAAGGACGTTTGCTGTAGATATTTTATAAGTCGCCCTGGACAAGTGCTAAGAAATAAATAATATGAATAATATGAATATAATAAACCCAAACTATGATCTCGATCTGAATCTCACTGCTCTGTCAGCACTTTCACTGCCGCTGGGTCCAGGGGTCCTAATATACTAATATAATATAAGTTAATATACCGTGATATTAGTGGGCAAATCAAGGTTAAAACCTGAAAGACAGTTGCTCTTATAACACACTTTCTCAACTAAGATACCGAATGAGAGTTCTATATTATTTTTTATTAATAATATTAATAATATTTCTATACCTTGTTAAATACCTCATGGGTCTCTCCATTTGAGTAGCATGCATTAATGAAGTACAGTACAGTCCCTTAAATATTTTATTGAATACAAATCTTGCTTCTTTTTGTTCACTCTGGTTTTCCCTCAGGCTGTCGGTTAACAAAGAGGGATAGAGGACACTAAAAACATACAATATCTTACAGCTGAATTGAATGAAAAGATTATAACCTGAAAATATGAATTCTAATCATAATCAGAAGAGGAAGAACAACAACGAGGACAAGAGGAATGAGAAATCAATGAGTGAAGTTTCTCCAGGGGTAATTAAAATAAATGTATACATACTTAATTATCCAAAAAACAACAATGTAGACTTTTATTTATGTGTTGGAAAAAGGAAAGAATGCCTCCATAGGTTTGGGTAAACACATTCATGACAGTATAGCTGTAATATGTTCCTAATACATCTCTGTTTATACACTGACTAGTTCAAGCATGTAATACAACCACTGTGTACCATTAAACCATAAATCAGTTCTGAGATTTAAATATCACTTCTCACCCGTTTGCAGACAGTTGTAATGTTAATTGTACAGAAGAAGAGATCTGACAGCGAGTTTCCTCTTCAGACAGGTGATGGCATGGCTTCTCGGATTCCTGCACGCCTTATTGCACATGATTCGAGATCGTGTTATGTAATTCTGCAGAGAGATTCATCCTGTGGTGCCTGATTTCACAATGCATCAGCTCACTGGCCTGTCGGTGGGGGTGGGGGGGTCAAGGGAAAAGTACAGTTAATTCATATTTATAATGCGGCTACAAGTGGGACTGTATAACTTATTGACTTGTTAGCATTATAAGTCATGACCAAGAAAAGGCACCCTTTTTTATTATTATTTTTTTTAATTCAAATCCTTCCAACACACAGATCTGGAATAGCTGTACACTTTGGATATAGAGATTTAGGGGATAACTCCCTGAATTATAATTTAATTAGTAGGTTAACCATGTTTCTACACAGCTGGTGTCTGCTTCACACATGTATAACATATAAATATTGTTATATGAATACATTGTTATAGGAAATATGTGCAAATAAATAATGCACACTAATCACCTCTATGTTCTGTCATAGCAATGAATTGTGGGAAAGAAATGACGCCCCCTCACACAGACAAACAGTAAAAGAAGACAAGACACAGCCAAATCGGCATGTGTGGTAATCTTGTACAATCATAATAAAACCCTTTTCTGTTGTTGTTGAGTCTCAGTTGCACATGTCTGGCCAAGTTCGGCAGTGGGCCCCACAGAAGAACTTACTGAAAGCCAGCGCTCATGAATAATTCATCACACGCTACTGTAAACACAGAGAACTCCCTCTTTGTAACCAAGATTCGAGAAAAAAATCCCAATCGTACTCACTTCTGTCAACAGTAATTGCACACAATTAAGTCATTTGATTGCCAGGCACTTTCTCTGTGAAATTTGGATGGTGACTGGGACCACCTTAATGTGCTATTCTCTTTCATCTTCTTCTTCTTATCGTTATTATTACAGAGAAGGGAATACATGTCTTTGGTGTTTAAGGTCTCAATCAACAACTTGATCAATACAAAATAAACTGATACTGAGTTTGAGTCTATATAGACGGAATGAACTAAGTGTAACTGTTTTGTAACCAATACAGGACAATAAAACAGGGAATAGAAGAAGTACAGTCTCTTAGCGCTGCTATTTATATGCAGAAAGTTGGCTTTTATCACTGACAGAAGAGAAAAGACCAGCGGACTTTGACCAGGCCTGCCTTAGACAAAATCTGAACATCACACGGTTTGTGGTCTACTGAACGTGATGTTGCACGCTCGGGAAAAGGGCAAACACCTGTCTGTCAGTCCACCTGATAACACATCTTTAAGAAGCGGCTTCATGAATTATGTAAATAGCTTTCGGTGCAAATTCTTAAAAAGAATGAAAAAATGGCAGAGGGAGATGGAGAGAGATAGTGATCCACCTGGCGAGATACATTTGCAAAGCCTTCAAAGGGAATATTTATTACATCTGAATGACAGTAGGATGATGAAAATTGATAATAGGAAATTTAATTCAATTTAAAGGTGGCTTTAGACTGCAGCCAGTATTTCTGTGTACAGTGTGTGCAAATGGCTGCCAGTATTGAGAGTACTGCTATATTCTAGAGCTGCTTTAGTTATTAGGAAATGGGTGGCTAAATGCTGTGATAATGATTAATTAAAATAAATAATTACATGTATCTTTAAATATATCTTAATTGTGATTTTCTTATATATATGGACATCTACTTATAAATATAAGTAGATGCCCATTATTTACATGCACAGCTTTTATGTGCCACTACTGCCATCATGCTGCAATTAGACTTTTAATTAAATTATTTAATTAATCAATTAGCAGATGCCCTTACCCAGGGTCACAAAACATACATTTCACAAAACATAATACAGTAAGAGTAAGACAGAGTGGAGGTTTTGCTGGGAGAAGATGGAGAAGGAAGAGAGGGGAGAGACAGGGAGGTGGGCAGCAATGGTTAGGAACCCAGCGTGACATATGTGTGGCAAACAGAGGCCTGGGAAATTGGAACAGTGTGTGTTTTTTGTCAACCCTGTTCAATGTTTTGTGACACATATAAAATAGGGGGATGTTAAGGGGCTAAGTAGGGATCAAAGATGTCTGAAGCAGTGACAGAGGGCCGAGTGGCAGCCGGCCCAGGAGAATGTGAGGTCCAGTTGACATCCAGTGTAGAGGGAGCAGTGTGCAGAGAAAGCAGAATGATCTGTGCTTGTCTACGCATGTTAGAAATTGCACTTGACAGGCAGATGCATTGATAGGCTAATTAATCAAAATTCAGTTCCAGAATATGAGAAGAGAGAAAAAGTGACATAGTACTTATATTTAGATGGCAATGAGCGGTTTCAGATCAAGCACAGTTCAGGAAACGGCATAATTGTGGAATATAATTATTTATCAAATTATTATTTTCCAATTATGTACGTTTTCTTATGGGTTTGCGTTGTATAGATGGAGAAAACCTCTGTCAGAACACAAAGCCACCGTGCACTTCCTGGAATGGGATCTCGCGATTCACGGGTGGGTTAAAGATCTGATTCGGTCTGGGGCTTTGTCGAGTTCAGACAGATGCCAAGTTGTCAGCTGTATCATTTCAAGTTTCTATTTTTGCATGTGATCCAAGAGCCAGAGACTAAGCCCCATGGATTAAGGGGAACCACTTCAATTGAGTTTGGAAAATACGGTAAAACTCTGTGTCGTTTGGATGTGGTTGACGGGTCTCTCTGTAGAAGCCGAGCTACCAATTGTGGTCACGTGTTTGGTTTCTCTCAATGTATCAATCCCTCAGCAGTTTGGGCTTGGCCACACACTACATATTTAAGGGTGAAGCATTCTGACATTAAGATAACATGCTTCCCAACCTTTGCTAGTGAACATATTTAGAAACTACTTCCTGATCTGAGATTAAAGCTATCCATTTTCAGAAAGTGAATATACAAACGAGCCCCATCTATTATGAAGTAGTCCAGATGCTTATTTTAAACTTCACTGACCTACTTTGTATTTTAATTTCAACAAAGTGTATATCATCAAAAAAGCATTAAATAAATCCAAAGGATGCATTCCTGTCCACAACAGTTATAAAAAATACAATATATGCTAAATACTATATACTATATAAAGGTTAACATGTCTGTTGTTGCTAATGAGTTAATCAGCTGTCTAGTCAATAAGGTATTTTTGCTGTGTAGTATTTTTTAGAAACTTGGAGTACATTATTTTAACTCATTCCGATAATGCCATGTGTGCTCCTTCAGTTGCTCCAAGTCCATGACAGCAGTGTTACAGACGGGATAAGGCTACTTTATCGTTAATTGGTTAATTGATTGATTATCTTTTGTGCTTGATTTTATATTCACTTGCTTATCACTTATTGATTATCCTTTATGATTGTTTTTGATTGTTTTGTTTCACAAATTGCTTTTACACACGGGTGAGTGTTTTTGAGCCTAATCACTTAAGTGATCACACCTGCGCTAGATGAGGCCTCGACCGGTTCTCTAGCTCAATCACTGGCCCACCTGCTCCTTGCTGCTGGAGTGAGAGGAGAGCCCTATAAGAGAGGGGGATGAGGAGGATAAAGGGCAGAGCTGAATCAGATCAGAGAAAGGGTAAGATGAGGGAAGGGTGTGAGAGGCAGTTGGGGGGTGTTAGTGATGTGTGGTTCTGGGTGCTGACAAAGTGGTATTTGTCAGAATTGCCTGATGGCCAGTCAGCCTGTTACTACACTGCTGTGCCCTGTTCCCCTCACCTGGATGGCCACACAGTCCTCCCTTGTTGTACCCTAGAAGAGCCCCTGACATCAGAGCTGAGAGAGCAGCCTGAGGGCCTTCTAGAGGGGAGCTTCATGGTTGGTTTCGCTTGCGATATGTACTGGTTTTAGTTTTGTTGCAATGGTTTTATAGTTTATATAGCCTGGGTTTTTCATTAAAGGCTTTCTTAATCATAAATTAGTTTATGTAATGTAGGGAGACAGACTTCATGTCCTGTGTCTAAGGTTATATTGCTGATGGCTTTAAATTCAGGAAAGATAGTTGCTGTTGTGTGTGTTGGGTGCCTTTAGCATTGAACCTGTAAGGCGAAGGAGTGTGTTAGTGAGGTCCCCGTCCTCATGTTAATAAAAATGGGGTGGTGTGGTCGGAAGGGAGTTTTAGTGACGCGAGTTGGGTTTTAGTGGGGAGCTTTAGTGGGGCTTGTGCTCTCTCCTCACCCTTTCTCTCCTCTATTGCCATTAACAGTTGGTCCATTCCCCTGATGTACTCGCTACCTTTCTGGACAAACTGGACTTCTCTCCTCCCTCCTCTCCCTTTCTTCCACGCTGGCTCCTTAATCTCTGATCATCACTGCATCTCATTCTCCATTTACCTCCCCATTCTCTCCATCCCACCCTCTCCTACCGTCACTTTCCAACAGAATCACCACACTCTCTCCCCCTCCACCCTCGTTTCTGCTGCTCCTACCTTCTCTTCACTCCTTTCCCATCTCTGAGGATTGTGCTACTTCCACCTTTTCCTTCATCCTCACCTCCTACAACCCTCTCGCTTCTCTTCCTGCGCATCCCTCACCCCCCCTCAGTCCTGAATCACCTCCATTCTCCGGCCCGCTAGATTCAATCTGCTGAGAGAAGAAATGGAAGAGGTCCAAACTCGCTGCAGCCCTTGACCTCTACTGCTCTCAACTGTCTGCATTCTCCTCCTCATACACAAGTCTCAATCACTCTTTGAATCCTCTGCCAATAACTCTCTCAAACTCTTCTCCTTCTTTGCTACCTCCCCACCTTCCTCCTCCTACTTTCTCTGTAGATTTTGCTTCCTTTTTCTCCACTACATTCTCTGAAATCCACAAACTCTTTCAACCCTCCTTCTGGACATTTATCTACTGAAGCATCTGCTTTCTCTTACTTCCTCCTGACTTTCTTTCTCACCTCACTGTGACTCTGAGCTCCCCTCTTTGCTTCAAGGCTACAAACTCACCACATGCCCTCGACCACGTCTCCACTCACCACCTCTATGCACCTGCTTCTGCTCTACTGCTTCATCTCCTCTCTCCTCGACACCTCACTCCTCTCTGTCTTTCACCTCTGCTATCAAACAAGCTTCTTTGAATCCACTTCTCAAAAAACCCACCCTCTCCCCTTCCTCTCTAAAACACTTGATCGGGCAGTTCACCAGTTCCCTTTATTTCTATCTCAACCCCTCACTCCTAGACCCTCTGCAATCCAGCTTTTGCACAGCTCACTCCACTGAGACTGCTCTCCTATCTGTCTGTCACTGACTCGTGTAACTCTGCTCGTGTGGCCTCCCTCTCTTCTGTCCTACTCCTCCTTGATCTCTCTGCAGCCTTTGACCCTGTCAATCACTACCTTCTTCTCTCCTCCCTTGATGACCTTGCAATCTCTGGTATTGCTCTTGCTCTTTAGGTAGGAGGAGAATCCATATGCACCCACCAGCTGACATGGGGCAGATCTACACTGCCTTCTCTCTACACCCACTCTCTGGTCCCCCTCACCACATCCCATGGGTTCTCTTATCACTTCTATGCAGATGACAACTACATCCTCCTTTCTTTGCCCTCTTCTGACCCTCTTGCATCTCTTCCTGTTTCTATGCTATCTCCCCCTAGATGCACTTGCATCATCTCGAGCTTAACCTTTCCCAATCTGATCTTCTCTCCTCCATCTCACCTTCTTCTGATATCTCCATTTCAAATCCACTTGAATTGATTCCAGCTCTCCACCTTCTTCTAGTAAGAATCTAGGAGTCACCCTTGACCCTACTCCGTCCTACTCCCAGCACATCTCCACTCTGACATGCATTTGCCAATTCCTCTTGAGATGCATCAGAAACCACCCCTTCCTCACCAACTACTTGACTTAATTGCGTATTGTACTAGGATGTATGTTTTTTGAATTTTGTATTGATTGTATTACTGCACTTTTGTAAAGTTTTAAAATGTTTCTTGTGTAAGGCACCCTAGATAAGGGTTCTGCTAAGAAATAAATAATAATGTAATAGTTTCCCACAGGATGATAAATGCACACCTGGCATGTGCAATACTGTATGGTATCTTATGTACCTATACATTTTGTGTAATGTGTTACTTTGAAGATTACTGACCCATTTGCCTGGGAAAAAGTACAAGTCTGCCATTTGGATCATTGTTGGTAATACTTCATGACGGCCTGTTCTTATGTTCTTAGCATGATTGCAGATTATTCAGAGCACAGGGGCCATGTGCATGCAGGGTAGAGATCTGTAGGTTTGCAAGCTAGTTAGTCAGATGATTGGTTGAAAATGTACACTTTATTTACTTTCTGTTCTGTTCTGTACGCGCTATAGTCTAATTGTAGATTTGTATGTTCTCTTCATAAAAGGAAAATATTAATAGCATAGTTGATATCACTGGGAAATATAACTGGCTCTGAACTGACCTACTTCTGCCTGATTCTGTTTCCAGATGGTTGGGTCCATGACTAACTGGTTGCTGCTTCAATTACAGTATTTGCTGCAGGGAGATCTTTCAGTGGAAACCATTAGACTGTGTTACTTTTACCAGTGCACCCAGCAAAGACATTAGAGGGATGTCTTCAAGATTACCAGAGAAATCACAGTTAATATACATTATATACAATATACATTTAAGTTAAAAAATATATACCTAAACTGTAGAAGTGTACAGTATAACAGCAGTTCAGTCGCACCACTCTGAAGACTTGAACACGAAGCTTCCCTAATGTTGTTGCACAATAATATACTATTAGAAACCCTATTGCACCATATTTAAAGCTTGTTACTGCTAATAAATACTTTACAACTCGTTTTATGGGTACAGAAGTAACACAAGTGTGGCTATTTTGTTTTCTAAAGTAGAAGTAGGGGTAGTCATAAGAGCCTTTTGTCATTAAACATATTTTCCCTTTTTTTTAATAAGTCTCCCAGTGGTAGATATAGGAAATGTAATAACTGAATTGCAGACACAGAGTCTGACATAATCAATATAATTTGAGTACCATATGAGTTTGATGCTGTAAAATCAAGATGAAAAGTCAACAACAATAAAAACTTTTGTTTTTTTAAGCTTTACACATTCCAGTCTGTGGGAGGTTTTGTACTTTCCTCTTGGCGACCCAATAAACCTCTGAAATGATGGGTGATTTGATAACTGGAACATAACAGGAATAACGGAAACATATGCACTGTGTTCCAGTTACAAAACATTGTATGGAACATTATCCTTGGACAAAATGTTTAGGCCCAGTCTGGAGATTTGTTAGGTACATGTTCACCTAAAGCTATAGAAGAATGAACAATGTATTTGTTTTGCACTCATGTCATGAAGTGATGGGGAGTGCATCCCCAGAGATGTTAGTCTAAACGTTCTGTGGATTGTTCAAATACACAAAAGTAAATTGCCCATCTTAACATGCTGATAATACCACACATATTCTTATTATATAATTCAATAATACACTGAAAGAAAATAGTAACACCAGCTCTTGCAAATCCTCTTATCCTACACAAGGAAATTGGGCAATCACTGCTCTTGTATTCACCCGTGGATGACTGTAAAATGGCTAAAAATAAATGCTGCCAAAACAGAGGTTCTGTTTATTAGCTCTAAACAGAGCTTAGCAAAACCTAGCCCGAGTAAGATTACGTCCGATAGCAAATCACATTTTACTACCTCGAGTGGAGAACCAGCACGTTCATTCTGGAATGAGTTGTTTCAATCTACATCTAAGTTTGTGTAATTAGAAAGGCATTGCTTGGGACATATTGCTAATCTTAAATAATGTCAGCACATTCACTGATATGCCTGAATTAAAAAAATAAAAATAAAGTCCCCTTGTATGTTTATAGTGCTGTTGCCACGTGACTCAGATGTATACATCTCTTCGATAACTTCACTTTCCTGGTCTCTGCACTGGCTGCCAGGTCCTCGGGATCATTCCTATTACCCTTAAGGTTTACTAACTCCATACTTACCACAATGTTCTGTATGTTCACATTTCTCGGTCACTCAGAGAACTAATCTCAGATCAGTTGGAGCCACAGGCTTTAGCTGAAATGGTCCACATCTTTGGCACACCATTCCGGTTGACTTTGAAGTAAACGATGTTCGAACTGAAAATGTTTCCGTGTGCTTTGGTATGGCTTATTTGGTAACTAAAGTGGTATAACCCACACATTTACTATCAAATTAAGACGTTTATCGAACACATAGAAACATGTTTTGCTGTAAGATTTTCAGCCTCAGATCTGCAGTACATAAATACACCTCTTCGTAAGTCAGCTGATTCAAACGTTGGAGCGAAAATGAAGGACTTTGTTAAAGTTGGCTACTTTTGACCTAGAAAGGTTAACGTCCTCCAGCCCTCTCTGTTTACAGCAATAGTATATCCTTTCAGTGACAAGCTCCGCTGTCATTAGTCACTTGTGCATTGACCGATTGGATTACAACTAGGACAGGTTGTTCTCTGAATATGATCTACCTGAAAAAATAATAACTACTCATCCTGAATAGACACCTTTTGTTTATTGACGGTTTCAGGAAAAAGACATGCTGCTGTGCTTCCTGTTGTGGTTCATTCCTTATAATTTACATACATTTATTCATTATTTATTTGTATTATTGGAAGCACTTGGGATTTTAGGAAATATCCCTGATTCATTTTCCAAGCCATTGGTGGAGACATCCATGTCATGTTCTGCTCAAAATAATAAAAATTATTGCATCGAACAGGTACACAACTCATTATTTCATGTAATATTTCTGTAATTATTTCCTTCCCGCCCGCTAAGGTAACCGAGGGAAGTTCATACAGAAACAGCCTAAATGGGCATCACATTCCAATCGTACTTCACTTATGGTAAACTGGGAAATATAATTTACAAGCAGTAATTTCTTAGCACGAAGCCTTTTGCAATTCACAGAAAACAGTTACTGAACAGAGTTTATTCAACTTCATGAATCACAGGACAATATTGGTACAAACGAAGGGTGTGAATAGTTAGTTAAAACTGTATAACGTTGTGTGAGATCATATTTGAAGTAAATATACAGTAGTACCACATCATAAATAGACTGGAGTAGAATATGTACTCCTTAGTGATTATCCTTACTGGGACTACTTGACTTACAAATAAGGTAAAAAGCATAATAATAATTATTAGTAGTGGTATTGATCAGTAATTTATTATTGCTCAAATTGTTGATTGATATCTTAAACCCAGAACAGTCGCACTTAAAAATATGGTGCTGTGATTCCTCATGAATGAATATATGAATACCACAGGATTAACACATTCATATATTATGACCTTCATCTGACGATCACATGTATAACAGGGTCAGGGTTAGGGTTAGGCATTGGTGTTTTAATGTTTTTATCCCAGTAACTATTCATATTTATTCATGGATTTGTTTTTTTGTCTATCTTGTGAACAACAAATGTTTACTCATTCATAATGCATGGGAGTCATGACACTAATAGACCGTATAATCCCTGCAGCACTGAGCTGTTGGTCTTGGGAGCAAGACAGAGTTTTACTAAGCCGACCTTTGCATTTATCTAGAACAGGGAAGGGAAATATACTTTGGGTGGCTGTCAACAATGCGCCAAACCTCATATGAGCCTAATAGTGGAAGAGATAAGAATAGGAATCTTTATTCTAAATTGAACTCAAATGAGGTTAAGTGGTGCACAAAACATTATATAAATAAGGACTGTCGGGGTTACAAAAGGAATAATAAAGAGCAAAAGCCTAAAATCCCAGGGTGGGTTTTTAGTTTTTCCACCTACAGATGTTCTTTAGGGTTTTGTTGCTTTTGTGGCATCACATACACAAAACCTGTGTTTACTGTTGACTGCCACTCAACTGATTTCTAGGAATGAATGATGATAAAACACATTCTCAGAACTCTTCTACACATGGTTATTAATAATAATAATACTAATGATGGATTCATACACGTTGCGCCGAACTTTATTTACACATATGACATTGGATTCATTCCAGCGATGACGTGTATTGGGACAACAGGCCACGCACATAGATAGCAACCCAGACACTTGATCCCTCTTACATGCACCTGCAAATATGAGTCATGCATCACATGGGCTTTGGAGCCATCTGTGATGGAAATAAAAGGAGAGCGATATAAACATTAATGAAAGTACCTTGAGTCGACAATTCACCCAGGCTGACAGGAACTCGTTCTCCAGCCCTTCCTTTTGTTACTCTCTGTTTACATCAATTACATCAAGGCTGAATAATCTAGACTCACATGCAGGTCATGAGGATTTAACTGCTTTCACGGTGCATCAATGTTTTGGTAATTTACAGATCTCCAAAAATAGCTCCCTGATCCCGATTTAAAACTTGCAAGGGAGTCTTGACCCTTATAGTTAAAAATACAATTGAAATCCAAGTTATCAGTGTGATGACTCAATCCAAACTTACAGGGTGCCCTCTTTCAAGTACTAGTTTGTCTTGGTTTGCCTATATTTGTTATTTATACTTCTTATATATACTTTGTTGTGACATATTCTTCGATTCCCGTTTGAGAATTTTCTATATGATGTCCTTTTAAAACATTTATAGTGACATACAGCTGTCAAGAAACAATATAATTCAGTTGGGGACACAAAAGGATGTGGGCCAATTTAACTTCTACAATTACCCTTAAAGGTGGGTCTTAAAAACCGTGTTGCGCAGCTTCATTTTCATCAGATTGGTATAAAGGAGGAAGTGCTGATACAACAGTGTGGTTAAACTGCATTAAACCAAACACTTTCTCAACCTATTGTGTCCTATTTCAGTAAGTGTTGCCTACAAAAAAAGAAAAAACTGGCGGTTCTACGGAGTGGTCACCTGACTTCCAGTGTTCGAAGAGCTTTCCTGGCAGAAGCTTGTGAAACAGAGCCTCATCTTCAATTACATAACCTTTTGTGACGTACGTTTGTGTTCCAGCATGTTCTACATAATACATATACACATAAAGCAGGACCGGAGCAAGAACTGGTTTCAGAAGGAAGGAGTTTTGTAACCTTGAAAACAAAATGTTCTGTTCAGTGGGTTGCATTAGGAGGACTGATTGTTTCATACTGAGCTAAGATACATTACACCCCTTACAAGAAATAAAGTGAGATTTTGCTGCTTGAAAATTACCACCATATAATATACTCTGTACAAAGACAGGATTTATTGTTATGTCTGTGAGTGTAAGGGGTGAGTATCAATCAATAAAGACTATGTTTATCCCCCTTCATAATTTGAAATAAATGGGAATTCATGCAATCAGAGTTTCCAGGCATTCTAGTGGCTTCAGTTTTCAGACTTCTGCGTTCTGACACTGAGCACTGTAACGAAATAGCTCTGAGCTACAGATAGTGCTCACCATTGTCATCAGCATCCATTTTTACATACCACAGAGCAAGTGTGACATGTAATTATTGAGAGGGAAAACTGCCAGGAACATTATATGTACAACCGAGAGACATGTCTTGAAAGGGTTTCAAACTCTTGGAATGTGTTACATTTAAAGTATTTTATATTGGAAATAATGGACTGGAATTTAGGAAGGGCTCATTTTGTCTTGTTTTTTAGCTCTCAAAGTACATTGTGACCCAGATATATGGTGCATATTTACATATAACAAGGAAATACTATATTCTGTTTAATAGAGTTTATGACAGTACAAATACATATTAAACAGGAAGTATCACAATTCTTAAAATTATGGTTTTACACATCTTTATGTGTTGCTATAGTCTATTAAGGGAGATGTGTAGAACTTTTCCAGTTCAATTCTATCATATAAGGAACTTTTAAGACCCACCAAATAATGGCCGTTGTCAAGCACTGGCACGTACGCTATTTCATGGTTTCAGGATGTGTTATGACTTCCTGATTAGCAGAAACATAGTGGAAAAACTAATGAAGAACTGGATTCGTCTTTGTCACGGCTACTGTCTAAGCACTTCCACATCTTACCCACTAGATGTCGCCATCACCCTTCCTTTTCAGTCACTTCTCCCAGCTCCCATCATTCAATCAACATTCCTGAAACCCTTGTGCACTTCTGTGATCACCCACTACTCCCATTTGCCCTGCACCTCCCAACTTGGTTTTCTGTTCCACATATAAACCCCTTACTAACTCTCACTCATTGCGAAGTTTTGTCAGTGTTCACTACAATCCTGAGCACTCTCCCAGTACCTAGTTAGATTCTTGTTTCCCTGACCTCCTTCTGTACCTCCCGACCACGACTTTGGACCTCCCCTGATTCCCTGTTTGCCTGATCTCCCGACTTTTGCCTGTGACCACGACCCACGTCTTTGCCTTGCCCTTGTTTGCCCTGTCCTGCCGGTATTCGACCCACGCCTGTCTGACCACCTCCATCACGTACCGCAACTGGTTACCCCTGTTCCCGTGCCCCGCGGTACATTACAGAAAACTTCGCCTTCAAATGGACCCAGCGATGCTGACCACCCTCGCTGCCCAGAAGGCCATGCTCAGGGAGCATGAGGGGACACTCCGGCAAGTTGAGACTGCCCTGGACCAGCTTCTCAAGCATCTACCTGAGCAACTGCCTACTTCCTCGGTGGTGGCTGCTCCAGCTTCTGCTGTCGCCCCTGCAGCTCCTGTCCAGGGGAAATATGATGGTTCCCTAGACCACTGCAAGGGCTTTCTACTGCAATGTGTGCTTTACTTTGCTCAACTGCCCCCCTACTGCCCCACCAAGGAGGCTAAGATCGCCTTCACTGTCACCATCCTAACTGGGAAAGCGCTCAGGTGAGCTTCCACGGTCTGGTAGCAACAGGGTGAGACCAGATCCCTGACTGCCTTCCTCACTCACTTCAAGGATGCATTTCACCACCCAGCGGAAGGGAGAGACGCCGAGGAACAACTCCTAGCGCTGCGCCAGGGCTCCTCATCTGCTGCGGATTATGCCCTGAAATTCTGGACCCTGGCAGGCATCAGTGGATGGGGAGACCAGGCTCTCATCACCATGTCCATCGATCTGCTTCATTCAGAACAACTGCCCTTCCTCATGATTGATTCTCCTGGAGCAGATATCATTCTCAGCCTGCTATGGATCGCTCATCAAAACCCAGTCATTTCCTGGACTGATGGGGAAATGATCTCGTGGGGAAAGAACTGTTTTTCCCTGTGCCTGTCTCATCCCTGCAGGGCCACGCACATAGAGAGCCCCCTTCTCTCTGCTCCAACACAGATTCCCCCTGAATACACAGACCTGGTAGCGGTGTTTAGTAAGACACAGGCTTCCTGTTTGTCACCACACTGACCCGGGGACTGTGCCATTTACCTCCTTTCAGGCACCTCTCCTCCCAGAGGGCGCATTTACCCTCTCTCCCTCCTGGAGTAAACAGACCATGGAGGAGTACATCTAGGAGGCTCTGGATCTTGGAATCATCCGTCCATCTATGTCACCTGCCGCTGCCAGCTTCTTTTTCGTTTCCAAGAAGGACAGAGGTATTCGGCCCTGCATTGACTACATGGGGCTCAATGCAGTGACTGTGAAATACTGATACCCTCTACCCTTAGTGCCTGCCGTCCTGGAGCAAATAAGAGTAGCCCATTATTTCACCAAACTGGACTTGCGCAGTGCCTACAACCTCATCCAGTTATGAGGGAGAGATGAATGGAAGACGGCATTCATTACAAACACGGGCCATTATGAATACCTCGTCATGCTGTTCGGTCTTGCCAATGCCCCTTCTGTCTTCCAGGCTTTCGTGAATGAGGCTCTGAGATCCTTACTCCATGTGATTGTCTACATTGACGACATCCTCATCTACTCTTCCTCCCTCTCTGAGCACATCTCCCAGATGCGCCAGGTGCTTCAGTGTCTGCTGCGCAACTGACTGTACGTCAAGGCAGAGAAGTGCGAGTTCCACGCCAGCGCATTCATTTCCTGGGTTATGTCATTGATGCCAGTGGCATGCACATGGACCTGGAGAAGGTGAGCGCTGTCATCGACTGGCCACAGCCCCGCACTGTGAAGGAGCTGCAGCGCTTCTTGGGATTTGCAAACTTTTATCTGCGGTTTATCCGCAATTTCATTTCTGTTGCCTCTCCACTAACCTCTATGTTAAAGGGTTAAACCTCTATGTTTACCTGAACTGACGGTGCCACTGCCGCATTTGCACACCTCAAGACACTGTTTGTTACAGGCGCCATCCTTAAACACCCGGACCCCTCTCTTCCATTTATTGTGGAGGTGGATGCCTCTGAATCCAGAGTGGGGGCAGTGCTTTCACAGCAAAACGGACAGCCGTCCAAGCTTCATCCTTGTGCTTTCTTCTCCGGAAAGCTGTCACCGGCAGACATCGGCAACCATGAGCTCCTCACTGTCAAGCTGGCTTTTGAGGAGTGCAGACACTGGCTGGAGAGCTCCAAACATCTCTTCCTGGTTCTGGCTGACCACTGGAACTTGGAGTACATCCAGTAGGCAAAACGACTCAACACCCGTCAGGCATGCTGGTCGCTTTTCTTCACTCGCTTCCAGTTCACACTATCCTACCACCCGGGATTGAAGAACGTCAAGGCGGACTCCCTCTCTCATCAGTTCGACTCCTCTCCTGCCCCGCAGTCTGCGGAATCCATCCTGTCTCCCTCCTGCATTCTGGCTCCCATTCAATGGAACATCTGGGACCAGATTCAGCGCAGACTCCCCTCTGATCCAGCTCCTTCTGCCTGTCCAGCAAGCCAGACCTATGTCCCATCATCAGTGTGCCCCCACTTGCTGTGCTGGATCCACTCGACTCCTGCCTCCGGTCACCCAGGTGTCAGCCGCACCATTGCCTTGGTTCGTAGGAAAATTCTGGTGGCCCGGTCTAGTGCGTGATGTCACTAGGTTCGTCGGTGCTCCAGACACCTCCCCACCGGTGTGCTCGAGCCACTTCCTGTCCCTCACCGTCCATGGTCCCACATCGCCATGGATTTCATCACAGATCTCCCTGAATCACAGGGCTACAACACAATCCTGGTAGCCATAGATTGGTTCTCCAAGGGCTGCCGGCTCATTCCACTGAAGGGAATCCTCACTGCTCTCGAGATGCTGTTTAACCAGGTCTTCTGCATTTACGGTTTGCCAGAGGACATTGTCTTCGACAGAGGTCCCTGATTCACCTCCCGTGTAAGGCACTCAACATGAACATCAGCATTATGTCCGGCTATAATCCACAACCAAATGGACAGACAGAGGGCCTGAACCAGGAAATCGATAGGTTTCTGCGCTCCTACTGCAGCATGTCCTAGACTGAGTGTAATTGCTTCTTACCCTGGGCAGAATACACGCAGAACTCCTTCCTCCGGCCTCACTCCCTTCCAGTGCACCCTCGGATACCAGCCTCCGCTGTTCCCCTGGGATGAGGAATCCACAGATGTCCCGGCTCTTGACAACTGGTTTCGCCATAGTGCTGCGGTCTGGCAAGTGGCTCACACCCGGCTACAACGTGTGATCCATCGTCAGAAGACCAAGGCGGACCGTCACCGCCACCCAGTACCACAATATCTGCCAGGGCAGGAGGTTTGGCTGTCCACCCAGGACATCGGTCCGTTCCGGATTCTGCGCCAGGTCAATCCAGTCACCTAGCGCCTGCAGTTGTCCCTTAACTACCGGATCACCCCCACTTTCCATGTCTCCCTGTTAGAACCTGTGATATCAGATCCCTTGCCTTTTCCTCCTCTGCCTCCCCCTCTGGATTTAGATGATGGTCCTTATTAAACGGTGCGCTCCCTGCTCCGCTCCCGTTGCCTCCAGGGGCTCCTTCAATACCTGGTGGACTGGGAGGGCTACGGTCCTGAGAAGCACTCCTGGTTTCCCGCCTCCGATGTGCTCGACCCATCTCTCATCTCAGACTTCCATTCTGCCCATCCCACTGCAGCTGCTCCTCGGCCCCGTGGCCGTCCCCTCCGTGTCTGGTCCGGTTCAGCTGTGGCCAATCGTAAAGGCGGGGGTAATGTCACGGCTACTGTCTAAGCACTTCCACATCTTACCCACTAGATGTGGGAACTTGGTTTTCTGTTCCACATATAAACCCCTCACTAACTCTGACTCATTGCGAAGTTTTGAGCAGTCCTGAGCAGTCTCCCAGGACCTAGTTAGATTCTTGTTTCCCTGATCTCCTTCTGTACCTCCTGACCACGACTTTGGACCTCCCCTGATTCCCTGTTTGCCTCATAGCCTGACCTTTGCCTGTGACCATGACCACGTCTTTGCCTTGCCCTTGTTTGCCCTGTCCTGCCGGTATTCGATCCACGCCTGTCTGACCACCTCCATCACGCACCGGAACTGGGTTTCCCTGTTCCCCTGCCCCGCGGTACGCTAGTCTTCTCCGCAACAACTCAAGTAATTATGTTCACGAGTGCTTTAGTGTCAAAATCTTACCCAATAATAATAAGGTGATTTTTCCTTCAAAATGTATCACCCAAACTCAGCACTGTTTAAAAAGAATATTTAAATAATAATAATAAAAACTAATAAGGTCAGAAACATTATCAATTTAGCTTTAAAATTATTTATTGTGTACTAATATACTCATAATTTGATGACTTGATTTTTGGCACGTGATCTGCAGGCGTGGGAATTCTCTGGTGCGGATAAAAAGAAACCTTAACCCTGGTTTCAAGCAGAGCATTAACTACACCCAGAGGTTAACTAGCTAGGCTGGCCGGATAGCTACACTGCTTGCGGACAGGTGGTCCAGTTACAGTACAGAAGGGAGTGGGCTATCTTGGTGTCGGTAGAACAGGACGGAGTAGATTCTGGGTGCTGGATTCTCATACAAGCAGGCGGTCAGGTGAATCACAGGGGTCAGTCGAGGTAACAGATGCCATTAGCAGTCGCTTTGCTTCACATACGTGTGCACTGTCTTCGAACCTCGTTGCCATTGTCCTTTCCCCTGAGACGACAGTAAGACCCTTAGTGATGCAGTCGGCTGGGTTTTATAGTGTCGAGGAGAGACACGACCCCAGGCCGTGTTACAATATATTCAGAGGTGTCTGTCCCAAAAACAATTACATAATACATTCAAACAACAATATTATCAGCCCCTTCCTGCTCTCTCTCTCTTTATCTTTGTTCAGATATCAAATTCATCATCACTACAAGAATACATGCAACACTGTATTCGTATATGTAAAATATGCCAAGTTGAGAATATATTTGATTATATATATGCATTCAGATAACAGCTTAAATCAAAATCAAAAGCAATCTGAATGTGACATCAGCATCACAGAAAACTCCATTAGGTGCCAATCAGGGTCTCCAAAACATGATTTACAGTTTATTATGAAATGGGTTTTGTATGTTTTGACAAGGCATTGCTTTTCTGCTTCACTTGTTGTCAGGTTTGTGTTTTTCATCAGTGTTTTCACATACAACATGTTCACTGCGGATGTTTTTTCAGTTATTATAATGTGGAAATTGAGTGTGATATATAAACAACACAATTGTGTTAACATACAGTATAAACAAATACATTTACACCCAGGTGGTTTTCTGTTGTGAGCTTTTGTTCTGTTTGGGTACCTACAGAAGTGAATGTTTTCATTTTCAACTTGGACAAAACCCGATCGTGCAGTGGGAAATATTTGTGTGAATTGGTTTGTGTGAGGAAGCAGGTACTTCACTGTCATTCATGGGCGTATCCTGTTAAAACGAACATAAACATGAATGAATGAACTGCATATCATATATAAATTTACACTGTCAACAAGCAGTAATTAGTATGATTATGGTCATATGACTTTTTCCTTGTTTTTGGGTAGTGGCGTAGTCACCTAAGACTGGAGTGATGGGATGGCATTTATTTCTAAATGACAGAAAACTAAACAATATTTTGTGCAGATTGTACTGGAATAAGAATGTAACCATTGCCAACACATTCAATTCCGAAAATCACAAACTTAACGTATGCGAACCAAATTAAAATGATCGCTGCAGATCGCTGATTTATTGCCTTCCTTTAAATGTGATGTTTACATGCAAAAACAATCTCCCCTTTAGATTAGCCTCTTCCGTATTTGGAAAGGAGACAGGAATAACTCTATCTTCACTTTAGTATTGTAACTATCAAGGGGTCAGACTGTAAAGCACTCGGTTGACTTGACAATGACGACTCGAGTTGCCACGGGGAAGACAAATCGATTTTGTCATTTTTACGCAGTGTTGCGGTTATTCGGGAGGTTATGATATGACAAATCCCAAAACCCTGAAAGAGCAAACATGCTGCCTTTTGGTATTCGCCATTACTTGGTGAGTTTAACATCTTATTTGTATACTACAGCAACATGCAAAGATGCATATAACTGGAAGCACGCTAGTTCCCCGTAAGGGATCAGCACATTCTGTTTTAGAAAGCAAAGCGATTCATTAAGAAAACAGATATAATAAAAGCTTAATCAAAATCTGCTGTGGATAGTGGCTTTTAAAATATTCTGCACTGTTGTCATTATAGTTTGTTCAACAACAAACCTGTTTTTCATGGTATATGGAGCAATATAAACAAACTCTGAAGTATTAAGTATGGAAGCATTTGTTTACTGTATTCCTCTAATGCAGGAGTGTTCCCCTTAGCCCTCCCATCTATATAAACATTGAAATATACATATTTTGAGAGGGTTAAAAGTACCTATGGCAAGGGAGGAAATTGTAGATGAAGGAGCATTGTGTTCAAACAGTGTAACACAGATTAACACCTACAGTAGCAGTGTTCTGTAATGCATATCTCAAAAAACAACACCACAAAGAGTTAATGATGATTTTAATTTTCCTGTCAAACAGTTTAATAGCACAGTCTGATAGATAAGAGCTCTGATTTAAAAAAAAAGAAGTGCCAGACTTTTTTCATGTTATATTCAATCTGAGGAACAACAACAATAAAAAAAGAAATATTCAGGGTACAGTGACTCACACAGTGGGTAGGAATCCTGATTGTACCACTCTGATAAATGCACTCATACACGGATGGTACAGCGTGACTCATAGTTCCCACTGCTTGAGTAACCACTGACATTTAAACGCCTGGTTAATGAAACTGCGCAGCTCGACCTAATGCTAATACGCCAGCAAGCCGTAGAAATACAAATAAGCCTTTTCCCAGCTTTTTGTTGCTGTATTAATCAATATCCAGGCCTGCGTGTTAATGCCTCTAAATCCAATAAATACAGTGTCTTTGCTGTATACAGCCACTGCTGATTTGATTGGTAATTCCTACTACACCCACACTTTATACAGGGGGTGCTTCTGTTTTTGTCACATGCTCCAGCGTCTGTAAATCCACACAAAAGCCCCTTGCACTGAAAAGGGAAATCAGAGCAGCTGCTTATTGAAACTCCGGAGGTTATTATGATTATACTTGCAGTGTTATATTTTAAATTGAGCATCGTTAGATCATTTCAAATCACACGCTCACAGGAACGCTGTATTTATTGTGATGTGTTTAAAAGAAAGTGTATTATCACCTTCTCAAATGGATGTCCACTCCCTTCTTTTATAAGCAATGAAGAAAGTGGGCTGAGTTTGTGGCAGTTTATTCTTCTTATTTTTCTTCTTCTCCTTCTCCGGTTTTCTTCTCTGGTTGAACTAAATCTAAATATATCCACAGTGATAGGTTACAATCTGAGTGAATATCAGTTCGGCTTGCAGTTTATACCTGTCCACACCAATATTCCTCACTGGGCACATTTCTTGTTTGCTTGCTGACGACACCCGCATTGAAATCCCCACAACAAAAAGATTAATCAACTTGTGATGCAGACTTAATATATTTTAGCTTTTATGCTAGTAAACAAAGGCCGCATGACAAGTGAAGAAGCGGTGTAATGCTCTATTTATATCTCCAAGCCCTTGCAGCAAACAAATATTGCCGTGACACGCAGAGACAGATGACGTGGTGAGCTGTGTTTGCTGGCAGTGCCAATTTAATGCCTAGGAAAACATTGGCCTACAGCCTTTGCTGCTTTCATCGTGTATGTTTCTCTTAAACGAGCCATGACTGAAAATGGCTTATCATTGATGTTGAAAAATTTACATTTTTATTTGTTTATTAATGTAGAATTGCTTTTAGATAATGCCTTCCCTGAGAAGCAAGTTACCAACATGTTTGAAAGGGTTGATATCTATATATACATTTAAGAAGAGGTTGATGTATGAGGTATTGGTTGATCAGCCTTTTGTCCTCTGTCTTTTGATCAGAACTAAATTGTCATTAGTATGACAAATGCACACACATGTACTGTAGGTGATTTTCTCATCTGGAAATATTTTGATGATATATTGGACAAAACCAGATCTTTGTTGTTTAAAAATATCCTACAAATCTTACATCCCATCCGAGTTCAGAATTGATCAAAGATGTGTTCTGCTAATCCATGACATTTTGCAACATTCAGGCATTATATAGTTACACAGCACAACATTAGCATAACTCCCTATTTCCCAGAGTCGTGTGCATCTGTCAGTCCTGTGCTGATACTGAAAACATTTCATTATGATTGATGACAGTACTTCAGTATTTTAAATGGAAGTCTTTTCTTTAGGATGCCCTGGCTAAACATATAATTAGAAGAAAAAACAGCAGTCACCAAAATTTGACATTATTAAGCCCACATCTGATCATGTATTCTAAAAAGAAAGAAGGCAAATAGAAATAAATTGAGGTAAGGGTTTCCAAAACCACAAATCTAGAACTTTGAGTGGATATTGATTTACACATTGAAAAACAAGGTAAAGTGTGCATTTCCTCAGTACTAACAGAAGTGCAGGATCATTTTTTTAATTAATCTGATTTAGTTTATTCATCAGAAATTCATTCTATTGCCAATTCCCACAGTTCCAGCTGTAGAAATGTTTACTATACACTTTCCAAGCCAAACAACAGTGAAAAAAGCTGGGAGTGAGCAAGGCACTTGAAAAGTACAGGTGGTGCAACACCTGAAATCAGGAGGAGTGGGATAACAATCTTAATCTCAAATGTGCAAATAGGGCCAACTCTCACATTGGGAAAGACCCAATTTACTGCCTACATGTAAATAACGTTAGTATGTTGGGTAACCAATTGAAGGAGAGCTTTACAAATGTATCAACGTAAGCCATTTCATACCAATATCACAGAGCTGTTATGGACAGGCTGGTGGGGTCAGAGAATGGTCAACAGATTGATTTGCCAACGCTCCAGCCAATTATAGGCTGAGTCCAATTAAGCCAAAAAGTGGGCAGGCAGGCAGACAGCTGGAGCTCATGGAGAAGAGTGTCGAGCCCCTTTGGTACATTATATTAAAATTTGTGCTGTCTGAGTTGCAGCCTGTGTCCCATTTAGATAATTAAAAAGAGATTAAAAGATTGTTGTTGGGGATACATGTTTATTTAATAGCTGTAGATGTTCCATGTCACACATCTTTTTTTTAAAAGTACTAATAATAAGCTGTTCAGTTTCAGTGAGATGTTTTTCAGAGGTTCTTTGTACTCAATGATGCAGTGAGGTCAGCAAATGTAAAGAAACATTCAATCTGTTGAATACAGTGTATGCAAGAGCACAAGGTCTTTCATGAGAACAGTTCATATCGCATTTCATTTAATAAGCCAAATTAAATCAAGGTTAGAGTTGAGACGATAATGGATTAGTAGCTGTTACATGATTGTATGCTTAGTATTCAGAGACTTGTTAGATGCTTGCAAAGTATATATGCTTCCAATGAAAAGCCACAGTGCATTACTTTTATCAAGGTGTATGATATAAACAGTTGGGTTTTATCCAGCACACAGAAAGTCACATGACTACCCAGATTACTTTGTACTCTGAAAATCTATTTAACTCTTTTGCATTTATTGTGAAATACTTCCAAAAAAATAACACCTCAACCTTCTTCATGCTCTTTTCTGTGACGTATGACATCTGACCTTCTGAACTAGGATCATTTTAAAAAATTCAAAACATTACACACAAAGGACAACATCCAGGGGAGTAAACCAGTAAGGAAAAGTAAGTCTAGGACAAATTGGAAATGCAGGCAGATGATTGTCAATTGCATACATTTCCAACTGAAATTGCCACCATTGACCTTCAACCAGACATCATCTTGTGGTCTGGATCAGCATGCTTTGTTCACCTGGTGGAACTAACAGTGCCCTGGGAGGATGCTGCTGATTAGGAGGATGACAGGAAGACACTTCGGTGCTCAGCTAACTGCTGAAGTGCAACAACGAGGATGCAGGTTCTGGGTTTAACCAGTGGAAGTGGGCTGTGGAGGGTTCATGGCACACTTTACAGCTCTGTTCCTCTGAGATTCAGTGGTCAAGTGTTGCACCTCACAGTGAAGAGCTTATCTGAGAGGAGCATCAACTGGCTGTTGTTGAGAGGAAAAGATTCCTGTTGGGCTTCTCAAGCACAATAGTATAGAAAGATGATGCATGGTGTGGCAGTGTGAGAGGCAAGGCTGTGGTCAGGGCGGGTCTTTCAATGGAGGAGACTACAAGGTGAAGCCTTCTCCTGGATTGTAGGCACCTCCTGTTCTGGAGTGGCCTCTGAGGAGACAGACGGTGACTCCTTCCTGAAGTCATCTTCTCCTGGTAGCTCCTCAGTGCTCAGGGGCAGACTCTCTTCTGCCAGAGACGGTGGCGGATACTCTTCCACCAGGTATGGTGGCGGACACTCATCCTTGGATTGGGACGAAGAAGGCAGCACCTCTTCCTCATCTTCAGGATACTCGGGCTCCTCCCTCCGGGGCTCTGGACACTCGGGCTCCTCCCTCTCCGACACGGGATACTCGGGTTCCTCCCTCCGGGGCTCTGGACACTCGGGCTCCCCCCTCTCCAACACGGGATACTCGGGTTCCTCCCTCCGGGGCTCTGGACACTCGGGCTCCTCCCTCTCCGACACGGGATACTCGGGTTCCTCCCTCTGTGGCTCCGGCGGCAGGAACACCTCGGCCCTCTGTGGCTCCGGCAGCAGACACGGCCAGAGGCTCTCTTGCTCTAGCCACAGCAGGTCCTCTTCTTCCTCTCTCCCTGGCAGGTCTTCCTCTTGTCCTGGCCATGGTGGAAGAAGCAGTTCCTCATCTTCTCCTGGTGTCTTTTGCCAAGGCACCAGTTCCTCCCATTGCAGGTCCTCCTGCTCTGTCTCCAGCTCAGAGACGGACAGAGGTTTCTCCTCTTCCTCCTCAGGCTCCAGACAGTACTCTTCCTCCCACTGCAGCTCTGTGAGGGAGGGAAACTCCACCTCATCCTCAGGCTCGGGGAAGGCATTTAACTTGGGTGGAGAGCGAGAGAAACTCGACCTCCTCCTCCATGCAGGACGTCAGCGACCTCTCCTGCTCCGTCTCCAGCTCGGGGACAGAGAGAGGCTTCTCCTCTTCCTCCATCAGGTCTCCCGGACAACCAGAGTTCCTGTCCTCGACCTGTGTTCCTGGCTGCAGTAAAGGAGATGGAGACACCTCAGCTTGCCCAGGACCCACTGTGTCTCCAGGCTGGAGCAGAGACTGGAGGGGAGCCAAGGGATGCTGTGGCAGCAGAGAGGTCTCCGCCAGACAAGCCTGGTTCCTGGAGGGACCAGGGAGCAACAGGTCCTTACCCTGGACTTGACGCTGGGGGGGAGCCACCTTCAATGAAACAGGGGACATGCCAGTCCACCCCGAGGACCAGATGGGTGCGATACGGCGAAGGACAGGACATGGGGGAATGGCACATCCACCGCAAGGATGACCCAGCACATGGAGACCCCATCTGGCTCTTCGGCCCTCCCGCCCGCCCCTTGTGTCTTTTGGAGGGGGGCTTGGCCATGGTATGGCCGTCATCATGTGCACCCCTGGCTTCACTCTTGAAGGGGAGGCTATGTGGCAGTGTGAGAGGCAAGGCTGTGGTCAGGGCGGGTCTTTCAATGGAGGAGACTACAAACTCCAGAAGCCAGCAGGGCTCCTGATGGCCATAGCCCCGCCCACCACTTCCCCTATAAAAGGAAGCAGGAAGCAAACTTGTGGGTGCATGCTTGGCTGGGGTAGCAAGGCACACAGGAGGGCGAGAAGACGACGGAGAGAGGTGAGAGCGAGAGCGAGAGCGAGAGCGAGAGAGTGGAAGAGCAGGAGAAAGAAGGGATAAGTTCACAGTTGACGGATTCACTGGCTTACGAACCTTTTTTCTGGACCTGGACCATTCTCCCTCTTAAACCCCGGACTGTCTGACAACCTCCCACTGGTAACGAACTTTGATTACGGACTGTGACTACGAACCTGCCTTGCCCCTGTCGTGCTTCTGTGTGCCCAGTGTTCGGCTCTATCGACCTGGGCATTTACTGTTATTGTTAGTGTTTGTTTTGTAGTTAGGGATTGTTTACGTTTAGTTAGTGCTCGGACAGAGCTAGGTTTTGTTTTGCTTTTTGACACTGTGCCTGCCATTTAGGGAAGCAATAAAACAACAGCAAGCCTGTTTTGTACCCTTTGCCTGCCTTCCTACTGTGTGTTTCAAGACCAGACCCCACCTACATACAGCCTTTTCTTGTGACGGGCCCCCCAACCCGTTACAATGGGTAAGTAGGGCTGAGCTGAGTAGGTGAGAGAGGGGGTGGTTCGATCCCTACATCAATATTGAAGTGGACTAGACGCAGATGGATCACTCACACACAGATGGATGACTTTAGGTTACTATAAAGGTAAGTATTCATTATCTTGGTGAGAGTTGAGTTAAGATCTTCTCTCACGTTATGGAAATCATTAACAATGCCAAATCCAGTCCCAAGAACATGGCAACACACAGTCGGCAATAAAGAGTGCATTCTGATCACAGAGTGATATATTCTGATATATATGATATATAGCCGATTAAAGCAACACTAGCAAAGAGTTGGATCAGTTATGAAGAGCACAATAAAAACCTAAACAGCAAATTGTCAAGTCCACAAACAGATGTGCCAGACCATGTATCAGTCTGCGACAACAAAGTCAGTCTTAATGAACAGCAGTGCGTTTTGTGTTGTTGGAGATCAATCTTTCCGGATGCTGTGTGTGTGGATGTGGAACTGTAATGGAGCATGGATGTTTAAAAGCATTAGGGGTAACTGGATACACCGGATATACAGAAGAAAAGGCAACTTCTGAGAAAGTCATTGGTTTTATGCCCCAGCAAAATGTTATTTCGTAACAAGCAGAGTATATTTAGGCATTTAACACAACAATTTTATGTTAACGATTAAAGGTATTAATTCATTCATATTGCAGGTAATAATAAGCATACACTGCTTGTTCACTGTTAAGAGAGCTGCCTCACTAAAACTGCATCCTCTCTCCTCTCCCGTTGCCCCTCAGCTTTGGTTCACTGCTCTCACCGAACTCTTCCGGCTCTCTGTCAGCTTTCTGACACGTGGACGTTTAAATCATCCTCCACCCATCTGGTCTCAGACCTGAGCCCATTGCTGACTAGGACTAAATCTGAATCTCAGATCTCAGCGACGTGCTGGACATTCTTTATCCACCAGCATTAGTTTGTGCTGATGAAATGTATTATTATTGGACTTATTATTATTATTCCAGTGAGCAACATGATGTCTCTCTCATGATTATATCAGTTATGGTTTTCTGCTAACAATAGGGAATTATATAATCCCTTTTTTTGGCCATGTTTGCCATGAGACATAATGTCCAGATATTAACATTTTGAGATTCTTGAAATCTCCGGAAAAACACTGCAAGAAACAAAGTCTATTAGAGCACTCGTATGCCGATCTCCGAACACAGGAATTGCCCTTGTGATAATAAAGTTGCAGCTGAGGGAGCAAAATTGATTTGGATTTGCATCTCTGTTGTTGCATGCACAGCACAGTTGCTCACAGCAGTGTAACACGGTAAAAAGAATACATAATTAGATACGAAACACATACACAAGATCAAATTAAAAAACGAATAGGCGTGAAGCTGTGTAAAACATTGTGTACAAATTTAAAACCCAGCGTACGTAAGTATGAACCCATATTTGGCAATACCAGCAAGTCAAAAACAGCACATACAGTAGAAAGAAGCCATCTGGTGCACAGTCGGGCTATTTATAATTCTCTGATGTTTATGCCAGTTTAACAAATGCCATAAAGCCCCCCACAGATGTATTTAGACATGTCATTGGGCCTTCCCCATCACCTCACAATTTCCTCTGTAAACAGATACCCCAGGAGGCTTCAGCTTAAATCGGCTTTGCAATAGTAAGGCATTCTCCAGGATGGCCCCTGCAAATAACTATTACAAACACACAATGCACCTGGCCCCTGACTTCTGGCCTAGATGTTGGAACGAGAGGTCAGATATGAGGTCTCAGAAACTGAAAAGTTTCAAATCGGAAACATAATACCAAAATCAGCTGGTACTAATTAGCAATGCTTTCCTTTAAATCTCATTTATGTCCTTTTATAGTGTAAAATAAACACATACCAGCTCAGACAGCGGGACTGCCACGTTCCTACCTGATGTTTAAAAAGAACTCGTTGTACTCGAGGATAAATGGTGTCTGATCCCTAAAATCTTTCATCTGTACCTGACATTGATGCTTCCTGGGACATTATGTTTGTATTTTACTTTAATCACATGTAATTTAATGCCAGAACTGCATTTATAATGACTTTTGATATGGGTACAATAGAGATATTAATCTGAGGACGATGATAGAAGAGAGTTTTAGAGCAATGCATTTGAAGAACCTGCCCATTGAAGGAAACAGCTTGGGTTTTGTTTGTTTCTGTTTGCTTCCTTACTGGGACATGATACAATCAGATTTTGCTATTTACTGGATTTTTAGTTGATCTCACATATGTCTTGTTCTGTTTGCTGGAATTAGTTAATATGTTTCATTCTGCAGAGTTTAATGATCATATACACCGATCAGCCATAACATTTTGACCACTGACAGGTGAAGTGAATAACACTGATAATCTCGTTATCATGGCACCTGTCAGTGGGTGGGATATATTAGGCAGCAAGTGAACATTTTGTCCTCAATGTTGATGTGTTAAAAGCAGGAAAAATGGGCAAGCATAAGGATCTGAGCGACTTTGACAAGGGCCAAATTGTGATGGCTAGACGACTGGGTCAGAGCATCTCCAAAACTGCAGCTCTTGTGGGGTGTTCCCGGTCTGCAGTAGTCAGTACCTATCAAAAGTGGTCCAAGGAAGGAAAAGCGGTGAACCGGTGACAGGCTCATGGGCAGCCAAGGCTCATTGATGCAGATGGGGAGCGAAGGCTGGCCCGTGTGGTCCGATCCAACAGACGAGCTACTGTAGCTCAAATTGCTGAAAAAGTGAAAGCTGGTTCTGATAGAAAGGTGTCAGTATCGCAGTTTGTTGCGTATGGGGCTGCGTGGCCGCAGACCAGTCAGGGTGCCCATGCTGACCCCTGTCCACTGCCGAAAGCACCTACAATGGGCACGTGAGCATCAGAACTGGACCACGGAGCAATGGAAGAAGGTGGCCTGGTCTGATGAATCACAAGTTCACTTGGCCTCCAAATTCCCCAGATCTCAATCCAATCGAGCAACTGTGGGATGTGCTGAA
This sequence comes from Amia ocellicauda, assembly GCF_036373705.1. Classification (NCBI taxonomy): domain Eukaryota; kingdom Metazoa; phylum Chordata; class Actinopteri; order Amiiformes; family Amiidae; genus Amia; species Amia ocellicauda. Next base: position 7,374,280 of record NC_089864.1, on the reverse strand, counting down.
CAAACAAGTTCGATCCATGGAGGTCCCACCTCACAACTTACAGGACTTAAAGGATCTGCTGCCAACGTCTTGGTGCCAGATACCACAGCACACCTAGTGGAGTCCATGCCTCGATGGGTCAGGGCTGTTTTGGCGGCAAAAAGGGGACCTACACAATATTAGGCAGGTGGTCATAATGTTATGGCTGATCGGTGTATATGGCCATTGTCTATGTGGTCTACAAAGTTTTGCAAACAAAAACCATAAGTGTCACACTGTCATACTGATTCAAAAGGTGGTCTTCTCTCTTTTCTTTTTCTATTTAACCCTTACTGGGGTGATACTGTCTGAATGCACCCGCAGACACCTGCATGCAATCCCCCACGATCTACAGCGGATTTTCACGGTTCAGCTCCGACTCGCTGCTTCCCGATGAGAAAAGCCTCAGTCCTGCCTGCTTTGATCAACCAAAACAAGCACGAACATTTGTCCTTGGCATCTGCTGAAGTGGATGGTAAACACCCTTAACAGTTGAATCAAATACCACAGATCCTTGGAGATTTCATCCTGGCTTCTATTAACATTACATTGGCCAGCTATGCATGCAGTCAAAGCCCATCAGTTTCAATGAACCTCCGGTCTCTTGGCCTGTGCGTACGGAGGCCCGTTTTCATCTGTTCCTGTTCTTGTGAGCAACCATCCTCTGCTTAGTATAATCTTTGAAGGGCAATGCTGATTTATTTAGTTTAACTCTTTATACAATAATAAGTTACCATTGATGGAAATGTGCCACAGTATTTCAGATCCAAATCTAGAATGACTGGTCCATGTCATAGACCTATAGCTGGCCAAATAGAGACCTACACTCACCTAAAGGATTATTAGGAACACCTGTTCAATTTCTCATTAATGCAATTATCTAACCAACCAATCACATGGCAGTTGCTTCAATGCATTTAGGGGTGTGGTCCTGGTCAAGACAATCTCCTGAACTCCAAACTGAATGTCTGAATGGGAAAGAAAGGTGATTTAAGCAATTTTGAGCGTGGCATGGTTGTTGGTGCCAGACGGGCCGGTCTGAGTATTTCACAATCTGCTCAGTTACTGGGATTTTCACGCACAACCAGTTCTAGGGTTTACAAAGAATGGTGTGAAAAGGGAAAAACATCCAGTATGCGGCAGTCCTGTGGGCGAAAAGGCCTTGTTGATGCTAGAGGTCAGAGGAGAATGGGCCGACTGATTCAAGCTGATAGAAGAGCAACTTTGACTGAAATAACCACTCGTTACAACCGAGGTATGCAGCAAAGCATTTGTGAAGCCACAACACGTACAACCTTGAGGCTGATGGGCTACAACAGCAGAAGACCCCACCGGGTACCACTCATCTCCACTACAAATAGGAAAAAGAGGCTACAATTTGCACAAGCTCACCAAAATTGGACAGTTGAAGACTGGAAAAATGTTGCCTGGTCTGATGAGTCTCGATTTCTGTTGAGACATTCAGATGGTAGAGTCAGAATTTGGCGTAAACAGAATGAGAACATGGATCCATCATGCCTTGTTACCACTGTGCAGGCTGGTGGTGGTGGTGTAATGGTGTGGGGGATGTTTTCTTGGCACACTTTAGGCCCCTTAGTGCCAATTGGGCATCGTTTAAATGCCACGGCCTACCTGAGCATTGTTTCTGACCATGTCCATCCCTTTATGACCACCATGTACCCATCCTCTGATGGCTACTTCCAGCAGGATAATGCACCATGTCACAAAGGTCGAATCATTTCAAATTGGTTTCTTGAACATGACAATGAGTTCGCTGTACTAAACTGGCCCCCACAGTCACCAGATCTCAACCCAATAGAGCATCTTTGGGATGTGGTGGAACGGGAGCTTCGTGCCCTGGATGTGCATCCCACAAATCTCCATCAACTGCAAGATGCTATCCTATCAATATGGGCCAACATTTCTAAAGAATGCTTTCAGCACCTTGTTGAATCAATGCCACGTAGAATTAAGGCAGTTCTGAAGGCGAAAGGGGGTCAAACACAGTATTAGTATGGTGTTCCTAATAATCCTTTAGGTGAGTGTATAAACAAATAAACTGGTCCTATATATGCTACTGTTAAGACTGTACAATGCACTAGTTAGAGCTCATCTGGATACTTTATACAGTTCTGGGCTCCACACTTCAAGAATCAACACATATTGTAGATAATTGGGTCTGAAACCATCTAATCATACACTTATAACATGGACTTCTGTGGCAGCAGGTAATGATGGCTTGATGTCACAATATGCGGCTTCCTAAGACTTTGAGTCTGTCGTGAACCAACAGCTCAACACTACCCGGGGATCACGACACAAAGCACAGTCTTCTGGCCAATCCCATAATGGCTAATGAAGTCTGAGTGAAAATACTGACCGCCAAAGTGCATAGTTGTCAGCGTTGCCTTGAGCACAATGGCGTGGACATGTTGGAGGTGGGCTCGGCGGTGGTAGCTGAAATTTCGCAGAATAATCAATGTAATATGCATGAACTGATCTCCATTATTGAACTGCTACACACGCACACACACATATATACATATATAAATAATGTGATATATTGTATGTTGCCCTCAATATAACAAAATATATATTATGTTTTTCAAAATTGCACCTGTTCTTAACACATAATCAGTATAAATGAATCTGTGGAAGTTGGTAAATGTAATTTCAGCAAACAGTTATACAATCAAAAAGGGAAGTATTAACACAGTTAGACACTAAATCCTACATGGGCTTTAAAGGTCTTTTAAATATATGCGGAGAGATACATGTTTTATTCATGACTTGATGTCCTTTATTGAAATCTAGTAATTATTTTTTTAAATGTCAGCCCTTATTCAGTGCTATTAGTGAGGCAAAGAAAAAAAACAACATTAAAACATCCTAAAAAATACAAATCCCCAACTTGGGATTTTAGATGGAATCCCAAGAGAAATAGAAATCAGAATGCCTAAATAAAAGGAAATAGCAGACTTTAAATTTTAAATATATCGATGAAACACATGCCACATGATATTAAAATAGACCCCTATATGTACAGTACTAATTCAATAAAGCAGAACTGAACGTTTAGCATCTGCTCAATGATTTAAAATGCCTATATTTCACAATTCATTAGAGAGTATAAATTAAAACACAGATCTGCATCGTGTGTCCTTGTTTCATTAAAGGGGGTCTAGCATTAATTACTGAACATATTGTTATTATTATCAAGTCAACCGAGTTTCCGTAGACAACATGAAGTGTTGCTGTGTCCACAACTGCGGGATAAACAGTGAAGCCAGAGTTATCCTTTTCTTCTTTCCAACAACACAGGAGATTTGGGGAATTTGTTCACAAGGAAAATAGAAACTTTCTTATTCCAGTACAATCTGCCTGAAGTAGTTAGTTTTGTCTTTCATATAAATGGGGTTGTTTTAAATGAATGTCATCCCATATGTATGTTATTCTTACAGGATGACCTCATAAATGACAGTGAAACACCTGCCTCCTCTTCCAGAAAGCCAATTCACACAAACATTTCCCAGTACAATATGAACTTTTGTCCAGAGCTAAAATGAAAACATTACATTTCTGTAGGTATGCCAAACAGTAAAAAAGCTCACGACCCTTGTACAAATATATTTGTTTCTATGTTAACAGAAATGTGTTTATATATGACACTCAATTTCCGCGTGATATTAATAACCGAACAAAACTTCCGCGAACTGAACTCGTACTAGAACACACTGACTGAATTTATGAACCTGAAAACAAGCAAAGCAAGAAAGCAATACCATGTCAAAACAATACAATACCAATTTCATAGTAAACTATTTTTGGGAGACCCACATCACCAGCTAGTGAAGCTCTCTGTAATGTGGATGTGACACAGAGATTGCTCTTTATTGAGAAGAAGTACAAGCTTGAGACTGAATGCACATATACTATTAATTAATTAATTGTTAATTGATAACTTAGTATATTTTATAATGATATATAAATACAATGCAACTGCCTTATACTAGAGGCTCCAGAGAAAGAGAGAAAGGAGAGGTACATTTTAAAGAGTTAAAAGTGGGTTATTATTATTATTTTCTATTAAGGAATTTAAAAAAAGAAACCCATTGACTAGGATGTGGAATGTGGGCACAATAGACTGAACTGTTGGTGGACACACAGAATGGGTAGTATTTCTCTCCCAAGGTCAGGTATTATGTTACCGTTTCATGTAGCACCATTTTATTTTGCTGTTATTACAAATTCTGATCAATAGGGAAAACTTCAGAGGTGTTGTCAGAAAGCAGGAGATCATATGTTCATGAACACAAAAGGTTAGGGTGTGAAGGTCAGTAGCGCATTTGAAAAGCACATGCGGCTTTTACAGAAAGAGCAGTTGCTATTTTTATCAGTAAACTCTGTTCTATAGAAGCTCTGCCATCTTTGGAAAATAAAACTGTTACTGCTGCGTGTCAAAACAAGCAGCCCAAAGCCTAGTCATTCTGTTGAAACCAGATCAAGTGGTATATTTGTATTGAACGGTTTTCTTTTTCCTCTCACAGATTTACTATAAAGTTTCATAGTTGCTATGAACAGGGATTATTTAAAAGCTATGTTTACTTTTCTTTTTTTCTGTTTACTGTACAGAGAAGGTGTTTAGGAATGGAAAGAACAAGAATGACCATCTTATCAGCTGTTTATCAAGTCACATGTTCACGTTACAGCGTCACCCAAACAATCTTCCTGTTATCTCACTAAGAATTAGTTAAAAAGGTTATTTTCGGCTTCAGAATTAAATATAAGACAAGATTTGTTTGACTGTATTTTTTATCTCACTTACCCCCACAAATGTATCACTTGGTGGGCTGTATTGTTACTATGGCTCAAAAACACAAGGCAATCTGGCATCCATAGTTGCTCATCACCAGCAAGAGTGTCTTGTGAGGCATTTTTAAAGAGAAATCAAAGTTTCTCTCAATAGGTAAATGTCAATAGAATAGAATAGACATACAAACAAGCAGTTGCTACTGAAAGGGAAGACCGATTGAGGGTCTGAAAGGGCCAGGCTTATCCTTTCCTCACCAGCAATCAACGGGCTTCTGATTTCAATTGCACATCAAATCTCTAAATCAAAGACAGAGCAAACCTGTCCCTTTGAAAGTGCATTTCACAAACAGGGTCAATTGAAGTCAGAAGTGCCTAATCCTGGTGGTAATTAAGTGCTTATATGTGCTTTTGCTCCCTTTACATATTAATTGAATGAATGTTTAGATCAAAGACACGCTATTAAGTTTCACAAGAAATCATCTATTATAACTAGCTCATATCAAACTGTTGCACTTTTTGTTAATCCCAGAGATGAATACTATGGAGGCTGACATCACAGGAACAAAAGAAAATGAGGTTTCACAATTTAAGCGCCCTATAATAGGGTCACCCACTGTATTTTAGTGTCCAACTCAAGTGTGACCCTGTAATCCTGCTCATGTGACGCAGCCCTCGGTGGGCCTTAACTCCAAATCTGTTTCCACATCCAGGTGGTTCACATCAGAGCTCCTTCAACAGTCAGCTGTGGCACAAGTATTCAAACAGACTGTTAATCTTTGGAAAGTGTGCTGGAACAAAAACTCTGTTGCAACACACAGTGCAGAGTACAGATTTTTAATGTGTGCAATGTGGGGAGAAAAAAAACAGAACAGTTCTGCAATACATGTTACGGCAATGGACAGCGTTTGTTATTTCTTAAGCTGTATTTGTTTAGCAGGTGACCATTGACTTTTGACACACTTCCTTCAGTGTTATTTTCCAAACCTGTGTATTAATGTAGTTCCCCCAGATATACATATCTTTCTTACTGGTAATGGTTTCAGTGGTTGGAAAAAATTACCTCTCCTCCATTTTGGTAGGATGTTAATCACTGAATTAGTAAATATCACAACGGTAAGTTTTATCGTGAAAGCAATACATCAAAGCATATAACAAATAATACATCAAGAGTATCACTTAACTAATAATTCTGCGGCGAGCTTGAAAAGGCTTTACCCAGAATCCTCTTGGCAACAAAGCCGTCTGTTTGTCCTCAGGCAGTCAGCTGTTATTACTTTTCTACTGTCTCTCCTGCTTATTATTCCGTTTTATCTTAAATCACACCGATTGTCTGTAATGGTCTGTCAATTTACTGTCATGCCTCGATCATGTGGTGTCACAGTGCACCTCACAAATGGCAAGCATCTAGCTGACACACGTGGTCAAAATCTACAGTCTCCACAGCACTTCCCACAACAAGCTGTCCAGTTCAAATCTGATTTAAAGTCCAGCACATGATCCTGTGTAATCTCCAGATTTTGAGGAATATACGATTGACCAGCCGAAGAACTTTTGACCGGCAAACTCCATTTTGAACTTTAAGTTAAAGGACTAAACAACAACAATTGGCCACAAGCATTTGACGTATTTCGAAATAACACACATATAAATGCAAATAATTATTCTGATTAACAGGCCTGTGTAACAAGGGCCATATTTCAGAAGAGGCACAGGCCGCCCAAGGCAATAATTGATACTGCTGTCTCTATCAGCGATCAGATGGTTGGAGTCTGTCTGTGGACGGAGCTCAAGTGAGGAACTGGCAGCTCTGAGGAATACATTATTTATCAATCCATTCATTCTGAAATCAGGCTGAATTTATGAAAGAAGGGTTGGGGGAGGAGACTGAATTAGGCCTGTATATGCAAACGCTTCAGTTGCACCAGTGGTCATGTTCAAGTTGTTTCATATGAAAGCTTCTGTGATGAACAGTTTGCGATGTTGTGATGTTGTGAAGAGGTCTGTCTTGTGATGCCCCGTTATCGTTATCGAGTCTTGCCCTTGGTCCCAAAGAACACCTCAGGTATGAACTGTAACAACACATACATATACTACTGTAGTGGAAAGTATTCACGCCCTTCATTTGAAACTGTGATTGGTAGTTAAACTTGCGTACCGCCAGGAGAAAAAAGAGAACAGGATTCCAACTGACTGAACTGAGTTAACCTTTGTGCAAGTTAGCCTTGGTGGATTTATTATAGGATGCATGCACTTGTGACATGCATATGCAGTTGTATTGTGGTTTCCCATGCGTTCAACACTCGGCTTTACTACAGTGGGGTGTGAGTAAGCCATGGTTTAAACATGCCAGAACCACATTGAAACCATGTTAATACTGCAAAAACGTGATGGTACATTTACCAAGGTCGACTTGCATAAGGGGATATAGGAGGTGTGTAAATGTGTCACTGCCACTCGACAGAAATCAAGAGACAGAGAGAATCTTAAAATCCATATAAAAGATGTTTAAATTAAAAAAAAGAAAAGGAATAAAATACATATCGATATATTTACATGAACAATTATTTCCTCTTGTATAAGGACCAGTTTCTGGTTTCACTGCAGTCAAAGATAATGTATTATGTTCTTACAACTTTATTCTCCGATTCACCCTGTTCAATTCCCTTTTACCAGATCCTGTTCTTTACACAACACAACCCCCCCACACACACACACTTCCCCCTTTGTTTACAAACACCTCGACATTTCCTGGACCGGGACCTTGAACTGAACTGAGAAAGATTGGAAATTCCAGTTGTAACAGCGAGTCATGTGACCCTGTGTGTGTGGAAGGCAATGAACATCGCATAATCACTCAAGTGTTCAGCTGGGCGCGTCGCTTCCCCTGGTCGGCAGCCCGGCTGGGTTTCTGGCTCCCGCAGGTTACCCGGGTCACAATGTGTGTTTCATTCTTCCCCCCGAGACACGCCGGCTCTGTGAAAGAGGCTGGACTGTTTTCAAACAACATGACGCCTCCTAGTTGTTTCTATGCCTCATTTATTCCATCAGGGGCACAATGTCCTCCTGTGAGTTTGTATATACATATATATTTAAAAAAATACACCAAGTTCCAGCTACTTAGATGCTGAGCTATTTATTTACCTCACTTTCATGCTGGTCATACAAGTCTGTGAAACGGTTTTGACTGATTGTTAGTGAACTTAAATAACTTATCATGCATTGCAAAAATAATGTTATTGATCACTGTCACGTTTCGAGTTCCATGTCCTATGAACATTGTAATCATAATAATTTTACTCCCACTTCTGTTGCAATACCTACTGAATTGAAGGCCCGGTAAACATGAGATGGTTTATTTCAAATTTCCTAGAAAGGTCTAAAACTTAATTGCAAACTGACAGAATTGTGCATTTCTGTCAATAATAGAAATGTCAGTATGAATGTTTTACTATGTGATAGTTTTTTTCAGATACTCATATCTGGAGATGTGATTTATTTCTTTCTCCAGGTCTACCACGGGTGGGATGACAGCTCCCTCCTTAGCATCCCAGAGGTAATGCCCTGAAATATTTTACTCTAAAATCAACATGCACTTTACAAGCACAAAGCCATGTTTCACAGGAAAGGTGTAGATGTTCAATACACAATGAACACATTCATACATAAATTAACAGGCAATTGGGAAACAACCACTTTTGTTGATGTACATGTTTTAAAGAAATGAGACATGTATGTCGTTATTATTATTTTTTAGATACATGTTGCGCTGTATTTGGAAATGCAAAAAATAAGACATGTTTGGTTGCCACAAGAAGGAATAAAAGCCATTTCCTAGCCCTTCACTTACAGGGACTAAAAAAACAAGTTCTTAGACAAAAACGGGACTAAGAAAACATGTTCTTAGACAAAAACATGGGAAATACATTTGAGGATTCACAAGTAATCGATACACAAAAGGTTTTAACTCTTTAAGGCATGTCTCCAATCAGTTCATTGTCCAGAACTCCTGGTGTTAAATCAGTGATTCCATGACTTTGTTTCAGCAACTCAGGGTCAGCTGCTTTGATTAGAAAATACTGCGCTTGTCAAAAGCCTTTGAAGGTATAATGGAGTTGTATATTTGCATAAGCTCTATCGGACAGGCTGCGCAAGGTGATAAGGGGGAAGCCATTAAAGAGTATTCAAATCAGACTGAATAGGCTTTGGCAGAAGGAAATGTACAATGTGAAACGTCCTGTTCTCGTGTGGATATGATGTTCACACAGTGCCACCCTCTGTCCACGCAGCAAACCGATTTAATGACTTTATCATTCTTAATAATGTGACTGGCGATATAAATGCATTCAGCCGATACAATCTGATTGATTACACAGTTTGTTGGTGAGAAAATAAGACTGAGGGCTAGACTAAATCACAATTGTGACTTACAAATCGTTAATCATAAACTTGTACCCAATGCATTTTGATTTATAAGTAGTTGACAGTAAATGAAAATGCGACAGGGCCCTGGTTTGTATTCTGCTATTTGGTGGCAGGTCAAAGTTTTGATTTGGTCTAGACCTTAGACTTTTTAATTCCAGGATGTCAAATCCAATAACTGCATGCCATCAAAAGCAGCCATTAAATTGTCAGCATTCATTGAGTGGACAAGCTGAAACCAGAAACTGTTGATTCAAAACTATAGTCTGAATTAAATATTTAAAACCAGAAGCTGGAGGTGGCAAGTGAACGCATTTGCCTTAGATTACAATGCTTAATCAAGTCTACAGTTAGATGATATCAAGCCACAGCTGAGGTGTTTATGATCCACTTTGGAAAAAATATAAATCAAACTGAGAGGAAAAAACGGCTTGATACTGCTAGTATGTAGAAAGGGCCTCTAACACACTACATTAAAACATTTCCCTTGTCGTGCTTGACTCACCTGGCAAGAACACACTTGTGCGGTTGTGCGAAACAATGCACAAAGAGATCCACCACAAAACATGCATTGTGCTAATGCATACATCTATAAAAAAACTCCACCATTTCTGCTCTTCCTGTGTTTCTGACATTATTGACCTGGTCCCTATGGCAACAGATGAAGAGCTACACTGAGCAATCAGTCGCTTTTTTGTTTCCAGGAGAGCCAGTTTGGAGCAAAGTGTGGAAATTTATACCTTAATCACAAAGTTCCCGTCTGTTTGCCATAAACTGAGGTGACGCCAGCTTCCACAGAGAGCCGCTTGTTTCGGAGGGGAGACCTGGGCGTTCTCTGTGTGTGGTACTGTACTCTACATCTGTTCCCAGTTTGCCTCTTTCTGAGGTTTTTGTTTGCATAATCTCGGAGCCGTATTTCGTTTCAAAACAAATGCTCGCAGTGGAAGTTCTCCTAATACAAAATGGAAACAACTTGAAAGCAGAAGTCGTCTCAAGGCAAAAGGGAAGTATCTCAGCTTGGCAAAGTATGGAACAGATAGGAGAGATTAGCAGTGACCTTGTGCATTGTATAAGCTAGCTGTGGCAGTGTAAAGGAAAGACAAATAAATGTCCTTTTTAGGGCTACAGAATTATGTCTGTATCCCCCTGTATGCTTGCACAAATAAGATTACAAAATGTTACAGTTCTTTGATTAGTGCTCTCCACTTCATGATAATTTCAACTTTTAAATTAATATTTCAGTAAAGATTAAAATAGACTGTGAACAAAAATATACATATACATATACTGTATTTATCTAAAAAAACATATCTCATTGAGAATACCTAGTACGGTTGGTCGTACGTCCTCCTTACGTCAATTGTGTCACCCGTGTGTCGTGTGCAGATGAATGTGTATTGCCCTGCGTCGAACACTTCTTCCATCAGAGCTTTTATTTGAGGGCAATCATAACCACAAAGCTTGTATAACCATCTTTTTTCCCCCTCTGCCCATCTCTGCAGTCACAGCTGTCTCCCTTGGCACAGATGTTCCCTTAATTTTTCCATTACCGATCGACTGATGACTGATGTCTTCGCCGTCTGCCAACACCACTGGTCTTTGCTAGTTTGGCACCTGCCTGCTGTGTACCTGCAAACATGCCTCTGAATGCCGAATTCCCTCAGATCGTCCTTGTACTGATCTCATAATATCTGTGTCATCTACATCACCAAACCTTGCTGATACCCAAGGCCAAAATAAAGCATTAAACACTATTCTTCTAATAAGAATATATCACATACATGTTGAAATATGCCCATGTGAGAGATCCTGCAGGCGTTATTAATAATATTAATAATAATAATAAATGTATACATTTATGCAATATGGATTTTCTACAACCTGCTATGAGTGTGTAAACTCTACTATTTTGGCTTCTTTCATTGCTGTCCCGCATCACTGAATGGATGCTGTTGACTCAGTCATTCAGTCTGCTGTATTTATTTCTACTCCAATGACATGCAATGGTGGTATTTGATTGGTATGACTGGTATTTTAATTACTGAATGAATCCGAGTCCAAAACTGTTTGGCAGGAATTGGACATTTAAATCAATTAAAATTCTTTCATCACAAATGACTTTGATTTTTGTGGCATCCCATCATTTCATGCATTAAAGAATCCCAAATAAATGAATCACTTTATAATACCTTGTGTGAGGGCTTTACACTGGAGAAATCTTTTCAAGTGAAATGCTGGAGTGTATTGTTTTATTGTACAATAAGTTACACTTTCATTTATAAAGTACCTATTTGATCTGGTTAAATATATACGCAGTGATACACATGATTTGATGTTACTAAATAACAATCGTAAGAAGAATAAACTAGAATTCAAAGCATCAGAAGATATTTTTTCTGCACATGACTATACCTTTTGCATGATATATTGTTGGATATATATATTTTTTTTTATAGTAGAATGCAAGTTAATATCAGTGATAGTTTGTAATCAAAGGGATAAGAAATGTAATACGGGACCATGTGGCAAATTTGAGGTTGTGACACTACAAGATTGTAGTGTGGAGTACTGTGATAAATATATATTAAGGTGTAGCATGGTAAACACGTGGTAAAGTATAGTTTACCATGGTAAAAATATGGTTACAAATGGTAAAGTGTAGGGTGGTGTTCTGCGGTAAAAACCTGGTAAATATTGGTAAGAATATGTTAAAATTGTGGTACAATTGTGGCAAAAACATGGTAACAGTAACTTACCGCACTGGCTCCTGCCTGGAAACAGATTACCTTTTGGGTGTTTATCATAATTAAGGATTTTTTAGTGCATATCCTTCTGCATCAGTAATGCACAGTATATCTTTCTGACATAAATCACAATGTCTGAGGATTGACATTGCTCCACAAAACAGGTGTTGCATAGATCAATAACTGGAGGGGATTTATGATCGCGGCAGTCGGCTCAAGCTTGAGGAGAAAGCTCATGGAAAAGCGTCGGGGAAGGAGTGACCGAGGGGCCCGCTCTGGTAATTGTAGATTGAATCGCAGCCAGTAGCCAGGAGAGTCATGTGGTCGAGCGCTCCATAAACATTCTTCAGTACTTACACTCACTACCTCAATGATAATAAAAATAAATTAGAGAGGCTTAGGTGACTGATTTCCAGTAGCCCTGCAGGCAGAAATGTTCAGTCCAGGGCAGGTAGATCCAGTTTCCACCTGCGTTACACAAGTACTAGGTTGTCCATCTCAAGAAGAGAGAACGGCTGCCAAGAAGGGTATATCAGCCTTATCGTCTATATTTAGAAAAGAGATTAATTTTGTTAACAAGCAATCATTTAATCACTTTGCATTAGTATTACATTGGAATTTGAAAGGGTTTAAAATATCAAACATGCCAATACTAGAAATTAATTAAGCATGTGGAAAAAACAACTGTGGGCTTCACATTTTTGGATTAAGCTTTTTGCTCTTTCCTGACAATTAGTTTGGTGTACGTGGAATTAGCATTCCTCCAATTACTTATCTCTACAAAGAGAATTAACATTCCTTCCAGGATCATTTTGTTCTTAAGGTTGTTTTGCACAGCAGGTGTCTGTCCCAAACATGCCACGTCCTGTCAGTTATGACACGGTGTCCTCGATGAGCTATCAAAACAGATTCATCTCAGACTGTTTAGAGCCGGCTGTTGGATCCAATTAGAAATGAGAATTGAGGAAGGAAATATACAAGTGCTTCAGAGCAGGTGGCAGGAGGATGAATTCGTGCGGAGGAATGGCTGAGATTCGACTCACACCCAAGAAAATGTTCTGTACAGTTAAAGGAGACATGCTCAGCTAAGTCTTTATATAGCTTGGGTCACATTGAGATGGTGTTGAGATGATGAATGATGTGAAGGAGGAAGAGGAAAAAAATAAGATGGTCAACTGTGCTGAATGTAAATTTCTAACGGCAATGAACAAGAGCCTGTTTATTTTACCTCAATTTCTCTCCCAGTCAATCTCTATAGTGTCTGTGAACAGCCAAGCTTGGACTTGACCAGTTGGAGTGTGTTACTTCTTCCTCTGGCCTCTTTTGTGGCTCGCTATTAGACGCTGGCCGTCTGTGTTTATGGTTAGAGCAATTGCCATCCTAATTACAGCTGACATGAGGGCAGAGACTGACCTTCAGTGCACATGGCTGGGCCAGCGAAACCAACCTTCATCTCGATGATTAGGGGAGGCTTACAGAATCACAACAGAACGCTGAATGCTCCGGCGATGAGGACAATTTGGAGGGGAGGGGACTGCAGCAAGTGGGGTAAATTATTTGAACACATTTTCAAGGCACAAAACTAGGGAGCAAGTATTATTACTGTACAATTCTCAGTGCAAACGTTACTGATGTATCTTTGAAAGCATACTTGACATTACAATCAGCCCAGTGTTAAAAATGGATACCAGCATTCACCTGGGTTATCTAAAACAGAAACACCTACCCAGAGAGGGGTGGGACCTTAGGGAACTCATGACAAATTTTTCTAACAACACTGACTTGCATCGATGGAGTAAGCATGATAACTGGTCTGCTTGGAATTGAATACCTACAGCTGTTTTTAAAGCCAAATGTTAAAGGTGAAGTCAGCAGATGCCCTAATCAGTGCGCGGATGTCAATAAGCTGTAGCTCACAAAGAAAGAAACTCCTGCAGGTAATAATTAGAAGAGAAAACACGTGCATATTCAATTAAATGAACTGGCAAACAATAACGCATTTGTATAGAAAAAAGAGAAGAGAAAAACGGGAAAAGGGATCAATCTATGAATAAAGTGCAAAAAATAAAATAATTAATACAAGAAACCCATAAAAGGAGAATAATTACATCCTGTGACACCAGCATGCAGTCCAGAGGATGTTTAGTACTCCCAGTCTCCCTGACACTGGAGAAATCCAGGACCGGACACTACTGAGCTAATTATGTCATTTAGATAGCAGAGCGATGTTGCTGTGTTTAATCATGCACGTTCCCAAACAATTGTTTACCTCTGGAGGCCTTAGCAACATGGTGGGCATTCAGAATGCAAGATGCTGTGTCCTGTGATCTAAGCCCTTGTACATAATCACTTCACAATAAATATTCAGATGCTATCATTTATGTGAAGGGCAATTGAATAAAAGTTTGTCGTTTTATCCCCGTTTGCCATCCCATTATAATATGGGTATCATTAGCGTCTTCCCTGACTCCTTGTGGATGAGTCTATGCAGGATATTTGAAATTCCATGGGACAAGCACTTTGAAGTTTATCTGTACATCTTTTTGGGCTCCTGTTTATTCCAATAAAAAAACGTTGCATTTTAGTTTGCCATTCTGATAAGGTTGCGTTCCATCTTTTCTACAATCATTCAATAATTAAAATACTGTTGTGTATAACTGTGAATCGTAACACAAAAGCAGGTAATATATCACATCAAAGTAAATGGTTAAACAAATAGTACTGCGGCAATGTCTGTGAGAAAGAATGTTGCTAATATATACACACGGTTAAGGAAACGTTTTTTAATTCATGTCTTTAAATAATGTTAGTAGAACACTGGAGCAGACAAAGTGACAAACTGGATAAGCTTGACAAGGTTTAGACTATGGGGATCAAAAACCTGTCAGAGCTTTCTTTTAAGCCTCTGCTTTCTCTCTGCTCTGTTCTATTCTGGGATGTTCCAAGCTATTATTGGTGAAACAGATCTATAAAAAGCACTTTCGGTGTATCTATAAATAGCAATGTTTTCCCTGAGCTCCCGGATCACTCAAGTATAGGTGTAAATAGATGTGTAGGTATACATTTGTTGTTTATTTTATTTTTTACTATTTCATTAACAGGGGTACGTTTACTGTGATTAGTAGTTATTGCTATCATTGTTTTATCATATGCCATACAATACAACATAAATAAATGTATGTTCCCAGAACTTTTAGCAGAAAAAGCCAGTGGAAGATGTGTATACAGGGAATACAGGTTAAGATCTTTATCTCCAGTGGCACCACTATTAGTTGGCACTTTATAAATAAATGTACTGGTCTCATAGTGATTAAAGTTTTTATGTGTGCATCTAAATCTACAACAATAGAAATATAGCATACAATAAACTGTAGTGAACCCATTTTTGAGGGAAAAACGGCCCATCCCATCCCAATTACTTAACTTCCTGGTGCAAACTGCCATGTGCATTATTGTGGAAATACTCTTGAGTTTTCCTAACTTGTACATGGCCAGTTATGCTTATGTAAAATTTTGAAATATTAATAACTAGGCTGAAGATCAGTCAGTCCTGAAAAAAACAAGATTAATTTCAATAAAGCCAGTACTGTGCTGGTTGTACTCTATAATATATTTATTTATTTATTACTGTTATTAGAGATTTTAAAAAGACACATGGAGATATAAATAGCTGTAATATGACCTTTTATAATACCAGAAACCGGTAACCATTGGTTTGTTTTATAATAGCTTTGTTCAGGATAACAAAGACAAAATTACAGAAATAAAATACAAAACACTGAAATAATTAAATGTAAGGTTGTATTGTTTATCCAACATTATTTCAATAACTGCCGGAGCCCCCGCAATCTATTTGGCTTCTCAGGGAAAGCAACAAAGTTAAAAGGCTTTACATTTATAAAGGAGGAAATAAGAACCAGAAGTTAAGCTTCTTTTTATTAAATTCTTTCCTTTATTTTGTTTTTATTAAAAAAGAAAAAAGAAAAGCTGGAAAAATATAATCCATGTAGGAAATATGGATTTTTCCTGCCCTCACAGAGAATTCCATGGAGGGAAAAGTTGAGAACATCAACAACAATCCTGATCACTCAGATGTTCTTATCCGACATGTCCTGCACAATAAAGCAGGTCAAGCGAGAGCTGGTGCCTCCAAACACCAGGAGCTGTGAACAATACAACCTTATTGATAATTACGTGTTAACCTAATACTAACAGTGAGAGCTGTTGTGGATCCTGTTGACTATATTCACTGAGGCATCATAACATCTACTTAATGATTATTTTGGTCACTTTTACTGTAAGGGTTTGATCAATATCTCGAGGTCATTAGACTGAAAGGCACAGATTAGCACAATTGTTCTGATTCATCTATGTATTTTGCAGGGCCTCATTAAGAACAACTGATTTGTATGACAGCCTCAGTCAAATAAATCAACAAAATGAATAATACACAGGTATTAAATAATTAGATTGGCGCTTCGCCAGCTGATCGCAGGTAACGTACTGTACTGAATATTAGTAATATTATTAAGAGATTAAAGACTTCTTGCTCAAAAGTCACATGGGAGTCACATGGCTAAAAAGTCAGAGTCTAAAATCAAAAGTCAAAAGTCTGCTTGATTGACCAATATGCAGCTTTGTCAGAAAAATCATTCATGAGTTCTCCATATTAGCATGCAGTGTCCAATCCCCCTTTGGATAATATTTTCCACTTGAAACATAACAAAGAAAAGATAGGTGTAAATAATACCAATACATTGTGCGTACATGTTTCTCCATATATTCCATTAATTATGAGTTCCTTTAATACATTTGTTGCTTTTTGATACATTTAGGAACCTGTAGACAACAATTTACAGTTAGGAGATCCATGGAAGCAATACATCAGTTCATGATTTAACTTTTAGTCTGTGAGGTCAGTGGTAACCAGGAGGATATCTGACTGCCAATCTGCTGTAGAATGAGTCATTGTGAAGATCAAAGATCCCAAAGTTCACGGTGTTTACTCGAGATGTGAGAGATGTGAACTGAAACAAACACACTGATTGCCCCTGAGATCAAAGTGGAGACATTAAATAATGTGACCCAGCTGTAATGTTTTCTCCAAAGTTCACAATGGGGACTTTTTAGATGTGCTATGATGTGCCTGGCCACACCTTTCTGCTTCTCTGTGAACGTTTTTTTTTTTTCCGATTCCAAGTATGCTTGTATACAAGAGCCCGATTGTTTTTGTGAACAAAATATAGTTCAATGGATTTCGGTTGCATGTTTTTTTAAGTGTTAGAAAGGACATTATCCATTGAAGGAATGCTTTGCCATTTCTTCCACAATGTTATTTCTGCAGTTTCTAACAATTTCCTTTATTGATATTAAATGGATGTGAAGATGCTACCAATGAAAAAGATGTTGGTAGAAAGTTTAAATCTGAATGAGCTAGATGGGCCAAGAGTCTTCTATTGATATATTACCTTTCTTATGTTCAGTCACTGTTATATTATATATTTATCCCTGGTGGCACCACCTCTATTAAAAAATATTTGTTATTGATATGCACCTACAGTTAGGTCCATAAATATTTGGACAGTGACAAAATTGTCATAATTTTGGCTCTGTACGCCACCACAATGGACTTGAAAAGAAACAATCAAGATGTCTTTAAGTGTAGACTTTCATCTTTAATTTGAGGGCAGTTACCTCCAAATTGGGTGAACGGTGTAGGAATTACACCCATTTTTATATGTGCTCCCCCCTTTTTTTGGGGCTCAAAAGAATTTGGACAAACTAACATAATCATTAATTAAATTGTAAGTTTCAATACGTGCAAATCCAGTATTGAAAGGTTGCAAATCCTTTGCAATCAATGACTGCCTGAAGTCTGGAACCCATAGACATCACCAGATGCTGGGTTTCTTCCCTGGTGATGCTCTGCCAGGCCTGCACTGCAGCTGACTTTAGTTCCTGCTTGTTCTTGGGGCGTTTTTGCCTTCAGTTTTGCCTTAGAAATCAAAACAAACCAATCAGAGAAATCACAAAAACATTACATGTGGCCAAATCAACTATTTGGTACATTCTTACAAAGAATGAGCTCAGGAACACCAAAAGGTCCAGAAGACCCCGGAAAACAACTGTGGTGGATGACAGAAGAATTATTTCACTGGTGAAGAAAAACCCCTTCACAACAGTTGGCCAGATCAAGAACACCCTCCAGGAGGTAGGTGTATCTGTGTCAAAGTCAACAATCAAGAGAAGACTTCACCAGAGTAAATACAGAGGGTTTACCACAAGATGTAAACAGGAAACAGGAAGTCCAGATTAGAGTTTGCCAAAAACCATCTAAAAAACCCTGTACAGTCCTATGGACAGATGAGACAAAGATCAACTTGTACCAGAATGATGGGAAGAGAAGAGTATGGAGAAGGGAAGGAACCGCTCATGATCTGAAGCTTATCACCTCATCTGTGAAGCATGTTATGGCATGGGTGTGTATGGCTGCTCTATGGCTATATTATCTACTCAGATTCAGCCAAATGCTTCAAAACTCATTGGACGGCACTTCACATTGCAGGTGGACAATGACCCGAAGCATACTGCGAAAGAAACCCAAGACTTTTTTAAAGTGAAGAAGTTCTGCAATGGCCAAGTCAATCCAATTGATCAGCATTTCACTTGCTGAAGGCAAAACTGAAGGTAAAACGCCCCAAAAACAAGCAGGAACTAAAGACAGCTGCAGTGCAGGCCTGGCAGAGCATCACCAGGGACAAAACCGAACATCTGCTGATGTCTATGGGTTCCAGACTTCAGGCAGTCAACCAAGTATTGAAACTCACAATTTAATTCATGATTATGTTAGTTTGTCCAAATTCTTTTGAGACCCTAAAATTGGGGGAACCACATATAAAAATGGGTGTAATTCCTACACCGTTCACCCAATTTGGATGTAACTACCCTCAAATTAAAGATGAAAGTCTACACTTAAAGATATCTTGATTGTTTATTTTCAAATCCACTGTGGTGGCATACAGAGCCAAAATGATGACAATGTGTCACTGTCCAGATATCTATGGACCTAACTGTAAATCAATTGACCAAATTTGATCAACATGGTTTCAGTTGTGATAAAAATATGCCCTTTGCTTGCAGGGAAGAGATCTGGTCTGATATTGTGTC
Source organism: Amia ocellicauda (assembly GCF_036373705.1). Lineage (NCBI taxonomy): Eukaryota > Metazoa > Chordata > Actinopteri > Amiiformes > Amiidae > Amia > Amia ocellicauda. Next base: position 7,355,120 of record NC_089864.1, on the reverse strand, counting down.
ATGTGCAAGAAAAGTAATTAAAACAAATAAATCTTATAGGGGTTGTACATTCTTTGGCAGTGTATCTCGACAACTTAATTTGTATAACTGCGGGCTGTTTCCGATCATGGATTTTGAGATGATTAAGCCATTTATTGGCACTGAGATCTGAAGCTTTTGATGTATGTGTTCATGTTCATACATGTTTTGTTTATTGTGATTTCTTGATAACAAACATGTCAGGAAGTCTGTTTATTATATTGTAAGTTACTCAAATAAACACACACATTTGGGGTATTGGTCGAGTTCATGTTAGATTCATATATACAGAGATATAGACAGATACATAGACAGGCAAACAGACATGATGTAAACCTATAACACAATGCATATTGTGCTTAGCTCCTGTACTGAGCATCCCCTATAATTCAACATGCCTTACACCTCTACATTAAAAGTGGAACATGGAAATTGTATTTTGTACTCAGATGACCTTTCTGTTGAGTTTACAATACAGGCTTGTGTGCTTTGTCTTCACTGGAATAAGGGACCTACAGTAATGTTAAAATACAGCATTCATAGGCGACATCTGTGTACGTGCCAATTTTGTAAATGGTGAAAAAACTCAAATTCTACTCCTTCGTGTAAGAGGTTGTATTACATTTCATATCTTAAAAAAAAAAGAAATTTGTGAGTTGCTGATCCAGATTTATTTTGGGTGAATTCAAGATGATTATTTTATTAAATGATTATGTAACATTAGTTAGTGTGTGTGTGTGTGTGTGTGTGTGTGTGTGTCATTATAACTTATTGAATTAAACTTTCAGTCGCAAATTCAGATATTAGCTTCTGCACCGGCCAGTTGTGTTTGACATCCTTCGAGTTTTGAGCGACGACAACAAATATTGGTAAATGCATTGGTGTTCAACAAATAAAACAAATACAAATGCTACTCCACTACCTCTGCAATAACATTAATTAAAAAGCTCATCATAAAGCTGGAACCTATGAATGAAAATTAGATACAGATCAAAACTGCTTTGCCCTCTGTTATTAATATTAGGAGTAATGCTTCTACTTGTCCATGAAAGTGGTTCCATTATCATTAGTGCTCTAATCAGTCGCTCAACAAAGAAGAAACAAAACCGTGAATGAGTTCCAGGTGTATCCATTTACCTGATCACCTACACTTAATTATCTGCCTGTTTACATCAGACTGACACTTCACGGTGGTGGTTCTCAAATCATCCCAACATTAGTAATCCCAAAAGACTTTAAGATTAAGTTAATTTCGTTTGAGTTCGTTGTTAATTAAATCCTCCCCAAATACATGAAACAAATCTAGCATATGCCTCACATAAAAGCAGATTATGAAAGGGTTAGAATCATATTTCCTGATATGATTGATTATTTTAATGTGACATTCCCCGACTGTTTGTCATCACGTCGAATGAAAGGTGTCGTGCACCAGCTTCAGATTGATGACAGCCAGACCAATTAGCATCTGGTCGACTGTAAGTCATATTCTGGCATGCTAATTGATAATGCCCACGAAGCACAGGCTGGTGTTTATAAACAGTACATTTTCGTTTTAATACGGGTTCTGTCTTCATCAAATCTGTCCACACTGATACAAACTCAAGAAGCACACATCCTTCATAGACTGCCAAGAAGCTGATTGAATTTGTACATATTTATTTTCCCAGCTTTGAAGTCCAACTGCACAGAAGGACTAACCACATCAGAGTGAAGTTGTAGAAAAGCACATTGCACATCTGCTTCCCAAAGAGCAGCCCTACCAAGTGAACGTGAATTGGATATCAGTCGCTATATGGCCTGTGTTTGACCCCGCACACATTTTCCTTTCTGATGTTTAATTTAAGTCATACAATATTCCTGAGCATCACATTGCAACTACAGTAGCTATTTCAAACTACATCCAGTGCACTATAGCCTCCCACATTTTTTTAAATACTGATAAACCAAAATCACAGGATCCAGTATATGTATTGAATCTGATATGTTTGTGATCCTTTGTAAGTAGAGAGGATAGAGCTCAGTACATTTTCAATCATAATAATATTGAATTATATAATTATATAATAATAAAACCCATTGTCCATCAGAATATAAGATTATAAGACATGTTACCAATTAAAGGAGGCTTGTAGGTTCATACAGCTCATTTGGTTGCATTGATTATAAAGAATTGATCCAAGTGTTTCAACCAGTTGTCTCTTGAAGGGTTCATTGGCATGGCTGGATAATTTGCCCCAGACTCCCACAACTCGTTGTGTAAAGAAGTAAACTAAAGAAGTATCAATGGGGCCTTCACAGTGACAGAAACTGCTCCTGTGGACAAGTTCAAACAAACCATGTCCCAGTGTTTGTTTACGATGCTACCTGGGGGCCTTCAAGTCCCTCACAGTGGTAAAGACATCAGTTGAAATGATTTGCCCAAAAGCCACATATGCTAAATAAAACTAAGGCAGTGGCTACTGTGGTTAACCTATACATCTAAACAGCCTTGGGGTGCCTGTGAGGGAAAGGGTTGCAGGACTCCAGCAATGGAAAGCCATGCGTAACTCTCGAATGGAAAAAAACCTTTCCCTGTGAACACATGCTCATGTTTAATCATGACACGGGGGCTCTCAGAAGACTCTCCCAGGCGTTCAGACCCACAGGTCTTTGCTTCAGTTTGAGGGACAGTTTTGCTTTTAAGTCCTGAATCCAACACAATGTTTTCCCGACAAAGGCATTCAAAATTAAACACACACTGCCCTCTTGTGGTGCAGCGACCAATAAGAGTTCATCCCGAGTTGTGAAACAGCACACATGTAAAGACACAACTGTCATTGATTAGCACGGGCTACCCACAATACAGGATGAAACAGAGAGCCCTGAGCTATATCACTTTTCCTCTTTAGAAGAATCACTAATATGTACTTAGTGGGTAGTGCTGCCATCTGTTAGGACATGGACATGAAAAGGCAGAGTCTTTATGGGACCGCTGTCATGTAGGTCAGTGGTAAAGGAGATGCAACAGCATGTAGCAGTAAAATAAAACACTGAAACAACTGTAGGGAATGTCCTACTGAGAGACTGAGGGAACTGAACCTTTTCACCCTGGAACAGAGGAGACTACATGGGGACTTGATTCAAGTCTTCAAAATCATGAAAGGCATCGACCACATTAAACCAGAGGAGCTTTTCCAGATCAGCAGGGACACACGCACCCGGGGACACAAATGGAAATTGAGCATTCAAGACAGAAAACAGGAGACACTTTACACAGAGAGACATGACAATCTGAACAAACTCCCCAGCGATGTGGCTGAAGAGACAATTTGGGAACATTCAAAGTTATTAATAGTTAATAGTTATACACCAAATGAGCACGATGGGTCAAATGGCCTCCTCTCGTTTGGACACTTTACCGAACATTTGTCTCAGGAATTTAGAAAATAACACACAATGTAGGAAATCTGTCAGTTGTTTCAATCGTTGATCCAATGCTGCATGTGCACCATGACAAAGGAATGGTTTGACAGCTTACCTCAGTATCCAGTTTGATTGTTTATTTATTGATTAATTAATTCTTCAGAATAATGAAAGGCTGCACTGTTGAGAAATCTTTACAAATAGTTGTGCTAAGTGAAGTGTCTGTCTACACACTTATTGTATGGTCAATCCTGTTTCAGATACACTAGTGAACGGGGGGTTATCCAATCAATATACATCTCTGTTACCCTTGATGAAAGCAAACTGTGGGGCATTTCATGTTTTGTAGTGATTGACACCAGATTAAGTGCTAAAACCATTTGCACTTCTTATCTCACAGCTTTATGGCATGTTTACCTGGAAAACAGTCATCAGAAAACTTGGCAACAGCAGAAAGACTTTCCTTTCCATTCATAAAAATATCCCCATAAAGCACTGCCACCCAACGTGAAGAGGCAACATCCTCATGCCATTCAGCTGCCATGAGGTCATGCCAGCCGACTTCAAATCCAAACAACATACTTTGAAAACAAGACAAAAAAAAAAAAAAAAACATGATAGTAGTGGCTGGGGAGGTGGGCCAAGATCAGCTTCTTCCCAGCCCTAGGCAGGAATCATATACAGACAAGACATTTGGTTGATAACAAAGGCTTTCGTTTGTAAGATCTTGGCAATTAGAATTTCATTCTCAAGAATTCCATGGAAAGATGGTACAGTTTTCTGTCAATCATTATTTTGTTGGGCAGCATATGAATTATAGTGAATTAGCCACATTGAATTATAGACCACTGGCATCCAATTTAAGACATTTCTACTTTTGCTCCCATCTTTTCATTTCTATGCAGTACAATCACTGCACTCCCAAGTTTTTAAACCAAATCTTGACCTAGAAAACCTGCTTCACTATCAGAGGATGTGTCGGCTTAGCTTCCGATCTCAAGGTTTGCTAGGACAGGAGTTCTGGCTTGTGTCAGGGCTAATAATTAACTAATTGCAAAGGTTTTAATATCGATTTACACATCAAATTTGCAATGACACGGTCCGTCATATAATATTCAGAGAAACCTGCATAGGTTTTCCTACAGATTTAAATGGCATCTATAAAACGTGCAGGATTCTGGCCTTCCGTAACTGGAGATGGCCATTCCAGATGCAAGGTACTGTGTGCCATCTATACCACGAAGACTCCTAAAAACGAAGTCTAGTTTAAAGTCTGTGAAAAAGGGAACAGCACTCCACAACTTTGACACAGGAGTCCCATACTCTGCTGCCTCAAAACAGACCTCCGTCATGCTTAAAAGACCGGCCTCCACACACTTCACTTGCGGAGGAATGCATGGAGAGATCAGTTCTGCCAATGCTGTTGGAGGTGAGCTATGAATCATGGTTAATGTCCGGAGAAGTACTTAAAATACCACAGAGTTCTCTTTTGTACTATTAAAGTACTGTACAGGGATTGTGTGGAAGGAGAGAGACAATGCAAGGAATATAAACAAAAGGTTAAAACAAGATCAAAGCGCTTGAAATGTCTTGGGGAAACATTCCATTCCTGAATGTTTTAGGCAGTTTGAAACCGATGAAAAACATCCTTGTATTGGGTTATAGCATCACCTTGTGGTCATCCCTAAAAATTACAAAAATAATCTGAAATGGCTAGAACCACATTTTTAGTTTTTCAATTAGAATGATATAAATCTTAAGTTTAGGTTCCTATCATTTTAATATTTCCTCGTCCAGAAATAAGTCTCTGGTGAAATAAAACACTCTGCATCTACCGTTGATTAGAAAATAGTTTTCTTCCCCATCTTTATTCATAATTTGCCATTTTTCCACAGGTATTTCAAATGTTCTCTAAAATGGTCCACATAGTGCAGTTATATATAAGTGCCACAGTCCAAATAAGTTAATGGTCTCGGTTTAAAGATGTTATAGGTCCTCGTGCGGCTCTTGGGGTGATGCTGGTGGAGAGTCTGGTAAGGAATCTGAAGTTTCTTCTACGTTCTCCTCTGTAAAACAAAATATAAAAAAAAAAAAATAATAATAATAATAATAATAATACAGTAAATCAGAAAATGTATATTCCTTCACAGGTGACCGTGAACAGAATTACAAGAATGCTTTGAATACGTTCTTTAGTACCATTTGCCATTACATTGTACAGTGTGTTACAGCCTGCAAAGCTGCCTATACAGATTGTTCACTTCACAACAATTCAAATCAACATCCAGACAACATCCAACTGCTCTTAAAGCCTTGACACATCCAGAAACAGAAGAATGTAAACCCACATTGTAAACACATTTACTGGTCGGAACACATTTTCAATTAAGTCATTACTCATTACCCGCGTCTTCAATTTTTTCACAGACGCCTTCTTTGTCTTCAAATCCACTGGAGCAATAACATTTATAGCTGCCTTGGGTGTTGACACAGTCCTCGTTCTCCCTTACACACACTTTGTCCTCGAGATTGCATTCATCAATATCTAATAAAACAAGTTTTAAATGCATCATTCAATGAATGCAACACAACCATGTACAATTTGTACCATTTACAGAAGCACAAAGCAAGGCTTAAGGAACAGGTAAAAGCCAAAGTGGAAAAAACACCACTAAAGGTCACATTTTTAATCTTGCAGCAAACCCGCCCAATTTAAGGTTTACTTTTAATTATAATGAAATGCTATTTTCCGATCCTCGTACCTGTACAGCTCCCGTCAGTTTCATCGTAGCCAGAGGCACAGAGCGTGCAGTTCTCGGGGCCCTTGCCAACGCAGCCGGCACACGCTTTATCACACGCTGAAACACACACACAATAACCAAAGTCTCCAATGATGCCGAGGATCCCATTTTGTTTCTTGGGTGCAGGAATTCTAGTTCTCCATACTGATCAATTATAAGCCTTGTTCAGGACAATCTGCTTTTTATTATATGGTTCAGCATCTTCAGTTACAATGGCAAGACTAACATTAACATGCAAAACAGGATATGACCTAAATAACTATACTAGCTCTTGTATGATAGTAGATTAATCTGGCTCAGTGAATTGCTCCAGATGGGTCAATTCCTTGCAGATGTTTCCAGAATCTATAGATGGACACATTTAGGTTATAGGAAGCACCAATTTACCGTTACAGGAGAAGAAACCTGGTGTATTCAGGCAATACTGCTCTTCTTTGCATGGAGAGTTTTCATTTGAACATTCATCCACATCTATAAATAAACCAACAATGAATCACATGGGTACAAGCCACAACACACGGTCATTGATGACGTGGTGAAAAGGGCTATTTGTATACCTTTCCATTCAGGTAAATTAATAAAGTCCACTTTCTATTATCAAATATTGGGCTGCACTGGGACAGAAATCACAGACCACAAGGACGGACATAAAATAGAATTGGTGCATTTGCTGATCCTGAGAAAGGGCATCTGCGGAGGTCTTGGCCTAAATGGTCTCCATTCCCGACGCATCCAGCTTAGTTTCTAAACACACGGACTTTCCCTGCCCCGACTGTAGATCATCTTCATTTTACCAACTGACTCTAAAAGCGACTTTAAATATACGGGTTATATTGAAGTATTAAATATGCATAAATATACACAGTTGCACAAGTGAACACCTCCACTAACATACATTATTGTGATATTACACGAGACGGAACAGTTTGGCAAAGTGTTAGATGAAGACACAAATGTAATGGATGCAAGATAAAGCAAAAGTCTTGTTTTATTATTGCACACCATCCTTGGTATTTTTTGCAGAAGCTCCACATTGACTGCTTACCATTGCATGCTCCTTCATCATCTTTAGTCCAGCCAGTCTTGCACTCTTCACACTCCTGGTTAGTCGCTCCTGTGCATGTCTTACAAGAGACATGACATTCTTCCCAAAATGAAAAAAAAGACATGAATTCAACTTCATAACTTTACGTTTAAATTCTCTGTGAAGAGAATTTCCCACACGCACACACAAATAGGCGAGCCCCAACTTTGATCTGAAATTGAAATTCTGATTTAATCATCTCAATTAATTATGTTCAATTAATGGCTGGGGGTGGGAATACATTGCTTCTACTTTCTCCTTTTTGGTCTCTTAGTCTTGCTGCTGTAACTTTGAACTGAATTTCACCCACTCTCTGGGCATTGACTAGGCAGAAACCATGTGATCAGTCCCATGGGCTCACAACATTCGATATTAAATCACCCAGTTTACTACGAATATTTTCACACAACCTTGTAATTCTAAAAATGCATCTCATCAGGACTGCCAAACCAGATGCAAAGCCATTACGGAATATACAGAAAAAACTGAAACGTACAAACCCCATCATTACCTGTACAGAGAGAGAACGTGTCATTGCGCTCTTCGCTGAAGAAGCCAGCCGCACAGTCCAAGCAGAACTCGCCCTGGTATCCTCGATTACAGCTGCACCTGCCCGTCCCTTTCCTCGTGCCATCACCATTACAGACACCGCTGCCATGGCAGGGCCTCTCGGATCCACCAACACAGGCTATGGCGAGACAACGCGCATCGCCATCAGGACAGAGACTGGTTAGATTAAGCCCAGACTATAAACCACGTTATAATACGATTTTGTAAATGCATGAGGGCGAATGCACTGGCAATCTGAACTGTGTGAACTGAAATTAGCCAAAGCACACGTTTTAAACCATAAGCGACGAAAGCTGCAGAAAAGTGCATCTGCTGCGTGAAGTAAATAAAAAAAATCTCATGCATGAACTGGAAGGAATAAGCTCTTAATAAATTGCATTTTACCACAGACGTTTTACCATTGCAATCCGGGCCAAATGTTCCTTTAGGACAGCAGACTTCAATGGTGTCAATGCAGAACCACTTGAACAGGTCAGGGTACTTCTCCTTCCTGGGAAGAGAGAGGAGGATATAGCTTAGATCATGTGGTTGAAATACTTGTACAGGATTAGGTGTACGATACGAAAGCTACATCCTTCAAAATGCAATACCACTCATGCCTCCTGTACACTTTAATAATCTCGCCATTTATTTCTCAAAACAAAGTCAAGATCCTTTCCAAAGTTCCAATACATATTAGAAACCCAAGAAGAGGGTACAAAGGACAGGAGACCATCTGACCCATCGTGCTTGTTTGGTGTCCATAGATAACCAAGTGATCCAAGGATCCTATCCAGTCTGTTTTTGAATGTTCCCAAATTGTCTCTTCAGCCACATCGCTGGGGAGTTTGTTCAGATTGTGACGCCTCTCTGTGTGAAGAAGTGTCTCCTGTTTTCGGTCTTGAATGCCTTGAAGCCCAATTTCCATTTGTGTCCCCGGGTGCGCGTGTCCCTGCTGATCTGGAAAAGCTCCTCTGGTTTGATGTGGTCGAAGCCTTTCATGATTTTGAAGACTTGAATCAAGTCCCCACGTAGTCTCCTCTGTTCCAGGGTGAAAAGGTTCAGTTCCTCAGTCTCTCAGTAGGACATTCCCTTCAGACCTGGAATAAGTCTGGTTGCTCTCCTCTGAACTGCCTCTAGGCAGCGATATCTTTCTTGAAGTGTGGAGCCCAGAACTGTCCACAGTATTCAGATGAGCTCTAACTACCGCATTGTACAGTCTGAACATCACAGCCCTGGTTTTAAATCCCACACTTTTCAACATATTAGATTAATTAAAATAAATAAAGCACTAACTTTTTGAACCACCAGGTCTCAAAATGCTCCTCGTGCTCTTCTACCATTTGGTTGCACTCGAAGCTGCTGCTGTCACACAGGTTTTCAATAATCTCCACAAGGCGAATCTCACTGTGCAAAACAGGGGGGGGTATAAAGAAAGAACAAAACATTTATATGGAAGAGATTGTCATAATTGTGCACAATCACAGACCGCCTCTGTCAATTAAATTCTTACACCAAAGCCAGTTTATACAATGCCAAGTTGATGTGCAGGGGAGAAAAAAAAAAAAATCATCCTGGAGGACTCAAAGTCCAGAGCAAAAACTCATGCACAATTTCAGCCCTACATTTTCAGTTTAAATGCCAAAAATTCGTACTTTAGTGCGAGCATGATGTAATATCAAATATAAACCATTACATTAACAGATGACCCAACAGCAATGATTATTAGTACTGCTGCTGCCCTACATGGCTAATCCAATCCAGAGATATTAAACGATCTCTGTTTGTGCCTTGTTTATTAAAAGGTTTTAAATTATTGAATACAGTTTATTGAACACTGATTCATGCTAGATGCAGTAGCAACTACCCAAGGCAATTGCAGTTCAGGCGACGTGTGCCAATTCTTAGATTGCAATGGATTTGCAGACGTGTGTATTGGCACAGATCCCCGAATTCAATAAAATTTACGCAAAACCTTTCAATTTATTCACTAGAATGAAACATTGCTCAAAATTCAAATAAAGGTGTGTTTGGGGAGAAGACTCCAGAGGGGTCTTTCAGGAATGTCTTACACAAATACAAATTTTCAAAGCACACTATTTTCAAATGGGGACACATTTTGGTTAGGTTTCCATTTAAGAAACTAGAATTGGATGTGGCTATTCAGCTTGAGCATCCCATGTTCCGTCTGCCAAGAACGTCACATAGGAGCTCATGATCTAAAAGAGCTGTTTGCACAGGCGGTTTTTAAACACCTGCCTTTGCAGGAAACGGAGATGGCAATTTAACTCCTTGACAGGGTGCGTTTTGTCCTTGCCAGGCTTGTTGTGCAGAAACTCCAGATGACGGTCAACCACATAGCAAGGAGACTCCACAGACATCAAAGTACAGAACAGAAAGTATCAATCTAAATCAATTAAGTGTCAATTTGTTGGTTTTATACCTCGTTTCATATTTAGACAGTTTCCTTTCCTCCCAGGCAGTGTTTCCTCCTCCAAAGTTCTTCTTTGCAGTTCGATCGAATCCCTTAAAAGAAAAAGTAAAAAAGGACAGTAATATGCAAATGTCCTAATTTGATTAAACAAATGTTATAAGTGTGTGGGCGTGAATACATAAGCATTCCAAATCGATGATGGAACTTCAGCTTCTGCACTTAAATATGCAAAATCGTATGAATAGGTCGTCCACTCCTTTTGTCGCTATAATTATTCGTGACAAATTACATCATGGTTAAAGAAAATAAACCTTCATAAACTAATTTTAAAAAGTCTCAATCACCAAAAACAAAACCTATTGTTAATAGAAATAATCGTTCCTTTTTCCATTATTCCAATTTAGAATTCGGAGTACAAATTGGTGTTCTTCCAATGCCATTACAAAATTTGATATACCGCCATTTACCATTAATGATAACAATAACAAATGCATTATATATGTAATGAAGGACACTCATACACACCAGCACAAACATTCATAAAGCTGTAGGATCTCATGAAGCATCATTCAAAACACAGATTTACTTCTATAAAATACACTCAATAATGGCTTGTGGTTGTCCCACGCATCGTTTGTCCTGTACAGAAGCGCACTCACCTTTGCGAAGTTGTCAGTGATGGTCCTGCACGTCACACAGGGCTCCTTTACGTCTCTGGCATCCACACGCTGACAGCACAACAGGACAGCAAGTGACAGAAACGTCACCACACATGTAAACGACTGCATCGCACTAGTAGCTCAATTCACACACAACACACCTAGTCAGAGCATTTAATTGTATTTGGTGCACACTTATAGTTCGGGCTAAAATCGTATGGTCCTAGAAACGGCATGGATATGATACCCAGCACCTCCCCCGAAACAGTGTTAAAAGCAGAGGTCACTTAAGCCGAGGCACACACAGCCTATATACACTGATTGCTGCTTCCCGGCTTAAAAAAATGCATCAAATTCAGATTTCCGCGTCAGGCTCTTGTGCAGATTGTGGCTTCCGCTGATTGGCCGGCGTGGCTAATCAATCAAGAGGAGAGCCAATCACAGAGCTCCACGCGTGGGACAATGCGCGGCCCACGTGTGGACGTTTCAAGAGTCCGGACACAGGCGCGACCGGCGGGACAGTGTCGCCAGTGGGCATTATGACATCATAAAGCACACCGAGCTCATACCGCCTGCTTATATATAGTATAGCACGAAAAGTGCACTACATTTCTGTATTGATTATAATGTGTGAAAACTGTAGTCAATGCACTGACACGGGGGGGAACTACATAACAAATAAACTGTACATGTATGATGAAACCAGCATTGTCAGACGTCTGCCCATTGACTTACATATCAACGCATTCCCACACATGGTGCATCCATTTTGGGTTTAAAAGTTAGCCTATTTTTTATTTAACTATTTATATATATACAAACAACTATCCTTGCTGCTACCGTGGTTTCAGACCTCCACTCGAAGACGCAGTGCAGATTATATATCGTATATACAACAATGCAATATGGATGATCTGTAAAATAACACATCACAGTCAGGCAGTGCATAGACAGCCCTGCCCGCAGTCTCCTCACGAATGGTCGCATTCCCGTAGCGCAGATTCCCGCAATTCTGCGCAGATCTGCACAATCCCACCGATCCCACTGGCGGAGCAGCGCAGATCTGCGCACGTCTGCGCCACAACAAGACCGCGACCTTTTTTCCTTTCAACTTTCACCCCCAGAGGAGCGTCATGGCAGAGAAGAGGAGTCCCGCGGGCTGCTCGCTGCTGGGTCTGTTGTTTTCTGCCGTGTTCGCGCATTTAACACTGTGCCCGTTTACCAAGGTGGAAGAAAGCTTTAATCTGCAAGCGACGCATGACATCCTTTATCACAGACTCGACTTAGAAAAGGTGAGGGAGCATGTGTAGCTTCTTGACTGTGTTTACATTCACATATTAACATGTCTCACATTGATTAACATACAAATGAAAAGCACTTCGGTGCATGTATCTGTTGCGCAAATGAAAGTGTTGTGTTGCGTGTGTTTCCCCACAGTATGATCACAATGCGTTTCCTGGCGTTGTCCCCAGGACTTTTCTCGGACCCCTGTTCATCTCATTGCTTTGCTCACCACTGGTGTACCTGCTGCACCTACTTGAAGCATCAAAGCTTTATTCACAAATAATAGGTAAGAACAACTTGTGCCACCTCTTAAGTTTTGAGAATCATATAATTGGTCAAGGTTTATGTTTTATATGGTGTAATACTAATTTACTCACATGTCAAGAGATCAATGGATGAGTCATATATAATTACTATTAGACATGCTAAGTGATTCAAAACTCCTCTTTATGGTGGAAACTGAAATCAAAAACTGAGTATAAATAAGTATTTATCCATTTACAATAACTGTTTCATCCAGTAACAGGGCACACGCCAGGCTGCACAGGGTATTGATATATTGATTTGTTTTCCCCCCAATCTGTTCAGAGAAATCTATACCTACAAAAATTAGGTGTAACTGGACAGACATCAAATTGAATGGATACAGTGCATCCGGAAAGTATTCACAGCGCTTCACTTTTTCCACATTTTGTTATATTACAGCCTTATTCCAAAATTGATTAAATTAATTATTTTCCTCAAAATTCTACAAACAATACCCCATAATGACAACGTGAAAGAAGTTTGTTTGAAATCTTTGCAAATTTATTAAAAATAAAAAACAAAAAAAGCACATGTACATAAGTATTCACAGCCTTTGCCATGACACTCAAAATTGAGCTCAGGTGCATCCCGTTTCCACTGATCATCCTTGAGATGTTTCTACAACTTGATTGGAGTCCACCTGTGGTAAATTCAGTTGATTGGACATGATTTGGAAAGGCACACACCTGTCTATATAAGGTCCGACAGTAACAGTGCATGTCAGAGCACAAACCAAGCCATGAAGTCCAAGGAATTGTCTGTAGACCTCCGAGACAGGATTGTATCGAGGCACAGATCTGGGGAAGGGTACAGAAAAATTTCTGCAGCATTGAAGCTCCCAATGAGCACAGTGGCCTCCATCATCCGTAAATGGAAGAAGTTTGGAACCACCAGGACTCTTCCTAGAGCTGGCCGTCCGGCCAAACTGAGCGATCAGGGGAGAAGGGCCTTAGTCAGGGAGGTGACCAAGAACCCGATGGTCACTCTGACAGAGCTCTAGCGTGTCTCTGTGGAGAGAGGAGAACCTTCTTGAAGAACAACCATCCCTGCAGCACTCCACCAATCAGGCCTGTATGCAAAAGGCACCTGAAGGACTCACAGACCATGAGAAACAAAGATTGAACTCTTTGGCCTGAATGGCAAGCGTCATGTCTGGAGGAAACCAGGCACCGCTCTTCACCTGGCCAATACCATCCCTACAGTGAAGCATGGTGGTGGCAGCATCATGCTGTGGGGATGTTTTTCAGTGGCAGGAACTGGGAGACTAGTCAGGATCGAGGGAAAGATGAATGCAGCAATGTACAGAGACATCCTTGATGAAAACCTGCTCCAGAGCTCTGGACCTCAGACTGGGGCAAAGGTTCATCTTCCAACAGGACAATGACCCTAAGCACACAGCCAAGATAACAAAGGAGTGGCTACAGGACAACTCTGTGAATGTCCTTGAGTGGCCCAGCCAGAGCCCAGACTTGAACCAGATCTCTGGAGAGATCTGAAAATGGCTGTGCACCGACACTCCCCATCCAACCTGATGGAGCTTGAGAGGTCCTGCAAAGAAGAATGGGAGAAACTGCCCAAAAATTGGTGTGCCAAGCTTGTAGCATCATACTCAAAAAGACTTGAGGCTGTAATTGGTGCCAGAGGTGCTTCAACAAAGTATTGAGCAAAGGCTGTGAATACTTATGTAGATGTGCTTTTTTTTTTTTTTTTTTTATAAATTTGCAAACAAACTTCTTTCACGTTGTCATTATGGGGTATTGTTTGTAGAATTTTGAGGAAAATAATGAATTTAATCAATTTTGGAATAAGGCTGTAACATAACAAAATGTGGAAAAAGTGAAGCGCTATGAATACTTTCCGGATGCACTGTACATGCTGCTTTCAAAATGCCAGTTCTATCTCCAATCCCCCCATCTCTCATATGGTTCAATTAAAATCCCATTTCTGAAATTAAGCTAAACACTCCAGTTCCACCCAGAATGGACCCCTGGTCTGACGCCGACATGATCTTGTGCCTCTGAACCGGTTTGTGTGTCCACCAGTGAGAGGCTGCCTGGGGCTCTGTGTGACGCTGGCTCTGTGGAGATTGCAGCAGGAGGTCAGGAAGCTGTTTGGGTCGACGGTGGCGGGACTCTTCTGCCTCATATGCGCCTCGCAGTTTCATTTGATGTTCTACAGCACAAGGACGCTCCCGAATGTCTTCGCCCTTCCCATAGGTACACTTGGTATACTGTATAATTGCACTTCCTGATGGTTGTGAAATGTTAGTGTTTCTTTTAATACTATGATAAACAGGATGCTGTTGATTTGTCATTGTTAAATGTCTTTTAATGTTAGTTTTATGCTTCTGTAAGTTTACGTCTTCATTCATTTTCTGTTTCATTGCAATAAACGAGTGGGAATCGAATTGATTTCCCTTTCAGTTCTGCTGGCGTTCACGGCCTGGCTGCAGCACAAGCACGGCACCTTCATCGCTCTCTCCGCCTTCGCCATCATCGTGTTCAGATCCGAGCTGAGCATTTTCCTGGGGCTGATGCTGCTGATGTCTTTGATGGGGAGAAGGCTGTCTGTGTCACGCCTGCTCTGCTGTGCCGTTCCCGCTGGGATCGGGTGTCTCGGTAAGTGAGTGTTTTGGTTTTCTAATTCCTGATATTGGGACTTGTTTCAGACCGGAACAAGATGTGAATCCCCTATTTGATTGATTCACATGGTTCTACTGTCTTATTAGGTTTAGTTCTAGTTAAATCCGTAAATGTATATGTATATATATATATATATTGTTTTTAATGTCATCTCACTACACTGTTTTATGAGAGGAATAGACAGGTGACTGTGCTAAACGATGTCATGTCCATTTGATTCTTTTAGTATTTCTAATTTTCAGCCTTAACTGTCGGTGTTGACTCTGTCTTCTGGAAGCAACTGCTGTGGCCCGAAGGACAAGTCCTGTGGTACAACACTGTGTTGAACAGGAGCTCCAGCTGGGGAATATCCTTGCCGTTTTCAGTCTTAATTCAACAGTCATGCTAACGTCTACAACCGAATGGACTGTTATGTACACAACGATTAGGGCTGTGCGATATGACGATATATATCAAATGACGATAGAAAAACGTCTATCGTTTCATATTATGCTATATCGTTTATATCGTGGTGTCGCAAATTGCAATCTTTACGGCAGTATTTTTCGTCAATAGGACGCTTTGCGTTCTTCCCGGTTCTTCCACACGTGCTGGATGCAGGTAGAAATGAGCATCAGAAAAACAGACAGACATGAGGAGAGAGAACTGACACACAATAACACAACCAAGAGATTCTTTAATGCGCAAGCGCACACGGTCCGCCCCGCTCTCGTCGCCGGGCTGAACTCGATATGCAGGCACCCCCACCCCACGCTAATTTAGACTGATATCATTTGTATAAAATTAATAACGTTTTGTTTGCATTTTAATTAATTGTAAAGCAATGCAAACACATGCAGAAAGTATAATTTTATTTTCATTAAGATGGTGAAGTGGTTCAACAGTTGTATTATTATTATTATTAATAATATAATATTATAACTATTTTGTATTAACATCCTGCTGTATTTGTAAGTAGAATCGAGACGCGACAGTCAGAGGAGAAATGTCTCTGTCTAGCAGATGTTAATGCGCCACTATTAACCTGGGGTGCTAAATCTCCCTGAATCTGGACCTTTTACAGCGCATGTGTTGCGTGATTGCTATTACTTGTGTTATTGTTATTATGTGACAGTAAATCATACTGTGTATATGTGTGTATGTGCTCTGAGGAAGATCAGTTGAAACGTGTAAGCATTATGATGTTCACTTTTTCTGTAATAAATAATTTTTGAGACATCAGTGAATATGGACTGTTTTTAGACGGGAGCTGCTGTCCTTCCTTCCTTGACCGGATAATTGTTCTATATAAAATCCCTGGGATAAGGCACCCCGCATTTAAAATTTATTAAAACTATTGTAACGCCAGCTATTTTTAAACTATATATATATATATCCCATAACAACATAACACACGTAATAGTAATCACACACTTGCACTGTAATGTGTTACATTCTGCATATATTTACCATGACAGCCTGCATGTAGTATTTGTTAGTTTTGCTTATTGGAGGATTAACAAAATACTTGTAGTTTGAATGTCTTTGGTCTTATTTTGTGGCTTGATTGGATAAAAACAAAAAATATCGAGATATATATTGTGTATCGCCCAAACTTCTAAAAATAGAGATTATTTTTAAGTCATATCGCCCAGCCCTAACAACGATGCACTTAAACAGTGTCAGTTTTAGTAGCACCTTATCAAAAGGTTTTATCAATGTAATCTTAACTAAGCCACTAGTGTAGCTGACGCTTAAAAAGATGCTAAAAAGATTAGCGGGGTTCTGAAAACCCACCTCTTTTAAAAGACTACTATTTCAAGCAAACAGCTATTCAGATGCATATAAGACAAGCGTGTTCATTTTCTCTCAATCTGCTGTACATTCAGTGATCAGTGATCAGCTTTGCACTTCCTTGACATCTGTATAAACTTCCCCTTTCGCGTGGTATTTCTACTCCGCCTTGCCCCGGGCGCTGGGCCTGTCCGCGCTGTTTGTTCCTCTCGGTTTGCTTGACAGAAGGACCCGAGCCTTGCTCCTCCCTACGGTGGGATTTGTGTTCCTGTACTCTTTCCTGCCCCACAAGGAACTGCGCTTTATTATATACACAATCCCAGTCTTCAATATAGTCGCGGCCAGGGGTTGTTCGTACGTGTAAGTGTTTACATTTCTTAATTAATCGATGAAGGAATTTATCAGTTGATTATTCTGTTTGGGATGTTTGTTGTACAGTATTGGCTAGTTTTATCAGTAACCACACTTAGTAAAGTTATTTCTATACACGATTTTCTTCATGATGATTTATCAATTATTATTTTTTTCAGATTAAATAACTATCACAAGTCCTGGATGTATAAAATGGGCTCTTTGATTGTGATTGGACATTTGATGATGAATGTTGCATATACAAGCATGTCATTGTATGTTTCTTACTTCAATTACCCTGGTGGAAGAGCATTGCAAAAACTACACACGATAATACCATCATCTGCAGGTTTGTGCAATTCTAATACATATAAGGTGACTTCTGAAATGTATTGCGTTTAATAGAGAGAAAACATTTGCGTTTCAATGGGCTAGGGGCTAGTTAGACTTTTCACAATATGCTTAACTGTGAGTTAAAATGCCCGTCTCCTGTGTTTACCCTCAACTCTTTCAATATTTGTTTTTGCATTCTGGTGGACATATTTACAAAAGAATTAAAAAGAAAGGCAATTGACCTGAAGTGTAGTGATATGATCTCGGGTAGTTTGTTGTTCTGCCTCACCTTGTTTTTCTCTCCTGTTCAGATGTTTCGGTTCACATTGATGTCACTGCTGCACAAACTGGAGTTTCACGTTTTCTAGAGCTTAACGATAACTGGAGGTAAAATACCGTCAGTGATAATGATTTTGATTTCGATAATGAGCCCCCCTGATGTGTGGACCTTACCGGACGAATCAAGGACTGTATCGTGTAGGACTGCTGCTGCTGGACTGACTCCGTGTGCGCTTCTTTCAGATACGACAAGAGGGAAGATCTTAAACCGGAAGACCCGCTGATGCAGAATTATTCCCACGTGCTGATGGAAGCGGACCCGGCCCACCTGGCTCACTTCGCACAGACTCACCGGACCCTTGCCCTCCTGCCTGGCTTCAGCAAACTCGTCTTCCACTTTTTTGAGTTACCCCCGTTTCGGATCAAACTGGAAAATAAACTCGTGCTACTGGAAAAAATCTCGCATAAGACTTGAGCTAGAGTGGGTGGGGGGTGAGGAATGGCATGGTTGATGTTAAGTGTAATATGTAAGTTTACAATTCTGCAAGCCGCTGTATACTTGTTCATAGTGATATAGAACATTTTATATAAAGATACAATAAAAGCCAGGGTTTTGTACGATGGTGGAAGCAGAACGCCCTTTGATTGGTTCCCCACACAGTTTTTGAAAGAATGGTGTTCTGCAAGAAGTGTATATAGATATATTGTTTCAAGGAGTGTTTTAATTTTGAAAAGTAAACCTTGCACTGTTTGATAGATAGTCTTTTATATTTAAACATATCATGCTACTGAACATTAATAGTAAAATCTAGGGCTGGGATAGACACGACACATCTATGCATCCCTTGGTTTTAGATTCATACAAGAGTTTTTATAATGGGTTTATGTGCTGGTGAGCTCTGCACAGAAAAGTTTCTTACCTGTGGCAAATCTTACACTCTTTGGACCTTCAGTAAAATACATGATCAGGAACAATATTACAGTGTCTATGAGAATATGTTAATGTAACACCAAAAAGGCTTCCCTCTGTTAAAATCAAATCAATATGATCATAAGTTGGCTGACTTGGTGTAATGGTTAAAAAGTACTTAATGGAAATCAGCATTTTCAAAGATGGTAATAGATTGTGGTTTATTTTATTATTTGTAACTTTCCATGCCCTGATCTCGGTACCTGCAAGTGACAGAGGATCTTGTTGAATGATGAGAAAGTTGTGATTTAGGATAAGTTACACGACCTAAGAACATGGACTTACTGATCAGAGGAAGTGTGCTAGGACCATTTCTGATCTGATCTATCGCCCGCTGCTCCAAAACCACGTCCGAGTCTGTTCCTCTCGCCTGTATAACACGAGAACAATAAGCTAACGCCCATGTCCAATTCAGCTGAAATGAGGTCTGGCCCGTTTACTTTTTCAGGGCGGGGAAGTAAAAGGCACATTCGATTTCATACAACACATAAAAACTAGTTTATTTTTCCAAAATAGTAATCGCCGTCAAGATGTCGATTTTTTTAAATATCCAAACAAACCTGTTAACACGTACACAAAGAAATATTTTTAGAATCATACTTCCATTTAAAAAAAAACAAAAAAAAAACAGTGATCTCAGATTATTTTCAGTGACATCAATCCAGCAAAAAGGTAACAAAATTGAATAAATACACTGTACACTGAATAGCAGATTGAGTTTAACCTTTCAGATAAAAACGGTTACAGACTGCATTGTATGTTTGGGGTTAGAATGAGGTCGTGGTAAATCTGAAGTAATTAAAAAACATTTTTTTTTTTACCTGATCCTCTTATGAACATGACATTATTTAAATAGTACTCATTGATGGACATGCAGCGTGAGGCGCGACTCCAGCGCTGATTCAATCCATAGTTGTGGGCAAACCTCCACGCACCTGATCTGCACAACACAGCCGCTACACCCAAGACCAGTCCCGTGACGGAGCGATGTGAGTGGCATCACATCACACTGTGTCCACTTTCACATGGATATACACACACACACACACAACAAAATATGGAATCAGTAGATCAAGTACTGTAGTAAAACATTAAATCCAATAATGCATTAAAAAAAACTTTTGTGGTTTAAATTAGCTCTATGCTATTCACTATTTTAAGATCTACATTTCATAAGAAGTGCCCAAAACGGGTCCACCCAGCCGAGGTAATATAAAACTGCAAAGACTTGATTCTACACATCCAAGGGAAAAGATTTTATTTACAATTTACCACGTAATTAGTATGTTTCCAGTCTGAATGTTTACACAATTATCAAATTATGTACGGAAATGAATATTTATAAATGTACATTTTTATATTTACTGGACAGTGACCCATAATTTAATCCCTCAGAAGTAAACTTTAATTGTGCTTAAGAGATAAAAGTAGATTTTAAACAGATTGCTTGCACTGCGAATGCAGCACTAAAATACATTGTCTGTTCAGAAATGTTTTCAGTAATTTAAAAAGGAAACTAGTTCTAATTTCAACAGTACCATGAGCCACAGTTTCACAATGAAAGAATAAAATAAAATTACATTACTGTATTTGTTTCACATCTTTCAGTCACAGCATTTCATTTTGGGCCATGAATTAATTTCCAAAAACAGTATGTAGGCATCTAGTTTCTACAATACATATTCACTTTAAATGTATGGACTACAACTTGTTTGTTTGATCAGTTAAGTATTTACAGCATTTTGACCTGAAGAGTTTTTGCATAAGGCACAAGGAGAGTGAAAGAAAAACAAAATACAAAGTTGAAAAAATAAAATTAAATAAAATTAAAAATACAGCAACAATTATTTTACCCGACCTATAGCTAATCACACCCTCCCGACACCCTCACCCCCACCCCACCCCACCCCACACACACTGCACTGGGGCATAGGCCTCCTCCAGTTGTCAAGTGTCAAACAGTAGTATTACAAGTCTTTTCAGTACTGAAAATATATTAAGGGAAGGTTAACCTTTAAAAAGATGAGTCTCTCTATATTCTCCAACATAGGCCTGGACTGATTCAGGGTACAGTTTTTACTTGCGGTACTGAACAGCGTCTCTGCTGGAATAATGCTGGGGGGGCAGCCCACGTATCGAACGGCAACTTTGGCGAGGTCCGGCCAGAGGAACTTCTTGAGGTTCCAATAGTCAAGGGGGTCACAGCTTTGATCGACGATTTCCTCCTCCAGGTACTCAAGGACAGCAAGTTCGGAGGATTTGGGCCTCTCCTCTTGCTTGATCTTGTTCCTGATGTCATCCATAAGTGCCCACAGATTATCCTTGCTGCTCACAGCGCTGTGCGACGAAGCAGGGACGTCACTACATCCATTAGAGACCAAAGGCTTTATCTCGGCTGAGGTAGACATTGACGCTTCTAGTTCCTGGATGAGGTCTTGCTTGCACTGTTCCGCTTCTTCTTCTGTGAATAACGAAGTCTTGTACCGGGGGTCTAACATTGTGGCCCAAGTGAACCTGGGATCGTGAAGTGTAGCAGACATGCGGCTCACCATAGCCTCCTTCAAAGACTTCAGCATGTTATCTATACCCATGGTCTCGTCAAAAAGCATGTCTATCTTCCTATTGAGAATGTGGATCAGTGGAATGACTTGACCGAGGGTAGCTGTCCGATTACTCATTTCCCTGCACGCAACTTCGAACGGTTTTAAAGCGTTGCAAACTGACTGAATCACCTCCCATTGATCACAGCTGATAAGTTCCCTGAAATTGCACTCGATGGACATCTCATCGATGGCTCTCTTCTGTTCGACTAAACGTTCAAGCATGTAAAAGGAGGTTTTCCACTTGGAAGGGACGTCCTGAACTAGCTGATTTTCAGGCAAGTGGTAGGCTTTTTGCAGTTCTGCCAGTTTCTCTTTCGCTTTTGCCGAGCGGTGCACGCGTTCGCAGATCTTCCTCGCGATGCTGAGCAAGTTCTGAACCATTCGTTGACTCTTTATGGCTTCACTAACGATGAGGTCAATTGTGTGGCCAAAGCACTGCATGCTTGTGTGTTCGTTGTCGTCAAGCACGTTCCCAATGCTCTGGTTATCAGTTACAGTGAAGCCGATTTTTAGACCTGAGGAAACGATCCAGCTGTCCCACAGATACTCGAGCTGCTTCTGAATGTTCATTGTGTTGTAGTCGCAGTCAATCTGAGAGACGCTGAGGAGAGCGGAGCAGTGGAAGTCTTGCCCCTGAGGTCGGACACAGGATTCGAACGTAACCCAGTGAGCCGTGAGAGTCAGATACTCCCGGGTCTGGTTGCTGACCCATATGCTTGTGGTAAAATGAACGATGCCACTTTCAGCCTCCTTTAGGTGGGTGACGATCACCTCTTTCACTCGATCATACATTTCCGGTATGGCCGTGCTGGTGAAATACGAAGACGAAGGTAGAGCGTATTGTGGTTGCAAGTATTCCAGTAATCTGTTGAGGCCAACGTTCTCCACGAGGGATGAGGGTTGAAGGTCTAATGCAAGCATTTCCGCAACGAGTTTGGTAATTTTTTTGGCAACTGGATGGTACTCATTATATCTTTCACTGCTGTCTTCGTACGATGTAGTATCCATCAGCTCGGGCTTTGCTTGCAGGTTGGCAGAGGAAGATAACGCAACGCCTGTGATGCTGCTATTATTTTCAAGAACGTGGCCGTGAAATCTTTGCATGTGTCTGAATAGGCAGCTCGTGCCAAGGTTTGTAGTCTTTTTGCCTCTGCTTATCGTACGGCTACAGTGCAAACACACCACTTTCGTTGGGTCCGTGGTGCAGATAGAAAAATGGTTCCACAATTTGGAAGTCTTTTTGCTGAAAACCGGCAGCGTATGTGGTTTTTTATCCTCAGCTACCGAGTTCTCAGTCACTTTCGATGACAGGGCTTCGGCAGCAGCCAGAGTTGCATAAGGGGATCGAGGAGACGAAGAAACCTTGTCATACGTGCCTTTTGGGTTCTTGAGAACGTTGGGGTGTCTCCTCATCAGATGTCTCATCAAACAGCTTGTTCCAAAGTCTCCTCGTTTTCCCCGGCTTATGACACACGGACAGTACCTGCATAACGCTTTAAGATGGTCAACTGGGGAGACGATGAAGTGGTGCCAAACTTCCGATTTCACTCTCTTCATGATCTTCTTGTTTTGTTGGAAAACCGAACTCTGATCTACGTTTAAATTGGTGCCTTCAGAGAGGTCATCAGGAGACGAGGTTAGAGGCAAATCTTTCTCACTCAGTCCTTCTGACAAAGACATTGCGCCTCCGGGTGTGTCTAGGGACGACTGTCCTGAAGGTAGGTGATAAGGTGCATCGTTGGACTCCTCTTTGATGTCCATGTTTTCGCTGAGATTTTGCGGTACATCTTCAGACATCCTTTCGGGAGATAAGGACATGAATGGAGATTCCTTCCTGAACTTTGCATCACTTGAATCTTGAAGCTGGAACGACGGCAACAAAGTAGGTGGCGTCGTGTACGGTGGGGGAATGCTGGAGCCATTTCCATTCTCCTCAATAACGATGTCACGGTGCGCTCTCCACATGTGGCGGATGAGACAGCTCGTCCCCAGGTCTTTCCCGTTCTTTCCTCGGCTGAACTCATTCATACAGTGTATGCACACGGCTTTGGAGCTGTCAGCTGGGGATAAGTAGAAATGTTTCCAGACAGCTGATCTTCTCCTAGAGTTAGAATTTTTGGGAGTTGCGAGAATGCGATCGGACACACCGTCCATCGCGTCTTCGCTGTGATTATTACTGGAATGTGGGGATGAGGCCATGCAGTTGTCATTTTTGGCACTCTTCTCTGATTTTGGTGTAACAGGAAACACTTCTTTGGATGGAACCTCTTCAGCGCTCTCCGCCGAAGACACAGCGTTTTTCTGTGACCCAGATGTTGAACTAGCCGTCAGCTCTCCATTATTTGGCAAGTTTATGGGAGGAATTAAAGAGGATGTTATAGGACTAGCTAAAGTACTTGATGGGAATTCACTCTCTTGTAAAAGAACAGTGGGATGAGCCCTCCGCACATGCCTCATCAGACAACTCGTGCTGAGGTCTTTTTCATTCTTACCCCGGCTAAACTCTTTCATACAGTACATACAGATTGCTTTGGTACTATCTCTTGGAGATATGAAGAAATGATTCCAGGCGGGAGACTTTTTCCGGGGGTTAACAGTACTTCTCATTGATGACAAAAGACTCTGTGTGACAGCATCCATTGCTACGTCATACAGTGTACTAGTGTACCCGGTAAGCAAATTGCCATATTCGTCATTGTCTCGACTAGCATATTGGCCTAAGGAACTGTTTAAGGCTGAACTTTGCTCACTGATGCCTTCATCACTAACACTTTCTGGTTCCTCCTTGATGTGCAGGCTTTTATCATCATTTTTGGGTGCCTTCCCAGTCTTTCGGTTTTCAGTTTTCTTTGAGTGTTGGAATTCATTCAAACTTGGGCCTTCCATTTCTACACCAGGAGAGGTGACCGAATCCTCTCGGTCACACATCTCTTCAGAAGAAGACACATCAGCCGCTGCATCTATCGATGCCTGGTCACGGGAGAGCGGAGGGGGTGTATCTTCTGACAGCCTTTCAGGAGAAGAGGTCTCAGAGGGGGAATCTTTAGCCTCTGGAGAACATGAAACAGATTTTGTATCCATAGCGTCAAAGAGAGCACCATCATCAGTGTCATATACATTTCCGTAATTTTTTTGCCCTTCCTCGTCTGTCACAGTATTTTCTTCAGCCTCCGTCTTTAGATCATTTTCCACCAAATTGTTTTGTTTTGGGGTTTCATCATCACCACTGTGAGATATGGGTTCTTCGCCATCCATTTTAGCAGACTATAATACTGCTTTCTTACAAATGTCCTTATTAAAAAGAGCCAGTCAAGAACTCGTACTATGATTTAGAATCATGGGTCTCTATTTTGTTAAAAGGTTCAGTAATTCAGTGCTTTAAAGGTTCATCACGATGTCTAATGGAATTTAGGAAAAGTGAAGGTTTATTCCAGGTGTGTTTAATTTCTCCGATTACTTTAACGTTGGCGGCATCATTAGTCTTCCTTTGTTGTGCAATACCACCTGTGGAGCAAATGAGAAATACATAAATAAAACTAGCTTCAGGGTGTGATATTTTTAGTTCATAACAATGCATGCACATTATTGACATAATTTAAATTATTTATATATTTGTATTTAATTATAATGCATGTAATGTGTAAAGCACAAATAAACAATTTACTGCATGTTTTGAAATTCACAAGGTGATTAGAAAATTGTACATCTTGATTAAGGCTTTGTAAGGCACATTAGAAGTCCTGGATTAAACTTTAAGCCACCAATTGTAAACTACAAACACACCACCTTAGAGGTTTTCTGTTTGCTAGAGGCTTCTCAAATGTACTATGCACAAGATTTAGTATTTGCAACTAGAAAGTGTTTGTGTTACTCTGATATCAGTTGTTTGGTCATATCAAGTGCCAATGTAATAAAATAAAATCAAACTACTACATATGCAAACTATCCCCAAATCACACACAGTCACAGACAGATTGTTACACACCCTTCCAATTAAAGGCTTTACATTGGACAATTAAAGTATGATATATAAAATAGAAATCACAAGCTTCATTGTTACTATTATTACTACTAAATAAGTAAGTTAAGTTTTATTACAGGAGGAGGGAAGATTCCTATCAGACAGTGCAGCTACCCATGTGAATCAGTAGGGCAGGGTTAGACTCATACTCCAGGCATGCTAGAAATGTGTCTCTCATCAAAACCCAGGGTTGTGGATGTACATTTCATCCAAAACTGAAAATCAGAAACCCATTTTCTTTGATTTTGTATAACCCTTCCATAAGAAACTGACAGTATAGAGAATTTTAGCAGACAATGGATATATTATTATTATTGTGGACATTAAGGTTGGCTGATGCAAGAAATGTAACTATATGGCTGTTCTTTTTTTAAGCATCTCCAAACAAAATGTGTTTCCCCCCCCCCCCATTATGTTGTAAGGCATT
The DNA here is from genome assembly GCF_036373705.1 of Amia ocellicauda. Taxonomy (NCBI): domain Eukaryota; kingdom Metazoa; phylum Chordata; class Actinopteri; order Amiiformes; family Amiidae; genus Amia; species Amia ocellicauda. Next base: position 7,329,184 of record NC_089864.1, on the reverse strand, counting down.
TATATAGTCATGCTTCTCCTCAGAGGAGCAGAAAAGTCCATATGCATTGACAACTTACCTGGGATTTAAAAAAAGACTACTAGGCCTAAAATACTAAAAAACAATACTTATATATTTTAGAATATGGAAAGCACAGGTGCTAAAGGAGAAATGCAGTCTAGCAGTAGCTACACATACATACACAGATCAACACACATATAGCCTACAGTTATAATGTAAAGCATTTAGATCCTTAATTTGAAATAACGGATTTGCTTTCATGATTATTAATCTATCAATTATAATATTTTCAAAGTTTGTTGAACTAGGGAGAACTATAGTGACTAAAATGAGAAGCTGGTTGGCAGTTATTTTTAAATCATTAATAAATCATAACTTAAATGTACTGATTAATACAACTTAATGAATGAACAGATAATGGTATCATATTAAGTTTGTGAATACATTCGATTACAACTGATGTTTACATTGACTGTTATACTACTGTGCAGGACATTTATTACACAACCCAGACTGGTGCCTGCAGAACAAGCACACAATTCAAATGTTTTTTTTTATATATAAACACACATTTAAAAATAAATACTGGGGAAATAACAACAACTATTTTTCTATGAATATCAGCAGAACGGTTTTAAAATAGGCAACAGTAATGCAAGTTACAGTTGAAATAATAAGACTGGAGAAATGAGTGGTCGATAATCTACAGTTAGAACAAACTGGAAATGGTTTTTGAATTCCCTGTAAACATGAGCAAAGCCATCACCCGGAACTTCAACAGAAAGGGAGCATTTTCCCCTCTTGAGCATTTCCTAAACCAGCCGCTCATTTGCCTCCAACTAAACACAAATACATCAGTTGCACCCAAAATAAAGCGTTTTATACACCTTCTGCATTGTTCAAATCAAACATTTCCCCCCTCTGATGCCGAGGCGCATGAACGGGCTCAGCAATGCCAAGATGTTCAACTTTTCCGGTTAAAAGACCCCTAAGCGGCACAATTACAGTTTCAAGCCACAGTGTACCAAACTGGGTCGATTTCATCAAAACCGCACACATCCCATACGCAGCCAGCTTCACCCGACATGCATGCAACCCCCGTTTTTACTGCACGATGTCCTATACCTGCACCCGTCCAGCACCACCGCTCACCTCACAACAAACAGGGGCTCTCATTTGAACAAGAAAGTCCCCCGTGATCCGCGGTGTCCAAATCCATTTCCCTGTCAGCTGGACAAATTAGCCGAACAATAGAAGAGAGGCCTACGTCTGTCACAATATGGACAATAACAAACACAAACTGCCCTGGCAATCTAACTTGTGGTGACAGCGATCCAAACCCGAGGAAAGGAAAAGAAAGCAGAGAAGTGCAGATCCAAAGTGCAGCCAAACTTCCAACGGTGACATTTCAATTTCGCCAACGAGACCGACACGTCGGGTTTCAATGCCTCCAGAGCAAAAGCACAGGCCCCTGCCATGGTAGGCCAAACAGGAACTCAACCTGCTGAGGCAGAACCAGATCCTGGCAGCAGAACACTGGGAGAACCAGCCGGAGAACCGGATCAGCCCAACACCCCCGGACACATTGCAGGCAAAAGTCAACCCCGCACGGTCTACCGGCCCAATCAAAAGAAACACATACCTGGACGCCCTGAGCTGGTGTGCAGTCGGCTTCGGGAACCAAACAGTTAAATTAAAAAGTATTTAATTGAAGCGAAGAGTCAATTAGTTGGTCGCTTTGTCTCCTCTGCAGTTCGCACTCGGCAGCGGCAGCGATCTCCAGCGCGTAGGACGGAAGGAACGTGCTTTTATGACGTCACAGGGTTTAAGGGTTTCCAAAATGGCGATGTAGTAATAAAAAGAAAACAAAAACATTATCCTCACTACGCTTCCTCGGCACTGGGAAATGACCCATCTTCGCCTCTATAAACACACATCTACCCTCCACGGCACAGGCGGCGACCCCCAGGCGCGTCGTGGAGCGGCGAAGTGTCGTAGTTAATAAACGTGGCGCTGAAATCCATCGCTAATGTGTGTTTATCTCTTTCTAGCGCACTAGTTTAATTTAAACCCTATATACGGGGTTTCTTGACCTGGAGGGTCACTTCCAGGGGCAGGGAGGCGCCATTATAGGTGGGGCAAAACGACAAACCTATTGGCATTTAAATTGCATCTGGTGTATTTATTTATTTTCTCCCGGCGTTTGAAATCGCACGGGGGTCCCGTTTATAAGACAGGTGCTTTAAAAAAAAAAAAAAAAAAAACAGTTTTTGAAAATTTTAAATGCTGCAAACGCCCACCCACTCGAACACGGATATAAATACACTCGTTTTGTGGTCATTTTAAATGCATAATATGTATTAATAATAATAATAATAATTATTATTATTATTTTATTTTCCCAAATGGAAACTCGCTTAGTGCCTGCTTAAGTATTCAAGTTGAATCAAATGTTAATACAAACTGATTAAATGCAGGAAAAAATACAGAGATATGGTTGCAAAAGCATTACTTTACATCTACTTTCTGAACCCAAAGCTCTCTCAGCAGTTTCTGAAAGCGTGCATCAACACAACACACTGCTGCGCAACAACTGTGCCAGGGCAATGCCAGTGCATAGTGCGTGTAGAAATATCTTTCTTTAATAAGACGGTGTGCACAGATCGTAATTCTGATAATAATAATAAAAGTGACGAAGACTGCTGTGCGCGGAGTGACTGGAGAGCGACGCGATTGGCCGGCGTGCTGCTGGCGGTGCGCAGGCTCGGTGCGCCTGTGCGCGGCGTGCTGCGTGCTGCGTGGCGGGTGGGACCTCCAGCCGCCGCATTGTTGTTGGGGGAGAGAGGAGCGCTGGGCAGCTGCTGTTCGGCACTGGCAAGCGGACGACCTCGGTTTCCGAATGGTCCTTTTCCGTGCTCACTGCCCGCCGAGGACCGACCCGCGATACACACCCGCCCGGCTGCGGTGGCGACGCCCGAGCGCGGAGAGCTGAGCGGCGGCGAGCCCGAGCGGCGGCCGTTGGACGAGAGAGTGCGGAATCACAGCCGCTCCGCAGGCCACAGCGCCATTGCTGCTGCGAGCGCCGCCGTCTTGGGGGGAGCCGAGACCCGTGGGACTGCGAGGTTTGTGCCCTCCACCTTCCCCCGCTTACACGCTTCGCTCTGCCCGGGTCGGGGAGGTGCCCGGAGACCCCGGCTCTGGCCCAGACCGGGGGGGATACGGCTACTTTTGGCGTGTGTACACTCGCTCTCTTGTTTTGTTGGACGCCATATTTGTCTTTTCCAGTTTTATTATTGTGTACTGTCCCAGGCACCCCAGGCCGCAGGCAGGCTCCGTCTCGCTTCCACACCGGGCATCATTAACCCTCCCGGGCACAGAGGGTCCACACGGGGCCCTGGCAGCCGGGCTCCTCGCCGGGAGAGATTAAAATGTATAACCCGAGGCTGCTGTGTCCCATTGATTCAAACAGGCCCGGGAAAATGTTTGGTGCAGTGACGTCACGCACCCGGGCAGTATTCCAGCACTGGGATACAGTTGCTGTTGTACAAGTTCCTGGTTTTGGTCGGTTAACAAAGGGCCTTTAAAAACGGCTGTTTGTGCTGCTGCGGGCGTCTCCAGCGTTACCTGGAGGGTTTTTACTATATGTACCACTTGCATGATTGCACTATTGCACACACAGGCTCTCTGGGGCACTTTCATTTAGTGCCAAGTGCAGTGTAGGCTGTAATTTAGATTGTGTTGCTAGTTTGTGGAAGTTGTGTAGTGCAGCTGTTTTCTGTGGTGTTGGCTCACTGTCTGTTCTTAGTGTTTTTTGAAGGCACACAACTTTCCCTGACTTTCCCTTCCACCCAATGATATAAACATTATTCTGCAACTGCTAACCTCTCCCCTGTTTAATTGTGCCTGATTTATATTTGATTATACATGCACAGGCAACTGAATTTACTTCCACTTTTATGTTCCAAAAAGACATCAAGCTGTTTTAATTTAGTTTTATATGTGTATCAACATATATATGAATTGTATTCTTTATGAAAAGTGTAATTTGTGGTATATATTCATGTCTAATACTGTCTTGGCAAACCTGACTGTTCACTATTGTAAATGCTCAGGCTATCAATTGTAAAGAGATTACGCTGCAAGTTGTTCATTCGAGTTAGGATTCTTCTTACAGGGCAAGACCTGTTAAATAGGTTCACAGGGTTTTTCTGGTGCTTTCCAAAGTTGCTGACCTTTGCTGTAGGACCTACGGGAGTGCCACACTGTCTTCTGCGTTGGGTTTTTTCTATTTGTATGGATTGTGTACATCCTTCAGAGCTGGTGTACATTGTGCAACAGCCCCCCCTGGAGCAGACCCATGGCACAGCCAAGCAGAGCAGTCAGGTTTAATGCCTTCCCTTGGTTTTATAGGCCAGTGTTATCCCTTTGTTAGATTAACTGAGTAACAGTACATATGTTTTGTAAAGTGTGAGGTGCATTGACAGACGCATTGAACGCTGTATTCAAAATGAGGAATAAGTGTAATGGAACATGCTGCATAACCAGGAAAACAAACTGTCACCAAACCTTTAGTTTATAATCCTGTCACTGGCAGCTCAGTAAGGGGGTGTCGCAGGTGAATATTGATAGTAAACGGAATAGAAGCTTTGATTCACAATATTGTTTGAATTATTTTAATATTAAAATGAAATGTAGTAAAAAAGAATCACCCTCCTACATTATTTTATTCATATCAGATACCTCAAACATTAAATTGTTAGAAATAAATTGAATAAGGAATGTATTTAGATGTTAACTGTCTTGTAATACATCCATTTGAAATATAGTATTCTTAATACATTTTAAACCAGGCTCTATGTACAGTTCCCTGACCTTTTGACACTATTGCACCATCAGCGTAGATTATGAAAAACACACCAGTAGGTCTGTTTATTAGTGGAGTTATTTTCAACATATTCTGCTACATGGCTTCTTAATAGGGTATTCTCCACTTCCTTCTGATGCTGTACCATTAAGAAAATCTTGTGCCCTGCTTTCTTGTTATGCTCCATTACCTGCCCTATTTAAAATGTGGTAGACCTATACTTAGCACTGTCCCACTTTTCACTTTACTGTAACACGCTGTGCTTTTCATAAATACAAGGATGTCCGTAGATGGCTACTGTAAGGTTTGTTGTATTTGCAGTAGATTCTCATCAGACTGAACACGTTGAGCCAGTGTCTGTTTAAAGACATCTTTGTTTGTGTTACTACAAGGGTTGAAAGACCATTGTGGCATAATGCACAAGAAGCTACTTGAGGAATATAATAAAAAATGTCATGAATAGTTGGAAATTCCAAGTGGTTTCACCTTATCTGTTGTGCACCCTAATAACTTCATTTGTAGATCAAAAAGCGCTCTCAAAGTCAGAGATTACAAATGGTGTTCAGAGCTTTTTATAAATCATGAAACAAGTAAATTGGCACAAGTTTGTCCTTGTTTGTGAGTTTCTAATTTCCACGTTTGATTTTGTCTCCCTAGGTTTAAGGTGTCCAATATGAGGAGGAAGAGCAGGCATCATCGAGTGTCAACAGCCAAACGGTCCACCTCGCCCTGTAACATCAAGCACTCCCCGACGCGGGAGACTCTGACATACGCGCAAGCCCAGCGAATGGTTGAGATGGAGATTGATGGCCGCCTGCACAGAATAAGTATTTTCGACACGTTAGAGATCATATCGGAAGATGACCTCACTGCCCAAGAGCTGAGCGAGTGTAATAGCAATAAAGAGAACAGCGAGAGACCACAGATACTGGTGAGATCCAAAAGACTGAAAAACAACCTCAAAAAGAAGAACGCCGCACTGCTAAACGCACATGGGGTGCAGGCGTCTGGAAGCTCCCTCCCGGAACCCAAAATCCGCATTGTGGAGTATAACCCCCCGCCGGCCCCTCGGCGACCTCCCTCGTATTACACGTTCGTCGAGAAGTCCCCGGACGAGCTCGACAAAGAGGTTGAGTATGATATGGACGAGGAAGACTACGCCTGGTTGGAGCTGGTGAACGAGAAGCGGAGAAGTGAGGGCTTGAGCGCCGTCTCTCAGAACGTCTTCGAGTTCCTCATGGACCGGTTCGAGAAGGAGTCCTTCTTCGAGAGCCAGAACCAGGGGGACCCCCAGTCCCTCATCGACGAGGACGCGGTGTGCTGCATATGCATGGACGGCGAGTGCCAGAACAGCAATGTCATCCTGTTCTGTGACATGTGCAACCTGGCCGTGCACCAGGAGTGTTACGGAGTGCCATACATCCCCGAGGGCCAGTGGCTCTGCAGACATTGCTTACAGTCCCCCTCCCAGCCTGTGGACTGTGTGCTCTGCCCCAATAAGGGCGGGGCTTTTAAAAAGACGGACGATGATCGCTGGGGACACGTGGTCTGCGCCCTGTGGGTACCTGAGGTGGGCTTTGCAAACACGGTATTTATCGAGCCCATCGATGGCGTGAGGAACATCCCCCCAGCTAGGTGGAAACTGACGTGCTACCTCTGTAAAGAGAAGGGCGTCGGCGCTTGCATCCAGTGCCACCGAGCAAATTGTTACACGGCGTTTCACGTGAGTTGTGCTCAAAAGGCAGGCCTGTACATGAAAATGGAGCCCGTGAGGGAGGTCACGGACACTGCCACGACGTTTTCGGTCAAGAAAACGGCCTACTGTGATGCCCACACGCCGCCGGGCTGCGTCAGGAGGCCTTTGACGATCTACGAAGAAGCCAAAACCAAAAACGGACTTTGTCAGAAGGGGGAGAAAAAAAGTGGAAGGACAAGATTAAAAGGCAGACAAAGAAATAAAAAGAGTAAGAAAGCTCTAGCTGAACCTTTGGCAGCTGTTCCAACCGTATCTGTACCCAGTATTCCTCCTCAAAGGTATGTTTTTGTGTTTTCCCCTCTGTCCTCACAGTCTCGTTGTTGTTCTATATGAAAGTGCTCACGTAATTGATCGGTTTCAGGTCCTGCCTGGACTCGATGCTGACGGCTCTTTTGCAGACTGCACCCTAATAAAAAAATTAAATTTAAGATCCATACAAACTGATCTTAAGAAATGGCTGAAAAACATGACATTCTCAATCATCTCTACGTATACATGTTTGTATTTTCTGTTTTGTTTAATTTTATTGTACTTTATTGATAACTCATACATTTGTAAAGGTCTGTGAACTTCTGCGCAGCACTTAGTCACTGGTTGGTAAATGGGAAATAAATGTCCAACAATTCTGAGAGAAGTTAGACGTGTTGGGTAATATCTGTCTGTGCATTTCATTGTGTCTTGTGGTAAACAATAAGTGCCCCAGCAGAGGTATTTAGCGGTCTGGCTAGTTGGTAAGGAGAGTATTGAAGGGAAGAAGCTCTTTCTCCAAATTCAGGTAATTGTCCTTTCTGCTCTCTGCCACAAAAAACACTTCAGACTTCAGAATTGATGCAAGCAAGGTAAACTGAAGACTGCAGTACAAAACCCCATAGTTTTCACCTGGTAAAGGTCACCGTTTATATGCATGTTGTAAACCCGGCAAGAAACAGGAAACTGAACAGTACAAAGTGTCATGTATTTGGGCTGGTATTGTTAAAAGTAATGATTGCTAAAGATGTGTTGTGTAACAGGAAACCTGTACAGATTGTAGCAATCCTTACTGTTGTCTTCACAGGGCTTTAGGAGTAGTCTGAGTTTGTTGTAATAGTTCATGATCTTGAACTCACTGAAACGTTTTGTAATATCCCTAAACATTTTTATTATTTTAAGGTTAAACAAAATTCTCAATCAAGTTGCTGTTCAGAGGAAGAAGCTTTTCATCGAGCGGATATTGAATTACTGGACACTGAAGAGACAGTCCAGGAATGGCGTGCCACTGCTGAGACGCTTACAGTCCAGCCTGCAGTCACAGAGAAACACGCAGCAGGTGCGTTCAGGACCGTCCCCTGCTCTGCCATTGAGGGGGACGGTTTAATTTATTACATGGATTGATAAAGATTAATAAAAATATAAATTGTAAGAATACCAGACAAGTTTTCTATCCCATTCATTCTTGGAGTGTAGTTATTTTATAGTATTTTTATTATCATGATATAAATAGTGAAATCCGAGGGAAACAAACTGCTACAAGCAAAGTGAAATTTCAGTGCTTGTTATCCTCAGCCAGTCTTTTAAAATGTGCATGTTGGTAAACTGATAGAAAAAACAAGAACCCGCTTCTGGGCCCGGCGATATGATAGACGCTTCTCAAACACTGCTCAACTGATAACTGGTGCAAGTTGTGTTAAACACACATCAAAGTGTGAAATAATTACCTGTCGAATATGTTGTTGCTGCTTTTTTCAATCAGTAGACATTCATTTGGAAAAATTCATATGATGAGTATTAGAAATGACATCTTCCCCCACAAATGTTCTTTCAGGCATCTTCACAGATTTTGTAGCATTCACAGTTCATGTAATAAATGTCCCGCACCCCCACCAATCGTCATTTTATTTATTGATTCATTGATTTGATTTTTCTGTTTTCCTAGCGAGAGAACGACGAAGAAAGCCGCGTACTGAAAGAGCAGCTGAAGTGCTGGCACCGGCTGCGGCACGACCTGGAGAGAGCTCGGCTGCTGGTGGAACTGATCCGCAAGCGGGAGAAGTTAAAAAGAGAAGAGGTATGAGTGAAAGTACTATACAAGTTAATGCCATGTATGTATTTCTGATTTTGAGTCATAAGGACGTAAAATAGCCTAATATTTTATATATAACTTACCTGATGTGAAAACGCATTGCAGTTGAATTGCAGTTCATCAGAGCTCTGGCGCTCATTTATTTTACATGTTTTTATTTTCCATTCATAGAGTTTAAAGATTTAAAGTCTGCGTGAGAGAAAACAAAGATATACTTCAACATAATTCACCCATTTTTTGTTTGAGGTGCGCCATGAAGTTCACAGGAAATGAGGCCTCTGCTTCCTGTGAAAGTTCTCTCTGGGTTTTGAAAGCATACTTAATGGCCGGTTGTGTTTCCGCACAGATTAAAGTCCATCAGGTTGCTCTGGAGCTGCAGCTGACCCCTTTCACAGTCCTCCTGCGCTCAGTCCTCGAGCAGCTGCAGGAGAAGGACACTTCCAAGATATTTGCCCAGCCAGTGAGCCTTAAAGAGGTTTGTTCTCTGCTTCATACGCTCACTCTGAATAACTGCTTTCTAGAAACTAAAACCGATCGATTAAAATACCTGCTGCACATTCAGAAATGTGTGTTTTCAGAGGATATGTTTTTGTAATTGTACGCATTAGTACAAATGATTTAAGTGTATATCTTCTTCCCCAGGTTCCGGATTACTTGGACCACATCAAACAGCCCATGGACTTCTCCACCATGAGGAAGCGCATTGAATCGCACGGATATAAGAACCTGGACGAGTTCGAGGAGGATTTCAACCTCATTATCGAGAACTGTATGAAGTACAATGCGAAAGAGACGATCTTCTACAGGGCTGCCGTCCGCTTGAGAGATCAGGGAGGGGCTGTGTTGAGGCAGAGCCGGCGTGAAGCTGAATGTATAGGATTCGATTATGAAACTGGAATGCACTTGCCTGAACCACCAAAGATTGAACCACCACCGCCTTTTTCTTGGGAAGATGGTAAATTTTATTTGTTATAAACCTTTTATTTTCTCTCTCTTCCCCCAATGGAGTGTTTCTTTACTTTCTAACACCTGTTTTTGTATGTAATGTGTAGTCAGTATGTCCTTCCATATACAAGTTATTTTTCGATATACAAAGGGGCCATTTGTGATGTATGCATCTTGCTTCTTTTGTAGTGGATCGGCTACTGATTCCAGCAAACCGAGAGCACATGCCTTTAGAGCAACAGCTTCAAGAGCTCCTGGAGAAACTTGACCTGACGAGTGCGATGAAATCAAGTGCTTCGCGGAATAAGCGCACCAAGCTGTTGAAAAAAGAAATCGCCAACGTACGATATGAGATCAGCCTGGCGAAGACTCAGACTCAGGCCCCACATCTGCAGACCAATAAACCGCCTGTCGAAGAGGTCGCGCCCGCAGGACAAAATACAGAGGATGATGGTGTGTGTTGTGTTTTTTCTGGGATCGCTCCTATAGAAAAGAAAAGCAGTAGTTGTGCTCTGCTAAATGGAGTAGACTTACGTTAGATGTCTTAATCTATCACTTAAAAAGTAGTTACATTTGTTCATATCCCCTTTAAATTGTCACGATTTCAAAGTAAGCTGGTGTGTTTGGGAAACGCAAGCATAATACCCTGTCAACAAATTCTTAGATGTCTGCAGGCACTGTTGAGAGAAGACTTCCATTAGGTGTTAGATACCAGTCTATAAATGCTATGTATATGAAACTGTCTAGCAGAAAATGCCTAAAAGGTTCACTGTTCATTATTCCGCGTTGTGCCTTTTTATAATTTGCAGGATTTGTCCTTTTGTTTTACAGGAGACAAGTCGCTACCACCAAAGCTAGAACCATCGGACTCTTTGCTGCCTCCTCTAAATTCTGACAGTAATTCAGAACCGCCCACACTCAAACCCATCGACCCCAGCCCCGAGAACAATAAGTTGCACAAACGGGTCAAGTTTGACAGCGAGACATGTCCCAGCCCCCCTCCGAAGGAAATATTAATAAACGGGCACGCTCCGGAGCACCTGCTGGCAAACAGCGATGTCAGTGTGGTGGCCACCTCGACGTTGGCAGACTCCTCGAGCGACGTCAACAGGCGGACTTCCGTACTTTTTCGAAAATCTAAAAGTGTAAGTCCACAAAAACCTGGGAAAATCGGTGACGCGCAGCCGAGTTCTCCGCAGCTAGGAACCAAAACGTTTTTGTCTGTGGTTATTCCAAGATTGGAGACTCTTCTCCAGCCAAGGAAGAGGTCCCGGAGTGCTTGTGGAGAAAGTGAAGGAGAAGAGGAATCCCCGGTGAAGCGCTTTGACACGGGTAAACCTTTTCTGCTCTCTTGGTGGTCAAACTAAAGCGGGCCAGTTCTGTGTCTGCAGCGTCTGAAGTGAATGTTGCATTTCGTAATGGTAGTGAAATGGACGATGAGGTTTCTGTTATCTGGGACATATTAGACCATTTATTCTTTAATACTTCTCTGTGCAACATATTGAAAAGATAAATCAAACAGCTATTTTAAGACTAATAGGAGTTCTTTAGGCTTCAGATCCGTCCCCCATCTTTTTAATCTTGTGTTATTAAAAAATGTCCCTGTTAATTGTGTTCTTAGGGCTCTCTAATGGGTTTGGCAATGAGGAACACAAAGAACTCAATCCGGCCAAAAAACTAGAACCCCGTCGCCGATGTGCCTCCGAATCGAGTATCTCCTCAAGTGGCAGCCTCTTATGCAACACAAGGTACTTCACTTTCTGGGATTTAGTGGGTATTATGTAAAATGTTTCATTAAACTGATTATATTTGTTTGTTTTCATTGAAATGTCTGATTTTGTTTCTAAAATGTTGATGCACAGTGTAGTTCTTCAGGGTTATTACACACAACTGTTAATGGCATGTTTAACAAGAGAACATTTCTCAAAGGCTGCTTCAGTTTTTGTGGCCACTGTCAAAATGATGGGTTAATGTGGATAAGTTCACTTAAATACAGCAAAGTACACATTAACGTAATTTATATGAAATGTTTATTTCTCAAAAAAACTTTTTAACATTTTGGTCAGCATGTAAACCACTTTGAATCCCTGTTAGCTGTAGAAATTGTGTGTTTAGATGTGTGTGTACAGAGACTTTTGCTGGTCATATGTTGTGTGGCGGGCATGTTTAGTTGAACCGTATATAAAGGCAATGTACAACCTGTTACAGCCAGTTCCTGCCAGAGTAGCGCACGGAGCAGAGCTAACGACATTTCAACACGGAATGGTAGTTGCCATATCACACACTGCCGTCCGTGAGATTTCGGACAGTTTACGGTCCCCGAAGTCCACTGTGGGGAATGTCGCATGGAAGTAGAAGACTGCTGGACCTGTCCGAGGGGAACCCAAACCAGGCAGGCCCGAGATAATGTGAAGGGTTGGGCACTGCAAGCTTGTGGTGTTGGCAACCTGGATGTCTGACCTAAAATGTCATCTTCCAGGAGATCAACAGCCACACGGGTGTGTCTGGGAGTGGCGAGGAAGGGCACTTCATAGCAGGGCCGCCACCCACAAGACCATTACACACACACATGCACAGAGACTGCTGCGATGGTTCTGGGACCGCGGAGTGGGCCATAGACCCGTAGAGCCACGTCCAGTAGAGATTCCACTTTCACAGCTCTGAAGTGTGATGCTGTCGCCAAGTCCCTTATAGTCTGGACTTGGGCTGCTGTTTTTTCTTTTTTTTTTTTTTTTCTTTTTTTTTTTTTTTGGGTGTATGAAGTGCTCTATAAGCAGGAGTACACGGTGAGACTCTGGACTACAGTGTACTGGCAGCACTCGTGGGATCTCATGGTGAGTGCCTGTACATCTTAAGTGCACCATGTCCCAGTATTGTGGCGTGTAGAACTGAAATTCTGTTCTGACACTCGTCCTCTAGAACATATCTGTGATCAACTGGAAGGGCAGACTGGAGGCCACCGAGACCTGCTTCTCTTGAGGCATTAGAAACTATTCTTCTGTCAAAAGCTAGCAGAAATGATTGATTGTAGGACTGCAGCATCTGTTAGACATGGGGTGGTCCCAGCTAGTGTGTTAATGTGTCTCTTGTCCCAGTGCTGTTGATAGCATATTGTATTTACAACAGGGTGTCTTCTAAGTGGTTCACATACTGACCAAAATGTAAAAAATCATTAAAACACTTTTGCTGATCTTAGTTTTGTTAGATCTCTAGAATGTAATGAGAATCTACCTGTTTAAAGAGACAATATTGTGAAATTTTATTTTAATTTTTCTTAAATATTGTTCCCTGTTTAAGTTGCTGTTGTTTACGGGGTGTTGTCTTTGAAGTTTCAGCCTTCCAAAGTGTGGCAAAGGAAAACCAGCCCTTGTACGCAGGAATACCATTGAAGACAAAAATGAGTTAATAGCTTGTATCGAAACTGGAAACTTTGCCAAAGCTGCACGGATTGCGGCAGGTAGGTTTGCTTTCATTTTCTCCCCAAGATGTATAACACACTGCAGGTGATCTTGTTGCCTTCATTATTATGCATTCATGTTGTAAGGCAACGATCCAGTTAAGATTTTGTGGTTTCCTGGTCCCTACGTCTTAATTTGTAATGAATGTTTTGCTTTCATATTTGCCAGACATGAATTTTTTGATCCTTGGTAGCCTTTGATGTGTTTCCAGTTTCCTCGAGTTCAAACTAGGCTTCAGAAAAAGCCCAGGGAAGAAATAATTCCTTGATCAATGGATTTGTTCTCATTTCAATGTGAGGGTGCAGTTAGTTTTGTATGAAGGCTTTTATCTTGCGTTCTATCATTGCTTTGCTTAGGTATCAATTTAGAAAATGGTGATTTGGAGATGCGTAGTCTGGACCAGGCGATTTGTAAAGTATTGGTGATGCCTTTATGGTATACACCGTATCTAAATCCACGGCAATGTTGAAATGTGTGTGTGATCCTGTGTGTTACTGTTCTATCCTTATAAGCATCGCTTTGGAAGAATTTTGCTCTGTATTGCAGTGAACTCCTCATAATTTGATTGTCGTTATTCCTGCTCTCATAGAAGTTGGCAACAGCAATATCTGGATGCCTGCTAGTGCTGCAACTGTTGTTCTGGAACCTCTTAAACTAGTTTGGGCAAAATGTAGTGGATACCCATCCTACCCTGCCCTGGTAAGTTACTTACAGTGCTTCATTCTGGTTCCGGATATTTTGTTGTGTAGAAATATGCTTAGAAAATGTTATTGTTGTGGTTTAAATATTGTTGTTTGGATTTGTGTGTTTTTCTGTATGTGTGATGTTTGGAAACCTTCCCATTTAACAAAACTCAAATTAGTATTTCATTACACAACCTGCAGATGGCAGAATTGCATACAAAATGTAAACTTAAAGTATATTATTTGTAGTGTGTTTATGGTGAATTGCAAATTCTAAGATTAAGAGTACCACATTTACAATGTATAGTGCACTGTTTATGTATTCTTTGTTAGTGTCAGTTTAATTAGTGACCCTCTTGTATTCTAATGGGTAATATTAGTCTGACTGCCTGTCTATTAAGGTTAAAACTCCTTAGAACATCAGCTGACTTGAAGATGCATGACTCTTCACCGGTGTTTTTCATTGATTTGATCGGTCTTGTCTAACCAAGATCATACACTGAAGTAAAGGAGTTGTATTTAATCTAACAATCAAGAACTTGGTGCCATGATTTGTGTTACACCTGATCTAGGTTCACAACGGTGAACTCATAATTGCAGTGTCATCAGTGCAGGCAGATATTTGACATCAGATACTCTTGATCTGCGCTGCGTTCAGTCTCCTTGGGATCATTTTACAAATTGAGTCGCATGATTCTTGCATTTTGTGTGTTTGGGGTGATCGCTCTCAGAAGTTGCTTTTCTCCTATAAGAGAAACAGTTGGGTGCTTGATAAGAGTCAAAGTCCTCACCTGTTCATTTGAGTACCGAGAAGCACTTTGACTAACCTCTGTTGGCTACCATGTCATCAGAAGTGTGACTAGCACTCTGTAGGTTTGCATTATAAAATAGACACCGCACACCTTAGAAGTCAAATGCACTTTCTCTAATATATATTTTTTTCCTTCCTTTCTGTTTTTAGATAATAGATCCAAAAATGCCTCGTGTTGGTTGCCACCATAACGGGGTGTCAATACCAATACCTCCTATGGATGTCCTTAGGATAGGTGAACAAATGCAGTATAAGTCAGAAGAGAAGCTCTTCCTTGTTCTCTTTTTCGACAACAAAAGGAGCTGGTAAGAAATCTATACATGTTTATAGTGTTACCATCTCATGCAGTTGTATGTCATGTAATGGGTATGAACTCTTAGCTTTTCCAATAGGGTCTATGAGGCACTGCACGCAATAACTATAGAAGTTTGTTTTTATTATGTCCGTCATCTGTGATAAACCCAGCTTTTCCAGAAAACAGATTGGCCTAGCGAAGCCTGTGGATTCCAGTCCTTAATTCACAATCTGATTTTCCCCAGGCAATGGCTTCCTAAATCAAAAATGGTTCCCCTGGGAATCGACAAGACCATCGACAAGATCAAAATGATGGAGGGCCGGACCTCGAGCGTCCGCAAAGCCGTGAGGACCGCCTTCGAGCGCGCCATGAGCCACCTGAGCCGAGTGCAGGGCGAGCCGGCCAGCGACTTCAGCGACGTCGACTGAGCCGGCGCTCCCCAGCCGCCAGCCCACCTCGCCTGCTCTGCTTTACGAGCTGATCGCTGTTACTTGATGAATGTGCTAGAGTCTATATTCCTCGATTTCCCTCGATTCAGAAGCTGTTCTGCCAAGGACGAGTCACTCGAACGCTCACTGCCATATTGAATCAAGACATTGCCCATAACTCACGATACAAAGAGCTTTCCACCTTTTGGATATTAATGTAGTTCTATATTTAATAAAATTTGTAAATAGATGTATAATGCCTGAAGCTTTAACTTATTCTGTAGATTTTTTGGTTTATTTTATAAATTGGTACAGTACCTTGCTTTTCCTAATATTTATACTTTAAAATAATGTACAGCCGCACTATCATCTGGTCTTTACTGGTGCTATACACATTGTAAAATCCTAGTTTTACGTTAAAGACTGAAATAGGGCTATAAGATACTGTATTCAACGTCATTTCATTTTTTTTTTTTTTTAAATCGACTAAGTTATTGAAGTTTATCTACATAAGCTTCCCCTCCTGGCATTATTTTTTTTTTCCTTTTTAAATAAATATATATAAATTAGAATGTTTTTATGAGAATTTTACTTTTTGTTTGTATATATTTATATAAATCTATATATCTGTAAAACGGAAATGCTTCACTGGGAAAGCTTTAGTAGATACGAGAAACCCGAAGTACATAATTTTCATGACACCAAAAAGTTTGCTGCCCAGACTTTTTTTATTTTTATTTCTGTCTGTATAGCGTGTAATGTATTTCATGAACTGTATTGCCTTTTATTTTTTTATATATTTTTTGTCTGTTACTGGGACCTGTGTTTGAACTTTTGAAGATGTGCCTGATTGTTTTTATTTATTGTGAAAGTATATGCATTACTTTATATACAAACTGAGACATTGAAAGTGGTATAATGTTTGTAGGCACATTTAGAAACTAGTTTAGGTGAAATACTGGGGTTTTGTGTATAAATTACTGTAATCAGATTTTCATATCCTGTAATTTTGACAGTTGAGCTGTAGAGTTTGTGATATTTGTTCATTTATTTAGGAACCTGGGTAGCTATAGACTTTTTGAATACATTTTGTATGGTATGTGTTATGTACATAGATTTTAGTATGATTTATTTTATTTTATTTTATTTGGGGACAAGAAAAGCATTAGGTGAAGATATGGGTGGGTTTCCAGTTTCCAGATTTTTTTTTTTTTTTTTTTTTTTTTTTTTTTTTTTACATTGAAAATAATAAAAAAAAAAATCTTTTAAAGACTAGATTCTTTAAGTTTCTCCTGTTCTCCACCATCCTCCCCACCCCCTTTTGTTTTGTCTGGGTACTTCTACATCCTCTATATACCGCTCTGGAAACAATTGAGACCACTTAACATTGATTTTCCAGAGTTGTATGTATATGATCTGTGATCTGTAAGTAATACACTCCTTTAAATATACAGAAGCCTCCAGCTTTACTCGTACCCTATTGAAGTGTAGTTTAAAGTGGATTTATTATGAACATGGATGTTATGAAGTAAAAAAAACGGACCAATAAAAAAAACATTCCAGAAGCTCTGCTGCTGAGGGTTCTATGTGGGCGGAGTCTAATATTCCACCACAGAAGTCCAGCCTATTATGTATAAATCTGCAGGCTTCTATATCTTTCCCACGTGAGGGGATCATATTTTACAGTCAAGGGAGCCGCTGAGCACCATGTTTTTGTCCCTCTTAATTCGGTGTTTCATGTCACTTTAATCTTGGGAAATTATTATAATTTTTTTTATGGTTTTTCTTTTCTTCTCAAACTGTTTTCTTTATAAAATATACCAGTTTGGAGAAAGAAACCATGTACCACAAAGTCATTCACAAAAGTAAAATAAAAATGCTTTGATTTTACATCCACCTGTTCTGTAACTGACCTAGAAGTGCCGTTGTGCTGGAGTGACGCGCCGCCCCCTGGGGGCAGTGTTGCACTGTTAACAACACCCGGGAGCAGAACCTGACTATTACGGTTGCATGCCCAGTTCTCTCCAGAGGCTGAATCACTTTCCAACCATCTCTAAAGTTATAATTGAGTCATTTTTAAATCAAATCACAACATACCATTCAAAATGAAGGGTTGGAATATGTTCAACTACATGTAGATGCATATAATCCTGGAACCTGGTTTAACTCAACTCATTATTTTGACCCATATTAAGAGAGCCATGACTGAAAAGGGCTAATTTATATTTAAAGATTAAAGTTACATATTTATTAGAAATGCTTTTTGATAATGCTGTTATACATGCAGTAGAAGCAAGGTACATATATTGAAAGGGTCAAAATATATTTCTCTAGGAAGAGTTTGATAAATGAATAATTGGTTGATCAGTCTTTTGTCCTTTAGGCTCCATTGACATTAATATATTTATATATATTAGGACCTGATTTTCCTGGATTTTATATCACACTTAGAAATATTGTTAATCATGAAACAAGGTCATTTTAATTGTATTGTTTCTAGTTATTTTTTAAATAAAATGCAAAAGACATATTGCAGTAGTTACCTAATTTAGTCTCGAAAAGGGGTCATTTATATTCTACTCTTTCAAAAAATATTACATTTTCTAGGCAATGAAAAGTTTTCTCTTAATAAGAGAGCAGAGAGAAATTAACAGTTAATTAACTGGTGTAGAGAGTTTGACGGTTTTTAACTTTGAAAATGAATTTCTGCAGCAAAATATTTTCTTCACTCACTCACCACTAACCTGTCAGATTAAGTAATTTTATACCCAAAGTTTATCCAACATTTTATTTATTTATGTTGTGGTTTAACATTTTCTAATTCAAACCACTAATATATTCATATCTGACCATATTTCATCAGGTCCCTAACTGTAAGTGTAGGGTACAGTTCCAGTAAAGTATTTATTTTCCCCTAGAGAATATACTTCAATCATTTTCCCTTCTTCTGCCAATATACTTGTCCCTTTTATCATTCATCATCGTGCTCCTATACCTTTGTCTCATGAAACAAATAATGAGTGTTTCCTCTTTTGTTGACTTACCTTGACATACTTCTTTCTTATTTTCAAAGGAGATGTTTTTGCTCTATGAAATTAAAAAGAAAAAAGCATTTTATGGTCTTAACCTTAATCTCAAGTATATTTTCTTCTGTCTAGTTTCATATTAGGTGGTTACTGAGTGTTAATTTACAAGATGCGACACTGGGAATGTTTTTTTTTTTTTTTCTTATCTTACTTTACCATACTTTTCTGTATATACCCTACAATGTAACCCACTTAATGTTAATATTATGTTAACATACATGGCACATGTTTTTGGTAAACCTTGGGGAGATACAAGAGGTTGACACTTACTTTAAATATACCTGTATGTTTGTTTATAGTAATAATTTATTTTGTTAACCATAGTTGTGGAATACTATGTTAAAACACAGAGAACACAGTAAGAAATTTGATCTGTATGTCTTTTTTTAGTGGAGGCTGTTTGTGTTCACAATCCTGCTTTCTTAGCAAAGCCAAGATTCATTGCAGAGTTCAGTGATCATGTCTTGTTGCTTCACCATCCCGTAGCCTGTGGTCCACAACCGATTGCAGAGCAGTCTGTACAGATTGACACTGAGCACCTTCTTCTCATACAGCCTAGAAGTGCAGAATCCACCTGTCCATGCTGTGAGAAAATGGAAAACATACAGGAAAACTTGAAAGGAAATCATAGAGTTCCAGTTGCAAGTTAGTTACAATTCCTACCATCGTCTAGAGTTCCTCCTCAGATCGGACGGTTACCTGACTGAGGTTAATTGCTCAACACGAGTCAGTCAGTCATATTAGATAGGATGTCTAGCAGAATAAATTAAGACACATTTAAAAAAAGCTGTCCAAGTTGGCTTCGAAGAGAAACAACTAAATCCCACATCCAAAGCTTGGCATTATTATTTCCTTATCATTCTGTTGTAAAGAATGAAGGATGAGTTTACTGAAAGCAACACATTTCATTGTTACTTGTTTCATTAAAATAATGAAATTAAATCTTCTGTGTTGACTAGACAAGATCCCACATCTGTGGAAGCACCTCCGGCAAAGAGCCTTCATTCCAGCGCTCTTATCGGCAAGAGAATAGACATTTAAATATGAATGACTTAGGGAAGCGAAGCAACATGGAAGACGAAAATCAAAGCAAAAAGCCTCCCCTGCATTTCCACACTTACCTCTTCACAACACTGTGCCTTGCCAAGCTCACTCACGAAGATATACCATTTCCTTAGCTCTTTTTTTAAATGTTTAAATTTCTTTATTGCTTCTCTCACCGGGCCAAACTTGTGCATGTGTAAATCAGCCTTAAGTACTAGCAGTTTGTTCATTGTTAGCACCTTCCTGACTGTAATTATACAATCTGCTGGAATGCATTGCTTGATTGGATATAAAATAAGCAGAGATTGTATTGTGTCACTTTGATCGGAAAAAGCCATAAAAATACAAACTGAAAATAAATACAATGTAAATTAAATAAATAGTATAACCATAATATTTATTATTTAAAATAAAAACAACCAAACATGGTAATATTTGAAAGCAAACCCCGTTTTCTATTTCAAATACAGCTATATCAATTCTATTTTAAAATAAGTATTGGAGTGATTCGAATGTAATGAACTTTGAATAATACTAAATTATAATACAGGTTTTGTAATGATTTTGTAAAACTTCTGCCGCCATCTTTGTTAAAGTTACCAGTTTTAGTATTCATCCCGTAATTTGGGAGAAGTTTAGCAGCCGTAAAATCTCCATAGTTGTGCGCCTTCAAAATATGCAACAAAGAATCAACTTTTCACAGTTGTCTTCCACCTCAATCAGATGATAATTGCCTGGGGAAGTAAACACAAGGCACAGTTGGAAAGCAAGTGAAGCATGAAGATCAATCTCTCAGATCAGTTTCATCAAATAACTTTGACTGAGGCACCCTAATTAGCTGAATTCTCAATTGTGCTTTCCTTCAACTGGCATTTCCTGTGAAATTGCTTGATAAAAGTCAGCAGGTGAGCCCGGGTGACAAATGTGGCGGCTGCATGCATTATTCTGTACATAAAAGCATTACCTGAATTCTGAGGAAATGTCATTCACTGAAGGGGATTTCAATGACATGGAAGAAGGGCCGATATACATTGTCAAGTGCTGGAGAAATATACTCTTAACCTTTAAAAACAACCCTTTACCGGAACTCATGAATATGGCAATTGTGCCACCGAATGTCATCTATGGCTCATCTGTTGTGAGATCACGTATTTTGTGTGGTGCCAAAATTATGCTCCCCCGTCCGCATTTTTGTTGGCTAATTTAGTTTGGATTTCTCTAGGTAGAAAATGAAGTGTATGCGTATATTAAGGATTTATTCCAAGAGGATTGCGTGTCAAACACTGCTGTATTTATCTAGTAGTCAACTGTTACCTAATAAGCAACGGTTGTCAGTATGTCGAATACCTCCTATTCAAATTAATAACGTTAACATTTACAAAAATACAATGCAAGGATATTTGTATTCGTCACTCATTGTGTTTTAGTTGATGAGTAACTGAAAGGCAAATGCGTAAACATAAATATAATCCACAAATATTGAAACTCACTCAGGCAAAACCCTATTTTATGATTAAGTGCAAAACAAATGCTTAAAAATACATATACAGACATGTCTATGCAAGTCAAAATGGCATAATATCAGTTCTTATGCAGATGTTTTGTGGTATCATAACTCTTCATCCACAAATAAGAACATAAGAAAGTGTCCAATCGAGAGGAGGCCATTCGCCCCATTGTGCTCGTTTGGTGTCCATTAATAACTAAGTGATCAAGGATCCTATCCAGTCTGTTTTTAAATGTTCCCAAATTGTCTCTTCAGCCACATCGCTGGGGAGTTTGTTCAGATTGTGACGCCTCTCTGTGTGAAGAAGTGTCTCCTGTTTTCTGTCTTGAAAGCCTTGAAGCCCAATTTCCATTTGTGTCCCCGGGTGCGTGTGTCCCTGCTGATCTGGAAAAGCTCCTCTGGTTTGATGTGGTCGATGCCTTTCATGATTTTGAAGACTTGAATCAAGTCCCCACGTAGTCTCCTCTGTTCCAGGGTGAAAAGGTTCAGTTCCCTCAGTCTCTCAGTAGGACATTCCCTTCAGACCTGGAATAAGTCTGGTTGCTCTCCTCTGAACTGCCTCTAGAGCAGCGATATCTTTCTTGAAGTGTGGAGCCCAGAACTGTCCACAGTATCCAGATGAGCTCTAACTAGTGCATTGTACAGTCTGAACATCACTGCCCTTGTTCTCAATTCTACACTTCTGCCAGTTTGATTTTGACTTCAAGATTTAGTATGTGCTGGTCTTTATCAAGGGGGTGATTCTCCCAATAGTAGAATCACTGTTTTAGGTTTGTTGAATCTGTTTTGTAATCAGAGGTTAACTGCGCTATTTTGGCATGTTTTTTCTCCCCCACCTCCAAAGCACACATTGATCCCGTCCCCTCCTAGTCCTACACATAATCAATCAGTGCTTATGACTTCCCGATGCACTTCTCCATGCATTCGTTGGTGTAACTGTCCGTATCCAATGCCATCCCACTGTGCTGGACTTGTTTGGGCAGCACTTGTCGGTGAAGTCGAGTGCCTTTTTGGGCATCTGCTGGGGAATGTGGTTCTCTTTCAAATGGATGCGCTCTCTCTGTTGATGCTACAATTCTGCCACTCCTCTAGAAGAACAAGAGGCCCTTAACATATTGACAAATCCCATCTTTCCCATAAAACCTCTCAATCTCCTCCAATACTATGCCTGCTTAAATAATGAGAGCACAACTGCTGTAACTATGTAAATATTCATCTCCCAGTTAGGCATTTTATATATTGAAACACATCAACAAGACAAGCCTTCTCTAATTGCAGTAAACATCTACTTACTTCATATTGAAATTGCTGTTTTCTTACCTTGCAAAACTATATATCTGTAACCAGATGTTATAGAACATATATTTTCACACACACACACACACACACTGACTGCACAATTAAAAGTAAATTGGATAATTGGATAATGCAATTCAGAGTTCAATTAATACATTAATTAACCAACCAACTAGCTAAAATACAGTGAAACGTAAAAAAGGTTAATGTGTTAAACAAGATGTTTTGTTTCAGTAGAGAATGGAAATTAATGGAAACCCTGATAAATCCCCTATGGGTCTTAGGACAGGCAAGAAGAAGAACTCTCCATTCGTTCCTGGGGTTTTGAAAGATGGAAGTAGCGAGCATTAATCATGTGATAGCAGTAAATTAGCAGAATAGGCTTTAAGGGATTTGAACACATCACTCTGATTGATGATTAGCTTCTTAAATACAAATATAAAAATCTGTAGAGGATTAAGATAGAGTTAACAAGTATTCACAAAGAAAACTTTCCTCATTAATGTCAATGTGTTCGGCAGGAGCACTGTGGATATTGTTAAGTTAACAGGATTTTTATAAACAAGAACCCGTTTTGCTTCTACTTCGCAGCCCCAGCAGGCCTCGAGGATATTCTGACATATCAAACGCAATATAGCGCGACATTTTTTTTTGTAATTAATTATGAAGATGTAGAACGGTTTGGCACAGAAAATAACCCATTGTATTATAACATAATAACACACACACATATCTATCTACCTATGTATCTATCTACACACAATTGTACCATTGTGCCACTGACACAGGGGAAAGGAAGCTTGTTACGTGGTATTTGTGATAGTAGGTGTACGTGAGGGTGTAGCTGATTGGTAGTGCTTGGAGAAAGAGTGATGCAGGACTGGGGGGTTGTCCTCCTTGCAAACATTACTTTTAACCTCCATTAAAAGAGCTGTAGAATAGTATTTTTGAGGGATCCTTGTCTGCTGTATGCGATTAATTGAATCAATGTATTTATAAAGGACAATATAGGCCTGTTCTGTTCATGTTTACTTTGTTAAAATTTGATATTTTCCTCCTGTAAGTTTATCTAAAAGGCATTTGTTAAATCCCAATAATTGGCCCTTTTTACCAGGAGATATTTTATAATTAGGTTTTGGTAAGGTAAGCATTCTTTTACATATGCTTGGGAATGGCTTGACTGATAGCTTGAGGGTTTCGGACTGAAAAACCTGACAGACAGCTCAGGTCCTTAAAATGTCTCCACGAATGTCTCCGGGCCTTGTAGGTGACATCTAGGACTGCAGGCAGATTTAGGTTTCGTTACACTGCAGGGCATCTGAAGAAGGCGATGGAGATCAGCTCGCTTTGTGCCGAGTTCTCTCGGGGTAAGTCAACTCATGTCAAGTGTTTTCACTCAGGGAAGCTGCTGACTTTCCCCCCTCAGTCAGTGGCGCCTTGTTTTGAGGGCTGGCTTTCGGCTGCGAGTTCTGCTGGAACAAAGAGAGCGCTCTGACTGTGGCAAGAGCCAGGGAAACATGAATCAATTTCCATCCGGCTTTTATCTCTTGGATAAAATGGATGCATGATAGCAGGTACTCAAAAATGAGCACGGCCCTTGGTACTGCATAATCAGTCTTCCTTCTCCAGATGTTCTCCGTCTGTCAAGTGTAGCGACTTTCAAAAGAACTTGAGAAGAGCACAGCTGAGCTCGGGGTCTTCGCTCCAGCAGATGGCGGTGCTGCACAGTGAGAGGCGTCTCTTGTCCAGGGGAAGGATTTGACTGATAAGCTAATGCATTTGTTGTATTAATCATTGCTCTGCAGTTTTTTTTTGTTGATGTGGTGTTAAGATTAATACAATAAGCAAGCCAAGGCCTCTGCCGAGTCATTTTCACATCATTCTGTGTCGGAGATGTATCCTATTCTCCAGTTTTTAAAAATAGATGTATTAATATTAATGAGCTGTGGTTGTTTTCTCTTTACCTTTCAGTGTGTTATCAAATTTCACAGTAAAGCATTTCTTTCCAAGCCAGTCCAGACCTGACCTCTGAGAAGTTGAAGAAAATAAATAAGGGAAAAGGACATTCGCTCTACAGTATAGGAGGACCCTATACAGAATGTTAGAATAAACAGAACTCAGTTACCTAAGCATATTTATATTCACTCTGCCCAATCTGTGTGTAATATTTGGCTGAAAACATACCCATAATCAAGCAATCACCCTGCCAATATCAATATGTTTGCATTTATACAGACATTTATTCTTTTTATAGGTTGGAAATGTGTGTGAGATTAATTTCTACAACACATTTTCTACATAAGAAATACATGTATTACTAAACTATATTAAAAAATACAGAAAAGGGGCAAACTTGGCATAAGAACAAAATATATGAATCACACATTTCTACCACACTTTAAATCCAAAGGGGGATCAATAAATCCTAGTCCTTTGTCTCAGACTGAGCTTGACTTGTATCGCTTCTGGAGCTACCATCCCATCCTGCAGCATTAGAGAAAGTCATTTTCTGTTTTTTTAATTTCAATCCCTGATAATTTTGAGTGCCTTTTTGCATAATGGAGTTTTAAACAAAATTCGAGAGAGATGACAGCCCCCAGATGTGTCCCGGACTACACACATGCCTGAGCAAAAATAAAAACAAACTCCCCTTCCCAATGCTTTTTGCTTTGCATTTCTCCACACACAATTGTCCTTCCCCACTTCCCTCAATCCTCCCCCATCATCGCGGCCCCTGGCCAGTCCACCTAGTGTTGGGGTCCAGTAGCCTTGTCCTCACCAATAAAGGCCAATTTGCCAATCCACTCAACCTTCATGGTGTTGTCTGAAGCTCCCGAGGTTTCTACCGAACACAAACTTGGCCTGTGTGATATTAATTATGCAACATTTCTACAATGTTTATACATCCAAGATATAAAAAGAGGGAAAAACAAAATCAGTCTGAAGTAATGCAGTGTATTTGACATAATCTACCTAAAATGTACCAACGGTATTTCACCTGCAAACAATTGACCCATGAAGAGGCTGCTAACCTTGCAAACCTATTTGTATATTTACAAAAGTTTCCCAATCCAGTTCAGTCTATCCGCTGAAAACGACCCTCATTAGTACCTAATTAGATTAAAAATATATACTTTCAGAAGTAAGTGCCTTACTAAGAGAACCAGGGAAAACCGACTAGTCTGGCAAGACTTTGAAGTGAGAGATCATTAATTATGGCCAGTTTCTAAATAAAGGCATTTTGCTTTACATACTTTCGCATGGTTATTTTATATTCAGAAAAGGACTCACAGCCACATGCAGGCAGAAAGTCTTGTTCAGTATGCAAGCCACGGCGGGCTGTGTTTATAGTTTTGAGCTTATATAAATGGTATGTAGAGCTATCATTCTAAACAAGTTGCATTTCAAATGTGCACTAACCTACGGTTTGTTATATCTTTGATCTCCCCTCTTTCCGCTAACAGAAAAATATACACTTGTACCCGGTGGCAGACTTTTTTGTCAGATGCTTCTTTCTTCTCTCCATAAATATAAGCACTATTAAGTACATGTTTGTAGCTATCTATTCGTGGGTGAGTCAAAGTTGTATTTAATCCAGTTCTAAGTAAGTTTTAAATAATAAATGCCTTTAACCTGTAAGCAGTCAGTTAATATAGCCACACGTTATTTGATACCCCATGTGCATCACCTTTTTAATGCATAAATAACAGTACAGAACCACATTTTAAAAACCTTTTTGGTTTCATTGTGTTTACAACAGGTTATAATATAGTAATAACCCCCCTTAATTAACCTATACCTAAACCCCAATCCTAACAGAGTGTTGTAACCAGTCTATAACTGTTATGCCATTACATTACAATGGTTTTGCAGGATTGGGAATGTGTTTGTGTTGTGTTATGTATCCTTATTGTAATTACAGACATTATAGGAATGGGACAGACTTCATCGCTTGGTGCTTGTGTTCTGTAGAGTTCACACGGACAGGTCTTGTAGTAGTTAACAACTTTGTCTCCACCAAATTGGATGTCAGAGAGCTATCGTATGTGGAGTCCACTGATTTGTTCAAAGCCTCTCACCTTGTCAGTCATGGCTTGTTGTTCGACGGCCTCGGGGTGTTTGATCGCGGCGCCGCACGGCTGGGGTTCTAATTTATACACCGTATGTTCCGTGGCAGCTGTCCAACACTCCGGCACTCAGCGCTGCCTACCTGCAGTGCATTGTTTATCTTTCAGGTAGAGAAACAATAACACAAGAAAACTCCACTCTCAAAGGTTGCATTCCTTCGAGAATACCTCAAAAACACAAATCTCCACTATGTTAGAAGCTACTGTTTCCAAACTAGACAGTTACGAGCGAGCAAGCAAGCATTCGAGTGTGAGGGGATTCAACAAGTGTGTCTGTCATGCATAGCACCGAAAAAGAGAAGCAATTATTTAGCAAAGATGCATGGAAAAGAACTGCATGCTATATAGCAGGGGTTTCCAATCCTGCTCCTGGAACATCTCCTACCCTGCTGGTTTTTGTTCCAACCAACTCTTAATTACTTAATTGAACTGGAATTGAAGTAACACTTTGCTTAGATTCGACTTTTTAAATTGTGTATTAAAATAGTTTGTTCTTTATACAATTCTATACTTAACTAAAAACACCCGCTGTTTTCAATAATTAAGAGGCTCTGATTTAGGAAATTATTAGTTCATTTAAGGGTTCAATTAAGTAATTGAGAGCTCGGTTGCAACAAAAACCAGCAGGGCAGGAGGTGTTCCAGGAGCAGGATTGGAAACCACTGTTATATAGTACTTTTTTTTTTGTATTCAGAAGAGTATTCCTTCTACAACTGAACTAATGAAACAGTGGATGCATGTATGTATCATGTAGTTTATATGTATGCATGTACTCTGTATATGTGTCAACTGATGTATTGAGGGTTCAGTA
Source organism: Amia ocellicauda (assembly GCF_036373705.1). Taxonomy (NCBI): domain Eukaryota; kingdom Metazoa; phylum Chordata; class Actinopteri; order Amiiformes; family Amiidae; genus Amia; species Amia ocellicauda. The sequence goes on along the minus strand of NC_089864.1, from coordinate 7,302,014 downwards.
CTGCTGTCAGTTATTGCTCAAGCTATTTGACTGATGGAAAAAGTTTGTCGACGCCAATGTTCTACTTATCATCTCTGAAATATCTGTTTACCATTTGTGTTTTTGTTTTCGTGTGTCGTGTTGGTAATTAGCAGAAAAGAATAGGCTGCACCGCGGAAGGAGGGAACCCTCAGAGTACCTCTTCCCCGTTCCCGGGAGGCACTCGATCTCATCAGTATTCTTATTTTCAAGGGCATAGCTGTGATTGACAGGTCTTAATGTGTATCTTGCTAGAATTGGATTTGATCCTCAGGGCTGAGCCAGAGGGTTGTTCTTCAAGATTTGTTAGATTTACACTGCCCCCCCCCCCCACCCCCCACCGACCTCTTACAAACAAAATTACTTCTTAGAGGTTGGCGTTACCTGCCGCATTCCAGGTCTATCTCTCTTCATTTCAGTCACATCTAAATCTGTTTAAATTGTCCACAAAGATTTAAAGAGAGACAGGGATTAAGTGTGAAGGAGATTAACACAGCGGTGTGGTTCAAACATAACAATAATACCACAACTGTCGAGATGTAGCCTTGCTCTCTTTCTAATTTGCATCACAGATCTCACAACATAATCCCATAGCTAAACTTGTTCTAGCTTTTTTTCTTCTTTCTTTGAATATTAATGATGAAAAGTATTTAGATTTTTGAAGAGAGTCTTAGATAATTGACAATATATACATTTGGTTCTGTTATGATCTAGTTACATATCTCGGAAAAAGATATGCTACCAGAAAGTCCCCAAACATGTTTCACTTTACACTGTCAAGCGGTTGATGAATATTGGATTTACAACAGGCCATATGTGATTAGAGTATTGAGACCATATTTGTATGTATGTCACCATATTTTCCCCCAAATTAATCTGTATCACAAATAGAAAGCCCCACTGATAACGTTAGTATCTGGACTTGTAATTCTAGAATTGTAATTAACAATACCGCTGTGTAAGAAGAACTTTTAAAGACTTTAACTATTAAATACTTTAACTATTGGATTAGTTACAGTTGGATGAAGATGAATAATGAATTATACTGCCCAAACCTCTGCATGGTACAGAATATATGGCATGTTGCAATGTTCACATACATGTTAAATGTTGGTTTGGGGACTACCAAAAGACTTCTCTCATTATGCACCCCGAGCCCACTGTTTTAGCCTTCTACCTGACCTAATGTCACATAACTCGGAGTTAATCAATTTGAAAGCGTGTATCATTGATTTAAAACTAATTGGAATTTTGATTTATTTATCTGTGTGTCTGTCATATAATCCTAGGTATTTTTTCTACATTAAACATTGCTGTCGTTTTAAGGGTTTATTCGACAGTTACAATTACAGTAAAAGAACATAATGATCGATGATAATGCAGTGCGCTATTGTTTCAATGTTCAGTTAATAATCACGCTTCTCACTCTTAAAAATGAATACTCCAACCCCGCCAAAGACATTGCATTGGCTTCAATATTCTGACCTCAGCCAAAGTATTCCATCCTTTAAAGAAAATAAAATTAACCGACATCGACTCCATCCTCCCAGTAATGAGTAAATCATTTAACTGATTACAATCCTTAGCTGTTAAGGCAACCAGTGATAGATGCTTAATCTTTTTCCACCAGTGGTGAAAAGTAACACATCTCCATGCCAGACAACCGCATGCATTTTTAAACAGCTATAAACATTTAATGTTAGGAGGGGAAGAACAAAATGTTTAGGCTCAAAAATTGCTTACACTGTAGAATGCAACATCTCTAACTAACAATATATAAACCTCTGAAAACTGCCATCCACCTTTTTGTTGAGAATTATATTCATTTACCTCAATAAAACAGAATATGTCTATTGGTGATGCATGAAACGGCTCCTTTTCTATTTTTTAACACAAAGCACATTTCAGTTTACATGCAGAAGAACACATATGAAGCAAATTTACCCTCAGACATTACTGCCTGCTAATAAATGCCAATTACCAAGCTGTTAATCCTAAATCAGAGCGTGGGTGACACACTAAGCACATGGTTAAAGGCTGTCTGCACCTTGGCCACAGTAAATGTAACACAATGCACCGACAGTAACTCATTTCTAACCACCCCTACAGGACTACTGCTATGCTAATTGTATCAGACAAAGACACCCTTCAGTGCTTTCTGACTGAAGGTGTAGTGCATTGTAAATGTAAGTGCTGTACTTCTCTGCTTGATATGCTAAAGCATGGCAAATAAAATGCTGGAACCACCCTCGAGGGATGACACAGAGAGAAACACGTAAAACGGCTAAAAGAAAACCCATTTCATCTGGAGACATTTTAGGACCGGGTGCTATTGTTCTTCTTTCTGCTGGGATTTGTTTTGATGCAACGGGGTGTGAGATGAAAGTTCCTCCCCTGGACCCAATGGAGATCCGAGCCCACAGCCACTGAGTCGTATGACCTCACTGTTTCTGTGCCCAAGCCGTTCTAATCTTCCGGTACACCTTTACCCCAATATGACGCAATCTGATATAATGTGGTAAAACAAATATGGGTCTGACAGTCAAAACACAAAGCCGAGTGCGTTTACAGCATTTTTTTCACTCTGTTCTTCACTGCTTAAAAAACAGTCTTGCCTGCAAGTGATATTGTTGATAGTTTAAATACGTTGGTTACTTGCCTTTTTTATCTTAATTTTTACCTTTTGGTAACACTTTACAATAGGACTCACAAATAACAGTATATTAACATAGTAGTTACTCAGTAATGACATATTAGTTACTCATAAGAACAATGTAATTATGCATTTGTTTATGTGTACTTATAATTACACTGTTCTTGTGAGTAACAAACATGGAGTTACTAAGTACCTACTATGTTAATAAACTGTAATTTGTGAGACCTATTGTAAAGCGTTACCAGCCTTTTCTATAAACTCCCATCTCCAAAATGATTTCAAACTATTTCATGGTTACAGTTTATATTGCTAAATGAACGTATCACATATTTGGCTACGTGGCCCATGCTCTTATTTATGTGTAAAGAAAAGCGTTTTCTTATATTTTATGTGAATTTGGCATTTCCCTAAGCAATTGATGCCTGATGAAACCGATCCCACATGGTTTAACTTATCAGTGTGTGTTTAAGCTTTTCAAATTGTTAAATAAAAGAAAGGAGACACAATTGAACAATTGTAGAGCAGATGTATTTACTGCATAATAGTTAGCAAGTTCGATGTAACGCGGTTTCACCGATAACACAGTCAGATGTCTTGGCTCCGGAGGACCGCATTATACCGGGGTACAGGTGTATTTGGGAAAGGGGACATTCTTCTGAATGTACTGTTCCCCCTATGCACTGGATCCTCAAAAATACTGTGTGGGACGATATACAGTTGCATAGTAATAAAACCCTTGCAGCAGCCGGGCTAACAGAGTCAAGATCTGGAGCCTCAACCTGGTGCTGATGCGAGTAGGGAGACGCTGAGAACCTGGCCAGCGTTCTTCAGAGCAGCGTAATCCTGAGGAGTCGGGCAAGGCAGCGGGAAACTCACATCCTGCGACTGTGCATTCTTGACAGGCTGCCCTTGCCTGTCGGTACACCGAGTCCCTGTCTCCGTGTAGGAAATCAGAGCTTCATTAGTGTGGTTTCAGCTGCAGGGTTGTTGTTGTGGTGCAGGTCAACACCAGTCTCTCAAAACTCAAAACACCAGCACCATACTCTGATTTCCGAAGATGAGATAGACATGGAGGCTCTTAGGTCAGTAGTCGGTTTGTTTGCTGGTTGCATGTTGCATTACAGCACTGGAGCCAACACACTTTTAATAATTGACATTCCAGGGCTAACGTTGTAACTAAATTAGCCTGCAGATTAATTTACCAGTTGATGATAACTAATGTTTGAGCTAGTGATAGGAACTCTTCCCATTGTGCCAGTTTTATTATGCTTAGCCTTATGTTAGTTGATGTTAGCGATGTGCACTAGGAACAGGAACACCATGCTTAGGCTATCCGACTGAGGTAACGGTCTCTGACATTTTAATATAGTAAATATAATTGTCAGATGCTGATGCCTCTGTGAACATACGTTTCTTATCAGGGGATTATCAGTGTTTTAGGAAAGGGTCAGTTGAAATTGAAGTGCTGTATTGGGTCAGAAATACGTTGAAGGAAGTAATACGTATTCCTTCCTTTTAAAAATGTTATTGAGGGCATATAAATTACATCTACACCAATTCTACACTGAAATACGCTTAACCCATTCCCATCACAACTATTATTATTATTATATGGAGTGCAAAGCAATAATATATTACATTTTGTATGTTTTTCAAGTTGTTTTCTGGATGTTGTTTAAAAGCCCCTTTTCCATTATAAAAATCCTGGAAAGGTTCACCAAAACATCCATTATTGCACATGCTAATAAATGTGCCAAACATTCGTGAGCATCCATGATTACTTGAGACAACAAAGTCCCACCAAACTCAGTTTATGTTCTCGGTCAGATTAATTATTTATAAGCAGGGGCCACTCTTTGAAGTCGGCTTAGAAGAATTTTTGAAAGTCATCCTAAAAGAAAAACAAGTCGGGCAAGGACGCGGCGGAGATGCACAGTTGTTACCTGTGACTTTGTGCCGCTGGTCTCATTACAGTGTATTGTATATCTGCTCCGGTAGATCTGATGAGAAAAAATATCATACTTTGTTTCCATGACATCATGAGGCAATCCGTGATCTCTGTGAATCTGTCAAATGAACCCTGAAACAGAACAACCTTCACGGAAGATGTCACTTCGCCTTTTTTTTATTCCCCCTTTCTTTTCTGAAAAAGACTTGGAAAATCTTTTCTAAAAATAATGCCAAGCTCTCTGCAGACTGTTGTTCTGAGAGTTGCATATTTAGCATGAAGTTTACATAACATTGATTTAGTTATGCATTTTTTACAGAGAACCACAATTTCCGATGCATATGTGTAATTCATAAAGTATATGAGGAGTACATACAACATCCATCTTGCATGTTGTCATTTAGCCACTTATTTTTGATTGTCAGCTTGGTTCTCTATCCCATTGGGATTGCAAGCTTTCTTGAGCATTTTTAGCAGGGATTCTTCAAATGATCATGATGAATACAAATCATGCCAGATAATGAGCCACGATTCAGGGCAAAACTTCCAGAACATGCAGCTTCCGTGCCATTAATATAAGCTTCTGAATAATTTTCTATAATTATATAGCATGCAGATCTGAAAGTGAAATTACCGAAATAAGAATGAGTGAATAATATGCACCTTTATACATGCATTCACATTTAGACTGAAAGCTTTGCATGCTGGGTGAGTGCCAACATATATGAATGGCACGGATAATACTGTGGACTATTCATACGCCATAAAATGTGGCAAAGAAAACGCTCAGAAAAAGAGGTTTCTGATTGGTTAAAGTAAAATGATTTCAATATCAGCCATGAAAACCCAACTTCAAAATGTGAATACTTTTTTTTTTTTTACTTTCTCTGTATCTTTAAATGTGGTTGAATTCATGGTTGGTTTTTCATGTTGAAGATTATGAATGCTTGTACATGACTATTTTGATATCCAGAACAATTTGTATTACATTCGTTCCATTTGACAGTGAATTAATCCAAATGACTACCAGTTAATGCAGTTTAGATTCCCTCGGAATCGAATATAGTCTCCCATGCATTATTCAAATATTATTTTTAGGAAAATGGCAGGGCAATCATTTGTAAAGAGTGCTTTATCTTTTCTTTTTGGTGAAGGTGGTGCACTGGCTTGCACTTCTGCTGGCTCAATGTAACATCAACACATAAATAATGTAGGGAATTGTGAGAGTGTGTGTGTGTGTGTGTCGGGGGCGGGGTGGGGGGATTTAACACAGCTTTAAAAGAGGATTCCTCATCAATATGTAGAACAATATGAGGAACTCTCCTTGCCTGCCACAGTCTGAAGTTTGAAAATCCGAACTCAGAATTCAACTGGTAGCTTTAAACTTTTGACACAGACCGCCTTTATGATGCTGAATAGTAGGAGGTTAAGTGCCTGTAATAGATTCCTCTGAGAAATGATATAATTGGTATGGCGGAGGTCTGCTCTGTTTCCACTGCCTGTGGGGCCAGCTATTACATTTTATCTTTTCTTTGAGATGAAAGTGCAAGAGTTGACAGATGCCCAATTCCTGAAATGCATTGTTCCCAGGGAAAAGAAAAGCTGCTAAGGGCAGGAAATGCTAAAATGCCGTATTATTTCATCCACAATGTCTCCCTTCCTATTACTACAAACCTGTCCATGAACCATTTCTTGGAATTTAATACAATAAATGTCTAATATGTTCTGTAAAATCGAAATTGACAAATGCTTTTTGTTATTGTAAATGACAATGACATGGAAATGATATCTCAGAGGTTTAGATCTGTAAGTATATTTCTATAAAATGTTAAAACCAGGAATAACTACCACGGGATGATTGCTTGTGAAATGAGGAAAGAACAAACAGACGTACAAAACAATTTACTATCATGTAATCTAATCAGATGTTTAATGTCTTCTAACTTTCTTCATGATTGCAAGAACAGTTTAGTTTTAATAATTGAAAGCTCAGTTTTGTGGCAACACATGCACATTCCCAGCATGCATCACTTTGCATCCCATTTCCTTCCCGTACGCCACCTTTGCACCTTAAATTCCTCATCATAGGATGCATTGCAATAATATGATTGTTTTGTCATGTCCATTGATATCTGGTGGTGATGTCAGTAAATCTCTAATGACACTAAATGTTTTGACTACATTATTGATGCAAAAGCAACTTGTTTTCAAAGTTTCAAACTTTTAAGTTTGCAGCTTTGCCACCCAGATAATTAAAGTTATTGTTTGATATTGGACTCAATTTAACACAAATTTAGTTTGGCTCACATTTTAAACTGTGTTAAACAAACATCTGTCCAGTGAAACACAGCCTATAATGTAACTATGTATACTTAGTGTTAACTTAAAATGGTGCTGAAATGGGCCATGAAACGGGTCAAATGTTTAATGGATTATGGGTCAGATTTTTCCAGAACATTTGGAACTGTTGGTGAAGTGACAGGAAATACAACAAGTTTTTAAGAATATTAATTAATTTCCTATTTACAATTATATAAGAAATTAAAATTGCATTCCTTCAGAGCATTCCTCCTTTCTTTCTTTGTCTTTATGAGCATCCATTTCAAGCACTAGGTGTCATAAGAGCTTCATACTGTCTAATTCACTTACTCTAAAAAATGCATTTGGTTTTGTAAACTGGAATCGGTTATTTCCATGACTATATGGAAAGCTAATGTCTAAGGCTTTGATATAGTACTTTCCAGTACCTTAATGTACTAATGGGGCTCAGCAGAGGATAAAAAAAAGATGGAGAAAACTGGCAACCAACCGAAAAAATCAACAGATGTTTTATCATACAGGTACCATACTTACAATGTAACTACACTGTAATTATACTGTTATACTATACAAAGTGTTTTCAGTAGGTAAATTATGTGTAATTACAGACAAACAAAATCCGTTCACGAAGACGTTATTATACCACAAGCTTACTGACACCAGACGTAGGCTAGCAATCAAAATTGAAGTTATTTATAAAACAACAGGAACAATGTGCACGTTATTGGTTTATTTCCTTTGTAATGTATTTAAATAACCATTGAAACAATTAACTATGGTTGTTTACACTGTTACTAAATGTTGGTTTATTTTGGTCTTAAATCAAATTCCTCACTTACTTACTTTGTTTCGCACAACCAGGGCCAGCCCTGACCATTCTGCCGCCCTAGGCAAGACAAAAAAATGCCCCCCCCCACCCTTGACAGGTGCTGACGTTGTTTTGTCTGCGGTTCCAACCAGGAGGAGGGGGTTCTGGCAGTGTTTTTTTCACGCTGGTGGGGGGTGCTGATGGCGTTTGTCAGGGGCACCGGAGGGCAGCAGCCAATTGTCACGCTAGAGGGAGGCAGCCAAATGTCAAAATGCCACCTCAAATTCAAGTGCTGCCATAGGCGACTGCCTGATCTTGCCTAATGGGAGGGCCGGCCCTGTGGGCGCCCCTAAGGATAGACGGCACCCCTAGCATTTGCCTATTCTGCCTAGGCCACGGGCCGGCCCTGCACACAACACCTACATATATACATACATAACATGTAGGTGACAAGGTTTCCTAAGCAAGGGAGACACACTATTTGCATGAATTCAATGGCGGCATAACTTTCCATTCAGAAGTGGGGGGACATTTATTGTGAGTCCGACAGTGGTGAGTGGTGCTGGGGAGTGGGGAGTGGTGCTGAGATTCGTTAAGTTCGAGTTTGGCTAATGACTTCTGGACTTTATTTATTCTTGTTCTCTATTTTGTAAATCCTTACTTTACTATATTTGCGGTGGTTTTAATCACTGGGAAATCAATAGTTCGGCCCCCATTATCAGTCACGGCTGATTTACCATACCTTATTTTGTGCTTATTGCTTTAATATCCTCAGTGGAGTTGAAGTTCCTCAGGCATTTTGCTATTCCGGGGTTTTAATCGCAGGAAGTGAAGTGATAGCACATTTATTATTGTACGAATGCAAGTTTGCTTCTTCCAAATGGCCTTCTTTATGTGTTTCTTCAAAGCTGCTATAAAAACTGCTTTTAAACATGAAAACATTTTTTTACTGACTGAATGATACATGACTGCAGCCCACAAAGTGACTTGCAAATCCTGTTTATTGTTGCTTTTTGGTATTTATTTTTATCTCCAGGCTCCTAACACAGCTGTGTTTATTAACCAACTGGACATTTTGACATATATTTAGTGTATCAAGGAATGGAAAGATTTTCAGGTATCCTTACATTATTGTCCAGCTATTGGCATTTTCCCAAGAAACTCTTGATGTGACCACTAACTTATGAAGAATTTAAGGTCTACTGAGCATAATTTCATAATACAAATCCAGTTTTTCAAGCTATTTTGCCTCATTATTAATGCTATGCATTGTTTGTTCATTTTATCACGTTCTAATGTGAGAATGTGTATGATAAATTATCTAAAGATGCCCAACTCCTGCAGATGGTCTGGATGTATTGCATCACAGTCAAGTACCTGAAACAATTTTCACAATGTCTTTCACAATGGATAGAACCAAACACTAAGACAGTATTTTCAGAGTCAGATGGTGTGATGTGTGATAGTGGAAAAAAAAAACAGAAATTAATACATTTAATCATTGCCTTGATTGCTTGATTATCTTAGCATTTCTGCTACCATCTTTAAAGATGTCTCACTGCATCCTCTTTCACAGGGTGATTAATCAACAGTTAAGTGAGTTTTAGATCTCTCCAAAACACCATCTCCTCTCACAGTGCAGGGAGAGATCTAATACTTGCTTAACTGTCGTACAATGAGGCTCTGCTAGATGGTGACATTTATTTCTGCTGCTGTCCCCACCTGCCTATAAAGCTGTAGCGAGCATTGCTATTCCATGTCAGCTTCTCCATTTAGATCACAGAGATCTGATGTGGACCAGGCACATATTGATTAATAATCCTTTCATTTAAAAAGATGCTCTGTAATCTGTCATCGGGTGACACAGAACCGTGCCCCTGTTTCTCCTCATAAAATAAGCTATTATTGTCTAAATACTGCATAATGCAGTTTTAATAAATGGGAAGAAGATCCTTTGTGTTTCCTTTTTCTATTCTATTCCTTCTAAGGAAAGTGAATCGGTCAAAGGTTTTTCTTCTGATTGTCAATAGAGCTGGGTCACTGGACCTAGTAAACCACATTTTGTCCTTTCTCTAAAGTTTGTTCCCCTGCATATATTTATATTATATTATGTGAATGCCTGGTTAGACTGGTTTTGAATGAACTGTTTGATAATCGTTTTAATACTTTTTACACAAAGTGTTATAAGTGTACGACAGTGTATGCACAACAGCGTGATTTATTGGACGTATGAGTGTGTGCTGTGAGTGCTTTTCATTCAACGGCTAACTGAATTTAAAAGATTTGAGGTCTATTATAAATGTATTCAGTGAATCACAAGTTTAAAAGGAGATATTTGGAATACAATATACACATTATTTTACCTTCCTAGGCTTGTGGGAGTTACACAAGTGCACAAAAAGCATCGAAAAGTCACCAATGAGATCTTTAAAAGAGAATCCAAAAGAATGAGCAAGTCAGGAATAAATGCAAGTCTATTACTAATCTGAAACCTATTCCAATAATCATTTGACACAGCTACTTAACTCTGTGACAGGGAAGCTTGTATTATTTAATTGTCTGTTAAAAACATAAACAAATAAACAAACCAAAGAGCAATACATGTACACACAGAGGCTTTAAATCCAGGTCACATTCTCAGCAGTTGTTTCTTGTGGAGTCTAATCCATAACATAAGGCTTTGAATAGTAACATCACACTACTCCAGAAATCACTTGATGCTCCTAAAATAGGCTTTTTAATTATGCACAAAGATGAAACGAAGTCTCTGCCTGTTGATATATCTCCCTCTCCCTCCCTCTCTGGCAAAAATAAACCACACGGTGAAATGACAGATCTGAGTGCGTGAAACACAAAATGTAGCCAATTATGGGTTAAAACTATAGAGCAAAATGTGATCTGAAATCCTCAGGACATGTCAAGCTCTCAGAAGTCATCCTGTTTTATATTTCCACATTACAAAGGATGCAATTTTGAGTAGCTAATGGGAAATGTTCCTGTGCATCTTTTATCAACTGTTCTGAGCATAGATTTTTTGTGTGTAAGTGTTTGTATGCAGTTTTAATTGCATTTTTAACCGTCAGTAACTGATCACTGAACCAATAGATCACACATGCTTACGGGTACACCATCAATATTTGTTCCAAAATGCTTTGTGTTTCAAAGACACCTTCCTGCCACACACCCTGGCTGCTGCAGAATGAGGGAAATTGCTTGTGCAAGTTAATCCATCCACACCAGCCTAATGAATCACTCCAGCGTTGCCATGATTATTTTAAACTTTAACAGGTATTAATTAATGCTTTATCAGTATAAACTATTGAAGGTCATTATAGATTGAATATGCTGAACTTAATTAAACCCAATTAATCAATAGGGCACTGAAATTAAGCGCTGTTTGCTGCTTTTGTTTTCAGAAGTTTGGGTATTTTTCTGTTGTGGTAATACTTCACAAATCTAGGCACTCTGCTCTTCATTTGGTCCCAGTATTTGGTGCTTTATGAAACAGTATGAATTTCCAGAATTGCTAATGGACTATAATCACTTAATTCTGCTTTCTATCTATCTATCTATCTATCTATCTATCTATCTATCTATCTATCTATCTATCTATCTATCTATCTAAATAAATACATATAAAGTGCCTTGCAAAAGTATTCCGCCCCCTTGCAATGTTTCCCCATTTTGATGCTGTCCAAGTTTGCAATCATGAAACGTTCAAAAATGACTTTATATTTAGAAAAATAAAAGGTTCTCAAATGCAAAAGTAGTCAACCACTTTCCTGCACCAACTCTAAATCAGTTCAGGTGCAAAAAATCAGTTTGAAAGGTCACAGAATTAGTGGTATGGTTGCTGTCTCTGTGTTTCTTGAAGTTAAATGTTGAATTTCAAGCCACAGATCACATAGTGATACGACAAAGTAACCACAAAGACCGAGTAGTTTAAGAACCAAGTTAGAGAAGCTGAAATGAAAATGTCAAAGTCACTAAACAACAGTGAAGACCATCATTATGGATGGGACTGTGCTTCATACCACCCAGTCACTACCCAGATCAAGCCACCCTTCAAAGCAGGAAACTGGTTAGCAATGCCACTGTGAAGCCAAAAGGGACTGGAAGAGTTAAAAAAAAAATGAGATGGGAGTCAGTTTTCATACATCAACAATATCCCAGTCCCTTCACAAAGCTGGCCTGTGTGGGCGTGTGGCATGAAAGCAGCGATTACATCTTAAATCTTGTATGAGGTTTGTGACAAAGCAAACAACACTGCAAACATGTGGCACATGGTTTTGTGGTCAGACGAGACAACAACTGAATCTCTTGATCTAAATTCAAAGGTATTACATCTGGCACAAGCCCAACACAGCACATCACCCAGCCAGCACCGCCTCAACTGTCACACATGGCGGTGGCAGCATCATGTCATGGGGTTGTTTCTCGTCAGCAGGGACTGGGAAGGATTTGATCGACGCTCACTACCAGTGCTCGCTTATGTTTCCAAGACCTGGTCACCAAATGCAAAAATGAGACAGAAACAGCAAACAACACAAAGAAGCAAGGGAAAATGTCTGCTTGGAATAACAAAAAGAGACAGAAAAAGAAATACGTTGATCCAAGAACAAACCAAAAGATGTGACATCGTTGAAAGAGTGAAAATGTTAAGATGGCAGTGGGCCGGACACGGCAAGAAGAACAGATCAAAGATGGACAACAGAAGCTGTAGAATTGATCCCAAGAGATGAAAAAAAACCATCTAGAAGACGACCACATGAAAGATGGGCAGATTAAATCTTTGCTGGTGTGACCTGGGAGAGAGATGCTATACATTTAAAGAGGTGGAAATATTGTGCTTCTGGAGCTTAACATTTCAAAATGAAGGAGATGATCATCGATTTCAGAAGGAAACCCCCAGGATGTCCCCAGTGATGGTCCATGGCGAGGAGACATTGTGGACCAGTACAAATGTCTTGGCACCATATTCAATAACACTTGGAAGTTCAAACAAAACACAAGCTCACCAGAGACAGGACTTTGTCAGGAAACTGAACTCATTAAGTGTCCCTAAATTGCACATAATACAGAAGCCTCTACAGTATTTATTATTGTTCTCCGCACTTTCATTCGTTTGTTATTTTTAGTACTTGGTTTTATCGTGCGTCTCCTTGTATGTTTATCTGTTCGTCTGTTGTGTCGTTGTGGAGTGTTTGCCTGTCTGAAGCACCGCTGTCAGCTCTGACTCAAATTGCCCTTCGGGGACTAATAAAGTTGTATTATATGGTTTTGTATTGTATAATATTGTGAGGAGGCCCTCATCCAACAATGGATCAATAAAGGCAGATGATGATGATGATGATATATATGTTTGTATATATATATATATATATATATATATATATTATAGATAGATAGCTAGACAAATAGAGCGAAAGATATATAGATAGACGGATATAAAGATAGACTACAGTACTTTACTTTAAGAAGGGGGAGACAGGATGACAGTATTTGAGCTACACAACTTTAATTCTTCTGAGCGATTAACATCTTGGGAAGGTTCTAGAGGGGGAATTATATAATTCTTGTTAAAAGTTTATCCTAGGTTAAAAAGTTGTTGAACGTGGAATCAAAAACAAATTAAGCCAACAGTTTTAGAGACAAAAAAAAAAAAAAAAAAAAAAAAATCCGGAACGCCTCAGCTACATGAGGCACATAATTGATGTGGAAATTGAATAATTATTTGCACCTGAGGTAATTAACACTCGTGGTTTCACAGTCAGTGGGAGCTGGTGACGAGGCCGAGTCCTGCAGGCAGACCTTGAAAGGAACAGAAAGGCTTGAGAGAATGTGTTGTTGTTGAGTTTCTGTGGCGCTATCTTTGGTTATTAATGGCATATTTTTATTTTTAAGGAAGAACAGTCGGAAGCCTTCTTTTAAGCAAATAGGGTTTTATGTTTTATTTAATTTTTACTGGTGTTATTCACAATAGTAATTGAATAAGTGTAATGTTTCATAAGATTGGGATCTTACATACATTTTTTTGTTTGTAGACTACTCTCCACAACAGCTAGTAGTATTAAACAAGATTGTACCTGTATCCTTCTCTGTACTGATGCCCCTTTACTAAATACAAAAACATGATCAGAAATCCCTGAACACCAATCACGCTTTTCTTATAATGTTTTTGAATTTGTTGCGGACAAGCACACAATTCATACATACTGGGTTATTAGCCTTCTTGCTCCTCTCACAGGTGTTGCGTACTCAAGAGGAAGGTAAATCACATCCCCCATACACACATTCATTCACATTCGAGTAGATGGCACAAGAAAAGGTAGTTCTTCCACTAGACCGAGGGGGTCACTTAGCAGCACGCTTTCCTAAGTGTGCTAAAGTGGGTTTGTGATTAATACAGAAACCATAGAGGAGCGAAATTAACAAGGACTTCATTAGAGATAAGTTGTGCCATATCATGTATTTGAAACCATTCATGTTCCTAGTCACGCATTTCACTCAAGATGTGCTTTTATAACAGTCATTATAGCGGTTATCACATCTCGGTGAGGTGGTAGTTTCTTTTATCATCATTTGTGTTTTTCATAAAATGGGAGAATATGCAAATAAGTTCCACTGGAGAATTAAAATAATCAGCAATGAATTAACACGCAGCTTACAGCTTTATTAATCTCTCTGGCTGCTGTCACCTGATAAAAAACGGCATATAATAAAAACTCAGCAAATTACCTCATTAGAAATGCAGCAACAGCAGAGACCCTACATAATGACCAGTAATCAGGCTGAAAAACAGAATAACTCATTCCAGGAAAAGGATGCACTGCGAGATACTTGCACAATTATGCTATGACAGCCCCTAAACAAAGGGAATTAAAGTGTTTTTTTTTAATATATCTTCACAACTATAACATAAAATTATAGTACCGCTTTAAATACCATCGCGCCGGCCGCGTTTGATGGAGCACAGAGGTCTACTCCAGTTAATGGTCTCCCGCCACTAGTTTTGCATCACAGTAGCAATTTGCAAGTTGCAATTGAAACCCTTTATGGAGAGAGAGAAAAGTTAACACTGGTCTGAGAGTGAAAAAGCGTGAGAACATGAGAGAACGTCGGAATAACAAGCAATCATAGGTTTACCAGTTTCCACACAGAATATTGGGGCTTTGTGCTCTGGAGAAAATGTTCCCGCAGACCAGTTTGGAAAGGTGAATGACAGAAGCATATTGGTGCCATACCAGTTCCTTTAATGAACCATTGAACCAGTAATTTCAGTATTTTCTCACCTTGAGAGACTTTCTTTCTACAATACCGGTTCATAATTAGAATGTGACACAATTTAGTCTTTTCCACGATGCCTGTAGGCTGATATCGGCTTGTACAACATTAGCATTTGACTGGATGACCGTTCGTTGTCCTTGCTGGGATGACTCTTGTTCCCTAACAAGAATGACACGGACACTTTCTGAGAGACGTGGCGTCGAAGCACCCGGGCCCGGCTGACAATTAAACCCCACACAACACTCGTGGAATGATTTAATTTGAAATGCTTGTCAATATCACCAGCTCGGAGCTAATTTCGAGGTATTCGCCGCTATCCTCCCAGGGACAGGAGACAACAGCGCTGGTGCCAAAGTGTGACATCTCCTCAATCCATACACTGCCGGCTCCGTGCTTGTCTGCAGGGTGAAGGTAGACACGATGTATATTAGAGAAACATGGGACAGATGTTATTGTATTGTCATGTTTTAATTAACTCTTTGCAGAAGCTGTCTCGAGTTGGATTGTGCATCACAGTGTCTAACGACAGTCCTGAGGGAGCACAATGTCTTTTATTTTGTAAGTGTGGCATTGTGTAAAAGACCCTGGGAGACGGGAGACTGGGAGGCCTACGTTCACCAAACTGTGCGCCAGACGGAGGATGTTAGCTGGGCTCTAAAATCAAGTTAATTACTTGAGTCTCTGACCATCACGAGATGTAATTCAATTTCATGATTACTGGAGGCGCCGCTCCGAGTACAGATGTCGCAACAATCAGTGTTAAAGCCAGGCGGTGAGGCTGGACTCAGGTGCAGGTTGTGGAGCAGGATATACACTTTCCATTAAATAGGTGGCGTCTCTAAGCCAGTCTGTCAGCTCCCTGACTGTGGCCTCGCTGTTCTAAGCACAACACGCGTCGCATGCACTTTTAATTTGAGTTGCTTTCAAGGCCCGTTTTTAAGTATTTATTTCCATTTGTGGAGGTTGATGAGGATACGGCCGACTCTGTGGAGAAATAAATCACCTGACTCACTCTCCACACTCTTCAGTTATCCGTGAACAGGCCTCTCTCCTTTGTATGTCACACGTCCGCTATCTTCTGCTGAAGAGTCGGACATGTGCCGTTCCGGTCTCTGGAATCGTTGCAGATCTGTGTGTCGACCGAGGTACTTGTCAGACATCAGTAGATTTCTCATCCTCCCTCAGATCATTATTCACTTATCATGTAGAGTCAGGTATGAACTCTTTCATTCTGGGAAAACACTCCAGTTCTTATGTATTGTTCACAAATTATATTATAAGTAGAATTGTGCAAGATAAGAACATAAGAAAGTGTCCAATCGAGAGGAGGTCATTCGCCCCATCATGCTCGTTTGGTGTCCATTAATAACTAAGTGATCCAAGGATCCTATCCAGTCTATTTTTAAATGTTCCCAAACTTTCAGCTTCAACCACATCGCTGGGGAGTTTGTTCAGATTGTGACAACTCTGTGTGAAGAAGTGTCTCCTGTCTTGAATGCCTTGAAGCCCAATTTCCATTTGTGTCCCCGGGTGCGTGTGTCCCTGCTGATCTGGAAAAGCTCCTCTGGGTTGTGGTGGTTGATGCCTTTCATTGATACTACCAAGATACTACCATTCATTCATCTATTCTTCCTTCTCTTCCATTGAAGCCCCCCTGTCTGATGTACAATATATAGTCACATATGAAACCACTAGATATCAGATTCGATGTGGAATAAATTACAAATTAATTACTGTCATCATTATTTATACACAAAGTAAATATTTTAACATTTTATTTATAGTTTTATTTTGTAATGTGTGTTTTTTAGAAGTGAAAATAATGCGCATAGGTCATTGCTATTCAAGGAACATTTTGAAAGTCTCTATCTTGAAATACATGTTAAATTGTATGAAACCCACACCCTAGGCTAATGGCCCTGTAACCCGGTCAATAATAACACCTTTATAGTGAGATATTCATATTGGTTTTATGATCCATCGCTATGAGTGAATTTGTTTAGAGACTAGTTTAACCTTGATAGAGAAAAAAAATACAAATCTGACTACAAACACATTAATTTATTAATCTTACTTCAGAGTTAATGGATTGGCTTATTTTCCCCTAAACAGTTTAATTTTACTTAATATTGTTTCACTGTGACTTTATCAATCCATAACACATACTATTGTCCTGAATAATTATCCTAACCTTAATTGATTTTCTTTAAACTTATCACTAAAAAGCAATTGCTACAAAATGCTGTGTATTCATAATTATTTGAAATGTAGTCCTTCGCTTGCCTAATATTTACCGCGCAGATTGATGCCCTGTACAGATCACACTGTAGGCCTGATCTATAGGGTAATATACTATTAATAGCCTGAGAATTGGATCATTTTTATGTCATTACCCCCATTCAGTTTCAGCAAATTGATGATTGCAAGTTACCAGAATGAGAGTCTAATGCTGTTACAGTGCTTGTTAAAAAGTGGACACAAGGGGACCAAATTAACAGCTTGTTCTGACAGAATTGATTACAGAACATAAAAAAGCTTGCCAATCAGTTACATACACAACCACATCCTCGTCTCTTATGAACATTGCACTTTCTACAAATAATATACTGCAAATTACTTTTCAAAGGCAACGAGGGTCGCCGTTTTGTGTCTTGGCTGCTTGTCTAGTACGGAGTCGCTTTTTTATATGTATCTGAGACCCTCTTCAGATACAAAGTAAATAACATGTCAGATGACGGTTGCATTGCACTAATAAAAGGTCTCTTGCCTCCTTCCTTTCTGTATTGCTCTCAGCTCAATATTTCCTCTCTCCACGCCTTCCCTACATAACCACTTCAAATGCAATCATTCATCAGAAGAACTGCCAGTTACCAACTGAAGGATCATAGTGCGTTTTATATTTCCCAAGAGAACCAATTGGGAGATCATACATCTTGCTCTCAGTTATCCTAAATTCTCTTACCCCCTCCTCCTCCATTCATATATATATATATATATATATATATATATATATATATTCAAAGTTTCATGTTCTTATTCTGAAATGGAAAATCTCTTCACCTTCACCGCTTCATTTCACCGGCACGTCGTGAACGCGGTAATGGCCCCCCGGTCTCGTATTAAAGTTGTCTTTCCTCTCCCTGTTGAACATACAGATATTGTTCAATATGGAAAGGCAACACTTCACCCTGGTGGTTCTCCATATGGTGCTTCCACCTGTCTACTTTGTCTTTAATATATTGAATTGAATGTTTGGTTTTATATATAGTGTATAGAGCACGTCCATGGAGTTGGTCCAAGGAACACGTTGACGCCAATTACAGCCTTGCCAGTTGGTCTGGGCTAAAGATCAGGATTTCATTCTCCGCTTAATGCCTTCTAATATTGCAATACTATGCATATAGTGCCTGTGGTCAGACCTCCGATTTAAAGTGCAGGCGAAAGGCATATCTTTCAGAAGGGATCCCAAGAGATGATATATAACGCACATGCATTTTATTAAACCAAACCTAAATAACAACAATTAAAAACTCATGAATCAGAAAATCATGCACAAGTGTTAATTAACAAAGTCATTTTTTTCGGTCCTTGGGGCAAACCAGCAGGTTTAATATTTATCTTGAATCACCAGCTGCTTAAGACATGGAGAAATATTTAATGGTTACAATTAAGCAACTTGCTATAGTTAATTAATTGAGAACAGACATGGAGAGAGAGCCGGACGACCCCGTGGTCCTCAAGGACTGGTGCTGTTGGCTGCTCTCTTTAGTGTATCAACATGGCGCCAATGAAGAGACTGATAATCATTGCTTCTCCACCACGAATCTATCAATTCTCGTTTAAACAGGTTATTTGCTTCAAAAAGAACATCATTTAAATACAATAGTATGTTTTTTTTCTCTGATTTGATTTTATAATCTATTTTATTGTGTTGATAGGGTGACAGGAAATGACACTGAAGAACAAGATACTGCGTTTAGGTAATTGTATTAATATTATCATTATTTATTTATTATAGAACAAATGTTGCTCGTGATATGACAACATCAACAACAACAAAAACATCCTCCTACAGTACTTCAGTGCCGTCCCCAGTGCTTACTGCCAACTCCTTTCTTGAAGTTATTTAAAAGTAATGCACAAATACAGAACTATTTCTGTATGCGCAGACCCTAACGTACACGATTAGCATTATCCTGACACAGAAAACAAGCCCTGGGAGAGGCTGTCCTGGTCAGATTATTTATAATTTCTTTTTGAAAAAAAGGCCTAATTAGATGAGCATTATCAACTGCTAATGGGAAATATAATTACTCAGAAGGAGATGATTATCTCTGCATAATTAGCAGTAACTGTCTGCTTCGATTAAAATGATAGGGACTGCAAACTTTTGGATGCTCTTTATGATTGTGCTCAGCTTGTTTTGGACCTTAATTGCAACCTGATACATATCTGACACTGTGAAAACAGCTCATTATAAAGGTAAGGTATTTACCAGTTTTAGGGTGTATGTATATGTCCTATCCCAAGCCTTTTTAATCTTTTATCCAACCAGCTGTCATTTACACATTTTGATATCAGTGTTGAATCATAGCACAAGTTTCAGTAACCAGTATGAACTCAAGTAAAAAAAATAAACCTTCCTGTGGCTGCCTTGTGCTGGAATAAAAGATGATAGAAAGGCACAGCTCATAAGTATACTTAAGTATATGGTGAAGTATACTTCTGTAGTACGTAACTGTCCCCTTTTCTCAGCAGGGAGGTTGCAACATCACAATGTCCTGTGAACCAGTTGTGTGAAGGAAGTGAGGAAGAAAAGGGCAAATTACACAACACTACCCATTAACCAGCTTGGAACAGGACAGAGCCAGCAGAGGAGAGCACACTTGGATACCAGGTTACTGTTCCCCGAAGTCATTAGAGAGCTGACTTTACACACGGACACAGGGACATAGTGGCCCAAGGACAGGGAAACAATGAACGTCCTTGAGCTCCAGGTCTGGCTTACCTGCTTGTTTGTGAGTGGGATGAAGAGGCACAAGAGACGGAAGGTGCCCACTTGAAGACCCTTGACAAGAACACTTCCTCCACTCCAGCTGGTTGTCATATTATGTGCTAGAGAGGCTAAAGGGTGGTGGACTCCTGGGACCAGCATGACTTTGTGTTGAGATGCTCTACGGAGGAAGCAATTTGGCTGATCGTTCTTTTAAGGAGGACATCTAGAAAGATCTTTAAGTTTGACCCACAATCAGTATAGGCGATGGACTGTCCCAAAACGTAACTCTTGCATGCAAACGTTTTTTGGTTACTTCTATCCAGTCTTTTTTTTTTAATGGAGATTCTACCCTGAAACAAAGTGTAACATGAACAGTTTGAGCTTATTTTCCACCGCAGGTTTTCATTGAGAACCCAAGTCATATTTTTCCATTTGATTGTTAACCTCAAACAATGAATCAAAGAATGAAAGGAAAGAAACAAAGCGTCCATAATGAATAATCATGAAGTGGTTCCTTCACACCGACTCGATATTTGATGAGAGTTTGTTATCCTATATTAAACTCCGTGTTTACTTTAGGCTTACAGAATACGCTTTCACCCCGAGGTCACACATGGTACGTGACATCCTATAAGCTATTTGTCATTGAACTCTCGGTATTCGGCAGAAATCTAAGATGATGTTTGCAGAAGGATGATCATCTCCTGCAGAAGGAATTCCAAAACAGTTAAAGATTAAATAAGATTATTTTTCTTCCAGAAAATCTGACTTCAGGCAATTTATGCAAGACCTATTAACAATGGCATTGGATTGTGCTAATGGAAAGGTACATTACTAATGAAAAACATCTTTCCTTTGGATGTCGTATACATCCAGTTTGTATCTTTCTCTACCTCTCATTAAATCCTTAAATATCTTCAAAGAACAGCTGCATTATTTTACTTTAATTATCAGAAGAACAAATGAGTTATGCGGGCTGTAACTGCTAAAAAACATCATTAATCTAGCACGATGAAATAAATCAGAGCAGATTAATTTATGGTTTTATGTTTGTTTGTTTTGTTGTATTTTGTTCTTCTGTTTTCCTGATTTAAATTAAAAATAAAAGACCAGAGAAAAAAAATGGTATGCTGTGACAAATTGAAATTGTGGTTTATTTCATATATTTGTTTGCATTTTAGTCTGTGTGCAACAAGCAGGGATTTATGAGGATTTTCAAATGAGTTCGGTTTGGTGTGTGGAATAAAGGAGGCTGGAGTCAGAGTGAAACCTAAATTACCAATTTGTTTTTATGCCTTTTTGCATACATACTGGAACAAGACACCCACTGTCTAAAAGGCTGTGCTGCCTGGTGTGGGAGCTTATAAGTTCACTATCTTTGATTCACACACACACATTTACTGCCTCACAGGAACACCTACTCTGTTGTATATTTATTTCAAAACACTGAGATAAAAGAGTACAATGTAATATATTCCTCATGGAAATCACAGTTCTCTGGCTTTCCAGCCTAATTAAAAATATTCTTAAAACAAACTAAAACAAGGAACACAAACTCCAAAGCAATGCTGGCTCCTCAAATTTACTTTTCCACTGCACAACACAACACAGGTCTGTGTAAAATGTAACATCCGATCTACAAGGCGGAGGTGGTAACTGTACTGTTGTCCTTTGGTCCAAATTCATGCATGAGGTTTTCTGTCGTGATAGTGTCATTAAGTGTCAGAGATAGTAACATCACAGCACTCTTTAGCCCCTACTTTAACTGGTTCATAATACCCTTTGGTGACATTAAATGGGAAAGTACCACACACTCGGTTGCTGGAGGTATTAATTCAGTCTCTGCTCAACAGATAGAGTAAAATTCACACTCGTGTTCTCGCCACTTCACACTGCATTACTGAAAGCAATGGGACGAGCTGTCCGTTGCTGGTAATGCATTGCAGTTCTGTTCATGTGCTTTGCGGAGGTTATTTTTGGTGAAGGGCCAAGTGATTACGCACTGTGATATTTAGGACAACAGTGTTTGGTCAGATGTGTTGTGGAGTTGTATGGTTAGGGTCATTACAGCTACTTATACTGCAAACCATCCTGTCACAGAGCTGGGAGTGTAACTATGAACAACAGATAAAGGAATAGGAAAACATATATATTTCAGTTACTTTAGAAAAGCAATAAGTCCCCTGGCTGAAAAACAAACAAACAACATTATATATGCATTGCAAGATTCCCTAGCAGTTCCACCACCTTCATTTTTCTGTTTTTCTTTAATTAATTTCTTTCTCCAATTTATTTTCTTCTTTATTTCTCTTTTGTGTGAGAATATTTTGTCTTTAACTGGTGGATTTTGTTGTTGTTTTCCTTGCCATACTATCAAAGAAATAAAGTAAAAGAACACAACATTACTGTCAGATCTATTGACATAAGAATAGAATGAATTATTTGTGAATCAAGATAAAATTGATTGACAGAACCTTCTTGGTTGTTTTCTATTATCGAAAACATGGCAGTAAAACGTAACATTAAGTGATTTTACACTTAAGCATTATTTTATATATATACTATTTTGGGTAAATATATATACATTATAGTCTTGTGTTGTTTCTTTATATTTTCATGTATTTTTTTAACAAATCAGATAACAAAACAAAAACAGTCTATGAACTACAGTGTATTAACTGGAAAATCTGATGATATCATCCATTTTCAACTGATAAAACGAGAAGCTCTCATTTAATAAGATGTCAAACATTTACCCACAATAGTATGCATATAGAAATACATTGAGCAACTCCACTTCAAAGTTGACTTTGAGGCATTCTTCAAAATAGAGTTAATATACTTAAGCCTTTCTTTACTTTGGGTTATTGATTAGGACCAGGGAAGCTTATATCTACTGACGGTTATATATTACAGGGGCCTGCAGTTCCCGCACGTTAGATAGCCCGAGGAGGCTATTGACTGAGTGCTGGTCTGAAGGACGTATGACCTTTCCACATTATTCAGTGGCAGTTGTGGGTTGTTCTGTATAGAAACCAATGCAGTCGTCCTAATCATTGGCAAAGCTATCATCCATCCGGCCCGACAGCCCAGGCAGCAACTTGTTTTCAAAAGTACCTCAAGCAAAACTGTTTACAAGTCCAGGCAAAGGGATATATAGTGCTTCTCACGAGGGGCTGGAAGGGGTCCTGTTACAAATGTATAGGGGTTAACAGCCTGTCTAACACCAACTGACATTGATATCTGTCTTGATGAAATCTCGGTTACAGGATGCTTTGTTTGGTTTTAGTTAATTCATTATAAATAGTTTACTCTTCAGAAGAGATTCTTTATTAATATATTTCGAATTATAAATACATTCACTGCAGTAAATCATTGATTGCATTAATTGTGCTTCATTGAAGTATAAGGATTAATTTAATTTTGTTATTATTACTGAATAATTGGACATAGGAGCCAAAACATTGAGAATAATCTGTGTTTATTCAAATGCCTAATGGATTAAAGACAGATTGACATATGATATATATTTCAGATTATATATATATATATATATATACAGTGGGGGAAAAAAGTATTTGATCCCCTGCTGATTTTGTACATTTGCCCACTGACAAATAAATGATCAGTCTATAATTTTAATGGTAGGTGTATTTTAACAGTGAGAGACAGAATAACAACAAAAAAATCCAGAAAAACGCATTTCAAAAAAGTTATAAATTGATTTGCATGTTAATGAGGGAAATAAGTATTTGACCCCTTCGACTTAGTACTTGGTGGCAAAACCCTTGTTGGCAATCACAGAGGTCAGACGTTTCTTGTAGTTGGCCACCAGGTTTGCACACATCTCAGGAGGGATTTTGTCCCACTCCTCTTTGCAGATCCTCTCCAAGTCATTAAGGTTTCGAGACTGACGTTTGGCAACTCGAACCTTCAGCTCCCTCCACAGATTTTCTATGGGATTAAGGTCTGGAGACTGGCTAGGCCACTCCAGGAACTTAATGTGCTTCTTCTTGAGCCACTCCTTTGTTGCCTTGGCTGTGTGTTTTGGGTCATTGTCATGCTGGAATACCCATCCACGACCCATTTTCAATGCCCTGGCTGAGGGAAGGAGGTTCTCACCCAAGATTTGACGGTACATGGCCCCGTCCATCATCCCTTTGATGCGGTGCAGTTGTCCTGTCCCCTTAGCAGAAAAACACCCCCAAAGCATAATGTTTCCACCTCCATGTTTGACGGTGGGGATGGTGTTCTTGGGGTCATTCCTCCTCCTCCAAACACGGCGAGTTGAGTTGATGACAAAGAGCTTGATTTTGGTCTCATCTGACCACAACACTTTCACCCAGTTCTCCTCTGAATCATTCAGATGTTCATTGGCAAACTTCAGACGGGCCTGTACATGTGCTTTCTTGAGCAGGAGGGCCTTGCGGGCGCTGCAGGATTTCAGTCCTTCACGGCGTAGTGTGTTACCAATTGTTTTCTTGGTGACTATGGTCCCAGCTGCCTTGAGATCATTAACAAGATCCTCCCGTGTAGTTCTGGGCTGATTCCTCACCGTTCTCATGATCATGGAAACTCCATGAGGTGAGATCTTGCATGGAGCCCCAGACCGAGGGAGACTGACAGTTATTTTGTGTTTCTTCCATTTGCGAATAATCGCACCAACTGTTGTCACCTTCTCACCAAGCTGCTTGGCGATGGTCTTGTAGCCCATTCCAGCCTTGTGAAGGTCTACAATCTTGTCCCTGACATCCTTGGACAGCTCTTTGGTCTTGGCCATGGTGGAGAGTTTGGAATCTGAGTGATTGATTGCTTCTGTGGACAGGTGTCTTTTATACAGGTAACGAGCTGAGATTAGGAGCACTCCCTTTAAGAGAATGCTCCTAATCTCAGTTCATTACCTGTATAAAAGACACCTGGGAGCCAGAAATCTTGCTGATTGATAGGGGATCAAATACTTATTTCCCTCATTAACATGCAAATCAATTTATAACTTTTTTGAAATGCGTTTTTCTGTATTTTTTTGTTGTTATTCTGTCTCTCACTGTTAAAATACACCTACCATTAAAATTATAGACTGATCATTTCTTTGTCAGTGGGCAAACGTACAAAATCAGCAGGGGATCAAATACTTTTTTCCCTCACTGTATATATATATATACACTCACCTAAAGGATTATTAGGAACACCATACTAATACTGTGTTTGACCCCCTTTCGCCTTCAGAGCTGCCTTAATTCTACGTGGCATTGATTCAACAAGGTGCTGAATGCATTCTTTAGAAATGTTGGTCCATATTGATAGGATAGCATCTTGCAGTTGATGGAGATTTGTGGGATGCACATCCAGGGCACGAAGCTCCCGTTCCACCACATCCCAAAGATGCTCTATTGGGTTGAGATCTGGTGACTGTGGGGGCCAGTTTAGTACAGTGAACTCATTGTCATGTTCAAGAAACCAATTTGAAATGATTCAACCTTTGTGACATGGTGCATTATCCTGCTGGAAGTAGCCATCAGAGGATGGGTACATGGTGGTCATAAAGGGATGGACATGGTCAGAAACAATGCTCAGGTAGGCCGTGGCATTTAAACGATGCCCAATTTGCACTAAGGGGCCTAAAGTGTGCCAAGAAAACATCCCCCACACCATTAAACCACCACCACCAGCCTGCACAGTGGTAACAAGGCATGATGGATCCATGTTCTCATTCTGTTTACGCCAAATTCTGACTCTACCATCTGAATGTCTCAACAGAAATCGAGACTCATCAGACCAGGCAACATTTTTCCAGTCTTCAACTGTCCAATTTTGGTGAGCTTGTGGAGATGAGTGGTACCCGGTGGCGTCTTCTGCTGTTGTAGCCCATCCGCCTCAAGGTTGTACGTGTTGTGGCTTCACTAATGCTTTGCTGCATACCTCGGTTGTAACGAGTGGTTATTTCAGTCAAACTTGCTCTTCTATCAGCTTGAATCAGTCGGCCCATTCTCCTCTGACCTCTAGCATCAACAAGGCATTTTCGCCCACAGGACTGCCGCATACTGGATGTTTTTCCCTTTTCACACCATTCTTTGTAAACCCTAGAAATGGTTGTGCGTGAAAATCCCAGTAACTGAACAGATTGTGAAATACTCAGACCGGCCCGTCTGGCACCAACAACCATGCCACGCTCAAAATTGCTTAAATCCCCTTTCTTTCCCATTCAGACATTCAGTTTGGAGTTCAGGAGATGTCTAGACCAGGACCACACCCCTAAATGCATTGAAGCAACTGCCATGTGATTGGTTGGTTAGATAATTGCATTAATGAGAAATTGAACAGGTGTTCCTAATAATCCTTTAGGTGAGTGTATATACAGCTCTGGAAAAAATTAATAGACCACTCCAAGTTCAGAAATCAATGTTATGTGGTCTCTTATTTTTTTCCAGAGCTGTATATATAGTTTATTGTATTATTATATAGATTTATTTTTGGTTTTCGTTTCTTATTTTGCTTTTTCGTAACTTATTAGTTGTGTTGTTTTCACGATGATTGTAACTTTATATTTTCTGTATGTTACTTTCTTCTACTTTCATTGAGCATGTTTGTATTTACTGTGCACATCCCACACTGTGGCATTCGCATATTCCAGCACACCTCTCCTCATTGGACGATCTCCTTCCTGAGCAATCAGCCAAACACATTTCAACCAGTCGCCTCCCTGATCCGGACCATGAACTTGGCTTTAAAGGCAGCCAGTCTACATTTTCAGGTCAGAGTCAGGAAGAGAGCAAACAGGAGGACGGGACGCGGCAGCAGAGCCCGAGTGTGCAGGATCAGCAGCATGACTGAAGCGATCTGCAGGATTGGACTGATAAGGATGCAGTGATAAGTGATCTCAGACTTATTAGGAACGCTTTGAGTGGCGTAGTTGTGGTTACTAGTGGTTGTCTCTCGCTGCCGGTGCCACACTTTTGGCGTAGTTGGCAGGACATCCCAGTGCACACAGCATGGACGAGCACGGCCCTCGGGCACCTCCTGGAGTGATTTCCATGCCTTGGTTCGTGGGTGCCCCATGGGTCCCAAAATTCTGTGGAGAAGAAAAGGGGGGCATTCATGAGGATTGGAAATCGCAGGTTGAAGCAATGCTGCGGGCACAAGAGTTAAGGGACCAGCAGGAGGTAGACTTTATTTGCGGGGCGCTTACAGGAACTGCAAAGAGGGAAATTCTACTGTTGGAGCCGGGGGAAAGGGCTGACAAACACCATATTTTTGAAGCTTTAGACACACTGTACCAAGAACAACTGTCTAGAGCTGGATTACGGGCACAATTCTTTAGTGTGAGACAGGGAAAGGGGAGCTTTATTCCAGGTGGCACCGGGAAGAGCCTAATGGATCGGCTTATGACGAGACCCTACGGGACCAATTAATCTCTGGCCTGGCGACGGGGACTATGAAACCCAAACTCCAGAGACAGATGCGTCATACACCTACCTTAACTTTCTCTGCAGTCCTTAAGGAAGCCAAGGCCCTGGAGGCAGAAGGCTGGCACCCCGAGAAGAAGCCGGGAAGATGCAACCACGCAATTGGTTACCTCGGCCGCCCTCAAGAAGAAGCCCCCCACGAGTCCGACAGTCTGGAAATCTACATTCCGCCAAGAATTACGAGAGGAGCTACGACAGCAGGTGTTGGAGTTGGGACAGGTCGTCCGGGAGGACCTGCAGTGGCCCTCCGACACACACCGCGAGAGCCGGAGCCACCCAGAGGTCGGGTTATAGCTGGGCGCTATTGGCAAAGGGGTGACCTGCGGTGGGACGAGCAAGGGCGGCTGATCTGTGCCCTGGGCAGGCAAGGGGGACATGTGTGGGTGACATGGGTGTGGGCGAGGAATTTTAGCAGGCAGGCTCAGGGAAAACTGTCTCCTCGTTGGGTCCCCGATCCCTATGTGGTGGTGGGCCCCTTGGGGGAAGGGAGTCCCGCTTATCGGGTGAGACCCGAGGGGAGGGAAGGGCAGGAACACACCGTGCACCTCAGGCATCTTCAAACATGTCATGCTCCAGTTCCCCAGGCTCTAACAGTGTAGGCGGCCATAGGGCCTCTGACTCCAACAAGCAAGTGGGCATGGTACCCAGTTCCCATGAGGGTGGTTCCTAGGGTGGCTTGTTTCCTGGTGCCAAGGGTAGGGGATGCGCAGGGAGAGGGGGAAGAAATAGCACACCCTGTGGAAGGGGCCAAACCAGTCGTGGGGTAAGACCGGCCCGGTATGTGGAGCAGGGAGATATTTAACCGTGTGGGTGGTTGGTCGGGACAACCATCGTTTCAGTAGGGGAGTGTTGCAGGGAGTCCAGGGCAATGTGGGTGTGTGTACTATGAGGTGTGTGGGTTTTCTTTTATATTGATTATTACATTTTTTGGTTTGGTTTATTGTCGTGCTTTTTCTTCACTTATTAGTTTGTTTTTACTATGATTGTAACATTATATTTTCTGTAAGTTACCATGAACTTGGCTTTAAAGGCAGCCAGTCTACATTTTCAGGTCAGAGTCAGGAATAGAGCAAACAGGAGGATGGGATGCGGCAGCAGAGCACGAGTGTGCAGGATCAGCAGCATGACTGAAGCGATCCGCAGGATCGGACTGATTAGGATGCAGTGCATATAATTTGAGTATTTGAACTGATCTCAGACTTATTAGAAACACATTGAGTGGCGCAATTGTGTCTCTCGCTGCCAGTGCCACACATACCTTCAGCTACAGCCTGTAGATGACAGTGTATATTTAAATCCCTGGGGTACAGATAGCAGTTTAAAGTGCCTTTCCATTATCCTCCCCATTTGAAGACGTTGTTTGAGTTCACCTATGGAGACCAACGAATTTAAATGTATTACTCTAGATTACGCCGGACATCGGTTCAATTTCGGTTCAGCTCTCCGCAGATTTTCTCCCAGATGGCTTTTGTATTACTTTGTCTACACAACATTGCTGTTGTTATTTTGAAACCCATATTAGCATGTAAGTGAGATAGTCCATGTCTTACTTACTGTGCTCAAGTGTTTACTTTACCTTGTTACACAAATTATTCAAGTTGCATCATTTGTATGCAAACATTCAACCAGCAGATAAAAGCTCATTAGCTACATAATGGTCGTCTGAATATTAATACTGATTACAATTCCTGGTAACCAATAGCTTTGATGTTAATACTATTAGCTCCACACTTTGGTGATAAAGGATCACAATAGAGGTGTAATTACTCAGCAATTAGCAATTTATAATGTAATGTTACACATTGTCTTTGAGCTGAAACTGCCTTCTTAATTGGTTGGGCTACAAACACTTAATACAGAAGCGATGCACACATGTATGCTGAAAATAAATAGATCTCACATGTTAAATAACAATGAATTATGATGTTTCTTTTATTCAAACATTTTTGATTTCATCTACCTTACCTAAGCTTCCATAAACAATGTATTTAAGTTATACATATATAAATGGCAAAGTAATTTGATAAGATATTCACTAATTGCTAAAAGAATGCAACTAGTTTATTCATCTTAACATTTTTGTTGGTTTGTTTAATTCATGAAATAACATTACATCATGACAAGCTTATGGATTTAGCAAAATAAGTAAAACAAACATCTCTCTGGTGCATTTTGCAGTAAATTAAAGTAAATGAGTTGAGTTCAATCAATCCAGTTTTACTGGTTTCTGAAATCAGTGGGAGAAAAATAAAATAATATTGACTATTAACACTAACGGGTGCAGTGCTGTGATCAGAAGACCTTGTAACCCTCCAGGGTCTTATTTCACTGTTTAATATCTTACGGTCTTCCTTGATCTCTAATCTTGAGGGTAACAGTTAAACAATTATACATATATAAAATTAAATGACTAGTTCCTAAAGATAATATAACTATTCAAAATGAAACCATATTCGTTACATAATCAATGTCAGACTTCAGTCCAGTTGTATTCATCTCTATCTATAGTTGTCACCCTGATTCATTATGTACACTAAGACTACAGAATATTATTTATTGGCAGCAGCATGATCAGAGTAGGGAATCGGAAAATGACTTTAATGCATGAATGCAATCATAATAAGAATTTCAATACAGGTCCTGGAAAGTCTCAGACCACAGACACAGACAGAAGAGAAACCAAAGCATTCATACACTGGGTTTTCTGCCAGCGCTGACTCTGGCAGGAGCTGTTTGTGCCACCGGTCTCCTCTCCGCTCAACGCTCTGAATGCATCGTCTGCTGAGCTGATGGTGGCGGAGCGAGGCAGGGTCCAGGTGAACTCCTACTGGTTTGAGTTGGCTCACTAGTGGAGAGCCATCTGCAGCATCCCCCAGAGCCGGGAACACGGGCGGATTGAGACAGGTTGGCCAGGAAGAAATAAAATGGTTTGACAAATCATAGCATATACCCAGTCAAGAACTGAAATGCCATCCACTTTCAATACTTTTTCACCCAATATTTAGTTAGTGGTTGTCTAAAATAATGATGTTTATCTGAAATGAGTGTCTGTGAAATTCAAGATTACATTTTCTTGTATGTCAGCAAGTTACTTTGAATTAATTTACTAAGAACACACAACTGGAAACATAGCTTTAAAAGTAATAATGTTTTGACAGACAAGACTGATAGACAAGAACATGTATCTTCTACTGGCTTTCACCATGTCATGGTAATGCTGATAATAAAGCAATAATGATGCCAAGTTCAATAATACTGCATTCATCTGGAGAAACGTTAGCAAGAAAAGGTTTGTCATCCGTGTGCTGAAATGTAAATCCAGTTTTGAAAAATAAAATAAAAGGTCTCTTCTTGTAAACTTCAGTTGTGGTGGTAATTCAATAAAATGGTGATTCTTTAACATCTGCACAAAACAATGAAGCAATTACATTAATAAAATAAAGAAATCAACTAAACATCTTCAACGATACAACATTTTTCAGTGAGAAAAATACATGAAATAGTGAAAAGGAAAAAACGAACAAGTCAAAAAATCAACTGTATCCTCCTGTGATACAAGTCATGTGATTTAACAGCGAGACTCTTTCTGATAATCCCAAAGGTGATCCGTTAATGAAGAAACGTATCCGATCAGGTTTGCTCACCTTAGAAATGCATGTTACCATATGGAAGCCCTTGAGTTTTTTTGTTTTTTTTTGTTTCAGGAACACAAAAGACATCAAGTTGACTGATCAAAAGGCTCAAGGCAGAGCAAGCCGCATTGATCCCCTGTGCTGGTGGGATCTGACAGAAGCACAAATGTAGACAATCAATCGAAACATTGCTGAGCTGAGATAAGAAAGACTAGCTCAGAGCTGCGGCCCTGCCTTTGATCTCTTTTTGTCTCCCAACAGATGAGGTTAAACTTTGTTTGGGAATTTGCATTTCTGTACAGCTGAGCCGGCCGTAATGTGTGGTGAAGATGACGGGAGACCCTATGAAGCATGGTTAAACATCCTGCAATGGGTTTAGAAGTTGCTGACAAGGTAGTCTGCAAAATTAAAGAGACGCCCTGAGGGGATGTTTAAGTTATTATCCGTTGTGTATTGCAATTGATGGAATACTTGTGTTTGCGTGAGAGCATTAACCTTCAAAGACCTATTTCCATTAATGCACGGAGAAAGCGAGCTGCCCAAATCTCAATCCTTTCTTCTCTAATTGTAAACAATTGCGGAAATGTCGCTCGCCGTCATTGTGGTGACAAATACTTATGCTTATGTTGTTGTTTTTCGCCACCAGTGAAACTCTCCAGAAACAACAGACTTCTGACTTTGTCAAACTCTTAATAGCAAACAAATCCATAAATATACATGAGCATTAACCTTTCTAATACAGAGTAGTCTCCACATTTATTCATACCTTCAAAGCCAAAGGAGGATTCACAGCATACTGATTGCCAGGGTTTGAATAGATTTGGTATTTACAACTATATGTAACAAGTTATGACAGATATTCTATGCACAGGGTTTAAAGACATACTGAAACATGTAGAGAGCAGCCGTGCCCAGACCTTTCTGACCTTTAAGAAAACTGTAAAAGTAACCTTAAATCTGTAATGTGTTTGTTTTTGTGATGGTTACAGCCACTCCATTGCCTTTACCGCTGTGAAGGATGTCTGGAATAACACCAGTGTGTGGAGACTTGTTAAAGCAATGCTGTGTCAGGTGGCAGATCTACAGATGGACTTTGACCAAGAAAACATGTCCTGATGCCTTGATGAATATTCTGTTTGTTATGGATGGACATTGGAGGCCAAAGCATGAACATCATCCTCATCTGAACAGTGTTTATTCCCCAGCAAAATGGACTGTAAGGTTTTTAAAGAATGGTTGTATCATATAATGTTGTATTTTCTCTTTTGTATTATTGTTATTGATTGTATTTGTTTTTTTGGGATTTCCAATACTGATTAAAGCCTGTGCAATGTGCATTTGACTAACAAAAACAGACTTGAGATAATGTTTCTTTTCCGTGTGTACGAATTTTCCGGAAGACCCCCTCACATGTCATTTTGAAATACTTTGAACACTCTGTCTCGACATTGGAGTGCCAGGACTTTGAATAATTGCGCCATAAACATCCTAAGTGCTTTGACCTTACAGAGCGCCTCAGGACAATGCAGAGCTGGGATGGGGCAATGTATAAAAAGATGATTGATTTTTTTATTTTGTTTGTCTTTATGGTTTTCCTTTTCGCTGGGTGTCTTCAAGATTGATGTCTTTACACGCAGACACAGAAAGACAATGATTGTTGCGAGTAATTGTATACAAGGTGGGCTCTATGGTGCAGTAAGGAGACTTCCCCCCAGCTTAGATTTATGAAGGAGGGACTATTGCAAAGGAATCATAGAAGGACTAATGTGGTCACACTGCCAAGAATATAAAAATATAAGTAAGTAAAATAAATGAAAATCAAAGTAAATATGCTCATAATCACAGGAACTACTATTGAATACAATTGGAGTTCATTTACATTTGGGTCTACTGTTACTTATTGTATACAATAAGCTAGAAGTGGACATATTGGAGGGCAAATTCACTTTTTATTTTGTTTAAAGTCAACAGAGCGAAATACTACTACTACTAATACATCTATCATATGTTTTGGAGGTAATTTTCATAAAGTTTATTTGTTGACAAGATCATGTTTCACAGCCACATGCAATGCTTCTTTTTGGGTAGTCTGAACATCTTTTTGGGCAGTTTAAAGTCTAGAAGCTTCCTCATTCAATATGCCATATACATATACAACACATTCACAAACACAAAATTTACCCAAACGCAGCGATTAAAAAATACTTTACAACAATTACAAGAAAATAATAACTTTCTGGTCAGCTCAATGGCAATTAACTCCTCTCCTAATTCCTCCTGAATGGTGAAGATGCTCCCTAAAAAGCCCATTAGTGGCAATCTGTTCCCAATAAAGTCTATAATGAGGCTTTAATAAGATGGAAACTAAAAGTCTATCTTAATGAACATCAGGATTCTTTTGAAACCATTATGCTCTCTGCAGTAACCCAGAGAGCTTCGTGGGCCAGATGAGATATCAGAGCAGACAGCTATAGATCCATGTTAAAGTGTCAGTTTCCAGCTTTTAAAGACATTGCAATTTATCCTATGAGGATAAACCTGGTGCGATTGTACCGCAGGCAATTTAGCTGTTGGGCCGGATGAGTGGAGCTCTCAGTGTCTGCCGTGTCTTGTGCTGCCAGGACTGAGTGACATTGATCCAAGCGGGGGAAAATTTGGCCTCCACACCCCAGGGATCTTCAAAGGCAGAGCATTGAAGTGAGCATTGTTGTGACAAGACAAGAACACAGCTTTTTTTTATTGTTATTATTATTTTCTTCAAGAAACCCTCACAGTCGTGCTGATTTCGGTGCTGAATCATGTCAAGCTATTCCTATAATCCTATTGATGTGTAAGACTTGTTAAGACAATATTCAAATGGCACACACACACACACAAAAAAAATGTCTGTTTAACACAAAGGAATAATTGAAATGTAATAATATAACAGGTGCAAGATTGTTATCCCAAAAGCAGGCAAATAAAGTTATTGCACCTAACATTTATTGAACAGACAAGGTCTCCTCAAAAACCGAAGACATACATTGAAATGTATTTTAATGAGACTGACAGATACCTCACATATTGTTTCGTTTGCACATAGCATTCACTAATGGGAGCTTCTTTTACCTTAGTGCATGATAACAATAACGATTTGAATTCAAACGCACCGATAACCCTGTCAAAAGTAATGTTTATCAATATTCATTGAAGCAACTGAACACCATATTCATAAAGACAGGTCTGTCCCCAGTAACTAAGACAGAGCTATTCGGATTCATTTAAAATGTCAAAATAATGGGTAGAATAAAATTAAACACTAACACGCCCCCTGTTTGGAAACACACATGAAGAAAACACACACTCTTCCTCTAAGTCCCATCCACCCATCAGTTGCTGTTTTACGCTGTGAGCCCTGAACACAAACAGGGGCTTAGATGTCCACTGGAGGACAGACATGACCCTCACTTATAATCACAAGGCCTTCGGACGCCAAGACTGACTGGCACTGACATGGATTTCCCCACCACTGCCAGAGACGACAGCCAGTGCTTGTCACGGTTTTACTGAAGATCATTCGAGAAAGGAAGCTATATGATTCTTAAAATGAAATTATGAAGGCGGACTGATTTTAGATAGTTGTGACTGATGTGGATTTCTATATGCAACTACTATCGAGAGAGATGAGTTTGAGAAACAGGTGTAATGACTATAGAAAGTATTATTGAGGTGAGAAATCCTGACACAGACTTGGGTGAAACAAAAATCTGGAAACTTATTTTTAATATGAGCTGTCAGATATAAAATAAATGTTGGCATGAGAGAGATTTTAAATCCATACATACATTTTTTCAGTCTAACCTCATGAATATAACAGTGACCACAGAAGCTTATTTTTAAATATGTTTAATTATAAGCATTTACAAATAGTTTTTCTGCATTATTACTCTAACATTTCATACATTACTTGAGTCCCTTTCTTCTTTTAGTCAAGAAATGCGTTTACTGTTTGACACGGGACTTGTGTACAGGTTCCATTAATTGTTTACTAAAACCCTTTTGTTCTAATTAAGTAACTATATGTCGCGAATGAACAGAGAGGGAATAGCTTTAGAAAGGTTATGAAGCATTTATAATTGACTTTACGGCAACATGGTGGTCTCCTCTATGCTGGGAAACAGGTTGTCATCAAAATACTGTTTATAGCCTCGCAGGTTTTTTGGCAAGCTTGAATACGAATGGAAAGATTAATTATCTCCTAGAGCCAAACACTCTACCAACCAGGGAACGTGGCTTTTACCAGAAGGCATAGTCCATCTGGCTGACCTTGCACAAGGGATTTCTAAAATTCTGCATTTCTTCAATTATGTTTCATGCAACTGATTTTCTATTAATGAATACAACCAGATAGACTCTGCAACGCACTGCATAATTAAAAGCATTTTAGAGTGGGGTGGGGGGGAAAGTCTGGGGACACGTGCAAAAGTAATTTTATTCCAATCAGGAGAAAAAGAGGAAAAACTTCCTTGCAGCCAAATCACAAATTGCTTCAGGTAGGCAAACGCTCTACACATGGAAATGCATCTTTAAATGAAGTTTTTAAATATAGTTAAATTACTTTAAATCCTCTTAAGAAAGAGAACACCACACTGCTTTTATCACACATGGAAGTGTACAGAAGTATTTTGTGTGGGGGCAGGAGCACTGCCTATAAACCTGACACAACAGATGTTTTGATTTCAAAGTTTTCATTTGGTCCAGCCCATCAAGTTGCTGTCCTTGCACAGTTCACTTCAACAATACATTTATTTTCCTGTCTGAAAGTACAGTACAGCACTCCCTCACTAATAAATAAAAAGCATATTTTCAAACCTCGCCACATTATTTCACACACACATCTCTCCTCCCTCATTCACTGAGAGAGAGAAAGATAGAGAGAAGCGCCTCGGCCACCCTCCACTTTGGGAAAGATCAAACCACGAGACTCCTGTAAATAAGGTGAAGTGAAAACAGGAGGATGTTGTAATCAGTCCTCCCTAATGGCTTAATGTTTTAAGACAGGCTGTCAAAACACACATTCGTTGAAATGCGATGTGTCTGCACCTCAGGAAGAAAGAGCTGTGAAACTGACCCGAAAAAAAGAAAATGCCAAGTATGATGATTTTTAAACTGACTACAGTCATGGCGAGGGGATTACGTGGAAAATTTCAACCTTCTTTCTTTAGACACTTCTCTGCCTAATACTACTTATGTGGAAGAGGGATAAATATAAATAATGTCGTTGTTTGTAGGTAAATTACAATTGTTCAATTATTACCTTGAATCAATAATGAATAGACTTAAAGGTCATTTAATTATATTATATAATGATATACTTAATTATATACACATAGATGTTATTAGCCTGGGCTTCAATAATAGAAGCAGCAAGAGAGAGGACAAAAAAATATTAATTTCAGTTACTGTTTATAAATATATATTATTTAATAGTTTATATTAATTTGCACACTATCTCCCCATATCAAACAGTGCATATTCTATGAACTTCACAATTAACATGGCACAATAAACTATATTCAGTGCAACAGCCAAAATTTACAAGATACACTATATTAAGTGAATGTTCTCTTGTTTTTTTTAACGTGTGTTAGCTTAGCAACAGCACTATTACATAATGAGTTTTTTTTTTATTAATAAGTATGCAGAGTCACAGTTGTGTGTGGAATTACTTTGCACTGTTATATACTAATATAATTTATACCTAGAAATCACATTATAATTGACAAGGTCTTTTTTTTTTCTGGTTTCACCGACTTAATATGCTCAACTTAATCTTTAAAGACAAGAAGAAATTGCACTTTTCATTGTGTTTACACCTGCCAGACCCAATGTATAGCCAGGTGTGAGATTTATTAACATCACACATGAGAGCTGTCCCATTCAATCATGGTTGCAGGGAATTCTCTTTGCATCTAACACGTGTCACATACCTGCAGATATAAATCAAGTTCGATTTTGAAAACTACTACTTACATCACATCAGACAAACATCTTTTACATGGAATTGTTTCTGGATTTGTCTTTTGCTATACTCTTCCAATTCTCCACAGTCATATTTAAATATCGTCACTTTATAATTTGGTGAAGCTCAGAAGCTTTTAAGTTAGTAACAGTCATGTAGGCAAATGGATTTTATTTTAAAAGCTTGATGATAAAATGCTGATAAAAAACACATTTGAATGACATGAAATCAGACCTCTTACATCAGCTTCACCCTTTGCAGAAACTGCATACACACTAAGTTCGATACGAGGGGAAAATCTAATTTCTAGCTCAAATACATTTTCCTTCTCAATAATTGTACACACGGCAGGATGTCTACAGTCTGACCTGCATACTTCTGACTGACACAACTGACATGACTGTTACACGTCTAAACACAGAAGAGATACATATATATGAGCTGATGTTTGCTCCATCTGTAACATAGAGACTTGACGTGTGACATGTTTTGTCTTCTCTTGCTGAGATCGACTTCACTTTGGTCAAGTGATGAATTCCGTCAGCATGTTTGTATGTTTAAGTATTGTACCCAAGCCTGTATATAGTTTGTATGTGTGTCTACCTACCTATCTCTTGCTTTATTTATATACCGAGGAATTTATATGACTGTCATGTGATCATATTTTAATATTTTATTCCGTTTCTGTTGCAGATTAATGTCAGTAGGAACTGTACTGGTTACAATTCAGTAAACAAGGAACAGAGTTATAATCGTACTTCCTGTAAGCAGCCGAACCAAGCGAATGGATGCAATAAGACTCAAATGTACCAGAATTTGTCATTTGAATGAGCAGAGTGAAAACTATTAGACCTTTCAAACTACACTCAATATGCAGTAGAGTAAGATTTCTAGAAGTTGAATGAAAAAAGTGTCAGTTGGAATGTATTCTGTATACACAAATAATAAGCTGCCAACCTATAATCTCTAACCTGATTGAGACACTCGCGTGAGTATGTATATATATATATATATATATATATATATATATATAATTATTAAGGTATTAATGAGGAGATTTCAGACACTTATATTACACTTTGCAATAAATAATCCTCCCATTTAGATGCGCGTGCTGCTCTCAAACTGCAGACAGTGCTTTTGCTTTTTCTTATCTAAAGGGTTTAAGACAACACTGAAACAATAAAGATTTCCACAAGGACAATATAGAAGAGGCACAACATTACTTTGGGGGGGGGGGTGGGTGTCAGTACCAGTTCATATGGTACATCAGTACATTATGCCAGGACTTGCAAAACAAGCTCTCTCAGCTGGGGACTGAATCGGCTTCAACCAACAACAACATGGTACTGTTATATAAGCATGAGAAAAGTTGGAATGTTTCTGCTTAACTTTTTATGTGGTCCTTGAGTTACCCTTTATGTAAACACATAAAGTTGCTGTCAATTGTATCATTTGTAAGCGAGGAGCTATAATTAATTAATTGGGCAATATTCAAAAACAACAACCACTGAAGACTACATTTAAAAACACTAAAAGTAAATGTTCACACTGCTGTTTTATGGCCACATGGGACTATGGGACCAGGTAGCAACACAAGTGTAGTTTTCTACCAGTTATCAGAGCATTTCAATATGTACATATGTGTTCCTCTCTTAAGAATTGTCAAAAAACTGATATCTCTTTGAAACTGATTGAAATGTGCGGTGAACTAATTTCCAGTATGACTTCTTACTTCCCCAAACCAAGTTTTTATTCAT
The DNA here is from genome assembly GCF_036373705.1 of Amia ocellicauda. Taxonomy (NCBI): domain Eukaryota; kingdom Metazoa; phylum Chordata; class Actinopteri; order Amiiformes; family Amiidae; genus Amia; species Amia ocellicauda. Next base: position 7,263,126 of record NC_089864.1, on the reverse strand, counting down.
CCTATCTGCAGAGAAGACAGGTGCGTGAATTGAACACTGTAAAGACAACATCCTGCAGATGATGAATGCACATTTCTGGACTTGAGGTAAATCAGTTCCCCCCCGTATGTTGTCTCCTCCTGCTTGTTAAAAAAGCAGCAGGTACCATTGTCCTTGGACACATGGGGTTCGCTTTTTTTTTTAGTTTTTATGCATGATCTTATTGAATCACTGGATTCTTTTCAAGTTTTTCCATAAATACCACCCCATATTGTGTTTCTTTGCAGTTCAAATAGCAACCTCCCCCTTCTGTGTCTGTTTTCTTTCTTTTGCGAACAGCCATACTAATATTAAATCTACACAGCTGGGTCGCACTCACTTATTCATAAAGGAAACACAAACTTTGATCTCATTGTCACTTCTACGGTACTATAAAACCCATGTTAAAACTACCTGTCCACAGTGACAGCTCTGATTTACCCTCATGTGTACATAATCCCAGTGTTAAATTATTTATAGTTCCTATTCCGGAAGATAAAATGTAAGACCAGGTTTTCACAGAACAAATGTCTTGAAAGAAATACACTTCAGCATAGCCTGGAAATAAAAATGTTCCTTTCATCTGTAAAACAGACTTAAAGAGGAACACTTTCTAAATGTAAAGTATGCAATGCATTGACAGTGTTTAAATTAACAGTTTAAATGAACATGGAAAGTGTGCAAAATAAACCCAACAAAAACAAGAAAAATGTCCTGTTTGATTTGATGTAAAATGTTGTAATGGCCTGAATATTGACAGTTTATAGTGGAGACCAGCCATACTAGGAACATAGAGGAACAGAAAGTGTTAATTTTCAGTTATCCCAAAACTACAGACAGCCTTGTAAGTAGTAAGTAGAAATTTAAATTCAATTCCCAACTCTAAAAGTCAGGGCAATCATGTGAGAACAGGAATTATTTATTTAAGAATAATTTCCTCGTCCGTCTTGACAGTGAAATATGGACTACTTTTTAAATGTATGTTTATTTTATCGCTGAAATACAGTTTTTCTAATCACAAGCTCAGGGATTAAAATAAAATAAAATAAAATTATAAAGTGCATTTATCACGGACGTTCACACACCTTTGGAATTCTCAGAGGGAAAATATTGTATTTGGAATATTTATATAGTTTATCATTGGTTTGCAATCATGGATGTGTAATGTCTTTCAACTGAAAATGATTGTTTCTCTCCTCTCTCTCTCTCTCTCTCTTTCTCTCTCTCTCTCTCTCTCTCTCTCATATGTTCAAGAACTCCAGCATAAGCAACACGGCCAAATTTAAAACTTAAAATTTACCAATGTACAAATATTTGTTTGCAGGAGACTGGCTGTGAGGAGATTGTTACAAAATAACAAGATTATCACTCGAAAACATTTGTATAAAAATAGAAGGAGAAGCATAGCAACAGGTGTATGTATAATGAAGTGTTTACACTGAGAAAGCAAAGCTAGGTTTACGGCACCCTCAGCTGTATCCTAGGAGTAAAATCCGTACATAAAAAAACATAAACGGCCCTTTCATGTAGACTAAGAGAAAAAAGTGGTCTCAAGGGCATACTATCAGATGATACATAAACACACACACACAATTCTCTCTTTCTTCACTATCTGAGGATAGAACAATGATATTACAAAGAGCTTTTCTGCATTTTAAACCTGGAGTTGTTTTTATTAATTTGAATGTACAAGCATTCTTCCCCATTTCGGACGTCTGGAAGGCAATGGTGACCAATGGGCGTAGAAATTCCAGGACAATGTTTTGAGAATCTTATGCACATATGTTATTTCAAATTTCTCAGTCTTAGAACATAAGAACATAAGAATGTTTACAATCGAGAGGAGGCCATTCTCCCCATCATGCTTGTTTGGTGTCCATTAATAACTAAGTGATCCAGAGTCAATGAGAATACGTCAGAAATAAGTTCTGTTAATCTTAATTATGCAGTTATTAATACATTGCATAGAAATGCTAAGTACATATAATAATAACAATAATAATATAATATTGAAGAGGCTCAGTCGAGCATCTTAGATCAGTTCCCACTAGTTAAATACCTAATGAAGCAATATCAAAAACCTGCCATTTGCCATAAACATATAAAGACTGTTTGTCCTCACTACAGCAGGACACTCATCTTGCCCAGAGAACTGTCTCTATATTTGCCCCTAGAGACCGTATGTACCCCGAGGAAGAGCCGTCGCTTCTGTGGAAAATCTAAGTGACTGAACCTCCGGATTTGCAGGAAATGCATTATCCAGCAGAGGGAAGCTACAGGAACTGATAAATTTATTCTGAAATCATGGGAATAACTACAGTTTGACACAGGTGGAGACCGCTTAACTTACTGTGTGATTTTGAAGGCAATTACTTACACCTGAGCTAATTTAAAACAGCTATTACAAGGGGAGGGGACACTCATCCAACCAAGATTTTTTTAAATATTTTTTCAATTTTCAACACATTTCTAGAATATATTTTCAGTTGGAATTTGTGGGTTAGGATGTGTAGATAAATGAAAAAAAAAACTATATTAATGCATTTTAATTCTAGGTAAAAGGCAACAAAAGGTTAAATGTACAAAGGGGGTGCAGACTTTCTATATATATAGGGCCTATACACACACACACACACAAATAATTAATTGTTGAGGCATAACAACAATAAAGTTAATTAAAAAAACACTGTTTTGAAGCCATAGCTGTTTTCAGGTATTGATTATTTTAATAAAAGCTGAGGATCCCTCTAGATGTTGCCATTTTGACAGACAGTTTCCATTACTTTATCTGTGAAGGAATTCAGATGGGTTGAAAGTACGGAGAAATGTGTTGTTCACAAGTCATCAATCTTACTTTGTTGTTAACAGTTACATGAAACCGAGACAGCTGGCATTTCCCTGACACGTTGTCCTGTGTTCTGTAAATCCCTCATCTTTCGGAACTTGACAGAAAGAAAATTAATCGTATCGAAAGTGATGTGACATTGATAATCCTGGCACCGTGGTAGCTTCCCAGGAATTACATATTCTGTTAACACCAGTAATTTGTGCTCCTATTCTAAAGCGAGAGGTGGGCGGATGAGGGTGTATGCATGCACCTTTAATTGATGGGTACAAGTAGGCGAGGAAGACATGACCCTTCTATTGTCTCCCTTCCAACAGATGGCAGTGATGGTCTTCAAAACACTCCCCCTCGCTGAACCCAAATGGTCTGACTTGAGACTCTCAGCCAGCGGTTAATACAGTGTCTCAGTCTGATTATGATTGTAACAGTTCAACATGTTTTTTTGTTCAGTTCATGTGAAAGTAGAATTGCTTCTCAAGGCTGACAATTGCAGAAAAACAACAACAGGGAGAGAGAGTTTATAGGCAGAAAAGTAACTTATAGAAGTAGCAGCAAACAGTACAAACTAACAAGCAACAGCACAAATCGTTTCAGTGTTAATTTCACACACTGGATGAAATGGTTCTGCTGTCCCGGGTGCTCCATAAATGATCTCAAAGGATGCCCAGAGGTCCATACCTGTGAGTTAAGGTTTTATTTTTATGAAACAAAACAATCAAACCAAAAGATACAAAATAAATTAATGTTGTCTGGTTAATACTGCTTCTTCATTAGACTCTCGTGTATTCACCTAAAATCGGATCAGAATCACAGTGTTTATAAAAACACAATGACAGTAGGAGTGCAAACAGTTTCCAGATAAAAATAAATGCAGCATCTCTAAGGTGTCGTTTGCATTGCCCGAAATATGAGTCCTGACACAGCGGGGACAAGTTAAATCTGTCATTAGGACACGACAGACTCAAAACCCCAGAAGAGATAAGGAAACTTGTGTTACAACATTTTAACATTTTTATAAAAGGAGAATAGGGCATTTCTCTCCTGATTATGGGCTGTCTAGCAGTACATTTACACAAGCATAAAAATGCAGATATTTTTCTAAAAATAATTCTGATATCAACAGTCATGTATCCACTCAAACGCAATTGCCCTTAGATTTCTGAATACTCAATTCCATGTATAGAGTTGAACTGGTGCAAATTCATATTAGATTTGCATGTAAACACTGATGTCTGATTTAGTTTTCCAAAACCAATCATTTTCAGATCATGCTTTGTCGTGTAAATATATTGTATGATAGTTAAGAAAGTTGCCTTTTTTATAATTAAACATGGACAGAGGGTGTTGATTAGAGGAGTCGCTTCTAACTGTAGTGAGGTTGTTAGTGGAGTTTCACAGGGATCAGTACTAGGGCCTTTGCTTTTTCTAATCTATATTAATGATCTGGACTCTGGGATAGTTAGCAAACTTGTCAAATTTGCAGATGATACTCAAATAGGTGGCTCAGCAGATACAATCTCGGCAGCACAGGTTATTCAAAGGGACTTAGATAACATTCAGTTGTGGGCCGACACCTGGCAGATGAAATTCAATGTGGACAAGTGCAAGGTATTACATGCAGGTAACAAAAATGTCCACTATAATTACACTATGGGAGGAATAGAACTAGATGAAGTAACGCATGAGAAAGACCTAGGAGTCTATGTGGACTCCTCACTTTCTCCATCCAAACAATGTGGGGAAGCAATAAAAAAGGCAAACAGGATGTTAGGGTATATTGTCAAAAGTGTAGAATTGAGAACAAGGGCAGTGATGTTCAGACTGTACAATGCACTAGTTAGAGCTCATCTGGATACTGTGGACAGTTCTGGGCTCCACACTTCAAGAAAGATATCGCTGCTCTAGAGGCAGTTCAGAGGAGAGCAACCAGACTTATTCCAGGTCTGAAGGGAATGTCCTACTGAGAGACTGAGGAACTGAACCTTTTCACCCTGGAACAGAGGAGACTACGTGGGGACTTGATCCAAGTCTACAAAATCATGAAAGGCATCGACCACATCAAACCAGAGAAGCTTTTCCAGATCAGCAGGGACACACGGACCCGGGGACACAAATGGAAATTGGGCTTCAAGGCATTGAAGACGGAAAACAGGAGACACTTCTTCACACAGAGAGGCGTCACAATCTGAACAAACTCCCCAGCGATGTGGCTGAAGAGACAATTTGTGAACATTTAAAAACAGACTGGATAGGATCCTTGGATCACTTAGTTATTAATGGAAACCAAACGAGCACGATGGGGCAAATGGCCTCCTCTTGTCTGTACACTTTCTGATGTTCTTTTTAGTTACTGAAGTAGTGGGTATATACTCTAATTTGGGGGAGGGTTGTGGATGGGGCCGGTTTGTTGACCAGGGAATGGTGGATGAATGACATAATTCATTTTAGGAATTATAGAAGGGTATACGCAAATTATTTGTGAGTATATGCAAAGTTACGTGGGCATTCCTGCATATGCCCTCGACTACAACACTGCTGCAACAGAGCAAAAGTATCAAATTAATCGGTGACAAAAATGGTTTCCTAACGCAATACAGTTCCAACAGGCCGCACATTATAAATCCAGCCTTCCCTTTGAGTATAAATTAATGAACTCGACATGGTTTGACTTTTCTAGAAAACAAATCAAATTTGAAATACATCAATTAGGTATGTAAATTAACCTTCCCACATTTTCAAGGTAATGTGAGAAGAAAAATAACAGTTTTCTAGCATGGGGAAGAAAAGTAATGGATGAGAAGAGAGCAATAAATAACTTTTTGGGCCATTAAACATGAGCTCATTCATTAAATTCTGTTTATCATTCAAATTGACCTGGGTTAAATGTCTTGTGAATTATATTTAAACGTGAAGGTCTCAGCTGGCAATTAGTAATAATTCATCATAGTTGGCAGCACCACGAGCAACAAGAGGACATAAACACAAAATCACACTGTGAACTGTGCAGCGTCTGAATAGAACGGATAGATTTTACAGAGATTAACCAATAATCTCTAATTGAACATAATTTGTATCCAATTAAAAGTCTTCCAACCTATTCAGTTAGGCCTTTTATGTAACATATCTTGGAGAGAATTAAATCTGGAAGGATCTGATTCTCTGTATTAAGTCAGTCAAAGAGCTAATGCATTTGCTCAGTACGGGGCTGTGCTGAAGCTTAATGTGGGGTGTGAATCTCTGTGCTTTGACACGTTCTCAGCAGATAAATTACTGTTGGCCCAACTTGGAACACACAGTATGATTTTTAAAACTGTGAAAAGTATTAGTATATACAATGAAAATAAAATCATACTTATTTGGTGACATCATGGGGCTCTCAGGAGGGGTTTGGGAACCACAAAGACCACAGATATACAGAAACTATGAACAAAACACTAGCTCCTCTGTGAGCCTAAATTTAACATAAACACAGGTCCCTATCTACACAAAAAATTAATAACACAGACGTACACAACAAACACACTGGCCAAAAATTCAAGTCCGTTATCCAAGAGCCAAGTTTAAAGTCCTTTACCATGAGCGGTTTTGTTTCGCTCTCTCTGTCACTCTTCATATCCCAGGCTCTCCTCTCTGCCTCTCCACATGAGGAAGCCTGGCACTAACTGTCTTACGGAGGGGAGAGTCAGTCACAGGGGAAACGGCGGTCAGGAGTGCCCCCACCCCCGGTAATGTTCCTTTCCCGGGGTCCACAAACGATATGAAGGCCTGTATCCTGCTGTATCCAAGGCCATGCTTTTATGGCACACCTCCAAAATCTCAACCACTCATCGTGCGTATCTGCAGTCCTTTATGTCAAACAAATGCTGATTGGTTGAGCAGGGAAGTATATCCAATAGTATTATGGACTTAAATCCATTCGATCACTTTTTGTCTTATGACGTCCAGCCCACTGCCATTTTAATATTTCAATTTTTTCAGTGATGTAATGTATTTTGGTTTGTTCTTATTTTTCAACATTTTCTTGTTATTTCAAGCATTCATCTTTCCATTCCATATATAGAGAATACACTGTAATTTGTTTTGTATATCGTATATTTTAGAAGAATTATATTTTTCATTGTTATTTTATTTCAGTTACATTTTTTACTAATTATTTATCTGAATTATCAAAGATTCTGACAACGTGACCCCCCCATGGGGTCGTTATCGAAAGATTACAAAAAAGAAAATCAAATGCTTATTCATGAAGAATATATAATAGTATGCATTGATCATTTTTTCAACACAGAATGGTGTTTTAATAGCTACTGTATAAGCCTGAGTGATATTAATTCCGGATTATTTGTCAGAATTATCAGAGGCTTTTAATAAAACGTGACATCCCCATGGAATCTTTATTGTAAGATTAGAAAATGGAAAAACAAATACATATTCATGAAGAATAAATAATAATATGCACTGATGCCGTTTTCAACAAAGAATGGTGTTTTATTTTAATAGCTACTGTATAAGCCCCAATGATATTAATTCCGGATTGCACTTTAAGAGGATTTACTCTCTTTTTTCATGATTGTTAAAGTTAACATTTTATAACTCTTATAATCAATGAGCAGGGAGGCTAATCTATTTGTTTCTTTTATCAAAGAGGCTCTTTTGCCTTTAATCTGTCTGTTTATATGCAAGCACCAAACCCGCATGTGCCAGGTCACATTTGCACTAAGAAGAAATAATCCTTCACACCTACTTAGCTTTTTTATGGTAATAGATTGGGTGATATGTTTGAAAACCAAAGCAAATTCATATGCACATCTTTACTAGAAAACTGCCTTGGAGAACTAAGGGGATTTGTTTTGAAAACGTAGGTAACCTTTTCCCTAAAACATCAGACATTGATCTTATTAACACAGGTTTGTGTGAAAATGTTTGGATATTGATATACCTACTGTTATACACATTGATGTATAATACTGGTGTGTAATGAAGAAACATTACAGCTTATACAGTTTTGGACAAATGTTTGCACATTAAAAAGGAAAACATTGGCAATAACATGCTGATTCACATACACAATCATTAAAGAGAGTAATAAGTAACATATATATAAAAAATCCCTCCCCCCCACACCCTACTACAGTATGTGCCAGACACGGCTTACACCATTTCTCCACCGTAATAGAATTTCATCCACTGGGACCAGGGAGCGCTGCCAGTCCATACTGATGTTAGATTTACCATTTCTGCGAGATTGCTGTCATGCATCACTCTTTGAAATTGATGAACTATATCCCTCTCAATTTAACCTCTCCTCCATTTTTTAAATCACTGGGATTCAGTAGGGTCTTAAAGGTGAGTCGAGGATGGCACAGGTGTTACACCAACAGGGTTATAAAAATGTTTATTGTTTTCTCTCCGTCTCTGTCTCATAAATTACAATACTTTAATAATCTGAAGGTAACGGGGAGAGACAGTGAGTCTGACGGTGTCAAGTCACATACCCGTCTGTAAAGTTCTCCGCAGAGTGTCATGTGAATGTGATAAGAGGATTATCAAGTCTGATATGCCCAGATAAATGTACCTCTTAAAATGAATATATATTATGTGTTTAATATATACATTTAAAGGTCAGCACAGAGAGGAAGGCTGGAACTGTGTTAAAAAAATATTTATTGTATTTCTTTGTCTCTGTGTCATAAATTATAATAGTTTAACGACAGATCAGCTCTCGCTCACAGTGTCAGTTTCTAAGAGGTGTGAAACATAATGCTAGTTTGCTGTTGTATCACTGTTTAGGGATTTCATTCCTGTTCTAATTGAGGCAACCATGGTAAGTGTAACTGATACATTTGGATTTGCTTCTCACTAATTACTGTCAAAGGGAAGGCTGGATTTATAATGTGCGGCCTGTTGGAACTGTATTGCGTTAGGAAACCATTTTTGTCACCGATTAATTTGATACTTTTGCTCTGTTGCAGCAGTGTTGTAGTCGAGGGCATATGCAGGAATATGCCATACGTCCACTTAATTTGAAGGGAAATTTTGCTTATGCTCAAGTATCTTTGTGTATACTCCTATAATTCCTAAAATGAATTATGTAATTCGTCCGCAATTCCCTGGTCAACAAACCAACCTCATCCCCAACCCTCCCCCAAAATTAGAGTATATACCCACTACTTCAGTCACTAAAAAGAGCATCAGAAACAAAACGAGAGGAGGCCATTCGACCCATCATGCTCGTTTAGTGTCCATTAATAACTAAGTGATCCAAGGATCCTATCTAATCTATTTTTAAATGTTCCCAAATTGTCTCTTCAGCCACATCACTGAGGAGTTTGTTCAGATTGTGACGCCTCTCTGTGTGAAGACGTGTCTCCTGTTTTCTTTCATGATTTTGAAGACTTGAATCAAGTCCCCACGTAGTCTCCTCTGTTCCAGGGTGAAAAGGTTCAGTTCCTCAGTCTCTCAGTAGGACATTCCCTTCAGACCTGGAATAAGTGTGGTTGCTCTCCTCTGAACTTCCTCTAGAGCAGCAATATCTTTCTTGAAGTGTGGAGTCCAGACCTGTACACAGTATTGCAGAACTGTACACCACTGCAGAACTGGTTGCTGATTCAATGAGAATATGTCAGAAAAAAGGATCAGAGTCTTCCTCATGTGTAGTTATTTAGTTTATTAGATCTGTTTATACTATAATCTTTCTCTCATTTCACTAAAGTTGTATTTGTAAATTAACTGCATATTCTCGCAGCCTTGAAGGTTCTGAATCACAGTCTTGTAAGAAGCATTACCCTACATTACAATATTTGAAACTTAATTGTAGAACATTGCTTATGGTGATGGAGGGAGGGGGGCCAGTAGAAATTACTGTGTAGGTATTTTTAATAATCTCTTAGTGAAATGTAACAGCTAATGTAATAAATCTGCTTATTGTAAGATCATTAGCAGTGTCCTTAATAAAGATTAAACCTTTTTGCATATGATAAGCCTATTAAAAATACTGTGTGTTTTTATTGTTTATGAATAAATAAAGTGTAAAATAAATTACTGTATCCATGTTTCTGATGGTAGTGCTGGTGATTACTGATATGTGTGTGGGGACGGGGCAATAACATTGAATAGAGAAATGCTGATAGGAAAGTGAAATATAAAACTTTGTACCTGGTCAATTAAAGCTAGGTATTTTAAATATATATATAAAAAAGCATTCTGGAAAGTGACTTTTCTGACAGCAATATGTCAAGTGCTGTGCAAAAATAATAAAAGCCACGTCATAAAAGCACAATAAAATGGATAAAAACAACATAAATCATTATTGATGGCTTTGTTTTGATGAAAGCAAACATGTCTTGGGGCTATACCAAATTCAATTAAAAATTGCAGAGATAGAATTGCACAAATAATCAGCAAAGGTCATGTCAATGCTTCAGAATTCAGTCGAACTGACAGTTCTTCGAAATGATAAAACAGTCGAGAAACAATTTGATTATCCACTCCCATGAAACAGCAGCGATGTACCGAAGCTGTTGGTTTTGTATTTGGGCATTGAACAATAATTAATACAATAACATACAATCAGGAGAAGAGATCTGTTACTTAATTTTGACCTGGTATGCTCAATACTAATGTAAATTATACAGGAATCAAAAACACAGTTGTTATGAGGAGAATTAACTCAAAATTTAAAACATTAATTTAAATAAAACTTAATAATAACAAAATAATTACTGATTCCTGCTCTATCAAATACACTTCTAGGAGCAGAGATAGTCAAGATATCAAAAGATGTTGTTGTTGTTTTTTCTTGGCAGGTGGCATTGTCCCAAAGACAATTAGATGCAGAAGTGTAGTGTAGCGACACAATAGACCAACAACAATATAATAACATACCTGCTGAATGAATGATTCTCTCCATATATTAGGAAACACATACATCATGACTACAATACAATTTGACCTTTATAATGCTAACATTTCACACAGAGTTGATATACATATATGTTTTTTTACAGCAGAACCATAGACCAGCCATTCAGTCTCATTAGAAGTATAGTTTCCGAGTGTACCCTACAGTCTGTACCCATTTTTGTTCTTCATTCGTGTCTGAACAAACCCATTGCTCTTTAAATGAGAGCTAGTTTGATGTAAATCAGAATAAATTGTACTACTGTCATCACTCTATGTGTTCAGTTTGACAAAATTATTAAAACCTCATAGAAACAAGTGGAAAGTGTATGGCTATAAAGGTTTGCTGTAAAATATCCCAAATATATATACAACAATACTGATAAATTACACACCGTATTGTGATTGATACCAAGTGCTCTCAGAGACCAGGACAGACTTGAGCTGAACTGCAGGTAATAACACAAATCTTTGATCTTTTATTTGTGAAGGTTCCCAACCAGTGTCTCCCAGCACTGCGGCCGTGGTTTCTCATTCAGACTGAGTAGAGAAACTGCAGTATGTATTCATTGCCTTTGCTGAAATCTATTGACCTTGATTTCCTCTCATTAATTATTTTAAATAAAACTCAACTGATGGAAACTGGCGAGTCCAGGTTTAAATGAAAGCCAAATATGCAGACGCTCACTTGGAGATTAGTCGGAGGTTTGTACTTGAGTTGCAGGCTGCTAAGCAATTCGTTGTGTCAATACTGGCAGGCAAGACACTATTTTGGTCTATATTGTGAAATTATTCAGTGTGACAGGTCTAGGAGAAATCACAGAAGTCATTAGCAGTTTGTCAAGATTCGACTTTAATGAAACAACCCATGTAATGTAATTTATTCTGACTAATAACATATATACGTTTTTGTGTATATAATGTATAGATACTTTGTTCTGGATTTTTTAATAGACATGAATGTGAACAAAAGATATCTATAGGAAACAGATGTTCATAGTGGTACAGAAGAAACGCTGGATTTACAATGAGGAAGAGACATGGTGATTCATTCCTGTCCATCAGTGCATATCATATCATTAAGTTTAATAATTTGCTATTTGAAACAAAGTATGCGATTTTACTCATTAAAAGCTCTCGCACTACATTATAGGTGTTGCTTAATTGGGGTGTATATTTTCACAGTCGAATTTCTAATTCATACATGGCTTTAATGTCACTTGTAATGCGTCCCCCCTCTCATTAGTGTGAATGAGTGCTTTTTAGTTTTCCTGCTAATTTAAATATATTTGATTCATAAAATGTTAACGGGTCATTAAAGGCAATTTAAAAGTTCATAATGAGCCCATATTGAACCCATTGTACCTCGTGAAAAATCAGGATTTTATTTTTTTGGGGGTAGTTTGAGTTTAAAATATTTATGCCGTAGTGGGGAAACTTGCAGATCCTTCATGTCATTGTGGAAAATGTATAAATGCTATAATAGATATGTGACATGTATACATCACATCTTCTTAATTAAGGGTTGTGTGAATTAAGTTGAAATGCAACTGGATTTAAACCAGTTTTGTGCTGTACTATGATACTTGTTGAGCTATGCGACTTGAAACAACAAAATTGTAATTCCGTTTTAAGATCCTTGAAAATATCCGTATGGTGATTCGTGAGAAAAAACGAAAACATGATGGATCTAAAAACGATTTTCCTATCATCAGATAAATGTATTCTATATATAATATCCCTGTAGCAGTTCTAAGACATAAGAAAAACTGCATCCTGGTGTTTGTGCACATTCTTTTTCCACATGTAGTTAGATGGAATATGTTTACGACTAGAAGAATTGTCAGAAAGGAGTTTTGGACATTAGATACTTCATGAGGTGAGAAAATTAATGTCAAGATTAGTGTGGCCCTCAGGCCCCGAGACTCAATCTAGCAATCCTCTTCATGTCCCGCCACACTCGCTCAAACCCCATCGTAAACCCTTTTTTTAAACAAACAAACAAAACACCTATCTGGAGTAATTTCATGTTTTCATGCACCAGTCAACTATTGTAATGTAATAGAGGTCAAGAAATGCATTCATGGGTGGATTAGTGCAACAATCTTAACAAATTTAAAAAAATAGTTGAAGTGGAGAATGCTGGGTAAACATTACATATTGTCAACATCATTTATCATCTGGAGCACAATAAACCTGTGGGCCCGAGCTCTAGTTCTGATTGTAGTACAACATATTGTGCGGATGCTATGCTGTTGTTGTTTTGAATTTGAATAATCTGGAGGCGAAGTCGGATTAATCCAGTTGAATGAGAAACAACAACAGAGACCCCCTGTGTTGTTCAATCGTACTTTCAGGAGGTAATTAACTGGTACCTGCTGGACAAAATCTAATAATACCGATTTTTTCTGTACAATGTCAAAATTATTATAATAAAATTGACAGCTTTAACTACACTGCTCCCAGTATGATCAACCACTGAATAAACCTGCTTAATATATGGAAAATTACATAATCTAAAAACTTATCTGTATGATGTATGAATTGCAAAACAAGGAACATTTTGACTTTGCAATTCTACTTAAATATGTGAATAAATCTGAAATCCGTAAGTTTTTGCGGTTAGTTCAATCGCGTATTTCTGGAGCGCACCACGACTTATTGTAATAGACTGACCTGGTACAAATATAACCTTAAGCAGTAATAACTGGAAAGAACAGCTACTCCTTGCAATTTAAACCATATTTTCACTTTCAGTAAGTACATCTATGATGGCGCAGGAGAGGAGATGCTATCATGCCTGAAGCAATCTATGATACAGTCATATGTCACAAATAGGTGTCAACTCTTATTAGATTGTAAGAAAAAAAAACTTATCAGACACAACATAGTTTCAGGTGTCCTAACAATTCCATTTTCAACGATGGCACCGAATGTCACCCTCTCAACTCGGAACATAACTGTTTAAGAATGACGCTTATCTTTCTTTTCTCCCTTTTTCTTTCTTTTTAGAGGGTGGTGTGTAAATGAAACTTAAACAGACAAGTCTTTCTTCCAGAGAAAGAACTAGTCGTATCTCATGTTTTTGTTAATATTATACATTATTGACTTTAAATGTCAGTTTATTCTTTGTGCAAGTTATTATTTATTATATAGACTGTACATAGCTTAACTTTACATTATTATTATTATTATTATTATTATTATTATTATTATTATTATTATTATGGTAGCACTACTGTGTCATTAATACATTGTGAAAATAGTTTATAAACCAGTTATGAACCATAAATAATTCCATTAATAAATTATTAATAAACCTGTATAAGAAAAGGAAATTAAACAAAACTGTTTTACAAGCTGCCACAACACTAGTTTCAAATCTTTATTATAAATGATAAATCATATATTACAAAGGGTTTTTGAACACTTATACATTGATTAATTACTGTTTTAAAAACTGTTTACCCATAATAATGTGGTAATATAAAGTGTTACCATTATGATGATGATGATGGTTTTTATTTGTGGTGAAAGTATTTTAATTACATTATTACATTATTTGTAATTTAGCAGACGTTCTTATAATTGGTGTTCAGTGCACACATTACTGAAACTTTGAACTGAATCTCAACTTATTCAGTGAAATTCTATGTAACTAAGTTCCTTTGGTTTGCATTGATCAACCTTTGGGACCATCGATGACATTTATGTCTTATGAGACAACACCCATCTCATGATAAATCTCTGCCTCTGGTCACTGACTCAGCAAATTTGAACAGTTTTCTATCCTGATTCTGCTGAAAAGCCTTCAATAATTTCAAATAATGAATACTGGCCTTTAACCTTGTATGTAACCTGCAAAAAATCAGCCAAAAAAAGTAATAATAAAACATACAGTTAAACAGAACAAACAACCTGTTTCAGCTGAAGATATTTCCTTTGGATGGTTAAAAAAAAGATAGGAGGACACCTGTTAATTAATAACAGATAATCCTTTTATTTAATACTGAAACCCCAGATGGCCGTGTCATTATATCCTGTCACATGATAGAAGTCTTTCAAGGGGTGAAAGGCGTTTTCACAGGACTTCGTGGTCAGACACACTGAAGGCTTGAGCTGGCAGATTACAAATCATCACCTCTTTCAAATTGTGTGAAGGGCAACCTGTGTCCCATCAGTTCACTGTTCACTGTGTGTTAGATTGAGTATCAAATGAGTGCAAAAGATCTGGGGAACGTAACTGTCAAAAAAAAGTAAAATAATCTGAACCCATTTTTCCACACAACAAAGCTTTATTTACTTAATCTATGCTTTATATATATAGTAAAGCACAGACTCAGAGAAAGCAACTCTGATCTATAAATAGGGTCTGATGATGTAAATGGAATATTTTCTGCTCGGGAGTGGGTTGAATTCCAATGTTTATGAAAATTATAACGCAGACAAATGACTTGGTTGTGTTGAAAACGATACGGCCGATGATTGGTTTTGGTTTTGTAGCCAGTCGATTATTACATTATGTCTCCGGTACTTTATTTGATTAAATAGATGCAGGCACTTAGATTCTCCTAAATGAATTGTTCAGTGAGTAACCGACCTCACTAAAATTGAAATAATTTAAACCATTATGAATTTAGTAATTTCAAACTTGTTAATTAGATAACTATAACAGCACACAGCAGGATTGCAAATTAAGGTTGAAGAGACAAGGCAGATTTTAACTTGGTTAGATTAATTGCAAAACAGTATTATGGAATAAGCTTTCAAACTTTCACTCTTAATGTTGTTTCAATATCTGGAGGGATTCCTCACAGAAGGGTCCGTCTGACACACCCTTCCCAGGCAAAGTTACCAATTACCAAGTCTGAAGACAAAAGATGGATTTTTATCTTTCTTTTTTGATGTCACTTGATGTTTTCAGTATTTCTTTGCTATTGCTTCTTCTCAGTCCAGGATGTAAATCTGACTTTAAATCAAAGAAAACATTGTTATCATGAGGAACGACAGAAATATGAAAACATAATGAATCTGCTATGTTGAACTCATCCATGTATTTCTTAAAAAAACACATCGACGTGGTCACAAATTGCAGCATCCCTCTGTTTGTCATAAAGTCGAAACACTCTGCATGCATGTATTATTGTAATTGCGGTTGCTGTCCTCCACATTAATAACTGCGGTGTTCACAACAACCTTGAGGCCTAGAGGTGATGAATAGTAAATTATAGTACAATGCGCTGTTACTACAGTACAGCATTGTAGCTCATTTATTGTAGTGTAGCTTTTTGAATAACTTATTGTTCACCCTTGTGTTTTGTATTGAAAATAATTCTAACACGTCTATTTAAATGGTGGGTTTCTAAAGCATTTATTTCAGTGATGTGTTTTCTACAAAACTATATATAATTGTTGACAAGTTGGGATATTGAAAGCTTTGGCTGGGAACCGAGGGGCTAACATATGGCTTCCAACGGACATTTACAACCTAACTACTGTTTTCCTAACTACTTGGATCATTACAAGTTTACACATAGCAGTTTGAATTACTTGCTGTTAGACATTATGGTGCAAAAAGCTTTGAAATAATCACCATGTCTTGAACCGAGGGCGAAAAAACAGACAGACCTCAAGACACCATCATTTGCAATGCCAACATGAAATTATGTTTTAACTCAGCTTCCTCAAATAATGAAGAGGAAATTGTCTCATTTTAATTTCCATGTCTCTTCCTGAAGTGTGATTTTTTTATATTTTTTATTACAGCACCGTTTTGTACTTTTTCATAATCATCAAGTGCTGTTATCAATACCAAATCGAAATCTCAAGGGTGCTTGTGATGAAGACCTTCGGAAAATTAACTTTGCTTCTTTTTATCAGCACACGGACAGTTGTAATTTTGCTGAAGTTGCATGCTGTTCTCTGAGATGTTTCTTTTTAATTAAGGTAACTCTACTGCTGCTAGTTAATGGGCTGTAGGTTGTAAAAGGCTGTAAAAGGTCTGGGTTTTGGGTATTTTAAACTTGTATCTGAAGTGCTCAATGAACACAGTAAAAACTATTGAATTTGATTTGTAGAAGGTTTCTTTGTGGCGAATAATGAATGATTCACACTTGAGTTTCCTTTTTTCAAACTGAATCAGTAACCAAAAATGGAAAGTCTCAACACTGGATATTTTCTCTTATAAAAGCACATTTCTGTTGCCATATTTACATTATTGATATTTATTATAGTTACACATATATAAACTATACTGGGCCGATGTCGATTGTAAATTATACATGGTTTGCTTTGGGAATTATATCCTATTGCAACCACAAATATACCTTGTTGTAGATATTAAATGGTCTTCTGTTTTTCAAATTCTGTTTGAATCAGACATTAGGGAATATAACGAGGTGCCCCTATGCTGGAATGCTAACGAGATCAATAAATAAAAAAATATGGAAGGTTTTGTCAACATGTTCCTCAATATAACATATATAAAATGTGTTCGTAGTTTTTAAAGCCTTGAGGCAAAACAAACTTTTTTCACAGTTATTTCACCTAATGAGCTCCCAGTATATCACTCATAATCTGCTGAGAAGCTGATCACTTATGGCTAAAATAATTGGAATCAGCACTTAGCATTTATCCTACATGAATACCAATACACAACCTATAAACCCGAGACTCTACCGTAACAAGAACGATCCACTCAGTCAATCAGAGATCAGTCTATTATATCCTCAAACTACACGATACAAAAGCTTCCTCTACGTGGCTGGTCGGTTTATCCGAAACATCAATGTAAAAAAGTTGTAATGTCACTGTAGAATCTACTCTTCATTTGTTTCTTGTTCTACAGTCAGTGTGGAGGTGGATATGTGTGTGAGCTTCTTCTCAGACCGAGGGACGGGATAAGGGCCACACACCCGCAGGTGTATATGTCATGAAAACTGGTAGAAAAGGAAAACAGGTAGAAGGGAAAGCTGAATGCTGAGAAGTTCTCCAGGAACTAAGATGTCCACCCTGTTTTAAATTACTACAGTGAGGGAAAAAAGTATTTGATCCCCTGCTGATTTTGTACGTTTGCCCACTGAAAAAGAAATGATCAGTCTATAATTTTAATGGTAGGTGTATTTTAACAGTGAGAGACAGAATAACAAAAAAAAATCCAGAAAAATTATAAATTATAAATTGATTTGCATGTATCTGGTGTCACTAATCCTGTTGAAGATATTCCACTCTATTTATTAATGTTTCCACTGCTAACATCTTAACTGATTGTGAGCAGTTTATTTCATAACTCTCTATGATTTCACTGGCACACTTAGATGTCTTTCAGAATCAGTGTCCATGTACTACAGTGACAAACAGGAGTTTTTTGTTGTAAAGCTGAAAAAAAGACGTTCTCTGCATAATAAAAACAATGACAAAATATGACTTTTACCAAGATAACATGTTTTATATTATACATCCCTGTGGGTTTCTGCCTTCTGTCATATGTTGTTATACTGAGGTGATTTGTTTATTTTTCACAATATGATAACTTAGCGAGAGAGAAACCTCTGCCCTGCAAAAAGGATGGAAAGACTGGATATGAAACAATGTTCTCGTACACAAAATGAGCCCTGAATGAAATGAAGTGTGGATGAACCAAACGAGATAAGCCAAACATCGAGGCTAGGCGAGCAATATGTGTCCTGTGATTAACTACATCAAACGCAGTTTTCATAGTCACAAGGGGAGTCATTTTCAAAGACGGAGTACCACTGACCAAAAAGATTACAATTGCATTTACTGTTACATTGGTATTTGCTAAATGTGAATTTCTTGCATCTGTTTTTTTAATCTGCTAACTCCACTAACTTAATGGTCGCTTTGGGAAACACTCAGGCAATGTAGTTAATAAAAACCCCCAGGAGTGGGAAAGGGGCCAGCACACAGGCACACTTCCACAGAGTGAAGACTGAAACAATAAATTCTCAATTGCACGTCTTGCGGTGCAATCAGAAGGAAATGCCTCCTAATCAGGTGAACCACACGCATGAATGAGTGAGCATCTATTTATACAGCCCTGCTCATCAGAACTAACAATCCCAAGCTTCCTTGTAACTGTGCTTCTGTGCAAGCAAAGCAGCACTGAATAATCTCTTCTTAGGTGCATGAGCAGACAACACAAGATGGCTTGGACAGGAGAAGTTCGGCAGAGAATGGCATGGGAAATAGTCTCCAGTCAAAGAAGTTGGTCAAATGTATTGGATGGAAGGCACCGGCAACATACATCTCTTAACTGATGTTTTTTTTGCTTTTTTTCTCTGTCCCAACAAACACCTGAAGTTAACCCTTGATATTTTAGGTTGCGTGTGTAACCCTGGTTATCTGAAAGGGAGCTGAGGGACCTGAACCTTTTCACCCTGGAACACACACGCACCTGGGGACACAAATGGAAATTGGGCTCCAAGGCATTCAAGACAGAAAACAGGAGACACTTCTTCACACAGAGAGGCATCACAATCTGAACAAACTCCCCAGCGATGTGGCTGAAGCGACAATTTGGGAACATTCAAAAACAGATTGGATAGGATCCTTTGATCACTTAGTTATTAATGGACAACAAACGAGCACGATGGGGCGAATGGCCTCCTCTCATTTGGACACTTTCTTATTGTGACAGATACTTCAATGACACGTTATCAACATTGTTCCCAGAAACTGTTAGAGGGAAGAAAATGCTAGAGGCAAGTTCAGGCAAAGCATTTAAAAGTCTTGAAGTATGGTCGTCACTTTGCAAACAGGGTCTTTGGCAAGTAAGGAAGACAGATGAAGCAGAATATGGGGAGGATGGTTTCTGCAAGAAATCACTCACATCCAGCAAAAGCTTCTGCTGATACAGAAATCCAGTTCTAATGGTCTGGCTTGATCTTGGATTTTCAATGTCACACCTCGCCTATAACATCACTAGAACATTTCATTTAGCTGTTTTACAATTTAAATGAGGAACCTCATAATGGTGATTGACTGCTTTTCATGTTGCCAGCTTGGTTGGAGTTTGAGCCAACTAAAATTCCTGCTAACTTCTCAAAATATACCTTGTAAATAGACTCATTTTTGCAAGCTGTGTAGCTTGTCAGATTTGACCTGATTAAATGTGCAAGATATTCACATTTGATTTTGTACGAGCTGACAAATACTCAGTGTTCATGTGAGTCTATGATAGGGTTACACTCTTTGTGCGGAAACATGTTGGATTCTAATTTAAAATATATTGAATTTTGCCTTTGGAAATTAACATTTAACCATAAGCAGTGGCTATGTCTACATTGTAGCAGCGACTAGACCGTAATTACTGCAAACCTCCAGCAGGGATGAATCTGTAACAGTTTCTATGACCAGATGAAGCCTTTGTAATATTAAATTATGCTCTGGCCTCTGCAGTTAACAGTAATGCCTGAAATAAATTAGTTTTTCTGATCTGCTCAGCAATATCCCGAGTGTATCAAGGATGGTCCACTACCTAAAGGACATTCAGCCCACAGAGTTCCACTTCTTTCAGCAAAACCCTCTCTTCCACAGATGCAGATTTCCCATATAAGAACATTAAGTGTCCAATCGAGAGGAGGTCATTTGCCCCATCGTGCTCGTTTGGTGTCCTTTAATAACTAAGTGATCAAGGATCCTATCCAGTCTGTTTTTGAATGTTCCCAAGTTGTCTCTTCAGCCACATCGCTGGGGAGTTTGTTCAGATTGTGACGCCTCTCTGTGTGAAGAAGTGTCTCCTGTTTTCTGTCTTGAATGCCTTGAAGCCCAATTTCCATTTGTGTCCCCGGGTGCGTGTGTCCCTGCTGATCTGGAAAAGCTCCTCTGGTTTGATGTGGTCGATGCCTTTCATGATTTTGAAGACTTGAATCAAGTCCCCACATAGTCTCCTCTGTTCCAGGGTGAAAAGGTTCAGGTCCCTCTTCTCAATTACTTCTCACAAGCTATTGACACAGCAAAAACTGTCCCTTTCTGCTCTGTCAAAAGAAGCGGATCAATTTATTTGCATACTAACTTTTATTGGTTTCTTGACACTTGACAGTGATTTATCATCACTTCTAAATGAAAGCAGATCACGGCCGTGACGTTATTTATTGTGACGGTAGGTTTATGAATGAAAAAAAAAAGTCACAGTGTTATATATTAATAACCCCGTAGGTTTTAGATAATTTTAAAGAGCTAATATTGATTATCAAAGCAATTTTCCAATAATAATCCTACAAACAAATTTCGAGTCCTTCAGTGACATTGCTTGACCTAGTTTGTGTATCTCCTCTGAGAAGGTT
Organism: Amia ocellicauda; assembly: GCF_036373705.1. Classification (NCBI taxonomy): domain Eukaryota; kingdom Metazoa; phylum Chordata; class Actinopteri; order Amiiformes; family Amiidae; genus Amia; species Amia ocellicauda. The sequence goes on along the minus strand of NC_089864.1, from coordinate 7,242,057 downwards.
TTAGTAAACGGCATCAAACAATGTCAAGGTACCAGCCAGTGCTTTGAATATGCATTGAATTGATGTGTTCGTTGTCTTTGAAAACCAAATTTTGCCTGAAAGCTCTCCTTGGAGATATCATAACCTTTTCTCCCGTTTTATTTTTTTTCTGAAAGAGCACAACAAGTAAGAAACAATTTCCATTTAGAAGTATTTCATTCTCTGAGGTTCATTATCTCTTACAGTAATGCAACCCTTTGTGGCACATTGTGTGAGAGAAATGTACTGTTCATAGCTTCATGAGAGGGCGTGATGAGAGCTATAAAAACACTTAAAGAAAGTACTCATGGCAGACATTACAGTATTTCTAATCTCACATTTATGAATAATGCCTTTTTGGGTTTCTCTTTTTTCATGGAATCATTTACCCCCAGGGTCTCCATTAGTAAGATGTGTGTGTGTCCAGCGAATGGTTTTTAGAAATGGGAGCTTCTGCATGTTTTCAACAATCACAAGTCGCTCAACGGACGTCCTTTACTGTTAATCACATTGGAGGGCATTTAAAGTCACACTTTTGGTCAAGGGTCTCGAGCTTGTGTGTTTGGTCTCCCTGGTGTCCATGTTCCTTGTCTGTGTCTATTTCAGCTTCAATCCTACCTTTAAAAAACCGATTATGTTACTGTAGCCCCCAGCTGCCTGACAATGTCCCTGCTGTCACTGTACCACAGGTATTGGTCAAGCAGTAAACACACTTTGAAAGGTGAGAGAAACCATTAAAATCAAGTGGTCAGAACAATTTATTCATAAAATTCCTCCAGCCTTAGGTAAATGGTTAATATCTCACTTGTCCGTTATGTAGTGAGCAACCACATGAGTTTTGCACTTCAATAATGAATGAACAAAGTCTCTTCTTACTTAGAAAGCACTTGCAGTCATGTGACTTCAACTGACTATTTCCTTTCTGTGATCTTTGATTTCTACACAAAAAAGGCTGTAACTGTGATTTTAAATGTCTGAAATAGTTTTAGTTTTATTATTCATTTTTTATCGCCACATAAAAATGGCCATATCCATAAAAATTCCAGACTGATAAACACATCGGATATAACTGACTCCATTTTATTTAATGCCGTTGATGCAGAGAGCTTTTTTTTATATCTGAGAATTTGTAGATCACTATATTAAATCACAAATAGCTTTCTGCTGCGTTTTTCATAAGAACATAAGAAAGTTTACAATCGAGAGGAGGTCATTCGACCCATAGTGCTCGTTTGGTGTCCATTAACAACTATGTGATCCAAGGATCCTATCCAGTCTGTTTTTAAATGTTCCCAAATTGTCTCTTCAGCCACATCGCTGGGGAGTTTGTTCAGATTGTGACGCCTCTCTGTGTGAAGAAGTGTCTCCTGTTTTCTGTCTTGAATGCCTTGAAGCCCAATTTCCATTTATGTCCCCGGGTGCGTGTGTCCCTGCTGATCTGGAAAAGCTCCTCTGGTTTGATGTGGTCGATGCCTTTCATGATTTTGAAGACTTGGATCAAGTCCCCACGTAGTCTCCTCTGTTCCAGGGTGAAAAGGTTCAGGTCCTCAGTCTCTCAGTAGGAGATTCCCTTCAGACCTGGAATAAGTCTGGTTGCTCTCCTCTGAACTGCCTCTAGAGCAGCGATATCTTTCTTGAAGTGTGGAGCCCAGAACTGTCCACAGTATCCAGATGAGCTCTAACTTGTGCATTGTACAGTCTGAACATTACTGCCCTTGTTCTCAATTCTACACTTTTGACAATATACCCTAACATCCTGTTTGCCTTTTTTTATTGCTTCCCCACATTGTCTGGATGGAGAAAGTGAGGAGTCCACACTGTTTTCGACACTGTCAGGATCCGTTAGCACATAAATCGACAGTCGCATAGGTAATTTGGTAATGAACGGAACTATGAGTCGCGTCAACTTGTTTCTACTGAGAGGAACATGGAAATAAACAAATAATCCAGAGTCAAACAGAAACATCCTTCCCATAAATAAAAGCCTGTTTCCCTTGTAAAGGTAAAACTCCAACAAGCATTGTATTGTAAACCACTTATGCACATCCATAAACAGTTGATATTCTTTATAAGCCACCATTGCTCCAGTTGGAGATCACAGTTGGACTCCCCCCAGCCCCCCCTCCTAAAGTACGACCGCAACATTAAGCTGATGCAGCCAATTCTTTATTTTCTTGGCACCTAATAAAGTTTAGTCTTTCTTTTCACTTCAACAACTCTGTAATTTTAGCTTTCTTCTCCACCATCTGTCAATTTATCTATCCTTCCTTGGTTTTCAGGTGGATGGAAAAACAGGATATAGGGAAGGGGAAGATGTGCCAGCAATCAATCTTTCACTGCTTCATCAAGATGGGCCCGCAGCATCAACAGCCTAATCCACAGGAAAGTGATTTCACCCCTCTGCGACCAGATAGATGGCTTTTACTTCTTAGAAACCAGTAATCCATTTTACAGTTATGACTCAAGATTATACCAATTTTAGATAGTCTTCTTATTTATTTCTTTATTTCCTTTATATATATATATATTTATTTCTTTATATATATATATTTAATCCTATAATCTTTATTGGCATTTTCTTGTGTCTACCTATACTCAGAACCTACTCAGAAATCTACAGCATCCCTCTACTGCGATAGAAATGTATCTAATCAATTTAAAGTACACAATGGAGATAACAAGAATTAATTTCAGTTTTACCACTGAACCTAAACACAGAACAAAGGAAGGTGAATGCTAATAACTAATTATTTTAAATTGTTTAATGCTAGAGGCTGCAATTCCTTTGTGTGAGTGTTTCAATTATATAGTAATATTAATCTATATGTTTATTATTGTGTTTTAGAATGGACAAGCATGTTGTTTAGGTCTACAGCACACAGATTTAAGTTATTTTCAAGAAAATTACCCAAACATGGATTATCTGTTGGCCTTGATGATTATGTGTGAAACGTCAATCTTCTCATTGAGATACATAAACAAATATTGATTGAATTGGGTTTGTTGTGTGGCCTGCAATGATATCAGTCAGAGTGGTGCATTTTTAAAGGAACTTGAACTAAGATAAGATAAACATATATACACACGGTTTGTTGTTCATATTACCTAGTTAGTACGGCATCCAATTTAAACTCGGGCATCTGGAGAAGCATCTGGATCAGGGATTTAAAAAACAGAGAGAGATTTGAATGTGTACAACTAAAAAGCGAAGTGTCTGGTCTGAATCCAGTGAAATCTGTTGAAGGTCTTGACAATAACAGAGAACATTTGCAACAGTCTCAGTACAGCTGCGGTCTATTGTTGTGCCCCATCTGTGACTCCGATCTCTAATGAATCCACTGCCACCTATTGTCAGATATCAGACATATATCAGTGCAGCCATGATTGTAATAAATGTAAATACCCTATACATATTGATAAGCCGTTTCGTGAAACTTAAACCGATTATAGTTGTAACTGACGGGTGGCTAATAAGGTTCCCCAATTCTTATAACTGCGTTCAACGAAAGCAGCCTAAGCACGTAAAAATGGAGATCTCTGACTCTGGAAATATAACTGAAGCCACAATGGAGCACAAATTGGGTTTTAAAGTAGGGCTCTTCACACATATAGGGTGAAGACTAAAGAAAACAAATTGGTGGCAAACACTTCGACTCGTCCGTCTGTCAAACCGTTTCTGGCCGGAGAGCGAGACAGTACCCCAGTGTTTAATCCCTGCAGCCATGCCTCACAGAACGGCATTAAAGGATGTAAATGAGAGGATGTCTTTTAGGCCATCATGCTGGTTTGGTTGCTAGAAGCCTAATGATCTAAAACCCTCGTCAAGCTGTTTTTGTTTATAAAAGGATCCCATGGTGTCGGCTTCAACAATGCAGCTCTGTCGTCCGTCTCTTGCAGACCCCCTCAGGTCTCCAGGTGAAAGACTGTCCCCTGTTTTCTGCCCTGAATGCTCCTCCACTCAGCTTCCACTTTGCGCTTCACCGTCCTTGTATCGCGGTCGGTCTGGAAGATATCCCCCGAGCTGACTCTGTCAAGACCTGTCGGGATCTTGAATACCTCGGCCGCGCAAACATGCACTCCTCGGCTCCACGCTGACTCGATTCTGTTCTTGTAGACTGTTAAAGTACGCCATATTTACAAGCGAGATAAAGCATGGGAAGGCAGTCAACAGGTGTCTTTGCTGAACCATGTTAGTCAGGAGGCTACACAACTCCGGGGAGTAGAGCCGTCTCTCTGTCACACTCTGTGCAATCAATGGCGGAAGAGCAACATACAATGACAGCTTTATATTCCACAACCAGATTCAGATTTCTGTTAATTACACCAGCTCAAATAAACAAGTGTATCTGTGTGTAGGTATGTAGGAATTCTGATAGGCCTAATGAGCATCTCAAAGGTAATCCCTCAGAAGTCATTAAAATACAACTTAAAACACAACGGAGTAAACAAAACAAACTGAAAAAAGTTCTCAGCTCACATTAATCATTGAGGATGTTTACCCAGTTATTGAACCACTTAATTTATAGGTGTTGGTCCATCTAAGGCTGCCATTGGACAGAAACTGGAAACTTCAAGTATTTCTAATGCAAAATTGTAAATGTCTTGCATCCCTGATTTTAGACTCGGTTTTGGTTGCATTTGCATGATATAATGGTGCAAAACATAACCAGTAGGTAGCATGAAAAACCCTGCTTCACTTCACATCACAGCAGTCACAGCTGACTGAATTTGGAGTTGTGTGGACTGATTATGTATTATAAAAGAAGGAATGTAGTATATTCCAATATATGTAATAACATATTTAAGATTTCTTACTTTACAATAACTTACATACTTAATTTCCATTTATAATATAACTATGAAATAGGATTATATTACATTTTGTTTGTGTTTTTCTAATTTTTTTTGTTTACTTTGACAATACATGTAAAATATCATTATGCCATTTTAACAAACTATGTGTAACAAATACCTTCGCGTGGGACAATTCATTATACAACTGCATGCTTTGTTCAGCTGATATAATTGAAAAAATAATTGCATTTTTCGCTTTAAATTAAATTTTAAAAATAAGAATATTCTTAATTTTTTACACAAAGCTGTGAAATTCTGCGATTCTGGCAAATAACTGTAATCTATAAATTAAATCACTGTAATTATTGGAATTTGCTTTACATACCTATTAAACATGTTTGAAAGTCAGTTCAAAACAGCCAAGAAAGTAACACACAAATTCCTGCTAAGTTGCCGATCTATTTACAATTCATTCTGTGACTTTATCTAAGTGCCTGTTGCTTTTCTAATTTTAAAAGCAGCATGAGTCTAAGTAATTTCCATAGCAAAAGCATTTTAAATTTATTATATTCCTGTGATTGAATTCTTTTCATAGGCAAGATATAATTAGGTTCAATTCACACACTGATTTTGTCTAAAGCCAACAAGATGCCCTTAAAGAAAGTATTCAGCGGGAGCAAGCCAGGGACAATAGTCATTAAGCACGCAGCCTGCGGGTCGCCTAACCTGGAGCCAGAGGGACCGTACTTCTTCAGCGTGATTTGATTGTCACCTATGGTCATTGTCCAGGGACTCCACACAACTGAGGGAAGTGAAATGATACGGTGTGGTAATGAAACAGAACATTGCTTTCTGTGCTCAATGAGAAAGATGCCCTTGTTTGCGTTATGTAAATTAAAACTTATTTTCCTCAACTTTTTTTAGTAGAAAGAGAAAATAAACAGTGGCTCTGTTTGTGAAGTATGACCTACTCAATGTTGAAAGGGTTCCTTTGCTTTGACCACAACTGTTTCATCAGAAAGGAGACACAATCGTTATGTGTAAAATGCAGAGTTTGCATACTTGTTGGTCGCTGTGGTTTTGTTTTTATTGAGGACAAATACAAACTTCAACCAATTTACCAGTTTGAAAACAGAAAATGCATTAATGACAAACAAAGAGCTGACATCAGACACTGGTATTGTAATTATATCAATTAATTAATTACTGTTAAATATTCTTTTAGGACTGCTTGCCTTATTTGAGTTTAAATCAGCAGCACATTTGATTGTTGGTTAGGAAAAGACTTTCCCAACCTATTCATGGTGAAATTGCCAATAAAAGTAGCAATTTCTACACTTTTACGCTTTGCATATCCAATGTGGTTAAAGTAAAGCCTCACCCTCAGTCGGATTTCAGTAGGACAGTCCCGGTCTTCCCATAATTTTCATAAAAACAGAACATGTCTTTGTTCTACCTCACATTTTTTCCAGAGGGAAATTGCTGACAGTGTCTGTGAATGATGTTGCTGGAATTCTTATTTTCTACCATAAAAATGTTTTCTTTTTTTGTTTTCTCTTGATGATGGCTTGTTGCTTCAGGCTGTTTTTTGCAAAAAGGTTATGGCTGACTGAAATTGTGTAACTTTGCAAAGATAAAGTGACTTTTAAGATGATTCCAAGTCTAGTTTCATTCTAAATTACTCGAATTTGGCATCACTCACATGTTTTTTTTTTTACACCTTAATCTGCTATTAAAACTTAAAATGTCGTTTTAAAAAAAGTGTGACATTGTTAGGCAGGGTCAAAACAGTTTACTGCAGGCAACCTTTCATGGATCAACGGCTTTATCATATATTAATTGCCCATGATAGCAGCCGCTTTCAATTCGGCTCCAAAATAATCAAATACGATGTCTGTCAAGACTACATAATTTTTTTACCCTTTAAGTGCACGTTGTTGCTGTCATCTTTATATAAATATTGTACAGCTCAACATCTCTCCAATGCTCTTCTCTCCTTAGTCACTTTGTTACTCTCCTCAAGCCTCACAATAATACAATTCTATCAGTGCGCTGTCGTTCAAAATGTCATCATGCCTAGTGGAAGTTATGGTGCCCTGCAGAAGCCTGAAAGCCAGCAGCTTTCTTTCCAAACCATGACAGACATGCCCACGAAAGCAGCCATCCCTGCACAGAACACGGCTGCAGTACCTTCTCTGTGTGTCCACATGTATGATCTTTAGTTTGTGGAGGACAGACGATCATAGGATCCTTGCTCATGCAGATAGCTACGTACGATGGAAACTTTCAGGAACACTTTTCTGTTCTTTGATATGCTTGGCTTCTTCTAGCCCAGTTATACAGTGGGGGAAAAAAGTATTTGATCCCCTGCTGATTTTGTACGTTTGCCCACTGACAAAGAAATGATCAGTCTATAATTTTAATGGTAGGTGTATTTTAACAGTGAGAGACAGAATAACAACAACAAAATCCAGAAAAACGCATTTCAAAAAAGTTATAAATTGATTTGCATGTTAATGAGGGAAATAAGTATTTGATCCCCTATCAATCAGCAAGATTTCTGGCTCCCAGGTGTCTTTTATACAGGTAACGAGCTGAGATCAGGAGCACTCTCTTAAAGGGAGTGCTCCTAATCTCAGCTCGTTACCTGTATAAAAGACACCTGTCCACAGAAGCAATCAATCAATCAGATTCCAAACTCTCCACCATGGCCAAGACCAAAGAGCTGTCCAAGGATGTCAGGGACAAGATTGTAGACCTACACAAGGCTGGAATGGGCTACAAGACCATCGCCAAGCAGCTTGGTGAGAAGGTGACAACAGTTGGTGCGATTATTCACAAATGGAAGAAACAAAATAACTGTCAGTCTCCCTCGGTCTGGGGCTCCATGCAAATCTCACCTCGTGGAGTTTCAATGATCATGAGAACGGTGAGGAATCAGCCCAGAACTACACGGGAGGATCTTGTTAATGATCTCAAGGCAGCTGGGACCATAGTCACCAAGAAAACAATTGGTAACACACTATGCCATGAAGAACTGAAATCCTGCAGCGCCCACAAGGTCCCCCTGCTCAAGAAAGCACATGTACAGGCCCGTCTGAAGTTTGCCAATGAACATCTGAATGATTCAGAGGAGAACTGGGTGAAAGTGTTGTGGTCAGATGAGACCAAAATCGAGCTCTTTGGTATCAACTCAACTCGCCGTGTTTGGAGGAGGAGGAATGACCCCAAGAACACCACCCCCACCGTCAAACATTACACTTTGGGGGTGTTTTTCGATGGACGGGGCCATGTACCGTCAAATCTTGGGTGAGAACCTCCTTCCCTCAGCCAGGGCATTGAAAATGGGTCGTGGATGGGTATTCCAGCATGACAATGACCCAAAACACACAGCCAAGGCAACAAAGGAGTGGCTCAAGAAGAAGCACATTAAGGTCCTGGAGTGGCCTAGCCAGTCTCCAGACCTTAATCCCATAGAAAATCTGTGGAGGGAGCTGAAGGTTCGAGTTGCCAAACGTCAGACTCGAAACCTTAATGACTTGGAGAGGATCTGCAAAGAGGAGTGGGACAAAATCCCTCCTGAGATGTGTGCAAACCTGGTGGCCAACTACAAGAAATGTCTGACCTCTGTGATTGCCAACAAGGGTTTTGCCACCAAGTACTAAGTCGAAGGGGTCAAATACTTATTTCCCTCATTAACATGCAAATCAATTTATAACTTTTTTGAAATGCATTTTTCTGGATTTTTTTGTTGGTATTCTGTCTCTTACTGTTAAAATACACCTACCATTAAAATTATAGACTGATCATTTCTTTGTCAGTGGGCAAACTTACAAAATCAGCAGGGGATCAAATACTTTTTCCCCCCACAGTACGTCTTCAACACAAGCTTCTCTATTATACATTCCTGGCACATAAAAGATTATGAGGCTTTCTAGAATGGATTCCATGCCTTGATATTTTAAGACATGCAACTGTTTTCTACTTATATACACCGTACCACCAACCGCCCCTCCTACCAATGCACACCAGGGACATAAATATATAATGGAAGCCATTGGGGGTACGGAACTTACCTGACATATTAAATCACAAACGTAAGAATGGGATTAAGAGTCTGACTTCCTCAATCAACTCAGATACAAAGGGCTTAGACGCACTGTGACAGATTTAACCACATTTAGGAAGCCTAACTCAACAAATATTTGAACTTCGCATTTGGAAGTCCCTAACGAACTTGCATACTAATTTAAAAGTCATCAAGTTAAACACACTCTCCAATATGGAGGCATTTAACGTTGGCTTTGACATTTCTGATATGGGGCACAGATATAAATGATCTGCTTATATGACGGGGAAATTGATGATTAAAAATGTATTTTTTTTTTTGTGTGTGTGTGAAAGCAACCCCCTGGGCACAGGTGAATTTGTTGCATTTGACATTTTAAGCCAAGGTTTTAAGGCTCAGTGAACTGAGGGAAAATGACATTTAATTACTGGTGTGCAGTCACGCAGTTCAGCTAATTATAATCCCTGGAGTTTAGTCATCATATCTAATTAACTTTTAGTTTCATGAAAGCTTAATGTGATAGCACAGCAATGCAGTGCACACTACACTTCAGGAGTATTGACAGGATTTAAAATTAATTCTAAAAGACAATTTTTCCACTCTGTGTCCCCACTGCCATCTGCTCTGCAACAATGCAGTTGTTTAAAACTATCAATGTTTCTCTCATTAGCCATTATAATTTTTCCAGTCAATGGTCTCAGTAATGATGGAAAAGGCAAGCACTGAAATAATTCTGCACAGTACCAGCTATAATAATCCATGTAAATGATACTTATGAAAAGTCTGATAACCAAATTAAATGAAGCATGGTGTTTTGTGCTTTACTTTTTTTCTCTCCTTCTTAATAATGGAAACAACTTGCCATTTATTGCATTGTAGCCTTTAAACACAATACGAATTGGACCACTTTAAAGCGAGATAAATGGTGATATTTTGACGTTTTAGTCAGCTGGAATGAAGATTGTGACAGGAATGCTGCTCTTGATGGTGGGATTTATGAACACATGCGTTTGATTTGATTTTGTTTTAGATTTTTTGAATAGAACAATTCAGAGCTGTTATTATTATTATACATGCCAATCACTAAAGCCTATTTAATCCATCTCAGCTGAAGCAAGGCAGCTACAATATTAGCAGTAACTATTGCATAGCAATTGATCTTAGACTACCAGTTTTTAAATCCAAAATATAAATAAATACTACCCAAGCTGCAAAAACAGTTTGCAAGAATACTGGAGGATATATTAAACCCTTTATATAAGTATTTGCAGCATATTTACATATATATACTTTAGCAAAGCGGTTACTCGTGTCAATGTGTTTAAAATGAGTTGTGTGTAAAGTTTGTACTTTGCAAAGTTGCCCTGGTAAAGCTGCGATGCTCTTCGAACCTGCAATGCTGATGTTAGCTATCGGGAAGCCAATCAATGCCGTGTCCTCCGGGAGCCAGGTATTCTCCAGAACAGACTATACTAATTGGTGATTGAAAATCTTTCCAGGCTCAGGACTGTTTAAAGGTCATTTGTTGTCATAAAATTGAATGTGCTGTTTTAAATACTAAACCACATTCCTGCAGCCACAGCACCTGTACTGGTCTCTCTCTTTTTTTCTTTAAAGGTTCCTCATCCTTTTGTTTCTAATGGCTTGTTAGTCTCCTACCCTGATCAGTAAAATCTCAATAAAATCTGTTTATTTTACTGTTGTAGCTAACCTGGCTGCTTTCAGTATAATATATTTAACCAACACATAAAAATGTTGTTAAAAATGAATTTGGAAGATGGACAATGCTTGAAAAATAAAGTCAATGTTTGCTTTGTTGTTGTTTTCTGTTGGTGTGTTTTCTTGTTACTCTTTACTGAATATTTGTTTAATATTATGATAAGCACTAAGGACATGGGTCGATACTTTCTAAGAGGATATAAACCTTACTTTACACTAAGCATTATATAACCCTGTAGAAATCTTCATTAGTAAAAGGAGTCATGTGACACCAGGTTCAGTGTTCATGTTTTTCATTTTCTTTTTTTTTTTTTTTTGGAAAATGATGAGAAAATTGTAATTTCAAAAATTTCCACATACCAGTGACTCATAATTGTTATTGTCTTAAGCCAATAACAACAGCTACAACAACATCGACACACGCCGAAAACAGGCTTTCATTTCATTTTCAGTTGAGGATATTAAAATAAACCACCTTTTGTCAACATGGGAAAGTTTCATTGTATTTTTAATTAAATGTCTCCCTTTTCTTTGTGTATCATTTCAACTTAAAGTTATTGTTTGTTATTGTGTGTTTGATTGAATTTGCGCTTGATTTATTTATTAATTTCTGTTGGTGTGGCAAATAAAATCTTCCATTCCTCCTCTTTTTTTTATCAAACCTTGCCTCAGCACCTGGGGCAATTACTTCCTTGTCTTATCAATCTATTGATGTGGCACCTGTGCTAGAACAGCAAGCGGCTAATAACATACACAACAATGGAAGAATACTAATGCAAATGCAAATAACTCATTTAACAACCTCAGCAAAGATTGATCATTTTGCAGACCTTCAGCTAGACTGATGGGATGTCACCTTTGTGCACAGATTGCTACCGCCTCTATAGACTTGTCTACAGGTTTGCCTTGCACCTCTCAGGAGAATCCTCCCGGCCCAAGTGACAAAATCAGAGGTCGTACTTTATTGAGCGATTCTCTATTAATTACCTCCAGGAAAGCACTGGCATTGGCAGCCTTCAAGGGACTAATGAGCTGTGTGGTATCTAAAGGTGCTATGCAAATGAAGACAAAAGGAAAGGCGAGATCTAATCTGGTATTTATTCTAATTAAAAGTGATTACTAATCATTAAAAAACAATATCGTGTACAACAAAGAATCTCTTATGATTTGCCTATGAATCACACAAAGTGTGCGTTAAACGGTCATTTATCAAATCCGTATTTGGGGCGATTGGATTCCATTTAATGTAAAGCATCTGCATTCAATTGCCTTTTGGCTCAAGCTGGGTTGCAATCTTACACTGTTGGGTATTTTAAGTTTTAAAAATTGATAAATACATATGCATACGCACACACACACACACAGGGGGGGCATGTCAGACCATCATCTCACACCTATGAGAGATGGCCACAGCACAGCCCCACATTGGCAGCAACACACTAAACCTAAAGAAGACGCAGAGTTAAATTATTCTCTTATAAGTGTAGGGCAGTGTAGGGCATGTTCAATGTATAGTAGATTCAATACGTTTTTTGTGTTGTTTGCATTTTGGACCTGGCATTGTTATTCTGGCAAGACAAGCGATAGAAAAAAAGGAATGTCCTACTGAGAGACTGAGGAACTGAACCTTTTCACCCTGGAACAGAGGAGACTACGTGGGGACTTGATCCAAGTCTTCAAAATCATGAAAGGCATTGACCACATCAAACCAGTGGAGCTTTTCCAGATCAGCAGGGACACACACACCCGGGGACACAAATGGAAATTGGGTTTCAAGGCATTCAAGACAGAAAACAGGAGACACTTCTTCACACAGAGAGGCGTCACAATCTGAACAAACTCCCCAGCAATGTGGTTGAATTTAGGAAGATTCAAAAATAGACTGGATTAGTTATTAATGGACACCAAACGAGCACGATGGGTCGAATGGCCTCCTCTCAATTGTACACTTTCATATGTTGTTAAGAATCCCAAGCTGTCCTGTGTGAGTTTGCTTCTTTCTGCTTGACAACTCTTGTGGAGGCCCCATATATGGTCATGCATGAGTAAACTCGAGGTAAACTTATACGAGGGCTTCAAAACTGCCTTATCAAACTGGTTCTTATCAAACACCGTTCTTCTGGGTTGAACTATGGCACTAGTGCAGAGGCAGTAACCTTGTATTATACAGACACACCAGAAAAGCATGCAGTTCTTCAGATATATTATGTTTATACCTCAGAAACCTTAATATCAAAGCTTACCTATTCTTTATATCAATAATGAAACAGTCAATTACTATAATTATCATGCTCTGTTCTTGACTGAAACCTCTGAAGACAACTGAATACCTGTCCTGTGTACATTACATTATGTTTTTATATATATATATCAGTTAATTATGTATTCTTTGTTTTATTAAAATATAGATCAAGGGATATGTTTTATCCATTGTGGTGTGTTTATGAATCAAGATATGAAGGTCACAGGCCACAAAAAACTACTTATATAGAATTGATAGCACTGTATAACATAATTACATGATATGTGCTGATAAGATGTTGTCATCTGCAATAATCTTACAACAAGAGTTCTTTGCCACTAAGAGTGATAACCATCGGCATCGTTGCGAACTCACATACTCCGAGAAATACTATAATTTATAAGAGAACTAGGAAAGTCAATTATTAAAGGAATATGAGCCGGCACAGTTTCCTATCTGGTGTAAGTATATCAAATATGTCTACAATTGAATAATAAATTATAGCATCTGACATATTTTAAGGACGAAAAAACAACACGAATCCAGTAATTTGGTTTCTGGTTATGGATTTCTAATTTAGTACTTTTATTCCAACAGCAAAGGTGACAACTAAGGGTGGAAACACTATTAAACCTGTAAATGACAATATGTTCCAATACAACACTTAAGACAAGCTCTAGCCCTTGTGAAAATTAGATCCGGGAAAACCATACATACTGTACGATCCCCGTCTAACGCGCAATGATCTCGAATCAGAACATCTAAATGATCAATTTACCTTCATCGGTTCTAATGTCTAATACTTATCACACTTTCTGATACAGATGAAATGTGATCTGTCTGGTTATGCGGGTTCTTGTGAAAGCAACATTTTCAATTACTTAGCAGCCCACAGGCAATCTTAATAACTTCTTGGTTAATTTGAGTGTAAATTGACTGAATGGCATCACATTATAATAGACACCTTCAAACATGCATTTCCTGGGTTTAGTTTTATTTTAGACTGGCACCACTTAGCACTGTCAACCCTCTTGCCTTCCACTGAATAAAGGTCAAATAATCAGGCATCTAGAAGGACAGCTCATTTATCATCCTTTGATAAATGTGTCAGTAGCTAATCTTCACCAGTGGATGATAGTGCCACACACTGAAAGGTTAACAGATTCAAAGCACTGGATTTCTCTCAACAAGCATGTAATGATGCTTTAGAGCAGAAAATTCAATTTTTATTCAATTGTTTGGAAGGATATTTGTGGTTTCAGGTTCTAATTACTATACTTTTCATGCCAGCTGGCTAAATGGTATCCCAGCGAGGTCAAGATTAGGCCTGACAACAAATTATAATCAGTGATACAATATGCTGCAGTTTACTTCGATGGTGCTGGCCTGGCTGCCTGTTCCCCTAAAAAAAAAAACTATTCGCAACCATTCCACAAAATTGCATTGGAAGACAGGTGACTGAATTTGTCAAGTGATAACTTACACCTGTTTTCAATTGCCCTAAGCCAGGCTGTCACTGACATGTGACAGCTGCATGCATTAAATGAGTTCTCAGTGTCTTGGCCCACATCCTCCTGGATATACGTTCATATCACAGAACAACACTAACTGGAATTATATTTGGCAGACTCACGTTAACACTTCTACAGAACATACGTCTCTACAGACATTCGGGATGTCGCCGAGCACGGGCAATCTGGCGTGGAACGGGGAGATTTGATAAAACATGTAATCCGACCTTTCCTCTTAGTGCTGAGAATTAATTTCAGTCCTGTAAGTAGTGCTGATCTGTTTAAAAAGAAACTCTATATGCATATTTATTAAATAAATGACAATTCGGGTGCGATGCCATTTGTTAACAACTTCTGTAAACATTATTTTAAGGTGACAAGCTTTTCTAAACGTCTGAATATATCTTTTAGCTTCTGCCTGCAGACCCTGTTCTCTACACACTGTGTATTACCAGTTGAGTAGTTTGTAGCCTAGTGGTTATGATTGATAGGATTGTGAAAGGGAAAATGCATTTCACAGTTAAATTAATTTATTCAAATAAATCAAAAACCTTATTCAATCCAAATATTTAAACTGACAGAGAGTCTAAATTTCAGGCGAGACTGAAAATAAATGGAATTGGATGGGATTTATCTCCATTAAAGAGATATAAAGAAAATAACCCCAACTGCAACAGCTGTCCTTGCAGTAGGCATGACTTTTAATCAGGTCATTTTCATGATTTATTATAACTGATTAAACACAGGGGGTACGTAAACTTTACTGCCACGCCATTGATTTCTGTGTTTACACACACCCTGTCCAATTAACTGCAATCTTTAAACCTTTTCTTTGGGCTGAATCGGTGTTCAACAAACTCGTAAAAGGATATCATTGACAAGTAAGTATTCCTTAGTGAACAAGCGTTTTTAAACTTTAATACATTCATAAAAGAATCACAGAATAACTGTGACATGAGGACAGATAATACTCTTAACTGTGACTGTATATGCAGGCTATTAAATTTAGGATTGAATCACTCTTTAATGATTCTCAGGACCCCTCTAATATGGCTTATGTTCATTTACACAAGAACATCAACAGAAAACAGCCCGGCCTAACAAATTCATCCATGAAAATTTCATTAAACATGCCTCTGTTCACTTGTTCATGCTCAACACACATCCAAATAACTGAGAAAGAATAATTTAAAAGAAGCTGTTAATAATAATACTAATAATACAAACAATAAACAGAAAAGCATATGCCAACAGACACAAAAATATTACTACCGATGGCAATCACCTTATTTCGAGCATATTCAAAATAATGAATAGAAAAGTCTATGTTTTCAGCTTAAGCAGCTCACAGTACATTTTAAGATTTCATTAACCAAAGCTCTCTTCTAAGATGGGACTAATTAAAGCTGGAGGTAATGAGTCCTCACTAGCTTTGGTCTGTTCAGTGTGAACAGCCTGGCTGCTAAACTGTACCACAATCTCGAAAATGGAGATCATAGACAAAAGCCTCCTGATTTTAACAGCCAGTGAACCAACAACAAAATTGAACAGAATACACTGGGACAGAAATTAGTGATATTTAGTTTAAAATGTCTCCTGACGTCTTATACTGCGGTTGTGTTATGCAGGGGGCAGGGGGATAAACACGGATTAGTGATTTCTTCTTGCATTGAGTATATCCAATTAGGTCACTGTGTGTTTCTAAAATCTGCATTATCAGTTAAAGCAAACATTTTCCATGTGATACAAATGGCCCACATTTATTTCAGCACCGATTATTGGCTGTTCTTCCTACCCCCTCTAATGTTCAGGCTTGTTTTGTCCATTAAAAATGATTACAAAATACAATTTATTTAAATCCGAAGCGGTGAGGAGTTGCAGTCACATCACCAGGCTTGCCCTAGAGGGAAAGTTGTTGTGATTTAAAGCGTCATAAATGGACAGAGCTGAGTAGCTTCACAGAAAGTGGTTTCAGTTAATCTGGGGCTACAGCTCTGCGTTGGTGAGTAGTTTCCATCCGATACATCACCCTGTTGTGTCCGTACGCCCACCATATGGGAGTGGATTGGCATTCTGGTCTGGGTCATGTGACACAACCATCAAGACTGACTGGGATCAATACCTGACAATCAGGCATGTGTCATCTTTCAATCCGGGCGAAGGAATATCCGTCTAAAGTGCACCACGATTCCGCTCGCGTTGGCCTGCGCGGCTGAGATAGGATGGATGGACTAAACGCAGGGATGGAGAAGGGACAGACGAATGCTGTGGGCATGGGACTGTCAGCACGGGAGCTGAGAAGAGACTGATATCAGTGTGACGAGATTGGATGAGGAGTCTCACCCACCGCCGAGCGCCGGGCCCGATCTCTTCATTCCAGTGGCACAACAGTGATTAATGAGGCTGTTTTGTAGCGCCACTGCGGACGCTAATGGGCGTCACACACAGTGCTGAAGTGTGAAAACTATCCCTCTTGGAGACAGGAGTCTTACTTAGACATAATTGTGTTACTGTACTGTGGTGAAGTTGGGTTGTGGAGTGGTTGGGCAGATCCAGCCGTTTATTTTCCTGAATCGCCGGCACGACTACTGAAATAACCGTTGACATCATCATTATCATAATTATGGTGGTGGTTGTTCATTAATTATATAACACACTAGTCTTGCTGGTGTTGGTTAATTAGAGGGAAGTTATTTTAAAGCCAGATTATATACAACTAAATAATGAAGAAAGGAACCTGACGCCTTATTAACTCAGCGCTGATAAGTTAAAGTTGCGAGCAGATCCGTGCAAAGGCCAATTGCCTTTGATGTTCCTACAAAATAAAGCTGACTGCAGCATGAAACCCCTTAAGCCTAATTATTAGGGATTCAAAACTACATTTATCACTAAACATAAATCTGTATAATTTATAATTCTGGAACGAACAAATAAAAGGGTCCCGAAGGGCAGAATATCTGACAAAAAAACAATACATATTCATAGCCATGCTTGTTTTTAGATTTTTGGGATCGTTCTATTGATGTTGCCTGTTTAAAAAAAAATCCGACACATTGCATATTTACACCCATTTCAGGTTTGTTCAAATCGTATGTACAAACGTGCAGTTAATCTATATTGGAGTACACAACAGATACACATACATGTGTTTGTAATGTACATGTAATTTATGTCTCATGCTTTACATATTGGAATCAAGTTAATTAGTTTATGGTTTGCATTTGGAGATATTAAACACCTGTCACTTGTTTAGGTGTCAGTAAAGGTTTTTGTTTGCCTTTTCTGTCAGTTCTTCTCACTCCAATCCTTGGCGCTCATAACTTTATAACCTTATAACAATAATCTGGATTTTCTTAATGAATGAAACAGTTGTTGTTGCTATTTATCTTGAATTATGTCCCTGTTTTCTGCAAAGTAGGTTGTGATTCTCTGCATGATGTTCAAAACCTTGGCACTGAAATTGCTCCATGCACAGTGTTACCAGAATAATTTAGGACTGTTTGAACTTGCACTGTTGCATTGATTACTGTGCTCTTTGTTATGATTTATTTCTTAGAAAAATCGAGACAAAATGACATAACAATGAGATGACATTTTTTCATTCTCCGCTCTGTGGCATTGCTCTTTTCACGAGAATAAGTTGAAGTGGGCTGACTCAAGGTTAGACTCCTCAAAGTATTTGGGAAGTCCTTATCTAGAATAAACAGCCTTCAGGATGATAAATATGTGGGGGTGTACTTTGATTTAACCTACATAATATGATTCTGTATCTGGGGAGCATGTTTTGAAAGATAGCAAAGTAATCATGTCTGTAAATAACATGACATTTCAGTAATAAATAAATAAATAGTTTTATTAGAAAAAGTTGTGATTAGCTGGCTTTATTTTATTATTTTTGATTGCTTGTGTTAAAAAAAGAAAAGAAAATGTGTTCGGCTTACGATTTCAGCTCTGCCATGCATTGATTAATTAAGTTGTGGTTTAAACTTCAATTATTACAGTACCAATATGCTAATCAGTTTATCATATACTGTTTTTATTGAGAGAAAATCTTGCATGTTCACAGACCATACATTGTTTGCCTATCATATATTCCCAGTTTGATTTACAAAATAAAGTTTGGCATGAGGAACCCATTGTTTGGTTGGAGCGCAATTATTATTTAAACAACAACAGCATGGTTGTCAGTTTGCTAGGAATATTCAGACTGCCATTCAAATTAAATTAAAATGAAACCTATGTTCATTAATCAGTCTTCGTTGCATAGTTTATTTCTTTAATAAACATTCATAATTTAGTGTTCTTCCCCACTGTATTTAATTAGTACCGATGAAAAATGTTGGATTTTAGTTGGCCTCCTTTTAATGAAGAGAAGGATAAATTGTGCTTCAATTATTGTTGCAGCGTGTTGTTAAAGCGCTCAAAGTTGGGGGATTTCTCTATTATTTATGGAACATCCAATTTACTGAACAGTTTTAAACGTTTATGCGCCGCTTCCAAAGAAGTTAGAAACACTTTTTTAATGCATTAATTTATTTATTGCCGGAGCTGAAGACCATCTTTGCGTAGCAGTCATAGGAACGTTCTGTCTCAGCATTTAGTTTTGTAGGCTCCATCGCTGCGGTCTTGAATGTCACTTGTTTCAGACATTATTGGTAGCCGACTACTTTAAGCATCTGCATAATTGCTTGCATAATTAAAATGATGGGATGCAGTTTAAATGTTTCAATTCTGATGTGCCAGCTTTAAGGGCAACTGCTCCGTAAATCTTTGTACTTTCGCTGCTCCGAGAGGCAACCTGTATATCAGCATTGCAAATTGCTGTGAAACCGGCATGGCTGCGTTTTTTCTAAGGAACAGCTGCGCCCTGGAAAGTCCAGGAGCCACGAACCAGCCAGACATGTGAGTGGTGAGGGGCCACGAGTCAGGGTAGCCTCTTCTGTAGCATGTTGCTTGGCTGGGGTAGCCAACGAGACATGGGATACAGAAGTAGAGCCAGGACGAAAATGCTAAACATTCAGGGTGAATGTAAAAATCGCTCTCCCTCCACCAGTTTCACCAAGTGGGCTTGCTTGGCAGTCTTGCAGGTCTATAGGTAGTATAGATCATCCTACAATGTTAGTTAGTAGGCATTGCCCCTGTGTTAAGAGAAATAAGTACTTTCTGATTGCACAGGTCTGATTACACACTTCATCTTATTTAGAAAAATGTATTTATTTGGACATGAAAGCTTCGGACAAAGGGTTAAATTAGGTTGATGAGACAATTGGTTTTATAGCCCCAACACCCCAGAGACACAGAGTATCACTGGTTTGAACATCTACAACAATCACAATCTGCTGAGCAGACAAATGTTGGTTCTTCTTTATGTATTTTTTGTGTATTTGTGACTTTGACTGCACACAAGTCCCCCAGACCAGACTTGTGCAAAGGTATGCAAACAATCCACTTGTGTTCTTCTGCCGTGAGGGCCAGTACAGCACAGTACACACAAGGACAGGGTTGCGAATTAAATGCTTTTCTAAGAGCCATCACAACTCTTCAAAAGCTTACATTTTATAATTGAGTTTAAACAATGTAAAGCTGGTATTAAAGCAATGGTGTGTTGACAATATATTGTGCGCTTTCAGTATAATCTACATACTGCATTGCATTTCTTTGCTACGCAGAGTAGATACTGCATCCAATTCAGATATATTGTCTATTTATATGTTAACTGTAGATACACTGGTTTTGGACTCCTGCTTTGTAAAACACTAGATGGTGCTAGAGACTGAAATCAATAAAAATAATACAGAATTTTACATTTACATTTTACATTTTAAAGCTTAGGGGTGGAAGATTCTGCAATGAATGCTGCAAAATCACAGGATATATATATATATATATATATATATTCTTCTCCTTCGTATCATCATCTACAGATGTAATTTAGTAATATTCATGGAGTTTACAGCAACTATGTATTGAACATACTATATTGCAGGTGTACAGTCTATAATTTATTGAATTAACAGATGTATTTACACTTCAGCAAGCAATAGTTTAAAAGATTAACTCATCATTTGAATGAAAGATAAATATATTAGTGAATTACAAGTGAATGAAATTATCTGTATTTGCAATCATACTTTACTTTTTCAGATTTTGTATAATTACACGAATAAAATACTTATACCTAGTGGACGAATTAAAAAAGACAAAAATTACAGTGTGCTAAGGTTTTTTTGTTTGTTTGTTTTGTTTTTCATGATCTCTGGGAAAAAATAAAACGGTGCAGACAAATTAGGAACCAACCCCCGCTTTGTGCATTGCAGGTTCTTTATTTTATTTCTCAATGTTTTCCCTTGAAGAACAAATTACTTACTCCCTGTTGATCTTTAAAGTCCTTTGAGTTGCATCCATCGCTTGTTTGTAGTAAACCCACCTCATACAAGCCACTCATCCACTCGTTCCTTCGTGACCATAAAATGGCATCTTCTGCATTTCTACAAACCAATCTGTTTCCCACCAGGTGTTTCAAATTCTGCAAAGCAAATTGCTCATTAATGCATTGCTCCGTGCTTTTCAATCCAGAAACCGACTTGTGGTGTTGCAGCACGCAGCTCCCTTGGAAATTTAGGCTTTCATGAATTGTCATCCATCTTTGTGAGCAATCTTGGGCTTGTTACAATTGGGGTACTCGGAAGTATCATTACACCTAATTAATTTATAAATCCATGATGGTGCTACGGTATATCTTTCTGTCTAATTCTTATTAAGGTAATCATATTATTGTAATCATTTTATGTGAGTTTTATTTAATCCCCCACTTTTTTTAACCCCGTTTTGAACAAAACAGTAGAAAGGTAGTGCTGTATTTCTATATCCTCTGAGTCTCTAGTAGTCTGTGGATCAGTACTATTTCAATGGCTGAATACTGTTTTTTTTCCTTACTTTTGTCCTTCCAGTTAATTTCTGTTACTTTTTATATTGTTCACTACTTTTCCCTCAAATTAAACATACAATATTTAGTGACACAATAGCCATTTGCATGTACACTATCTATGTATAGCAATACAATAGAAATATTTAACTGATAAAAGCAATATTCATAATTGAACAGAGCTCCAGTTTACCCGTCACTAATCCAAGGCCTACTAGAGCAAATACAATAAGTCAGACCATTTATTTTATTTAGATGTTTGTTTTCTTGTGCTTGTGTTGTATTCAGTCAAGATGGCGACAGAAGAGACTAACGCAAAGTAGCCCACTTGACAGAATTAAAAACACACTATACGTGGCATTCATTTTTCAGCGAACACTACGTCTGCTTCCTGCAGTACCAGACCCTAATGACTAAGGCAGCTGATAGTCCTTTTATACAAGCACTATTGGGCAGGCAATGGAGGGAATTCTACACACTAATGAGTATCAAAGTCCCCCAAAACACAGCGTCTTAAGTCCACGAGTGCATTGGAGACGCCGTTTTTCCTTTTCTAATTGTGAGACTGAAAAGGGCAATTAAACATAAAAGAGAATCGGAATGGGGTGTCGGGCATTTAAAGGCCTTCGAAGATTGTAAATCTCCATAAAACTATTTCCAGAAGAAGTACATTTTCACTCTTTGAACTCTTTAAATCAACGAGCTCTGCCTAAGTAACCCATGTGAGGATATATTGTCCCAAAGCACATTCTGGCAACAACAGGCTTCACACCCGGGACAAGGTTCGCCTTTAAGGAATATCTTCTAAGGCATTAGTGGACAAAGAATAAGAGAGTTTAGAAAATGTACCTGACATTTTCAACTAGTTTCCGACAATGTATATATTGCTAAAAATAAGAAAGAAAGAAAGAAGGAAGTAAAAATAAATGGTCTACTTCCTTTGTGATGGAAAAGTATTGCTTGACTGTATTTATGTATTATATTATATTCCTCTTCACTCCATATTGTAATACTCGTGACATAAGGGCAAAACCTCTTTTCTCATCCTAATGTCAATATGAAAATGAAATAAACATGCTGCATTATTTAAATTTAAGGATAACGTTACGAATATGAGCGTGGAGCAACAGTGTCTCTGTGTTTAAAATGTTCTCATATCTAAATCAGTGTAGCAGATACTGCATGTGTATATTTTCTAATACAACAGGGGGAGGAGGAAGTTGTTACATTATAGTGCAGTGTGAGAGGACTCCCACGTACCTGCGTAACCGGATCATTACTCGCCCATTGAGCAGCACATGTCCACAGAAGTTGATTTAGTACAAAACAAATATTTGATGCATTGGACATGTTAGAGCTACTCTGGACTTGTGATTTTGCTTCCACCCTTTTAATGTTTTCTTGGTTAAATTGTATGCGGAGCTGAATGGCACTTTAGCGTTCATTCAATTATCAGCACCGAATTGGATTCCTCAGTGTCTGAAAGTGTGCTGAGCTCTAGCTTTGAATTGAAGTGGACCAACTGTGGATCTCCCCATCATTCAGTCCTGTCTGCATCAGCACCCCACCCCTTAATTTAACCCCCTATTAGTGATATATGTGTATGTAATGTATGTATATAAATAATGTACCACTACATACATATATAATGAGTGAAACAAATGGATTCTAGGAGTTAACAGATTCCGCACTTATGCTGTATCATGCCACTTTGGATTTTTTTCCCTCTAATGTAAGTTCAAAGAAATGTCAGATGTGTTGGTTGCCTGCAGAGATGCCTGGAAACCGAATTTCTTTGCATGATTATAGAGCACATAGAAGTGAATGAAGTGGCTCTCACAGGAGCGATACGTTCAAATAATGTTTCTGCTTTTTATCAGAGAAAACCAATTGCATTTGTACATTATTTTATATCTGGAATACTGGAACACAGTATTGCTTGGCTGTAAATAAACATTTTGTTTAAGCTAAATTAATTGTTCTTTTATAGGCACTCTTTTTAAGTCACTGGTTCTCAATCCTGCTCCTGGGGAACCCCTGCCCAATTACTTAACTGAACCTTCAATTTAACTAATTTGCTTAATTTGACAATTTAAATTGCGTAGCTTATAAAATGTTGGAGATTTCATGTTCCAGCTTAAAATTAAATCTACAACTGTTTAAAATAATTTAAGATCTCAGATTAGGCAAATAGTTAGTTAAATTATTGTTCATTTAAGTACACTACAAGTAATTGCGAGCTCATTTAGAATAAAAAAACTGCTGAGAAACACTGTATTAAGTTAATAATTCAGTGGTAATAGCTTGGTTATTATACATTTATAAACTGACATGTGTGTGCATGAGAAAGCTAACTATCAGAACCCGTTTTACACTTTATCCACCTTGAAAGATGATTCTTACTCATTCATCCAATTAACAATACCCAGAACCCTGGTCTGGAAATATTCATGCATAGCGTTAAATAAAAATGGAAGAAACGCATTGTGTCCTAATCAGCCCAAACACCCTATAAAGTAGAAATGGTTACAATAATATCTCTTGGCACATTTTGC
The DNA here is from genome assembly GCF_036373705.1 of Amia ocellicauda. Lineage (NCBI taxonomy): Eukaryota > Metazoa > Chordata > Actinopteri > Amiiformes > Amiidae > Amia > Amia ocellicauda. The sequence continues at coordinate 7,218,224 of NC_089864.1, read as the reverse complement.
TGAATATGACAGCACTGTTAAATGGTTTATCACATTTATTAGATGATTATTTGCGACAGCAGATTGAGATGCCCATACAACTTCAAATAATCCACTTTCCACATCCATTCCTCAATCAGAAAAATAGGTTATTGGTTGATGATTTCATATAAACCACTTGAATGCTCTTATTCGTCCTGACTGTTGTTACAATTCTGTGTCTTACATATTATGTAGATTTCACTGTTTTACATAGCTGCTATGTATTGGACAGACATATTGCGCTCTCCCTACAAGATCTGAACCTACACTGGCAGCGAGAATGATGGAGATGAATGGATATGTTTTATTAAACATTATTTTAGAAAAGGAAGAATCTCCAATAAATATAAAATATTGATGTGAGGCTTCATTCATCCCCTCACAAGAAAATACATCAGAGGATGTAATTGCGATAATCGGAGTAAAAATCTCAATATTGCTTCTTGTAATCAGTCACAACTGTACATACATACTTATCCTTTTACACAACTTAGTGGTTTGTTTGTTTCACTCTTCTTCAATATTATGTGATGCAGAGAAGAGAGAACTTTTTACGTACCTTGAACCATGGACCTAAAATGAAGGCCAAAGAAAAACAAGGTGAACAGATGGATGGATGGATGTTTTACAGCACCTTTCTAGAAATGTATTGAACATTTGAAAGCCCACATCTGAAGAATGGCATTGGATGTTTGAAAGGATACTAAGACACTGATTCGAAGGCCAGGGCAAGTTCATATAGATAGACTTCAATAGGAAAGCTGCGTGCTTTATAAATAAAGAATACATTCTCTATTCTACTGCCGATAGCACTTCCGATAAGGAAAAAAAAAAAGCACCTCAAGGAGTAGTTTCTGCCTTGAAAACAGCTGTCAAATCTCCGTCCTTGTTGTTCCAGATATTCCTGCTTTCTCCGAATCGTTCTTTTGGGAGCTATCTGTGGTGTGTCTTCTCCGGAGATCATCATTATGATTTTAGGATTCCTAGTAATGGTTGTAAAAGACATCTGCCATCTAGCTGGTGTTACATTATCCCTTCCTCCCAGTTTGGTCTGGCATTTTCTATGTACACACTAGCAGAGCTTAACTATACAGAAGTCTTCATATTGTGTGCTTTGAAAATTGACATGTACACTACACTGTAGGGCTTAGGCTATCACTGTGTCACAATATTTATATATATTAATTCTGTGTCTATGTATTTCTACATGTTAAAGTCTAACCATGTTTAGTGTACAGAGTTACCTGAATTCCCATGTGACAAGGAACATTATGATATTTCATTGCTACTGGAATGGAACATATGGTGAGTCACTTTCTTCAGTTATTATCTCACAAAGCAACTGCTTTTGAGACTTCAGGATTTGACTAATTGAGTTTACTTAAAAATAATTACAATCTAAAATATTGCCATCATACAATTTGCTTTGGATTGCATGTTTATTCAGTGTCTCCACTTTAATATGTTTTCAGTCGGCTGTTAATTGATTCAGACAGCATTTCTGTAAATTCCCTTTCCTCGTGAAACTCTATAAATACTTTGTAAAATTGATATGAATATTACTAGATTACACACAGTTTCGATTAACCTGTTCTGTGCATCACATACTTATGAGAATGGTATTTAACAGTCTGTGATTATAGTTTGTGCTCTGGAAGAACTGTCAGAAAAGTAAATCTAAAGCAAACCATAAAGATGTATTTAAATTTTATTCACGACAACATATTAGACAAAAGCCCCCAATAGCGGTTTGATTCATCCTCTCTCTATTCCCCTCTTACATTCTCGCAGATGACATTGTATCAGCTTTGCAAAGCCGTACAACGTTTCAATGTAACCACTTACACTTTTGCTATAAATCTCCAAGGTGCAAGGCAAGCTAAAATAGGTACATGTAAAGTAGAATTTCAGAGAGAGAGAGTGAGAGAGGGAGAGAGAGAGAGAGAGAGAGAGAGAGAGAGAGAGAGAGAGAGAGAGAGAGAGAAAACATGCTGTAGAATCCAGCGTTAATTAAGGTAACTCGCCGAAATAATGCTATTTAATGATTCTCTTTTTCAATTAGGTATCATTTTATCTTGCAGAAAATAATGATATATTCCTCTTGGAGGTACAAGAGGGGATTATCATGGGATCTCACAAAAAATAGGCTGCCACTCCAGAAATAATGCATAAAGCCCAGGGTCGTAATATCCCAAAGGATTCTGCTGAAAGCTTCCCTCCGAAGCCCGTGTTGTTTATTTCCCTGGAGGAGCCGTATCTGAGACGTTCAAGATAAGCACCGGAGACCCGCGCTCTTGAATGAAACAAAAGACAAGAATGCAGCATCAGTAAACACATCTCTTTGACAGTCTGACCACCTGTGCATGTATAAAGATGTACATTATGGCCCTGTTTCTCCGCCATTACAATCCCTGCTCTTTCTCAAGGCTCAAGGCCAGTTATGGTAATTTCAAATCCTAGTCTAGATGCCTTAATTCTCTCCCCTTGGTAACATTAGGTCTAAGCCTGACAAATATATCTTTGTTTGTTTGTTTTCTCCCAACGCATTGTCACTTTAGTGTTAACTGACGAGGCAGAGTAAACTTCAGAATAACACAGGCGGCGCTCATTAACTCCATCTATTAATTTGGGCCTCGTTTCCACGGCTGTTCCTCAAGTGCAGCTGGGCAGTTTGGGTGAGCAGAGCTTAATTATGTCGGCCTGCATTCAAACGGCGTTTTCTCAGGTGCAGCTGGATAACATTTGCTCTTTATAAGGTCTGCGATGAAAGTCACAGAGGCGAATGATGCATCCTGAACCCAAAAGAAACAGCCATGCCTATTAAACACATCTATACAATCAAAAACACAGGCAGGTGTGGCCTACAAGGAGAACTACACATCTTAAATCTATCCTGAGTGTCAGACATACATCTAGTAGCCTGCTGAAGCAACAGGCAATGTCTAATCTAAGATCTGAATACCTATGTCAAGGTTTGCATTAATTGGCATTTCACAACAACTGTACTCTAATGTACTCTCAAAAAGGCCTTAATGACATGCATTTGTTTTGGTATCTGTATTACAGAAATGATGAAATCCAATTATTCTGCAAAATCAAATTAAAATATCATGGTTTTCCTGACTTCTTCATTAATGCACGGAATTTTAATTACTCTGGGACCAAAGTCCATTATCTTTTCAAATCGCTCAGTAGAACCAGTGTCCCCAGCACAGGGAAGTAGCTGTGCGCCTCCCCAACTGGCGCCGTGACATTTATTCCTTCCGCGCCTGAAGGGCTATTGTGCCCTAACGAAGCGCACAAGGACAATAACTTCTCCAGGCTGTGATTAATTCTCAGAAGCTGACTTTAATCACCAGTTAATTAATAGTAGGCACGGTGGCTTACAAAAACACCACAATCATTAACCCACACGATATTGATTTATTTTTCACACCCAGACGTTTGTTTTGGTGGCTGGTCGAGAATGCAGCTGCAAACCACACCCAGGATAAATACACAAATCAACAGCAAGAGCAAATGTCTTGGTTTTCAAACACATACACATAAATCCTCATTTAGTATATAGATTTATCCAAATAACTTACAAGGTACCCTGACACAGTGTGCATTTAACACTCAACATCAGATGTCCAGAGCGATTGACATCACTAACAGTGACAGAGCTGGCATGTAATCTGGGAATATCTTGATTATAAGACATTCACCTGAACAACTGGGCAGCCTAGACTCTCTCTAACCTGCCCTGAAGGGAGGTGGTGATGAATAATTTGAAGGAAGAAAACAGAAAAAGTGTGAATGATGTTTTATTTATTATATGTAATTATCTATATATATTTTCAGGTAGAAATGGGTTGGGTGTTAAATAAAGAGAATTACAGAGGCTGGTGCTTCCATACTTTCTGTTTTGTTTCTATTTGATCAGATTAAGAGGCCGCACGATTGGCATATTGAAATATTGAAAGTAATTAAACAATTCAATTTTCACAGAAGCTTCACTTAGTTTAATAGCACACTGTATAGCTAAAAGTATTGGAGGTCACACGACTTATTACTGAATATTAGGTCTGCATTTCTTCGGATGCTTTGGCATCATATTTCGCCGGCAGCCCACTTTATCTATCTCTCATTAATTACACTTCTATCTTATAGAGGAGGTATATCAGATTTTAATGTCATAAGACATGCTTTGCATTTTTATTATAAGTTCATTAAGCACAAACTCCTTGATGGAAGATTAATCCTTTAAAATGAACACATAATTATTCTTCTTTAAACAATACCACCAATAATTAATTCGGTTTACTCTTGTATTTATGCATCTTTGGATACAATTAAAATTCTTCCCGGATACTCAGTGTTTAATTACCATTTCGAAGAATAGCTGTAAGTCCCTTGTGGAATAAAAATATTACACTTCTCAAAAACAATCTGGCTGAAATAACATTCAGTGTATAAATAGACTAATACTATACGGTACTTTTTTCCCATCACTAAATACAAAGAGTTTCCTTTTATCATTAATACTTTTCGGAAGTAAGCAACATCTTTCAAGTTATATCTAAATTATATTTCAAAGCGAAGCAAGAGACCCTTGATATTCAAATCTTAACGCAGCGTACTACAAACATGGCATAGGGAAGGGAGGTGTGTAAAATTAGGCTTGATGCAAACATAAATTAAATTAAATGTTTCTGTTCTAAATAGATATGCTCAAAGAAATGCGAAGGCAGCTCAGCGCCGACCTTATGATATTCCACGTTCAAAGGAAGTTGCAAAGGAACAAGCGAGAACAAAAAAAATAATTTAAAAAGACATCATATTAGGACTAACATGCTGTAACAAGGCAAAGTTGGAAAGTGTAATGCATTCAGATGTTTACAGCTGCAGCAAACTGCAATGAACACTCCTGGCTCATGGATGCAGAATGGGATGCATTAAGCCTTTAAGTTGTCATGCGTTCAAACTGACATGACTTTGCCAGACATGCATAGTCTCCTGTCATGTTGATGTCATACAACACAATAAAAAAAACCTGTTCAGTCATGCGGTTTTCATTCTGTAGCCGACCATCATGCAGATTGAATACAATAACTTTAATAAACCATCAACAGGAGAAATCCCCCTTCTAAGAGACTTATGTTTTATTACACGGCAGGCCATTCATTTCTAAACATGACATCATAAGTAACCGAACGTCAGCGTGTTATAGATTACGTAACATTATGTCAGACAATACTTTCTTTACTGCACATGCGCTTGATACATGTGTCATATTAATGCAACAGTGTTAATTTATTGCACGGTGGTTTTCATGCAAATTGTACGAGTTGTACAGGATGTAGTTTGTGTGTGGGTGTGCGTCTGAGTGCGTGTCCAGTCCTCTCAGAACTATCTTTAAGGTGGTAGCATGTTAAAAATATGAGGTGAAGTTTCATTTTACAGTTTAAAAATAGCTTAAGGCTAGACACTGTTAGGCCTGGATCAAATAATAATGGACATAAAAGGACTCTGCGCTACTTTTCTGCAGTTACTTTGGCTTTGAATGTGCTTGTATGTGGAGTTACCTTTATAACGCTCCTCCATAGCAGTCCTGGTAGTGAGTAAATATATTAATCAAACTTTAAATTAATTTCCACGGGACTTGTCTTAAATGGTTTGCTGTGTAATTCATCTTCTTAAGCCATGATTTGGTTTTGCAAGCAAATTTCTGTGTAATCCAATGCAGTTGTCCTTGTTGTCACCTTATGTCTGTTGTGCCCTTAATAGCAATTTTCCATGGAGCTACTCAAAGTACAATTGTGTTTGTGCATAAAATCATATTTTCCTTAACTGATCATTTCATTCTCTTATTATTTCTGCAGACAGATTTTGAAGTGCGTTCAGTCTGAGGGATTTTTGTTATAATTCTCATTATGGTGCCATTAAGTGATAACAAATAAAGCAGTGGATTGTCAAAGAGATAATAAGATGATTTTTTGATGGTGATCCTATATAATGTTCTGCACATATAATTTAAAATAATCTAAATCTCAACTGGGAACACAAACACCCTTATAGCTTCCAAGGGTTTTTCTTTACGCTTCAAGGTCTTGTGGCTACCTTATGAGAAAAAATGAAATGTTTTCGTCTGAAGACAATAAGTTTAATCTTGCAATTGTGAGAAAACAGTAAAGCATCACTTCTGCTGTGCTCTGTATACATTTTGAAATGTAATAGTTTGTATTTACTTTAATGGTTTGTAAATATAAAACAAATAGGATAACCCAAGCTGTTAGTATTGCCTAGTAGCTAGTATAGGACACTAATAACTTAATGTTTTATTATTATTATTATTATTATTATTATTATTATTATTATTATTATTATTATTTCAGTGTACAGAAAGAAAGGAGAATTACATCTTTGGAAGAAAGTATCAATCTATTTTTACCCAGTCATAAAGAGTATCGACTAAATAAAAACAACTGTAGAAACAACTTTCATCAATTCTTACTGCTCTTGACTTCTGTCCTGAAAAAAAGAGAACATTTATCTCAATCCATTCTTTACACTTGAATAGTTTTCTGCATATATTCCAGCAGTAACTGTTGATTTCCATTGAGCCAATGCCATGCGGCGCGCTATGGCTGCAGCGAGAGGCTAATAGTTTATTCAATCACTCCATAACCACAGAGCAATATTTTGACAAACTATTAAATACAAAATTAAATTTATTGTTTGCTGGAGAAATATAGCCATTTCTGAAATGTCTTCGGCATTTTAAAATCATTAACCTTTATATGGTGTCATCAGAGCATTGATGAGGTTGTGTTCCTGACACATGTGTCAAAGTATGATAAATGAGCTATCTTTACAGATGTTGATAATGTGACCTCTTCTCGCAATAATTTAGCACTGTCATATTAACAGCTACCTGATAGCTCAAACAAGACATATTCCGCTGGGGGGAAAATTAGATGGCATTAACTGTAAACCTTAGCATTAAACAGAAATGAGATCTCACACTCAGCAGCATCTATCATTTATTCATTTGTTTTGTACCATTGCTAAACTGATCGTTTTGAAAGATAACTAGGTAGCAAGTTGGTGTTGTACATCCCTAATTTAATTATATTTCTAGGTTTTATTATTATTATTTACACTACAACTACTAATTATAACTATTGTTTTACTGAGGCACTAAAATAATACTGTGAAATAAAATCACTTAAAAACATAGTAGATAAAGACACCAATAAATCTTAATTGATCAGGGAACTGGGAGATGTAGACCAGTGATAAATTGTGTATTGTGGGGATTGCCACCCACATTAGAAAGGCATGTGGTTTACATTTTTTGCGTATTTAATTATGTAATGTATATGTGTGCAGTGAAATGATATAAATCCGTGGTTTTCAATTCCAGTCCTTGCCTACCCCTGTGTCTGCTGGTTTTCATTCCAACTGATCTCTTAATTAATTAATTGAACCCCTGATTGAACTCATAATGAGCTTTGTCATAGTTTTCAGCTCTTAAACAGGTGGAGATATTTCAGATAAGTAACTGACAATTCAGCTGGAATGGAAACCAGCAGACACAGGGGTACACCAGGACCAGAATCGAAAACCACTGGTATAAATCACTTTGCTTGTTAAATATATATATATATATATGTGTATTCTTAGGCACAGCTACATGTGTGTAGTAGCACGATTAAGGTGTGCGCTAGACTTGAATAAGTTACACCTGTGAGGTCAGGACTTTCCAAACAACGACAATCATTCAGGTCTAACAGGGGTGTCTTCAATCAGCAGCTCAAGATAAACTAAGTAACTGACCAGTTATGGAGATACTTGTGTTAAAGCTTGTGCTTACCTGGAAGCGGAGGTTTAGCTTTTGTTTTATGGTTTCTTTTGTGTTGATAAGTATTATCCCAGTTTGCATTCTGCACAATTAGTTTGCACTCCTAACTGAAGATGAAGCCAGTAGACTTCCACCTTATTATGTTATTGTTGATCAAGATAAAATACTTAATTTAACTTAAGGAAATAATTTGGTAGATCCTTTTAAATCTTCACCTGCATCCAACCTATAAATAATGCTCAATTGATGCAAATTAAGTTGAGAGGGAACCAAAAACAAACAAAATGCAATAAGAAGACTCGGTGGCCTTCCAGCAGCAGGGTTGCCCACCAAATAATTAAATATAAACTACCTCACTGAACCAGTTTATCTATTGAATGGTAAAACAAACCAATTCCTACTTCAATTTAAAATTTCAGCATTTTAAATTAGGATCTTAGTGATAAAACAGGCACAGCTGCATTCAATTTATATATACTATTTTGAAAAGGTTTAACTAATTAAAATATGCATAAATTATACCTCTGCCTTTCCAATTTTACAGTGCTCCTTGTTTTCTATAAATGAAATGTTTGAAAGCAGAGAAAATCAATGTGATGATCCGAACAACACCACAGTCTGCAGAGCAGTCCCATATATGTGATATATGATCTACGTTAAAATATTAAACAAACACTTAAAACTACTTTTATAGCTCCATTGCTTACTGTGATTCACATCTCTGGCATGTGATTCCCAGGGGGCTTCACTCAGGAGAATTACTATGAATAAATTGCGTATCGCCCCAATAATCTCCTGTTTTTGACTGGAATTCGCAAAGAAGGTAAAAATAGGTAAATAAAATAGAATAGGCCGGGTGCTGTCTCTTTTCAACAGCACTCGCCGCCGTGTCAGTTTCGCTCTGAATGACAGCTCTTATTCTCTCTCTGCAAACTATCAGTAGCAGAAATGTCAGTCTGTGACCAGTGTATGTGGTGAGACGAGCTCGAGCCATAAATCTAATTTCCTCCCGTCGCACTACTTTCTGTCATCACAGAATCATTTACATCCCTAATCAAAGTGATGTTACAGCTTGTCCTAAATCTGCCTTCTTGTCACCGCTGCCATGGTGGAAGTAAACACCGGCGCGCTCGGTTAATTAACCTCTCTCTCGGAGGAGTCCAGCTTCCTGGTATCCAGTATCGTGGAAACCTGGGGCCGCACCGTCGAGCGGGCCTGTGTGAATCGGGCCAGACACAACGATATTGCATTAAAGTTTATTACTCTTGCATCGATATTTGTTTATAGTGTAGGCATATATAAAATACTTAATTTAAATAATAATTGGCCAAGTAATAATCAGAGCTTAATAATTTGAAAGCATTGGAGATGTCCGGTTAAATATAAATATAAAAGCACCCCAAATGACACACACATGACACACGTATGTCAGTGAGGGAAAGGTCTCTGTTCTCATCAGCAGGTAAGAGATACAGCATTTCCAGTGAAAGATGACGGATTGGGGAGTGATGGGTGCAATTTCATTGTGTTCATTGTGTAAAATGTAGGTGCCTGTTGCAGTGAATTAAGTATTTGCCTCACATATATGTTACAGATTGGGAATGTGTTTGAACCCAGCACAGGCCACGGTACTTCAAGAAGCTCTGCTATAAAGGCATAAATACATTACATTAAATGAAATTAAAGCTAGAAAGGCTTCATGATGTTACAAGAAGAGGTGATTGCTGTTACAGCGGACAAATGCAGATAATTATAGTGTTTAAGTAATCCTTAATCTTCATGGCAAACATATTAAAAGCATGCCTTGAGATGTAATTAGCTCACTGGAAAAAAAAAAAAAATGTACAGATGGTGGGTTTATCACTATTGATACAGCATACCTGCAGCATCAACGTCTGGTGTTCAGAGACAAAAAAAATGTACATTCAACATGTTATTACCCCTCGACTTTAGGTTCTTTAAGACCCATTTTGTCAAATATGTGATTCAGATACATTTTTGAATGCATGTTAATCTGCCATTTAAGAGGTGATGGGAAACTAAATGAGCCATAATGTAATATAGCTATGAGGGGTTCAACAGCAGATGTACTGAGGCAAGAAAGGGAAGCAAGGCACCATCTGGACAGCTTCTGGCAATGGCCTATACCATCCTAATATGTATCTATATACAATCTTCTTTCAAGGAATTATTTCATTTAATTATTTTAATTGTTTGGACTTCATGCCCAATGTGTATCGGGCATGTTTAATATCAAATTGGTGAAATGAGCTACCGTGAGCTAGGGATCAGAAACCACCTAGGAGTGTGTTGGGCGTTTTGACTACAAAGAGTTCTGAAGCGTGTTTTTGCTCATTGCCTCTTTTCAAAACTGAATAGTGTGTAAAGATTTAATTTCAACTGGTTTTAGACAGTCTTACAATGCTGATGATGACTAGGCAGCCAACACACATTTGCTCTTTTTAGGATGTTGTTTTGTGCTAGTCTTTCTTTTAAACCTATATTTAACAATCATCCATCTACTTCCAAATTAACTGATATTAGAGCCGGGAAGTTCCTTTGTATACAGAATGTACATCCAGATTTTTTATTTGTGGGAAACGGCAGTGAAAGCCCTGTGGCCACCTGAGACAGCACAGTTACAGAATTTAGTTTTGCCGCAAATGTAATTTAGACTTTACGAATGAGTAAGAGTACAACTCATAAGGTTTGTGGTGAAATATCAAAAACACTCCACCTAGTGAAGCAGGGGCTTCTCCTTCCCATCCAAACAAATCAGAAAAATACTGCAAAAACACTGATTGATTAACTGTCGATGGATTGATGACTGAAATGCTGCATTCAATCTCTCAGAGTTAAAGGTCTTAACACACAAATGTTCTCCTTCACTGTATTTTGCATTTTACAACAACAAAGAATCAATCGGTTCACTGTTTTAAATATGTGAATTTGTTTAGTTATAAAAAATAACAAATCGTGTAAACCCCCCCGTCAAGGACTTGTTTTAATTTGTTAATAGTGTAGCAACCTTGGCTCAACCTTGGGCTTGTACTCAACACAAATGTTAAAGCTGAATTGAATTCATTAATTGATTAATAACAGAACATGAGCATACAGTTTTTTTTTTCAGCTTGTCTTTTTGTTTTATAAGAATAGTTTTCATTCAATAAGTGCATTCCATCCAAAATGTAAGCAACACCCTTATTCAATTCATACTTCTACAACTTTACTCTCTGCTCGTGCTCAGTCTGTTTTACTTTACATATAATACACGTATTTAGTCCGATCTTGATTCACGCCCGGCGTTACAGCAGAGCAGCTGGTTAACACTCTGGTATTGATGATTGCCGCGATGCTTGGTTGGACATTTTATTAATCACAGATCAGTGACCGCTGACCTTTCCCTGAGATCTTGTGTCTCGGTGATCCTCTCCCGGGACGTCTTTGGCATTCCCGAACTTGGGCCTGCTAATGAGAGCTACATCTTCGGCCAGGGGATGCCTGCCAGTCGTAGTTTGTGGGGCTGACAGACAGATCAATCATTCCTGAAGCCGCGCTCACCTTACGCAAGGACTGGACGAGCTCACTGCTGGCGTGCACTTCTCATTAGTTTCATTACCCTCCAGGCTGCTATCTATGAGTCTGTGTGTGGAAGAAAGTGCTGTTTGAAGTAGTATGAATGTGTGGAACTTCCTATTATTGAAAAGGATAGGTACTTGCGATTTCTTTAGTATACGTTGTGCACCTGTGGCCATGCATATTCAGGGCCCAATTCATTACCATTAAGAACAGGTCTCAGCCTAATAGTTTACTACAGATCAATTCTGCTTGATAAAACACTTGCATCCTATTAGGTTCCCAATTCATACAATGGCTTCCTTTGGTATCACAGGCATTCTGGTTTCTTACTCCACCATATTTCAGGGAGTCATGGGTTCAAATCCCAGTTAAGGCACTGTTGTTCTACCAAATGAATCCAGTAAAAATAAGTTTAAATGGGCATCTGTGTAAGTTACTTTGGATAAAAGTTACAGGGCATAATCAAGGGGCATAAAATATACAGTATATTGGGTCTTACATATACTCCTAACTTTAACTTCCCTGCATATCACAGCATTTACAATGGATGTTGAAATCCATATTAACAGAGCAGTAGACTGGGATTCCCAGAGGTTTCCTCCCACAAGTATTTTCCTTCTCTCCTTTCCTAAACATAAATACCTGCAAGAATATGAAAATTAAATACTGATCTAAAAAAGAACCTCAGTAAGAATAATACGTTTAAATCAGTGAGGTTGACACCTACTTACTTCCCTCTTCTGTCTAGGGACCTTCTCTCCTCTCTTGGTGCATAGACTTTGGCTCTCCGCCTGCCTTTCCATTTGGCAGTACGCCGAGAGACAAGACTGTCTGACCACGGCGAGGGCAGACTGAATAACCGCGCCACACTGCACTCACAGAAAGTGTTTCTGCCACTGAAATGTAGTCAAACATTTGCTGAACTTCAGAAAATGCAAGTAGTTTACTCTACACTGAACACACACGGGCCAGCCCTGGCATGTGCTGCGATGTGGCTGCGGTTCACATATGTCAATAGCTGGCAGTTAGCAGTCATCTCTCTGTGACAACGCCAGTTCATTTGAAGGTGTTGGATGTGCCACTGGCTTTCTGGTAATATCGCTAGCAGTGGAAGCAGCACCATGCTACGTTTTAAACAGTATTTGAACTCCCCTTCAGAGAGCAAGGAGGAGCAAGGAACAAGACAGACTACTTTCCTTTTGTGTAAGATATTGTTACATGGATGGTTCAGGTTAGATTAGAGCGAGACAGACATGAAACAGAGGAAAATCAAACAAGGAACTTTTATTCACATAAATAAATAAATAAATAAATAAATAAAGTAATAAAAACTGGTTTGGTGGCCCAAAATTAACATGCTAGCTTCAAAATATAAATATAAACTATAGCAAATACATATTACTGCTGCTTTTTTGTTTCTTTCAATTCCATTCACTTCAACAACTCAACTACTCTGACCCAGTCGTCTAGCCATCACAATTTGGCACTTTTCAAAGTCGCTCAGTTCCTTACACTTGCCCATTTTTCCTGCTTCTAACACATCAACTTTGAGGACAAAATGTTCACTTGCTGCCTAATATATCCCACCCACTGACAGGTGCCATGATAACGAGATTATCAGTGTTATTCACTTCACCTGTCAGTGGTCATAATGTTATGGCTGATCGATGTACACTCACCTAAAGGATTATTAGGAACACCATACTAATACTGTGTTTGACCCCCTATCGCCTTCAGAACTGCCTTAATTCTACGTGGCATTGATTCAACAAGGTGCTGAAAGCATTCTTTAGAAATGTTGGCCCATATTGATAGGATAGCATCTTGCAGTTGATGGAGATTTGTGGGATGCACATCCAGGGCACGAAGCTCCCGTTCCACCACATCCCAAAGATGCTCTATTGGGTTGAGATCTGGTGACTGTGGGGGCCAGTTTAGTACAGTGAACTCATTGTCATGTTCAAGAAACCAATTTGAAATGATTCGACCTTTGTGACATGGTGCATTATCCTGCTGGAAGTAGCCATCAGAGGATGGGTACATGGTGGTCATAAAGGGATGGACATGGTCAGAAACAATGCTCAGGTAGGCCGTGGCATTTAAAAGATGCCCAATTGGCACTAAGGGGCCTAAAGTGTGCCAAGAAAACATCCCCCACACCATTACACCACCACCACCAGCCTGCACAGTGGTAACAAGGCATGATGGATCCATGTTCTCATTCTGTTTATGCCAAATTCTGACTCTACCATCTGAATGTCTCAACAGAAATCGAGACTCATCAGACCAGGCAACATTTTTCCAGTCTTCAACTGTCCAATTTTGGTGAGCTTGTGCAAATTGTAGCCTCTTTTTCTTATCTGTAGTGGAGATGAGTGGTACCCGGTGGGGTCTTCTGCTGTTGTAGCCCATCCGCCTCAAGGTTGTACGTGTTGTGGCTTCACAAATGCTTTGCTGCATACCTCGGTTGTAACAAGTGGTTATTTCAGTCAAAGTTGCTCTTCTATCAGCTTGAATCAGTCGGCCCATTCTCCTCTGACCTCTAGCATCAACAAGGCATTTTCGCCCACAGGACTGCCGCATACTGGATGTTTTTCCCTTTTCACACCATTCTTTGTAAACCCTAGAAATGGTTGTGCGTGAAAATCCCAGTAACTGAGCAGATTGTGAAATACTCAGAACGGCCCGTCTGGCACCAACAACCACGCCACGCTCAAAATTGCTTAAATCACCTTTCTTTCCCATTCAGACATTCAGTTTGGAGTTCAGGAGATTGTCTTGACCAGGACCACACCCCTAAATGCATTGAAGCAACTGCCATGTGATTGGTTGGTTAGATAATTGCATTAATGAGAAATTGAACAGGTGTTCCTAATAATCCTTTAGGTGAGTGTATGTAGAGCTGCAGCCCTGTGTACAGAGTTGTAGTTTGAGTCCTGTGCACCTACTAAACTTGTTTCATAAACAAGTCAATGGAACTAAAGCCAAACCCACTTGCTAAATATGTATGAGCTCCGGACATTTCTATTATTGAAACGTAACTGAACAACTAACGACATAAACCTTGAAGACATCCTTAAAAAATGCATTTTTCCGTTTAGCAATAGTTTTCAGATTTTATTTGTCTTAACTTCAGTTCCTTTGTCCTTAATTGTATTATTTTATTATAATTGTTCCTTAAAATGCTGCATTTGTATCTCAGCTTTTAAAGTAAATGAAAAGTGTCATTGTTTAATCCTGGACTAAAGATTTTGTCTTCCAGGTTAATATATAATAATAAGCCCCGCTAGAGTTTCCCCGTGTTTGACTAAAGTAAGAAGCAGATTCTTTTGTAAAGTTAACTTTTCTTTGTGTTTTTGTCTCCTCGTTTGTTATTTATTTTCTGCCTTTTCAATATTACAATAAGAGAAAGAAGCACATAAAAACAACTTGATGGAAAGGTAGCATATTGTTCTAAACAATACACGGAAGAAAAAACAACAGCAGCCAACTCATAAACGGTTAAAATCCTGTTAAGAGAGCCCAAAACTGTTCGCTTCAAGATGCATCATTACCGAATGTAATGCTTGCTATTATGGAAATACACTTCCTAACAGTCCTAACTGTGTCTGTGCAAACAAAAAAAGAATAATCAAGAATATTGTTTCATGTAGAGTTTTGTTTCATTGTGAACCGCTCGGTCGCAGGCATGAAAGCAAATCAACAACAAGGAGGGTGTTGCGTTGCGTCAGTAATAGACACTTCTTGCGGACCACATTTCCTCTCTGTCAGAATTAATTCTTCAGGATTACTGAACAAGATCTAATCTTTGCACAATTCTCTGTAGAACAATTTAAACAAATAATGAATTGACAGCAGTTTCTGAGTTTGTAATTATTAGGTACCTGCATAAAGAAACTTTATTTAGGTCAAAGCCTTCCACTATATGTGGATCTTCTGGCACTAATTATAGAACAGATTGTGTGGGGATTTGTACAGGACTGCACTATGGCAATACAGATTAGGCAATTAACCTTGATGTCACTGTAATTATTAAGACACTTTAGCAAAATGAATTAATTTCCCAAAAGGAAGTTGTAAGAAAACCATCCTCCCTTCTCCTAAGGAGGGCCAAAACAGAAAATGTTAATTGTAAAAGACAAAAAAAAACAACAGTTCTCAACCTTTATACAAATTGTATAATATAAAATATATATTCTGTGTATATGTTTGGTCATTATTTGCTACACTAATTCCTCATCTGACAGAGCGTTTTCATGAGATTATACATCAAGCGATATACTGAGTGCTTCTCATGTTTTCTTCTTTCTGTTATTAATATGAGATGGGACACTATAGTGCTGTCTTCTTACTGCACATGTGTATTAAAAACTATACATACAGAAAGCAGACCATATGTATTTTGTTTTTCTTTTCAGAAACTAAAAGTAATTTAAAGGTGTTTCAATATCACTCTTATGAGTTCTGGATGTCCGCAGCTGGTAGGAGAGAAAGCAATGACGGCTTTATGAAGATGACATTTAACTGCATTCCCTACAATTATTTATGCCTTGAGCATCACTGGTGCCAGTGGTATTTTTTATTCTATGCAAAAATATTAAATTACATTGGTGGGGAAAAAAGATAGTACAGTCGAATAACATAATCATGAATTAATTTGCAATCAGAGAAAACCTGTACAACCTGAATAAGTGCTTCAGTTCAAATGCACTCTTTTATAGCTACACAAAACGCTCAATATGGAAGAAAATGTGAGTATGCATATGTGTGTGTACATGCACTTTGAGGACACTTATGGAGGAATCAGCTGAGCTTTTATAACTTTATTAAAATATTTTTCTGGTATATCTCCATCCAAACAAGACAGAGATTCACATTTTAAAATATATACTTACATAAAGTAAATGAGTAATAACATATCTTGGCACACTTAATTACATGTTGACCAACAAATCATGTTTCATTGCATTCATTTTGATTTTTATTTCATTCAACTTTATTCAGACATGCCAGCACAAGTGTAATGCTAAGACATATCATTGCTTTAATTAGTGTAGTTTACATTTTGTACATTATTTTGTATTAAGACTTTCAGGTGACTCCAATCATTAGTAAAAAGGTACACCAAGCTAATGGAAATGAGTTTACTAAATGTAAAACTAATAATAAACAAATATATGCATACATACATACATTTAATTTAACTAGAGAGTATAGTTGCTACACTAAAGCAGAACATGTTAAACTTCCCTTTAATTCATATGTAAGCTTCTTGACCTTTCTGAATGTACTGGATTCACGCAGAAGTATTCATTTAATAATTAAATGTAAGTGCGCCATAAATGATTTAAATAAAGAAATTAATCTGTCACTGTTACTGCTCAAAGGTTTTAGGTCATGATACAATCTCTGGAAGTTTCCTCCCGAGGTCTGTTGACAAATTGGGATGTGACTGCTTGTCGACTCATTTATTACTTCAGAGTACCCTGCTGAAGAGGGTGAATGTGTATTTCATAATTGCATGCTGTTTCAATTAGTATGTAAATTTTAAATAGTGATTGTCTTTAGAACGCATCTCTCAGGTGGCATAACCATTAAGCAATGTTATTTTTATACTATTAAAAAAAGGGAAAAATAAAACTGTGGCAGGGCTGTTAATTAAATTTGGCATATTTTTTTAAGTATGGTTTAGTCTTAAATAGATGTGTATGTATGTATGTATATACATAAATAGAGAGAGAGAGATCAAAATCTTGATGAACACTTTCAGGTGGTTTCACAGACTGGGATTAACACTAATCTGGGACTAATTATATTTTAGGTGAGGAATTTCAGGGATAGTGCTGATCTGGGTCTGTGAAACCAGCCCTTTATCATTTGAATTCGTTTTTGCAGTGCCAGGGGGTCAATATCAGTCAGCTGCATATTAAAACTAACAAGAAGGAAAGGATTACATTTTTTAAGAAAACACGGTGTCGTTAAAAACCTCTGTTGCCTCCCAACACACTTCCCGACGTTCCTCTTCATCCGTCACCCGTTTCTAATAGCTCCTAGCTGCGTCAGTCTGCGTGTGAGAGGCAACACTTGATTGACACTGGCTGTGCGATCGAATCATCCCCGAGCCCACCTTATCTCAGCTTGTTGCTTATCTCCTTAACTCAGGAGCACTAGACTCGGCTCGTCTGATCTCTGCCCGGCCCCACGACAAATAGGGAGATGAAAAAAGCAGAAAAGAAAAATAGCTGTGGTACTGCAAGGCAAATCAAGCTTAGCGGTTGTCCTCCTCTCCTCGGCGGGGCACCCTGGGGTTGAAGATACTCTCTGTGTTTTCCCTGTTAGGATCGGGAGCCAAAAACCCAACCTGTGTCCTCATGATTGCGTAGTTTATGCTGTCAGGCCTCAGATTTGTAATCACCTCATCGCACCAACAAACCAGACCAGTCCTGTGACTCTAGAGAGGAGGAGAATTGGTCACTGTAACAGGCACAGGAACCTAATAAGCCCCATTGCTACTGCGTGACAGAAAACCCACCCCTATGTGTTACTTAAGCTTGGAGTGTCATCTTCTCAAACAAGCCAGCCTGGTCTGTGTAATTGTCTACCCAAGCAGCAAATGATGGCGTGGTCCCCCTCTCGGATTATATTAGGAAGTATGGTATGTGATATCGGAGAACGCTCTTAGTTAGGATATCAATTTAATCTGACACGCGGCAAATTAAATTACTAAAAGTGAAATATCATTATATTGACTTTATTAAAATATATTAGCATGTGTCACGGGGAGTCTCGTGGATTAATGCTGGCCGCGTGCCATTGACAATGATAAAGAAGGAGGTGATGGAATTCCATTAGGTTTATGGGGCGATTTCGACGGATATCTTTTAAAAGGATTGCGGAGCGAATGGAAGGTGACAGACGGGAGGGATCGGAAACAGAAATGTTGACAAAGGGATCCGGAAGAATCTGCATATGTTTCTGTTAATGTTTCTTTCCCATGAGGTGGCCATCTGTCTGTCTGTCTTTTTAAATTGAATCTCATCTAGCCATCCCTGTGCTTTTCTTTAACTCACATTCGTGTATCCCTGTGTTGGGCTTTTTAAATCTTTTTAATTATAAAATTCAAGACTTATTTTCAAGAAGATGTTGTTGTTTGAAACATGCATCTTGTTGGATAACTCATAGTTTAACTATATATATATATATATATATATATATATATATATATATATATATATATATACACACAGACTACTGTAATAAAGTAACTGAACATTTACCTTCTTATACATGCTCCATCAACAAGGGTGGCCTAATCACTGACACAGTGCAAAATATAAATTACTACCGCACAACGGTCACGGGAGAGAACAAATCAACAATCCTATTAGCCCGAAGCAGTGCACCCTGCACCTAAGTGGGTCTGGTGCTTGAATGTAATTTTTAAGGTCATTAGTTTGGCCCCTGCCTTCCCTTTTATGCTGTTTGTAGTCATTTATTTTTAGTTAACATGATTAAATGTAAAAGTAGCAATAAACAGGTACAGTAGCTGACTGTGGCCACTCTCGTTTTTAGCTCTGGACTTCCTGATGAATATCTAATATCTGGATTAGACTTCACACTCTGAAATGACACCTCGACACAATCATGAACACCAACATCCGAAAACCACGGGATCTGATTGTACCATTTCCGTGGAAAAGAAATAGTTTTCCTTTTCTGAATGGTGGCAGTCGTCTCCTAAACGGACAAGATTTGTTACAATTTCAGCAGCAACTTAACTCCAATCTTTACTCCTATCACAGCATAGTGTGTTGCTTTCATTCATTCTCAGGTAATGTTGCTTAGTTGTGTATGAAAAAGGTGAAAGAAATCAATTGCACTACAATCTATGCGATTTACATTGAAAAAAAAACACAACAAAAAAGATTTTGTCCGCTGTTTTTAAAACATATATTAACATGACACCTTTAACACCTAAGAAAAATAACTGAATAATTAAAGTCCTTAAAACAACACCGCACAGAGTAAAATTATCAAAATTTGTAAGTGTATTTTAACACATTGCTATAGCCGTGAGGCAGTAGCTGTGCCTCTAATATTTAATGTATCTTTTAACCTCCAAAACTGAAAGCAAAACGTACAAAGGACACTCAAAGATAATGAGATTTATCTTAATAAATACAATGTCATTATCGGACAGTGTGACAGGTACTATTGGTTATGATGGACAGGAACAGTTTTTTTAGGCCCGTTTTAATATGAATAGGACATTAGCTTGTATATCTCAAAAATGAATAAAAGCCATTTTGTATTATCTTGAAATGAATACAGTTTGCAATATATATCGCAGCACCACAGAGGTCGTTCGGAGGTGTCAAGAAATGAAACGTAAATATCTCAATGAGAAGAGGCCCTAATGCAAATACTTAAAATTACAACGATCAAATATGTATTTTCAAAGCCATTATAAATATTCCATTGATACGTATACTAAAATATCTGAAAGGACTATGTTTAATGACAAGGTCTAACCTAGAATTTTTAATTTGTTACTTCTGTGTTTATGTACGTGTCTTTCTCCCTGTGCAAAGAAATGTTCCTTGCAAATGGCTTTTGTTGGACATATTGACCCTGATATCCATAAGAAGTTAAACGATGCAATGTTTAAAGTGAAATACAACATGTTTCAAAACTTAAAACTTTGCATTGGATCCCTTTCAACTTTGAATCAGGATTACGTATGCAATTCCCGTGTGGAGATGCCTGAAACACCAGGGAGCAAAGGGTGTTCCTGGCGAATTCTTCACACAGGAGTTGATAACAGGAGCGAAAGCATGAACAATCCCATTACTTAACCATATTAAGAGGCATTGAATAATGAAGGTGACATTTATCGTACATAAAAATGCTGCATTGTGTCCTAAGATAGACTCCGCCCGTGATATAAAGGTTTATCAATAAATTGAATTCAAACTCGACTGATTAGGTTGTGAGGAGTAGATAAGACAGGTAATTTGTCCAGAACCTGTGACTGAACCTGTTGCTGACGCTCTATTGGGTAATCAGTATTTTCAAAAGAGATACATACAGTCATTTACGAAAACAAACATACTGGAAAACAGTGGACAGTGTTATTTCTCATTTCTAAAGACTTGATGCAATCCTTTAAAGCTTAGCAGAGTGTGCTTACCAATGTGAAACTCACAGAGGAGGAGTACTGTTGTTTTAAGTAAATAAAGGTTATGCAATATTCCTAAATGTGTACGAGTAAAAGCCAATCTATTTGGATGAAAAGATATGCCAGCTTTTCACAGTTCTACATCATTAATTTCCCGTGTCTTCCACTGTCCCTATACTGAACCCACTGTCTGACCTGTATAGTTTTATGGGACTAATTGCTTTGTAAATTGGCTTTGCAATGAGCAGCCCGCATCATTTCGCAGCTGGAGACACAGTGGTTGTACATTTCTAGCAATTTATAATAGTACACGCTCCTTCCAAGTGTGAGTAATAGCCCTTTAAGGCTATTTCAGACAGGCAGTGACCACTTAGGTCAAAACTGGGAGATTCGGGAGACTCTATTTGAGCAATAACATGCACAACATCTAATCTAGAGCTAACATTTTAAATTCTGTGACTAACATCCTGTTCACTGAGAACATGCTTCCTAGCACAAAATGCACCATCCTTAAAAAAATATTTTTTCCAGTAGTAATGGTAAAATAATAATAATAAAAACACAGACAATGCTGAAGAGGGAAGGTGGTATGTGACAAAAAAAAACATTTCCTCTACTTATTTCACGGGAGTTTTCACAGGGAAAAATGCAAGTGCTATGCCTACTGCTTTGGACAATTAATGCATCCAAAATTAGAAGCAATGTAAAAATCTTCCTATACAGCAACAGCGTTAATGGGGATTACTCTGCATGAGCTCCATTGAGGGAAATCGCGGTGTTATTTTTCAGCCTGTGTTTTTCAGGAAGTCGTTACACAAAGAATGTGGGAGCAATCGACCCTTCATTGTGCAGCTTTAGAAGAGAACAGGACTTCAGTGCAGGAAACAGAAAGTTGAGAGCAGCAGCATCGGTGTCAGGAGACTTAAAAAGTGGGGTCCCCCAAGGTCTGGTATTAGGGCCAAGGGTCTTCATACTTCATATTAATATATTTATAACCACTAGTTAATTAGTCGGCCATATTTAAGTGTAGGTTAGCAGGGTGAAATGGTAATCTTTCATAGGTATTTCTATCCAATATAATGTGCCTTGTATGTGAGGAAATAAACTGTTAAACAAATGTAGTTAAAATATATATATACAAAACACAGAACTATACAAAGGCAGGTAGACAACTTCAAGGGCCACAATTGCAGCATTATTTATGTAGTAGATTCATCATTCAGCAATGCTCAGAAGCAATACATAAAGGAAGTAGATTGCTTGTTTACCAAGTGAAGACTGTAGAATAAAAACCTAGAGTGCTGATATTGAAACTGTACAATTCCCTAGTAAAGCCAAAGCTGGAATATTACATACAAAATGCTGAATTCAACATGTTGTCTATGAAAACCATATATTGAAGTCTTATGTCACGAGGACATGAAACCTCTTTTTGCAGGAACAGTAAGTTGCAATAGGGTTCTGGGAGATTATTTTGGAATCATGTTTGTGATGTTAAAGTTTGGTTTGTTATGGTGCCACTTCAATAATAAGTAGCCAATAAAACACAAATTATAAACCACATGAATTCACTTTAAATATTTATATTAAAATGAAAATTAAATTGTCCTCTAGAGAAGTAACATTTGCCAGTTTAAGGTTTTAATTGGTTTATTCAATTAGTTTTTGTGCTAAGAGTTCCTTTAAATTAAAACAATTATTTTTTTACGATTCCAACGTTGCTTTAAAGATTTCAAATCACTCAATTGACGCTTATTTCCAAAATACTTCTGGGAACCAGCTTGGTTGAAAGCAAAGAGAAATATTTAGTGCCCGGTAAAGTACATTTTAATGTGAAAGTTAGCAGTAAAGTGTGATTCACACTGAGTACTTTTCTTGCCCTTGAATTATTAAAGGTGCACAAAGCATTGTAACAAAGTGTCAGTTGCATTATTCATTGTGAAATAAACAGATCTTTTCATAAAGGCTCGTAGGGTCAAAGCACTGAATTTGATCCAATCTCTACAGCAGAGTGTGCTGTTTATTTTAAGATTTAAACTCCCACGACAACTGTTTTCTTCTTATACTTTTTCTCTTCTCTTCTTTTTTATAGCAGTATAAAAAGCCACAGGCAGATGTTAAACTGTAGTCATATCACCCACCAGCACAATTCAGACTTTTGACGGAAAATCGCAAATTTAAAATTAAGTGCAGCATAATGGAATTCAATACGAATACCCCAACAGCGACAAACTGTTATGAGAGGGAACAATATGCTCTGGATGAGTTGTCCTACCAAGGTGCTGTGTGTTATAAGAAAGGCATGGTGCAACTCAAGGGCGAACCTGACTAATCACTTTCCAATCCCAAACTTGAATCAAGCTACTCCAAAGCAACAGATCTTAAAGAATA
This sequence comes from Amia ocellicauda, assembly GCF_036373705.1. Taxonomy (NCBI): domain Eukaryota; kingdom Metazoa; phylum Chordata; class Actinopteri; order Amiiformes; family Amiidae; genus Amia; species Amia ocellicauda. The sequence goes on along the minus strand of NC_089864.1, from coordinate 7,195,209 downwards.
ATTTGAGTAATCAATACACTAACTTAAGTAATGATACGACTCATTCTAATACAGTGGGGTATTCATGGTAATTCTCATGCGATGATTAAATACAGGACACAAACAGATGGAAGTGGTCCATTTTATTAACAGTCTTCCGTGCCTATTAGTTTATTTGTACATTTTGTATTAATTAGTATGTTGTGTTGTTCTTATATTGTGTGTGTGTGTGTGTGTGTGTCAAAACATTACACTCAGTAATGCATTTGATGGTGATATAAAACTTCTGTATCTTTTTGTATAAAGGTGTGAATCAGTACCAGCACGCATAATGAAAGGCTCTACTTGGTTCTGATTACTACTAGGTAATTTGTAAATATGCTTCACTTGCAGCTTTTTACTTTCTCAACAGCTGTGGTCTCAATGAGATCTTGTAATTTATAGTGTATGTTTATTACAGTAAATATGGATATAAATAATCCAGCGAAATATCAAGACAGTGCTGAAGGAGGCAAATTTTCAATTATAAGTATAGAAGTGCGTTACATAAATTGCTAAAGGCTTTAAAAACACACCTATTATACACAGGGCATGACTAGCCATTATAATAGGCACATTTAAAGTAGAAACCGATATTCACAGAGTATGTCACTGGTGCTCCTCAGAGAAATCAGGCAAAGCACCTGTGGGTTCCTAATTGACTTGATTGGTTTCTGTTACCTCGTTGGGGGTGGGTTACTTAATCAATTCGTGTCTTGGTGACTGGTCTGGTTACCACCTGGACTTAATTAGTATTTAGGGAGTCAGTGGATGTCAAAGGAGAGGAGTCTTTGGTTTTTGAAAGTTTAATAAAAGACTGAGACAAAGAAATAAAGATAAATCTCAGTGAATATTTATTTCTGCTTGTTGTTGATGTTTTTGAGACTGCTACTGTTTTCTTCTTGTGGTTTGTGTGAGGAACATCTGCATTTATCTTCCTCTTTTCATGAATATGTGGTATATTCATGATCTCTTTGTTTTTGTTAAAGACTTCCATGTCCCCCACTCTATCTGTGACCCTCAGCCAAGCTCGTGTCTATTAGATCATTCACAAATATCCCAAAACATGTGTGGGGCCCAATTCACATACAGCCTCATGGCACTTCTCTGTCACAGCTGGTCAAATTTGTTTTGCAAGGCCTCTGGGGTGTCTCACGATGCATAAAGGGTCCCAAATGTCTACTCCTGAAGAAAGAAACCTGGGCACCACAAGCAGGATCTGACTGAGAAGTAAATAATATTACAAATACATTCTTTATACACCGGTAACAATAATAATATTAGCATTTCAAAAGCAGGCACCAAGTTCCTGTATTTGACACAGCAGGTATCCAGTTCAAGATTATCCATCTATTTCTGATACCAATCATCCCCTCCAGCAACCAGTACACACTGACGCTTCTTCTCTTCCCTGGAAGAATTAAAAATGTGCATTAACTGCCAATGCCAGACATTTCTCGATGATGTTTGGCCTTTCGAAAAACGTGTATGTCTTCAGGGTTTGTGCTACGACTTCCATGCTTACAAAAACATCTCCCCATGACCTGTCAAACGCCCAGAGAAGTGGATTGTGGGACCATATCACATCGATCCAGGAAGATAAGAGTGAAATTTGAAATGGACAGATGCCGCTGTACAGTTGGAGAATAGATAATGATGTGGTCGAGGGAGACGAGGCACATTCTCCTCTGAGGTCTCCCGATGCGGTCTGCATGAGGTGCCGAAACATGACTGGTGCGTTTTTAACAACGAAGGGCATATCCCTGAATTGGAAGAGTTCATGTGGGGACATTTCTCCTCTTCTCTCTCCCTACAGATCCTCAAGTGGCCATTTTTATGGTCATAGTTTAGGAAAAAAGCGCATTTCTGCTTTTCTTTTCTCCTCTTTTTCTTAAAGTGACCTGTGCTGTTTTGCCCGTCACAAACGAATGCCTTGATTCAGAAAAAGGAGAGATGGATTTATACGAGAGCCTAGAGGAGGTGAGTTGGGCAGTTGAGTACCTAAGCATTCTGTTGTCTACCTCTATAAGCTGGCAGAGACTTGATAACCTTGCCCTCTTTTGTGTATATAGGTAATTACATCATTGCAATCAACTTAGACATGGTGTGAGATCTTCAATGGACAAGACCAGAGAACTTTAACAGTGTCATCGTCTGATTTACGATTTGCAGTCACTATAATTTCATCAAAGCAATTCCTGTGCTGGAACTATCCTTTCCGAGTTAATTATTTCAACTTCAGGAGCTGAAGTAATACGACCAGTAATGAACCGGAATGAAAGAAAGTCAATTTGAAGAATTCTGACATCAAAATTCCAAAGATGTTTTTAGTCTTCCATCACATTAATGCAAATTAGTGAATGCAAACTCAAACTACAATGTGTTTTTGTTGGTCATTTCATTTATGTAGAATTCAGAGTAATATATATTCTGCAATTTAATTGTGCCTCTTTCTGTACTCTGCATAGCTTAAGATGTATAAAGATTGTAACATGATGTGGGTATTATTGTTGTCTCTAAGGAGATAGCAGATGGAGTAGCATATTCTAAGTGATCTCGGTTTAAATTATGCACACAATTTTCTTTGATTATGCTGGTAGGGTATTTTGTTTGATTTGTCTATAATTAATAGTGTGCTTGATTTCCAGCCATAGATACCTAACGTTAACAAAGCAATATTATAAGCAATGTTTACATTGAACAGGCCAGGATAAAACATACAACATCTGACACTGGGAGTGATATATTCATGATAAAGCAATGAAATGCTGCACATCATTGAAAAAGAAACGTAAGGAACTGACACTTCCACGATGACCAGCATTGTGAGATGTAGGCCAGTAAACCAAAAAACAAACCACAAAGTTTGCAGTACAGTTCAATCTAAGATGTTTATTTATTTTTAGCCTTTGAATTATGTTCACAGTTTCCTTTCTTTCTCTGCCCAAAAGATATTACAGCATTATTCAGAAATATATGATGCCATTTCAATCAAGTGCAGAGGCTTTTCTCCACTTTCTTCTTTTTAAACATAAACACACACACACACAATTTTGAATTAGGTGGTAGATACACACAGTCCTTTCCTGGTTGTTTTAGCTAGTCATTTACAGAAGCTATCACATGATATCTGTATTAAAATCCAGTGTTTTCTTGACAGCTGATGACACTCTGCCAGAGTGATTTTTTTTTTAGACTATAGTATAGTGATGAGCCAGCAGGTACCAAACCAGAGATTACCTTCATTTTCTGACACTTTGAAGTGATGTTTGTATTTTGAACATGTTGTCAACTGGCTCTTTCTGAGAAGGGCAGGCTTGTCTCAAGAGTTTTATAAATTATCTGCATAACTTACTCATTCATCAAAATCAAAATGGCCCGTGTTAATTAAAATACACTCTGATAATAAATAGAATACCCTAAAGTGTTTTCTATAAAGGAAAAAAAAATCAATTTTAGACCCCGATGAATAATTAAGAGACAATTTGTCTTATCATTGCCTTTTTATTAATGCTCAAAATCCATTTAATCTCACTTTTAAGTGACTATAGCTGGAAGATAATTAATTTCTGTATGTAGACCTAGGTAGGCTACATTCCAGTTAATTGGTGGTAATGTATTGGAAGCGTATTACAGATACACAACTAATGTAAGTGTACAGATGAGAATGACAAATGCAACACCCTGTGGGTATGTGGATTGGAAACGTAACACACTGTATCTTTCTCATCTTGTTTTCACCTCCTTATGTTTGCAGATTTTGATTAGCAGTGGAAAGATAAACCCAAGTGCAGTCGAGGCCCCATGCAGTCATACTTGTTATAGTTAAATGGAATGTGCATGGGCTTGGATTTCTTTTGCCGTCCATGGCTGGGCAGATGAAGTCTCTCAGCTGAGGTGGCGTATATACATTTGCTTAATTTCTTTATCTTACAGGAATCTCTCGTCAAGAGTCCCAAGTTAAACCCAAAAGGCGAAAGAAACCCAAGGAAATCCTGGCTAGCCTTAAACCTACCCTTCCTCAGCTTCCCTTGGACTGCTGTTGACTTACAGGGCTCCAACACTGAGAGAAAGGGCAGATGTGTTCAGATAACTGACGATGGAATCCATGTTTTGTTTACGATGAACACTGAATTCTGTAACGAATGGAGGATACCCAACAAGCATGATGGGTCGAATGGCCTCCTCGTGTTTGTAAACTTTCTAATGTTCTCATGTTCTTATGAATGCTAGGATACTACGGCAGAAATCGGTCCCCTGATTCATCACCGACTCTACCTCTCAATCGTGTAAATGTCGTGTTACATCAAAAGCTTTTTTCACACAGCTATTTTTGACCCGGTGCTCTGCATGGCAGTCGGGAATTGTGTGAACACTGCTACGTGGCGTTCTGTTCCTTCCATCTGTCGCTGGGTATTTTCATTCACCCACAGCTTGACCAACTGCCGGACTCCACTCTCACACCGCCGCGCTCTTGTCACACCCTCGCCCCCTTGACGTTTGTTCTTGCGTAACTCTGATTCTTCTCGTTCTCGTGTTTCACCCCAGCTTCAGCGTTTCATCTCGGGTTGAAAAGAGATGTGAAAGAGCGTCGCCGCTGGTTCAACAGTCTAGTTTGAAAGCAGCTAAAGAGTAGTTGAATCGATCAAGGAACAAATATATAAGACCTAGAAAGATGCTACTGTTTCCCTAAATGTTCTATCAAACCACGTGGAAGTTACTGATGGATATCTGTCTGATTGGCGGGTTTGTGCACGCCATTATTTCTGTCAACTCCTAGTATAATCAGCAGGTGGGTAATAACATTGGGGCTTCTAGTGCCTTTGCTTTAGGTATGCAGACAGCATGTATTCATAAACAGGAGGGGGCATTTGGGCAAGCTACACAACAAAGGAAAAGTGTCGATAATTAGCAGGACCTGGGGCAATGTTTATATACAAAATTGGTTTCGGTGATTTATACCGTTTTATGTCTATACACTATGCCATCCCATCCCACCATAAAGACAGGGTCACACAATGTAATGGGAAGTTCAGAGCTTTAGGATAAACACTTGCATACTAAACCATTTATACATTATTAAAGGCTATGGGATTCTTGCTTTAGATTCCACTCAAACATACTGCATACAATGAATGTATTACTGTCATGCTCAGAGACCCTTTATGTGGACAAAAGGTGGGTTAGTACACTCATGTTATTCATTAGACCCAAAAGATAAGTTGTCAATTAACTGCAAACTGATTACCAAAGAGAGAATTGTTAGGGGTCGTTTTCAGAGTAAGAAATCAATCCACAAACTGCTAATTACATATGCTCTTGTACGTCTGGATTAATCTCTTTGTAATTAAAGAGCCTTACAAATCAAACATACTCCCTTGATTATAGCCAAGGGGCTGGAATGCCTTTTTATTGACCTAAAACCCTGCCGTGAAACTGTCCGATTCTAGGTAGAGGGGCTTATTCATGCTCTGTGTTAGACTGATCCCACTGTTGCTTTTGTGAAAGAAAGATGACGGCCCAATGTGAGAACAGTACGGAAATATGTTTGGTCTATCTACTCGTTGACAATACTCTTTTATTGACGACTGCACAAGTGGAATGTGTCTAGCATGAACATCCAAGCGTTCATAGAGACGTCTGAGTCCCTGCAGGGTACAGAGGGCTCTGCTGAATGGTCTATTGCCCTCTTTGTCTGGAGGGATAAGAGAAGGTTTGTGGAGAACGTGTAGTTATAGGGTTATGGGGGGGAAGGGTTTTTTCATTAGAGAGACAGCTACATTCCTCTAGCAAATCTCAGTCTCGAGAGGAACCATTGAGATACATTCTCACACAGATTATCAATTGTAAACCAGTGACTGCCTGTAAATTGAAGTACCAATACATTCACCAGGAATCAATGCTAACGCTAAGCCTTGAGTGCCCTGAATTACTTTTAAAATATTATTTGAAAGCACAACAAAATAGCCTCATGGATATCTCCGGTTTAGGCTGTTTTTAGCCATTTTTATGGCTCATTAGCAATTTGCTAATATTGTTTTTACTTTGCAAATCAGTCTAGCATTGTGTTTAAGGAAAGGTTCTATAGCTGTCATCAATCAACCTTAAAATGTTCATGCATGAGATGAAAAACTATTTTCACTCTCTGTGGCACACGAAGCAATTACTTTACAAAAATGAGGGGCCAAAAAAACAAAAAAAAATTGTAATATGCCATTAAGGTTTTCGTCATACTTACAGCTACACTTTCACTATGAGATTCAAGTTAATTTACTGAAGGTGTATATGCCAACAAAATCAGTAATTTACTATGGAATATACTGTTCCATTTAAAAGTATATATTGTTTTATTTGAAAATCGTATAAGTTATATTTTTAAGCAGTGCTGTTGAAGCAGTGCTTAAAACATTTTAGACTGTTTTGGCATAGAAATGCATATGTTTCTTTTCTAATCTTTGTTTCCACGTATTATCTTAGTTTTTGTGAAGCAACCGTACAGTTTGAATGGCTCCACTATTGTTTACTTTGAGCATACTACCCAAAGGGGGAGTATGCCACCTTACCATTAATACTCATTAATGATTTTTCTAACAAAGCTGCCTATTGGCCGCTCAGTAGCATGTGAGCAAGTGCTGCCTCATACGTTTTATTCCTCACTGTATTTAAACTCAGTTTAAGCAGCTATTGACATTCCCACTGAGAACTGTTTAAAGTTTAAAGTATAGCTGTTCTGCTCTGTTTACCATCATCTTTGAATCACTCAATCTATATGATGTGCGTCCCTGATGTACAATATGTCTCTTTAAACATTTTTAATGGTATAGATAAAAACTTGTCTTTGGTTTCTGCTTGCACTATAACTAAGGATTAAAGCATATGAATTACAAAGTAAATAGAACACAAGGGAAATAGCAAAGAAAACAAAGTAGTTTGTGTGTCTGAACTTCAACTAAAATGAACAATCTATATAAACACCAGGATAACCATGTAACTACATTAAAAACATATAGATAGAAAAGGGTGTGGCCAGTTTGTAAATATTGATAAAAATGGCACAAAAGTCAGGCTGAGAATGTAGTCAGAAAACTGACTGAAAATAAAAATAAAAAAACACTTTTCTGTGTTTACTTAACTACAGTAATCTAGTCACATTTCTCATGAATACAACAGCACACATGGGAAATATCTCTCCATAAAATGTGAGGGACCTGTGAGCCACAAGGTCTCTGTAAGGTAAAGCAAGCTGTAGGATCCTTGGCATGCAATTGCATATACGACTGCTCCATTGCTGATGTGACACAAGATTCATAGATTTATCAGCAAGAGTTGTGCTGCTGCTGCCTGGTAAGGAATGGAAGATAGGAATGATCTTCATCAGGGAATGATAGTGGAGATTTGAGGGGATGCTGTCTTCATCCCTAACAGGCCGATGATAATGCTCTATTCCATAAGAGTCTGTATACCGGTGGAAGAAAATAATAGTGCAACATAACTAGCTTCCTGTTATACAAAAACAATTGTGTATTAATAGATTTGAATCTGCTGCTCTTATATAGATCTACCGATGGATTGGACCAGGAGAATATTATTTGGCTTGTGGGGTAAATTGATTTGCATCTGTAAAAAGTGCAGGCGGTGCCCTTCTCCAGATCCCGGGAGAGGCAGACTGGAAGAGGAGCACATGTGGAGAGGGGGAACAGCACGAGACAGGAATTCGGAAGATTACAGTCCCCAACTTTGTGATTTGAACTTGGATTCTGCGTTGGATTACAGACGTGGCATTGTTGCGTTGTGTACTAGTTATTAATGTCGAGAGGGACCCATATATCTAGGCTCAGACAGCGCTAGGCTTATATGTATGTTTTTGTATGTCTATTGCTTTTGTGGACCTGTAAAGCATTGGAAACTATGTGCGGTTAACAAATATAAAGGATCAGGATCTGTGTTTCTCAACAATGTCAACAATGCCAAGTCTGTGACAAATCAAGTCTGATTTGAACGCAGCAGTGGTTGGAACAGTTTAAACTTTTCCCAGCATGACTCTTCTTATTTGATAACCCCAGATGTGTGCCTGCAGTGTTCAGCGATGTTTGATGCCAAGACTTTGCAGCCTTCATTGCTAGTAAAAGGATTTTATTTTGTTATTGAAATTCATTCCTGACATAAAAGCGAAGTAGAAAGCATGTATAATGACCAGAAAATGTGAAATTTGGGAAAGCAAATCATTCCTGTGGTATGCTCCATGTACCAGCAAGGGAAAAATCGTAAACAAACCGTTATCCTCTTGGGGTATAAGTTGAGGAGAAATTATTTATTCTTTTTAAATGAAAAATAGAATATTCCGTAAGACTTCCATGTCATTTGATTTCTATAAGTACTTTATGTTAATTTGTTTCATACCCGCTTATCCTGGTGTGCAGGGACGTATATTTCGTTTCAGAACTGGGGGGGTATGCATTTTGAATCCGCCGCGGAGGTGACGACTGGTTGGGGGGGTTCTGCAGAGATGTTGAGGAGGGGGGTGGAGTTGTCGTGTGAGGTTGTTTTATTTAATCCATGTATCTCTTACGTAACAGCTATGAATTAACGTTCTCTAAGCATTGGGTGGGACATAAACTTACGCCTATGCTGGTGAGAGTTGTGTCTGTACTTTATTGGCCAAAGTCAAAATGTGGATCATATTTCCAAGCCCTTTTTTGCATTAGTGAATATTGATGGATATTCATAACTTCTGATGAAGTTTTATTGCTCTCTGACATGATGAATCAAAGACACGAACAAAGGGAGGGTTACAAAGTGCAGCTTCTTGCCTTCCAGGTATCCGCCCTGTGAGAACTCAAAAACAGTCTAATTGCTCAGCCGAAAAAGGCATAGGGACCAAATTTCATATGAAGGAAAAGTTCCAGTGGTTGAAAAGAGCTCAGAGGAATCCCAGAATTAAGTTATTAAAAGTTATTTTGAAAGAGACGGCAAAAAAAAAAATAATGTTTTAATTGAAATGGAATTTAATAAACTGGAATCATTCTGTGAGATCAAACAAACGGAAGACTAAATGGCGGTGCATTTAAGTTAAAACTTTGGCTGTCTGGTGATTCAATGGACATGAGTATAATACTGGGACCTCTGGGGATTAATGTTAGAAAAATGTATTGGTCAAATACACGCTTTTGTGAGGATAGTGAACAACTTACAAATGAGGAATAATTGGACAGTTCAGCAAGGAGAAGGACCGTTAAATCTTGAACAGGAAGAGGATAGTGGCCGACATCCTGAAATGGAACTGATTTGGTGCTAGACTTCATCAAAACGTTGACCCGTCCATGAATCACAAATTACAACAATGGTTTGATTCATAAATGGTATAAAGTGGCTTCTAACAAATTTTGTTCAATTCCTCGGTTTGTTTAGCCGTTTACGTGAATAATAATAATAATAATAATAAAAAAGTGTCCTCCTTTATCCTAAAGATGTGTTGATGTATAGTGCTCTAAGTATTCTACTTTTGTATTGTTTTTGAACACCAATTCAGTGGTTACATTGTTCATCCCTGATTGTTTATATAGTTGACTGCAAAGAATAATTAGGATCAAGCCCTATGTGGGTGATGTGTGTTGATTACTGCTAGCTGACCAGTGAAATGTGAAGGACAGTCTGCAACACGGCAGCTGCCATTGTTAACTACAGGCTCCTGGAGAGAATAGAAAACACATTCCATCTACAATTTAAGGCAAGCTTTAATAGTGCTGTGCCCTAATTAAAATGAATAGAGACAAGATGTCATTCTTGTGACGGGTTCCTCCACTGTAGCGATCTTAAAAGCAGGGATTTTAAACTATTTGCACAAAGTCATATCTATTGAAGGTTGTGAGTTGCAAAGTTGAACTGGAGCCATGTGTTGGTTTCTGTGTTGTGTCTAATTGTGGTGTGTTGGGAGGGAAAGATCGATATACACTTTGTCTTCAATACACATGTTATAAACTTGGGAATTTTAGGATGTTAACATAGTTCTGGATGAGCAGGAAGTTATTGTTCCCTTAAACAACAATTAACTATGATAACAAGCCATATAATTGCTGAGTGGACAGAAATAATTGGTGAAGTTGAATATGGCATTTTCTGTCTAAGAGTAAATTTGAGCATTGAAAAAAAAAGTGCTGAGATTGCAAATCACTTAGAGGAAGAAAAAAATCAATCTGTGAAATCAGCATTTCCATCTAAGATTCCTTATTTCTCTTTGATCTGAACTTGTCCCGAGAAAACTCGGAATGAAGGGACAGTCCAGGAAAGGTAATTGTACTGTTTGAGCAAGCCAAAATAAACACAACCTAATCTGTTCATTGCAGACTTCCAACAAAAAGTGAGGCGCTTATTTCAACCTAATAGTAAAATAATCAAAATGCAATCTGTACATTTCCGACTCACACAAAATGCTTTGTGTTTATCTATACCTTTAAGCTGGAAGTGTACAAGGGTCTTTATATCCAAGACAACAACAGAGTAGCTGAACTAAGCTGTAACTAACCTTTGACCAAGACCAAATCAAAAACTTCACCGACCTACTATTCACAGATTATAAAAACCTCTTCCTAATTGTGGCATATTTCAAAGGGCTTTCTTCTCTCCATAAAAGCAGCAACCATAAGATCTGCTCTATACATTACTATTAGCAACTGTGTCAAAGTTTTTATTTGTATTTATTCATATAATCCATGAAGTTGCTAAATCAAATTATTAAAATATCCATTCAAATATTGACATACAATCCTTTCATCATATGCTTTGCTGAGAAATTTTGTTTTTGGTGATTTCTAGAGCAAAAACAATTTCTCTTCTCTCCTAAATTGTTTAAATAGAAGACGATATTACAATACTTTCAGCATTGGATGTTTTGATTTGTGGGAATAAATATCTGCCTGTATTTTTAAGCTCTATATTTATATTCATTTATAATTACGAATGGGTATTTTATACCTTTTGCTAGTTGAAGTGTTAATCACTTCATCATTAGACCTGAAGTCCAGTGAATACCAAACCCTCTCTTTAAAAAGCATTGACAAATTTACGTATAAGACGAATAGCAGAAATGAACCTTCCCAGCATCTATTCATTGACATTCCAGTGCCTTTTTATATTCCCCAAACTATGCGGATGACAACTGACTCTGTGGTTGACAAGTAACTGTGGTTCACTTTACCCTGGTCAGTTTATAAAGAAATAAAGAAAATTATGAGTCTGGTAGGAACCTAGAGTAATTGCTTGAGCTCCACTGATGTGTGATCATCGCCTTTCATATTAGAGGCATTTCTGACTGAGGTGTAAACAAACACTAAAGAAGAAAAGCAATTTTCATAATGATCTGCACAAACAAGGAGCATTTCTGATGCATCCGAACAGGAGACAAATTGCTGCTGGACATTAAAAAACACCCACACACAAAAGAAAACCTAAAAAAGTATACATAGATGCAGGATATATTCTGCTGTTGTTTTACCTCGCAATGTGTGTATGTGTATGTAGACAAATTATAATGATATTCTAATTTAATGTCATATTCTGGGGGATATTACAGTGTGTGACCAGATGGCTTGTGTAGGGGTCAGGGAAAGCCTATCCCTGCCACTGCATCTATATATATATATATATATATATATATATATAATGTGTGTGTGTGTTTGTATGAGGGTAAATGTCATTTTGTTTTCAAAGGTGTTTTTTTTTTTGTCCCCGCTGTGTGCTAAAGTCCCTCCCCACCCCCCCTTCTGTCTCAAGGTCCTACAGGGCAGATGGAAATTGGCGAGCGAAATGCCACAAACTGCATAAATGCTCAGAAGATGCATGACATGCTTTATGTTTTTGTCTTTTCATGTTTTGTTTTTTTAATTGTTATTAAAATATTCTACAGATGTCCATATATCGTTTTAACTGCAGTCCACTGGGGTTTCCATTTATTCCTGAATTCTAGCCAATCATCATGCTTTTTAAAAGAAGGGAAATAAGCCGGTTGCAAAGTCATTTCTATAACCTCAATCGGGTCACTTCGTAAAAGGCTGGAATAAAAAATATTGCATATCCCTATTCTGACCCTTTTAAAAAGTGATTGGTTACATAAACTATACTTTAGCTAATCACTCAAACCCGACTTCTAATCTCACCCCCTTGCGGTGTGAAATTATTTTGGCAACGTCTCGGAAACGCATCATTTAACGGCAATCTAAAACCAGGTTGGTCTGTGAGGAGAAAGAACCCAACCATTGTGTTTGTGATAGGTTAATGAGATGCACCGAAGAAGCCTCTCGGTCTTATTTTGCGACTTAATTAACCTTGTGGAGATGATTTCCCCTGGCTGGTGCAGACCTGGTCAGCCTGCCCTGCTCCCTCACATTACGTCACCGAGTCATCTGTCTTCTGTCCCGACGGTTCGGCCGGCGCTCGAGTCGCATGCTGTCATACCTAATGGATGACTCCACTTCATACCTCAAATTTGGCCACAAAAATGCATAAAAGTCCGACTGTGTTAGAAGCTCAGAAGAGCGCACAGACAAGGGAAAGCAATCTTGGGTGCGTGGATATAACACTGATTTTGCTTTAATAACACTAACAACACAAACACATTGAATGTATCGTTACCCTGAATGTAAGACATGAATCTTTATATTTATAATGATGATGATTGGTTTCATACACTAATAACGCAAATATTATTTTAGCGATTTGCACGGTATACGCGCTGACATTCCTCATCAGATCTATTCGCTCTCAAATGGGCTTGGGTTGCAAAATTCCTCAAAACACACAGAGGAGCATGTGTATTTCCATACAAGCTAATCAACCTTTATTAATACAGGCTTCCTTTGGGGTAGGTCCATGTCAGAGAGCAATCAAGGCTTTAAAGAAAGGAAGAAAGGAGAAGAAACAGTCAAACTGGTGTAAACGCTTGATTGATGACTAATACTGCTGTTATACTGGAGTGGTAATTTATGATTTGTTAATTGCATTGTTTGAATCAGTAACGGAAAATCAATACTCAAGCCATGCCCATTTGGTGTGAAATATCAAATTTAAAATTTGGATCAGGCGGCAAAAGAGCTTTGCTCATGTTCAGAGTCTTAAAATACCACCACATCTCAGTGTGGATTCTCCAAGATGTTTGTGGAGCCTTCAGGAACATTAGTGCTTCAGGAGCAAGGTTTTGTCAAGAGAAAGTATGCAATATATTGGCTGTGTTTGAAAGGATAGACGTACAAACGCACACGACTCTATAGAGAGTGCTCATGGTCAGAGTGCTCAAATGTCATGAAGGACACGATGCATGCAAATGCAAAAGCACACTTAACAGAATCTAAAATTCCGGAGTTAAATATAAATGAAAATGGTGACAACCTCGTTCTCTCTGTGGGCTTTTCGGTCAGCTCTCTGCTATGTAAAAAACCACAGCCGTCAGATTTATATGCCCCTTTGTCAGCAATATCTTAACAGTGCTTGAAAAAAAAGCCACACAATATCCCTGTAAAGACATTCACCCATATGCAATGACTTGTTTTGTTGTGTTTTGCTTCATGTTTTGAACAATGAGACAATACTAATCCTTCGATACGTGATTCAACTTCAAAAAGTTACTCTTTGTTGGTATTTTGCGGCACAACTAAGAAAGAAAAACAAAACTGTGCCTTCACACTGGCTCCCTTTGAAACACGGAAATCTAACAGAGCACATCAGGTGTGAAAGGACTTTGTTATGAAGATGCTCCGTACTAAACCTACTTATTAACTCAGCTGGGTGGGACAGGTGGGGGAGCGGAGAAGAATAACACACATGGCGCTTCACAGTTTGACAACTCCAACTGCAACCCGGCTTTAATGCACTCTTTCCCTTACTCTGTCAGTACTCAAACGCAGGTGCTACTCCGTCAAGCTCTGTAACTCTCATTAAAACCCAGCTAATAAAGTCAATTAATTTTTCTTAATAACACTAAGCAATGCACATGGGTCTCTCCCCTGCTTACAATCTCCTAACAACCTGCACACTACAGATCCCCGGATCCCCAGCTGCTCCAACCAGGTTCTGACAAATTGGCTCCCCGTGTCCACCACGCTGCATTTCGGGGGCAGCCATTGGCCTGTGTCCTTGATTCTTCACCAGGTGAGTTTCTGGGTCTCTTATTCTCCATCTATGCCAGATGGGCCGATATTTCCATAGACTCTATCCACAAACTAGTTAAAAAATCACAGCTGGTGGATAATTTGCTTTCTGTGTTGGGACCGCAGCGTGGCGTGGTGTGATACGATGAAACTGTCAGACGCCAAAGCAAATAATAGAAGAACAGTGAGACCTTAGCCAGGAAGTCTCACAAAGAACATAAAGCGGGTCTCTTCGGCCCATAATAACTCTCCCTCACAGTATATTATAAGTGATCCTAATACAGTATGTAAGTGAATCATGGATTAGAGTCGGAAACGTAACTGGTTCAATTTTTCCAATAATTTATCGGTTTGCCTTTTATAAAATTGCAAAATCTACAGATTTTAACTAAACTCAGTTATTAAAGTTCACATTTGTATGTTATCCACAACAACTGACTGATGTATACAGGTTTTTAGTTATATGTATCAGATGAAATAAAAACACAGCACAGCAGATGTGGAATTATAAAATACACGTCATTTCAAAATGGACAGATTGTTCTTTGATACTTTAAGAGGGAGTTTCCTCCTGGGTTCCTGCATTCTCCTGGATTAATTACATTCAGATGTTGGTTAAAAATGTTCTGTTAAACATATATTATTTGTTACAGTTCATTTTCCCAATCAGATCTTGCATCAGCCATCATACACTCTTGGAAAAAAAAAATATATAGACTTGGGTTTTACACTCTGTTGTGATCCTTCAGGCTGGAATTATTTACCCTCCTATGGCTTTAATCCTTTTTTGTATACACTGATATATTCTACTTGCCTTGCCTTGATATCTACTTGCCACAATGCAAAGTTGCTGACAAAGACAAATTCTCTCCAACACCCAAGTCCCTCTTCCAACAGGCTGTGTTCCAGTTCTGAGCAGCACACGTTACAATCCTAAAGTTAGCAGGTTATGACCACCTGCCTAATATTGTGTAGGTCCCCCTTTTGCCGCCAAAACAGCCCTGACCCGTCGAGGCATGGACTCCACTAGACCTCTGAAGGTGTGTTGTGGTATCTGGCACCAAGACGTTAGCAGCAGATCCTTTAAGTCCTGTAAGTTGCGAGGTGAGGTCTCCATGGATCGGACTTGTTTGTCCAGCACATCCCACAGATGCTCGATTGGATTGAGATCTGGGGAATTTGGAGGCCAAGTCAACACCTGGAACTCGTGATTCATCAGACCAGGCCACCTTCTTCCCGTGGTCCAGTTCTGATGCTCACGTGCCCATTGTAGGCGCTTTCGGCAGTGGACAGGGGTCAGCATGGGCACCCTGACTGGTCTGCAGCTACACAGCCCCATATGCAACAAACTGCGATGCACTGTGTGTTCGGACACCTTTCTATCAGAACCAGCATTCACTTTTTCAGCAATTTGAGCTACAGTAGCTCGTCTGTTGGATCGGACCACACGGGCCAGCCTTCGCTCCCCACGTGCATCAATGAGCCTTGGCCGCCCATGACCCTGTCGCCGGTTCACCGCTTTTCCTTCCCTGGAGCACTTTTGATAGGTACTGACCACTGCAGACCGGGAACACCCCACAAGAGCTGCAGTTTTGGAGATGCTCTGACCCAGTCGTCTAGCCATCACAATGTGGCCCTTGTCAAAGTCACTCAGATCCTTACGCTGCCCATTTTTCCTGCTTCTAACACATCAACTTTGAGGACAAAATGTTCACTTGCTGCCTAATATATCCCACCCACTGACAGGTGCCATGATAATGAGATTATCAGTGTTATTCACTTCATCTGTCAGTGGTCATAATGTTATAAGGTGTATGTAAAAGGTATCTTCCAACTTGTTCCTTGTTTTTCCAGGTGCCGTATGATACCATTAGACTTTTCAATTTGAGAATAACATCCAGACTGTTATGATGATTGTAAAATAACCCATTCAGCAGTTGCTGGTGTGTACAGGACGTTTTTTAATCAGATAAATATTGCACGGTATGTCCACATGTTAATACACTATGATTTTTCTAAAGCAAAAAAAAACGAACATGGAATTTCACTTCGAGATACATGTATGTATGTAGCTGCTTAATAACACAACCTCTGGACTGGAAACATCAAATCACATGTATGCATTTTCCTTTAATCCATTTGATTTGGGAAATATTTCCACATAAGGAATACAATTGGATATTTTCTGAGAACATATTCCCATCGACAACTTCTATACTCTAAGAGTAGGTCTCCTGGACTAGTAAACAGTTCAGGGAATTGAATATACTTATAAATATTTCCATTTAGAGATAATTAAAAAAAAAAAAGATAAATTATTATGACACCAGCTTCTGACAATGCAGATAAACCAGCATCCATCAGATTTCCAACTAGTCTAGAAAGAGGCTACAGGAAATTGCTTCCAGGCAACAAAATACATATAATAAATGTACTCCTTAGTAATATAATAATTCATAAAACCACAAGCAAATGGTTTGCTAAACCCCTTGTACATTTCTTAATAGATCTTTAACAAGAAGGTGATACATGTATATTTTCCTTCTGCTAGTCACAGCGTCAAAGCACTATGCATGATCAATGGAGAGGAAATCTCCTCTTGACAGCATTTAATAACTAATGAACGTAATTTTAGCAAATTTTCTTAAAAGGGATTTAAAGTGTACCTCAAAGGCACCGAGCTACATATAACGCATGCACCAGTCATGCCAAATGTGAAGGGCCATTTTGCTAACAAACATTTGGTAAAATCCCCTGTATATTACTGTAATGTTTGATTGATTGCCTCGGTTTTATTCATGCCCTTGTGCATATTTTTACTTTGAGATAGAGCAAAAGTATCTTTCCTTTCGCAATACTTGTAAAGAAAAAAGAAGGAACCCTGACCATATAACTCCATATGCCATTTTGGGCTGCATTTGTGGAAGTAAATTCTATTAAAACAGCAAATATTCAACTCCGCTGTTTATTTAAAAACATAATTCTTGCTTTGCCACCTCATTCATGCATAGCCAGGGAGGGCTACAGTAGCAAACATTTCCATCTAAAACAATAGATTTACCAAGATATTCACTGTGTACAATTCTAAAATCGATTTGGAATAATGTATATAAAATAATAAAATATAAAATAATAGAATTCATGCTTGAATTAACATAATGTATTATAAGATGTCCATAAAGCACATATTTGATATCAGATATCTCTATCTATCTCATATCTCATATTGAAGTAACCAAAGCTGGAAGTAATGAAAAAGAATACCATGCAACTAAAATAGCAAAATATAATTTACTTGACTGCGGCGCTGAAATAAACCAATTCTACTAGGATTTAGTTATCCTCAGATGTAATCCTTAATTTCTCTTGACTTCATTTTCCCCCCTCTTTCGGTGTGTGTGTGTCTCCTGAGTCTGTTTCATCTGCAGATGGATTGGGAACTTGTGATTTTGTTCTATCTCAAGCTACCTTTATTATTTCCTAAAATAGCACCATCTTCCTCACCGATAGCCCTTCTCTACCATATTTCTTAATGCAATATTCTGTCTGCGCACAAAGCCAGATTCAAAGCAAATCTAAACCTAACACGATGTCTTTGCATTTGGAAATCATCTTTTCTGGGTCCATGTATTACAACTAAATATAAACCTCCCCAAGAGAAGAAGTTTGATGTAAACAACTCCATATGCTGTTTGTGTTGCGGGTGTCAGGAGGAGCTGAGGAGCTTAAAGTTGGTTGATGATTTAACTTTGAAATGTTACTCTGATTTTAGATAAACGATAACATAGACAATGTGGAAAGTACAAAGTCAAAACAGGCAAGTTTCTGGAAAATAAATAAAAGTAATAAAATCCATAACATTATGTTAAGCTGTCAAAATAGCTGTTTTTTTGGTTTGCTTTTAGTTTTTTTTCCATGCAAATTTCCTATTTTAGAAATGATCTGTAAAACCGTACTTTATCAAAGCGCACGAATACTTGGCTAATGTTTGATTGATCGTCTCAGTGTTATTTATACCCTTGTGCATATATATGTTTTTGTTTTAAATTAAGCAATAGTTTATTTTATAAGCTGTCAAAAGTGGTGTTTACTTTTAAACAAGTGTTTGTTTTTTTCATGTAGTTTTCCTATTTTTAAACTGAGCTGTATACCTCTACTTGATTCAAGTATTGGCATGTTCTATATAAAACATATTTAACTGATGCAACTAGTAAACAAATGGCTAAGCAATTTTGCAGAAGAACACTGATTTTAGGATACACTGTATCTGCCCTCTTCACTTTTGCACAATCTTCAGTGTTGTGCGTAATTCAGTGCAGCCATCGAAAATAATCTGAGTTGAAGTAGATCAGGACTAAAAGAAATCAATAGCTAACATTTCATTTATTTATTATATAATTATAAAAGATGATTCATTCAAATATCAACTTTCCTTGTTTAATGTGACATGTTTCTAGGCAGTTTTCATGTTCATCAGTCTGTAATCAAAAGAGAATAATAAATACGTTTGAATGCGAGAACATGGTGAGTTTTTGGGTTGATTATCAGTAGATGGAAAAGCATAAAATGGCTTTCAAGAACGTGATAACTCAATGTTTCTTTGGTTTAAAGTTGGTGGTTCTGTAAAGATCAGCACTTGTTAACCATTAATTATCAATTTCATCTGCCATTGAGAGACTATGAGCTTTAAGATGTTCTTGGATCTCTGTGTTCTTTCCTTGGGTCTTCAGACAGATCTCTCCTCACTGAGAAACACCATCAGTACCACAATATAGTCTACCGTATGTTCTGATCTTAAACAGTTTTCCACTGGCATCAGAATCCTTGTTTGATCAGGAATAGAAAAATAATCATCGACACCATTCCCATCAGCAGAACCATGTAATTGTATGTCTGTAAAACTCTCTTAATCTCGTTTTTGCTTTAAGTTGTCTTTATTGTTTTGGTTGCCCAAAGTGAAAATTCAAAACACACATTTTAAATCCACATATATAAAGGCAGCATATTGATCTCTGCATATGCAGGTATCATGGGGACAATTTGTCAAGCCAGGCTCTGATTTGTCATTTATTTTCACTAAATAACACGCAGCGTCAGAAAGGCAAGATTAGTTATTTATAATACTCTGATTCCTCGAGCCATGCTGGGGTAGAGCACAATCATTAAAATGGTAATTTTTCTTCCAGCACTTCTGGCAGTTTTTTTTTAAGATAAATTAGAGTTTAAAGTTAGTTATTATTAGTATTTTTGTGAGTGTCCCATAGACCTCAACATTGTTCTTGTTTATGTTCACAGTAGGTACATTTCCAAAGGAACAGTTCTTTGGTCTGCCTGGTTTCAAGTTAATAATTTTTAGGATAATATTGTAACATTAGTAGTAGAAGTACAGTGCAAATTATTATTATTATTATTATTATTATTATTATTATTATTATTATTATTATTATTATTATTATAATAATCCCAAAATAGTCAAGAATGGTGAAATATTAATCAGAATTAACACGTGTTCCTTAAAGTGCTCAGCATATATATATATATATATATATATACGTACATGTCTTTAAAGATCAGTACACTAACAGAGGGCCAGATTAACAGTGTTCGCATGTTGCTCTCTAGAGAAGCTGGAAGGAACCGCAGGTCTGAATATAGCAGCATCTCTGCTGACTGTATAAAATCTAAAATATCTCAAGCTGCAAACAGGGAGGAGACACTGTGATGCAATCACATCGGGTGTTATTCGACAATTTCGATGTCATGTTTGCCAAGTTGGAAAATCTTACCCAGATCCCTCCCATCGTTGGATAATCTCACTCCCAACCTCGTGGGAGAGTCTCGCTTTCACCTCTGTGCTCGTGAAGAACAATAAAAACAAACCTATTTTGTATTTTATTTACTTTGCTTGAGTGCAAAGTTGCATATGTTGAAATGTATGCAATTTGTTTTATTATGGTTTCAATTTTAGAGTCATATCTGCTCAAATCGTATTCACTATTTCACTTTAAAGTTGCTTTCACCTGCAGCTGATATATATACTTTCCAGGTTAGGTTATATAGCTCCCCCATTTAGAGAAAATTGGGCCCCAAGAACCCAGAAGCTGAAGAATCACAGACTTCTCTCACCAACGGTCTGGCCTACAGATACATGAGACCTCATCAGGGGTAACATTAGTCCCACATCGGGCACCCGACTGAGAAGAGATTTATTTCCATTCCAGCCAGAATTTGACCTCAGAAGCTCCTAAGACAGTTTATGCTCCAGATAAAGAGAAGTTTGCCATATGTTAACTTATGTTAATTAGGCAAGAGATAAAACTTCCAATAAAATGACCGGTTCGGACAGAAACTCCCAGCCGATTAGTTTAATTGAGTCTTTTTGCTGTAACATAGTTTCCCCACCTCCACACACACAATACACAAATACATAAATTAAGTAAGTAACATAAAGGTGATTGTATTTTTAAACAATTTCAGGTATGCTTGCACACACTGGTGTTGACAAATAAACGGCGGCTTGTCGTTCAATTGATGTTGAATTGACAGAGGATTCGCGTTGTTTCAACACTGACTCATAATGCAGAAGTTGGTTTTTAGAAATTGCAATTCATTTCAAAAGCATACTTTGGCAGAAGAAAGCATTGTTCTTTGATATTTTTTAATGTATTTATTATTTGTTTTGCAGGAACTCGGCTGTCAATACATTTCTAATATGCACAACTGGAAAGGAGATGAACATACATTGCTTTAGCTTCCTACGTAATCTAGAAAATGTGTCCTTTTAAACTTTACTTCCATAAAGTGAAAGGTGTGTTTTTCTCCTAGAAGATCAAAATTCACTTGATTTAAGGAAACTGGTCTGTTGGGAAAAGCTAATGGAAGAGGTTTAGTCTCACCTAAATCTGACTGTGTGAATATGACAACTCAATCAGCTGCACTTGTTAACATTGACAGAACCTGTTAGTGTTATTTTGCACTTCACAGTGACAGACATAAAATAGTTTGGGAGAGAAAGAGAGTCAATAGCTATGCGTGTTTACTTAAAGACACATTATTCATTATTAGACACATTAACATTGTTCGAGATAATAAGGCCTTATATGTATACAGAATATTGCAACTATTAAAAGACGTATCATTCCTGCCTTTCCATCTGATCTATTTCAACTTCAGTCTCCTGTACAAGACGTGCAGATTGCGTAGCTATACCACCATGTGGGTGGAGAGAGTAAACTGTACAACTGTAATTAGGAATGTGATTTACTATTTTCACATACATTGGATAATCAGGACATTCACTGTTTTTCACTGAGAAATATCCACTCAGAGGTACCATTTTATGATCAAATCAACCCCTCTACTATAAGTGAGACTTTACCATCTGGCATCATGTGTCAGCTTTAGAGTACAGCTTTACAGGTCACTGTGGCGGGATGAGGCGTGGAGAATGAACCCAACAATTTGACTCACACCAGACCATGACTTCAGACAACAGTGTGATGCACAGCTGATACAGAAGATAAATAATGTGACACTCAAGTGAGCTTCACCACTGAGGACTCCAGGTCTCGATATGTTGTTTTTCTAAAATGCACATTCAAATAGTTCAATTCTCACCTTTTATTTATTTATTTATTGGGGGGACACCATTGATGTAGACTGCTAACATATGTGGAAGACTAGAAAAAGATAAAAAAGACCTTTCTCCTCCTGCAGAATTTCACAATTCATACTTCTCTCGCCACCGAATTCCCTTGTCTGTGCAAGATTTGTGAGTCTCACTGGGGAAGGAGGCTCCTATAGGTTAAAATCTGCAAACAATGAGTCTTCTCCTCATGATAAATGAAGTACATCCTTTCCCATTTGTCTGTGCTTTATCCTTTCTCTGTATCAATTGTTAAAGAAAGTTTGCTTAACATGCACTCCTGAATGTTGCTAGGGAAAATAAAATAGATCAATGTTCGCCTGAAATAAAAGGAAAATAAAAGGAATTTTCTAGGAGTTTCATGTCCTAATTAGACACAGGACTGGTTCCTCTGTGACATTTAACTGGACATTCTTGATAAATGTCATAGCATGGATACTCATAAGGCAAGGTATGTATAAGTGGGTACTTAATAACCTTTACAAATAAGCTGCCAAAAATTGGAATTCATTTTATTCCTACTACTATCAATAAAAAGACACATTGTTATAAGGTGTTTGAAGGTGAACTTAGGGGCTTGGCAAAATTATGTTTTACAGAGAAAGTACTCTGAATATTATACAAAATACTGCGGGGGAAAAAAAGGAGAAATGACAAAGCAAGTGAAGGTAATTTTGGACATCTTAGGTTTCCAATAATGCCTTTGCACAGCTGATCTTTCTTGAAGGCTTCTTGTTCGGTGCAGAGACACACAATTCTCTGCTTTGCGTATCAAACCAAAAGATAAAAAATGGTCTGCTCTCAAAATGTATTTTATTCTTATTCAAATGCAAAAATATGTACAATAGACACTAACATCTTCGTTCAAATTGTTTATTTACTTAGGAATTACTCTTCTGTAGTTATTTCAGGTGTACAGATACCTTGCGAATTTACCACTAATGGCTTCTCCTGCCAGCTGAATTTTGTACAGTTTTACATACAACAAACAACAACTAAAAGTGTGTTTGCTTTAGTAAGATTTAAAAAAAACTACATTCTGATGTACTTCAAACACAAATATAAATATTGATTAATACTATTTTATGTAATTATTTGCACATTTTAAAATAACATCGATTTAGTTCAAGGGGAGAAACGATCATGTTTTAACCTTTTTTTTTATGTGCATTGCTCTAAATCAGTCCCGAGATGGCTATATAATTATGCTGCTGTAGAAGTTGTTTCAAGTCTTGCAGTCTTCAGTGCTGTGTGGTAGCTAATTACCTCTCCTGAGGAATAATTAAGTGACAAAATAAACTTAATGGTGCCTATACTATCCAAAGATGTATGTCATATCTCGTGTGCAGTTCACAGTGCAAAGCCCATTTGTTTCACGTAGAAAACTGTCTATGGCAATAACAATGGCAGAACACATAAAAGGCTTTAGATCGTTATTTATAGTGAATTAAATACTCCTATGTGTGCTGGAACACAAATCAATCAGTCCTGTTTGGAGCGCCAATCAGTATTTGTGTGTGTGTGTATTGTATTGGTATTGTTATTCATAAATTAGGCTGGCTTGTTTTGCTCCAAACATTAAACTGTTCTGCCACTCCCTTTAGATTTATCAATTAGATTTACTAATTACATAAAAATGAAACCATTGGCACAGAGAAGGAATGGGGGCAACCAAGTGAAACCATGTGCAAAATTGATATTTTAGCTGATATCTTATTTGGGCAGTGGCCTCAGTGTGTCATATACTCTTATGACAAATCTAATGTCAGAAGCCGATGTATTTTCATCCATATTTGCCTGATGGAAATTAATTACCAGTTGTGCCTGAGCTGACTGCCTTGTCACCGTCACTTTTAAACCATATTGCTGATATTTCGGCTTTTCAATTACTTGTAATAAATAATTACTTACCACTAAAGTGATTTTCTCTAAACACATCTAGTGGTCAGTGATTATTTATTAGGCTCCACCTATCATAAAGGATCATTTTACTTTATTTTAATTTGCAGTGATTACAAAATAAATTATTTTTTAATCGATTGCAATATTGAATTGTTCTGGAAGTGTTTTCTTAACTGAAGACACTGAGACTGCAGAATGAAATGTAAATTTGTAAACCGCAGTGTGGTTCATCTGTACGCCTTACAAACACACTTGCTCCACAGTGCCATGCTGTTTCATAATTGATTATGTGTGTATTTTGTGTTTAACAACTGGTAATTGATTTTATGCCAGGATAAAATTCACACAAATATTTTTCAGTATGAATAAACATTCAATGATCAACAGAAATTTAAGACACACACTGAGATTGGTTTGTGTTTTTTTTTTTACATTATCAATACAAAGTTACAACATAATGCTACAATTCAGAACGGGAGACATGGGGCTGGATTTAGTCAAAACTGTGACCCACCCGCTAATAGCAAACTACAAAACTGTACATCATTGCAGTTACATTTCTGATTATAAGAAAGTGGCATCTAAATAAAAATGAAGCTGCAACTGAGTACAGTTCTGTAGTTTTCTATTAGCGGTTGGGTCAAAGTTTTGATTTAATCCGGACCATTGTGTGAGCACCTTGATTTGTTGTAAGTGCTTAAACACTGCATTTAAATATTGACTGTGTGAGTATAAAGCCTCCAGAAAAGAGGGTTACATCACAAAAACACAAATAACGCCTGAAAGACCTGCATTAATTCATATTACTTTACAATGCATTCATATGAAGACATGCATAGATCTGCCAATGTCTTAAACTTGGACCAGGTATTACAAACTCTTGTTTGTTAACTGTATCAGTTTAACAGATACACTTTATCAGTTTAAACATTTTGGTATTTATTGGTGTCATTATAGATCCTGGGACAACTGGTATATGGCAGTTATATCTCCAGTTTGCTGTGAGGTTAGGTGTCAGTCTGTCAGTGTCAAATTATGTTACTCAGACAACTCCAACAGGAAATCAGATTATCTGTAAGAATAAAATAAAACATAAACACTTCACAATGTGCAAATATGTCTACAGAGCCAACTATGCATGTTTATGAAATGTAGAATAGAGCTAAAACTGATTTCAATGCTTTTATAGTGTACTGTACATAATGTAGTATAGTGGTGTGATCCGGTCTGCGCTGCTGGCAAACTGACATTTGCATGATTTTAAATAATCTGAAAACTGAACACTTTTTTGTTCAAGTTTTCTTCCTGTAGGGCTGATGGTCTATAATCCTGTCTCTAGCCTTTCTGTGAAGAACCTAGGTCATCACTAAAGGTTACTACAGAGAGCTCAAAAGTTGTCATCGATGTATAAGTGAGATGAGATGCGCACATCATATCGAAAGCCCATAGGGCCCTTGCATCAATTGACCGTGCGTGTATGGGCAACGTTTCCTGGTCCTGGGAGTGAGGATTACCAGGGGATGCATATTTTCTTCTGGTTGTGCTATCGGTTTTCTTTCATTCAGCCCTTCGGGGAGTGAGCCAGGGAGTCTGGAGGCTGGAAGAAATTGAATGAGCGTCAGTTAGAAGATTTTACCCAAGAACATCAGTGTTTCAGTTTACTGGTACTTTAGATGATACGGGTGAAGTTCTAAAACATTTTGTTCAAATTATTATTACTGTAATAACAGAAGCACAAACATTATATTCAATATAATCACATTTAATACATTAATGCAAGCGCACAAAAGCTGCACAAATTGGTACTGAATAAATTTAATTAAATTAAAACCATATGGTAACAAAGCTCCTTAATAGGAAGTCGCAAGCAGCTAAGATGATGGCTTCGATACGTTTCAGTGGTGTGGTCTTCAGGGAAGTCGGATAACCCTGATTCTTTACTTTTGCGATTAGCGGGGCGAGTGCAACATCAGGAAGACTGCTGCATAGACTTTTCTACGGCACGATTCCTCAAAGATGTTAATTCTCATCCTTGCCCTGCAGATGCTGAACATCTGATTGCCAGTTGTTTAGGTTTTACAACTTTAATCCTAATGGTGCTGACTTCTCGAAATTCTCCTCTAGAGAGACCTCATTTTAGATCCATTTGATTGCTATGATGGATTGTGATTCACTCGGTGTGGGATAGGACATCCCCTCTGCTGCTGTATTCTCTCAGAGGTTAAACAGTGCACTGCATGGTTTTCTATATTTACAAAAAAAAATGTTTACTGTGCTGTAAAATATGTTGCTATCCATTTTCTGTCAGATTTGAGAAACCCGTAAAGATCTTAGGCAGCAGTTTTGGGATTAAGATTCTACTTGTTGGGATATGAACTGCTTAGGAAAGACTGGCAAGGGTGATATATATATTTAACCCCCCTAAATTCGACCTGTTTGGCCATTTTGTCAATACAGAAACCACTGTATATAATGGTCCATCACTTCGCCGATTACAGATATACATTTATATACTGTATGTGTCATTCTTAACACTTCACATTAAGTGTCCCTAATTACTGTGTAATTACACTATAATGACTTGTTACAGTGTAAATAGGTATAATTACACTGGTAGTTACCAAGTACATACACAGTAATTAGGGACACTACATGTAAAGTGTTACCCTAGAACAGCAACAACATTTTAATCATGCACAATTACAATGTAAATACAGTGTAACTAGGCATAATTATACTGGTAGTTACCAAGTAATTTCAGTGTAAATACACAATAATTATGGACACTTAATGCAGTGTTACCTTTTTTTGCTGCTTTTATCTTCTATCCATTAATATAACTGTGTGTCAACCTTTACATTTACTCCGACCCGATGCTTTTGTTATGATTATGCTTTCTTTGGTGTTAATACAAAACATAATGGGAAAGTATGACAGTCTCTGAAAGTTAAGCACCAGACCACATGCTAACACTAAGCAGCTCTGAACAGCGCATGTGGGGCACACTTTTTTACATTATTACCCTCTAACGGATGGCCACCATGCATTCTGTTTATATCACACAGAGATAGGGGTCTTAATTAAATGTAAATATAAGCCACTCAAGTGAGAATTTCATAATTGGGACACAGCTGCTTCGGGGACCTCTGTTGCTAGAACTGTGCATGAGTTCATCATAACATAATTCTCTAGGTGTTTTTTTTTTTTTCCTAATCATAAACAGTTCAGCCTTCAATATCGCTGTAAAACACATGATTCTTATTAGGGAAATAAATAATTAATATTTAATATTTATATGATTACATATAAATGACATTAAGGAAGAGCAACAATCTCAGCTGTGACTGTGTGAGTAAAAAGGAATGTAAATCTGATGTTGTACAGTCTGATTGTTTTCTTATTATGTTTCCCAATATGTTTTGACCCTTCCAGGCCACAGTTGGCTGCGTATATGTGCTTTGTGAAGATGGGAGGACTGGCTTGGTCAATATTATACTATTTAATGGTCGTTCCTGGCTTATATAATCAGCCTCCATGAACCGAGCCCAAAAACTGTGCTTCACACACTCTAACTGCAGCTCTGGCAGCCCTTTAAACAGCCGAGCTAATAGACATTGAGAAGAGTTCCCAGTTTAAACCCCGAATGCAGAATGAATTGACAGAATGTGTAACAGATTAACAATAAATAACTGAAAACAAACAAGAAAGATACATAATGTGACAATGTAGCACACACTATGGGCCCAGCTGAGATTAATAGTCTGCACTTTAATTGACCCTTTGGTGCTCTGTTTTTTATTTTTTATTTTAATTATGCCAGTGTTCTTTTATATGTACCCTGATTAAAAGTAACAGTGATAATAATAAAACAAGGTTTAAAAAACTAGTTTAAAAATATAAAATTCAACCCAGTTGAGGAAAAATAAATGTGAGGTCTGTTCTGTGCTAAGTTTAAAGGACATGTGTCCCTTTTTTAACACACCCCTTCAATTTAGCTTCAGGGAAATATTATTAATCATCCAATTGCTATCAGAAATTCAAAAAGAAGAAGAGAAAAATTGCAAATTCTGTTGTGTTGCATTTCAGGAGAATGTTAGAATTTAAGCAATTTAAAAGTAAAATAGGCTGCATTTATCCACCTTTTACGCACCGACCTGGTGGAGATTCAGTTTTGGAGTAAGACTGGTGTTCTGCTCAATGTTTTTTCTCTCTGGTGTAGCAAGACTCAAACTAAAAGAGGAATATCAATCTAATTGGTTGAGAATTCCAGTAGACGACTGGATGTGGTTGGGTTTATGTTTTTGTTTTCTTTCTCCTCCAAACCCACACTTGTTCCCCTATTTTCTGTAATTTTCCAAACTAAGAACATACAACACATATTTTAAGTATCTGTAATTCAGTTCTTACCAAGCCATAAAAAAGTGCTATCTTCTGCTACAATAGAGTTATAATGTTGATGTTCTTTTTATGTAGGTCATTATTTTTAACAGAAGTGCTTGAAGTAAGCTGGTTGTCAGAAGGTCTCAGTGGAATGTAATTTATCCTATTGTTCTGTCTATTTAACGACAACTTTCATTAGTGCAGACTATTCAGTTGTCACACTGGAGAAAGAAAAAAAAAACGTATTGTCTATTTATTTTAAATGTGAAAAATCAAGTAATTTTATCCGGTAAAGTTTCATATGGGATGTAAAATCAATATATCTAATTTTTTTCAAAGATATAACCATAGATGTCCTGCGTTGGTAGAAATACAAACATTTAAAAATACATAAGCTCTTCCTATTTCTTACCATTTGCTGAACTAAGATGGAAAAATTTGTCTTTTTATACCATCTACGAATTATAATATGGGGATGAAAATATTGTGTCGAAGCTTGAGGCTCGGAGAGAAACACCAGGAAGACAGAATTACATTAAAGCGTGTAGCCTGTGCAGATCTTTCAATAAAAGATTGCTCTTCCTGTTTTGAATGGAGTGGCGCTGACGTTGAACTGATTTGTACAAGCGGGGTCAGGCTGCGCTGGCTAAACCACCTAGTCGGACATGCTAATCTCACAGCGTAGACTTGCTCTGCTACACCAAAGGTCACCAGGCCAATGAGGCGTAGCTGCAGCACTTGACTGGGCAGATGGAGGAGCTCCGATCTTGTAGAAAGAGTGGCCGATCAGGAGAAGAAACACAGAAGGTATCTCTGAGAAACCTGTCACAAGCAGTAGCCGTGTCTAACTCTGCTGCACACAGAATTAAACATTTACATCTGCATCAAGCTGGAAGAGAATTCATGACTGGGGCAACAAAAAAGGGCCTTTAGATACATATTTCAAATACTAATTACATATTATTAACTCTAAATTTTGTATTACGTTGAACATTAGTGCATGCTGATGAGATTATATTGAAGTGACAGGGGTGATCAATTAATAAGGCTGGGTCTATGTTTTGAATAGCAAAGTAAAAGCGTGATTTAGTTTTTTTAATTCTCTGTGTCATAGAGGGCTTGATAATTATAGCCAGAAGTCATCCTCTGCAACATTCGCTCTAATTTCACAGCTCTCCCTAGGGGTTTCCACTTTGGACTTTGACTCCATCTATCACTGATCCTATCCTGGTCTCTATCACCAGTTTTCCTCAATGCTTGACTGGGGCCACAGTCCAGATGTAAGGTAATCAAAACATTACCTCTCTAAGATAATTGGCTGGGTGGTGGCCTGTTATGATATGATACACTGGGGGCAGCAGTTGAAAATAAATGATGCTTCATTAAGAACTTGGTCTGGGTTGTGAATGTAATGGTGAGAGGAGCTGCTGCACACTTCCCATCATTCAGAGGTTTGGAAGTCTGTAAACACAATCCCAGATGTCATTAGTGAACGTAAAATAAAATAAAAACTGATGTGTTATTTTATATTGTGTATCGATGTTAACATATTAATGATTACAAATACAATACGGTCCATCTATTATATTGCACCTGGGTCCGTTTGTCAGATTCCTGGCAAAGGTAAAGATCTCCGTGTTCTCCTGACCCTGAACATTGGACAGCGCTGCTTGTTGATTTTGCACTGCAATCAATTTCTAATCACAATTTACATCTGCGGGAAACAGAAACACTCATTAATTGATTGGCGGATATTAGCATATACATTAGGGGGAAAAATGCCAAGTCCAGCTTTTTTGTGACCTACGAGGGTTCTTAAAATAAAAAACCCAAAAGCCGATGAGCATCATTTATCATCTGAAGGTTCCTCCTGCTGAGGTTTCACCAATCTTGCCGTTATTATTGCAGTCGGTCACCTGTCACCTCGAAACTGCGTTAGGGAGCTAAAGGAAGTTGTTGCTCAAAGTAGGAGCTCAATAATGATGCCACTGCAGAACGGATGTGTTTCAAGGCACGTTAATTCTGAATTCAACTCTTTACAAATCTGCTGTGCACTCAGAACTGTTGGACCACATACAATATATTTTGAACTTTGCTCAAATATATTTAATTATGAATGTGTTGATGAAGAAATAGTACACACAGGGTTTGTGTTATCATGATATATCATGAGTGTCATGAGATGGATACAATCCCTCCAGATAACAAACAAATGATTCCATCAGAAAATGGCCTTTAAGGTTTCATTGCTATCATTGCATTTACTGATGAATATATTGTTTTTCAACCATTGTATGGCTCTCAAGTAATAGAGAATGTATATCTATATCTATCTATCTATCTATCTATCTATCTATCTATATATATATATATATATATATATATATATATATATATATATATATATACTCTTTCAACATGTCCTGTATTGTGCATTTAAAATGTTACACAAGTACCCCTTATGTTTCCTAATCAGCTGTACACTTTCCTGATTGAATTTTAAAAGCTGTAAACAAAGAAATCAAAGTGCACCAATTAAGTGTCGCTGTGTTGAATACCTATTCATGTCCAAAGATAAACAACAGCTGCACGGCAGAAAACAGAATAAACTTGTATTAGTTATTTCTAAAGAAAATAATAACTGCTTGCCTTAAAAAACTAATGGTTAGATGATTGAATTTCGTACAACACCTGCTGTAAATGTATCATATCACACAACTGGTAATACATATTTAATTGTTTATCTTAGAGGGGAGTGGGAGTAAAAAAAATAGAGATACAGATCATTTGTATTTTCGTCACCAAAGTATGCATGTTCAGACTGTCTTGCTTTATAATTTCTGTAAGACGTATTTCTGTTTTGGTTGTTGTTATTTGCGTATGAATGTATTAATTTATGTTTTGTTCAATAAATTTATGAAAGCAAGCATGACCTTTGATCTATTAAGCATATGTAAGAGGACAAAACTAAATACTGTTTTGATAAGATAAAAGTAAATGTAGGAACATTGGCTTGTCTTGGACACACCTGTACTCACAAAGCATCCATTAATAGGAAAGCAAATACATATAAACCACCCCAGACAACTAATGGAAAGCAGAGGCAGTTGTTGATTTGCTAAACAAAAATTTCTGAGTGTATTTTAAGACTCGACTACTAACACATAAATGACTTATTGTGTAATTGACTTATGTCCTTTCTTTGTTTGTGAAATGATGGACTCAAAGATGAGAGAAACGTTAATTGCTATGTTATTTAATTAGCACCTTCATGTCTACAGATATTCCATTTCAACTGAGCTCTGAATAACGTTGGTGAACGTATTTACCATTCAGTTAATTACATTCTGTGAGCTATTTTTAGCTTTAAAACCGTTTCTATTGCGCGCGTAACCTGTGCACGAGGAGTCGGTTTCTGAAAGCCCATTCACTCTGGGGTTTTGAACAGCATGGGTGCCCACGCAGAAATAGCCATGGTCATTATGAACTTGTTTGGAAGGGTGTAATTCCCCGTGAATCCACATCAATCATTTGCATCTGATTAAAAACCTAATTTGTACACCTACATCAATCAGGCTATTTCTGAAACCAAGGAAAGATACCCAGGCTCATTTAAGGGCGAGAGAACCTAAGCTTCATGAGAGATAAATAGCTGTGAGATCCAGAAGAAACAGGAGCACTGAGAAGCTTCCCTAGACAATCACGTTGTGCTAGCAGGACTGAAGTCAGCGTGTCTAGGGATCCCTCATCATATAAACATTCATGCGCCAGCGCACACCCTGAGCTGTTGTGTATATTGTGTGGTTGACCTAAGCTTGGCGTGGGAAGACAACCCATACCTTAATGACTGTGGTTCCCCCTAAATGCGCTCAGGTTGTGTTTAATATGTATGACAATGCCATACATAAGTGTTCATTTCCCTGATCTTTAGATGTATAACGTTTATTAAAAGAGCTGTTTGTTCAGTGCTGGTGCTTGAACTGATGCATTGATACCAAGATATCGATTGACCCAATTGAATGTATCATTATTAGCTACACAGCAATCAAGCAAGGTCTCCTGCTTTCAATCATTATTAATAACAAGTTTGAACATTATTTGTTAAAATATATAGTGTATTTTATTTATTATTTCATGTATATGTATCTATATATAGATTCAAATGCATAAGACGTTTATGGATTTTGATTCTGTGTGAATCATATTTTCTTCTAAGACAACGTTCTTCTTCTTATATTCATGCTTTTAATTTAGTTTTAATAAATTAACACCACAATAATGGCTTCCCCAATGTATTTCACCGCATACTCCTGGTTAATGTTTAACACACAAGTTACATTGACTTTTTAAAGACCCATATCTTCAGAATCAATAGTGTAGGATTTATTTAGCTTAATTCATGGACATATATGCCAAGAAGATGTATTGAATTTCAACTGTCATGTAAAAAGAAATATTGAACTTTCTATTTCTGTATTCTCCTCTTTCAAGGTCAATACTGTTTTATTTTAGTCAGCCATTGTATTCTTGCAATGTCTTTCACTTGTCAGCACCCAGCTGATATTCATAATCCAAACAATTTGTTCTCTGTCAGGAAAATAAAAGAAACAAGTCACCTCTGATCCCTTGATAACAAATGAGAACTGTCACTCAGCTTCGGAAAAAAGATTACCCTCTAAAATGTAGCGAGCATTATTGAAAATGAAATCTCTGAAGAAAAATATATCATTTTGTGTTCAAGTAATACAACAAATAATAAAAACAAAAGAAAACCAACACTTTAATGCAGTTAGCATGTGTATGTGTGAATGTATACATTGTACATGTCTATCAAATGAAATCTTTAGATGCCTTTATTCTTTCCCACTTAAAAATGTCATCACTTTTTACTACACAATGCTTTTGTGTTACAAACCTGTCACGTCTTTACGAGGCACATACAGCCAGGCTTTGATTCTGCTTAACACATTTTTTCATGTATTGTTTGGTCGCTAATGTGCGGCAGATTAACATTCAGCTATCTGGAGATATCATTAATGAAGATGTGGGACTGTCAGACACATGAAGCAGAGTGTTAATCTCTGTACTTAAAGCTTCATATGATCATTTGTCATGGGTTGAAGGAAACTGGATAGCTGGGCCAAGGAATATTGTACATATAAGACACTAAAAGAGCCCTAATATCCATCTTTGATTAAACAATAAAATAACAGTACTTTTGCACTTCATACATTCATCAATAATATTACACACCAGGCAAAATAATTACCTTCAAAAGTGTATAATATCAGACGTACAACAATAAATCTTTTCAAAGCAGAACACTTTATGGCTGAGACTTAATGGTATGATAAATCCTATTTGCACATGGCTGATTTTATACATTTATGACTTGACTTGCAAAAGCTACATCTTACCTATGATTGATTGATTGATTGATTGAGAGATGGATAGATTAGATTACCTTTACTAAGACACAACTCTCAAAACTAGGTCACTTGATTTAATGCAAGTATGTTCCCGATGTAGCTAACCAGACAATTGGATTTCAATTTCAAGGTGGTGAAAATGAAAAGTATTAAAAGATTAGAAAAGATGTAGTTACAAAGCACATTTGATAAAAACACATTTAACTTTATTAAGAGGGGGAAATCATCCCCGTTAAATAGGTTGAAAGAATAACTCACTTAGTTGCTGATTCTGTTTCCAGGCAGCACACATGCTAGATTAATTTATTTTGGTTAAAGTGCTTTCCTTAAGTTAAGTGGTGTGGATGGCTTAGCAAGACATGTATCGGTATATGTCAGCCTCTGTGAGCTGATTTGGTCTAGATTTATATCAAGGTTCATCTTAAGGTGAATCGTGAATATAAATACATGGAATATATTTGCGTTCAGCTGTGGTTAACGTAGGGTTCAGTTGGCACATCTGTTGAGATTTTTCTTAGGTTTTCTAGCTGGTGAGATGTGTCTTTGCTTTGTGTAAAATGGTGACCATTGGTTGCATGTATTTTGGGATATATTTTGTGTATTTGTTTAACTGTAATAGATTGATAAATCTCTATGCATAAGGGAAAATAACTGTTGACTCCTGGTACTATGTAGGATCACTGAGACTTGCTGTTGGACCATTTGTCTGAGTTCATACTAAATAGATGTATAGCTCCAATTTTTTTAATAACACTGAAATCCTTATTTATATTGAATTAATTTCCATTATTTTTTAAAGCAAATGACCTGTGTGGCTATGCATGCAAACACACAGTCTAGCAGAATTGAATTTGACATCCTTTTCATTAAAATAAAACAGACTGAATCCTGGCTTCAGGAAAGAGGAAAACACTGAACTAAAACAAAACCCATCATTAATACTGATGTCTTATTAAAATACCGGAGCATTGCAAAGTCACTGTAATAATACACAAAAACACATTAGATTTAGTAGATTCCTGACAATAGGTATTTCCAGGGGTGTGAACTCCAGGCATATACTTAAAAGTGAACACCATTAAAGTTAATGGTTTATATTTTAAAAGCATTTACATCTTTGCAGACTGTGCCGTGTCTCACAAATCAGCGCAAGCCTGGGAGGGCAGTCTTGGGCTGAGGACATCCTGTTCTTCAAGAAGGGCAGGGAGATGACAGCTGATGTGCTCTGTAAATTTGCGCTGGTGGGGTAGTCTCCAGTAGAGCTCAGCAGCTGCATATTGTGGCTCTTCGAGGAATTCCTCCTCCTCGTCCGAGACGCTGTTAGATCCATATTAATTTCAGCCATGTCCTATTATCAATGCACATGTGGCCTGGGGACGTATAGATCGGCTGCTTTAGACTTGTTTCAGCCACCCTTAACAACCAGTACACAGGAGAGCGCATTTGTGCACCAAGAGCGATCATGTCAAGGTTTACCGGCATGGCATCGGCGATCTGATTCTGTTTTTGCACGAGGTCGAATAGGGTCACTTCATTGGGTACACATATGTGCTTTCCATGATAGTTTGAGCACCGTTTAATTAGTATAACACATTATTTCTGGATACAGGGGACCGGACCAAATCATTACTAGAGCGTGATGGATAGGGTATGAAAACCCTGAGTAGAAAGGATATTTCTTTACTGAAGCTTTAGAAAGAGAAACGTACTGGTAAGCTCTTCTGTCAAATTAATTGCTGTGTGGGTCAGTGTATAATTAGATGACATTTTAAAAAGCTTACAAAATATTTTATTGAAACAAAGAAGGAATATATTGAGCTTCATGCACATCATTCAGTATTCAGAATTAACCCTCCTCATTCTAATACTCACGTGTATAATTTATCAGTCTCAACTGAACAACTTCTGCTTATGAATATATGCTAACATGTTGCTTGTTAATCCAAAGTGAGTCATGTATGTTTGCATGATTGAGGCAGGATACGGCATTTATTAATTGACTAATTGACTACTAATGTAACAGTCTGAATGGTGTGGATCACCTGAACATCCTACAGAAATCCTATTCAATGATAACTAAAAGAAAACTCATGTTAAGTCATTTGCAAAAGGAAATATTTCTTATCCTCTTCAGCACTAACAGTGTGCAGTCCTTCCAGGCATTAAACTATAATCCTGTGAAGTCTAACATATCTAGTTGTTCACTTGCATGCTTGTCTTTCAATTTGCTGTGCCTCTTATATCAGGGTTATTTCATCCAAGGGGAAGGACACCTGTTGAACAGCTTGTGGACGTCCTGAACAAGTTGCGGCACCATACATTTACGATGATTTTTGTCACATTTGTTTATGCACCCGTGTTAGTTTCGACCACTCTTCTGATTTACACTGAGCTCCTGATCTGTGTCCTTCGGAGGTTTCTGCTGTTGACAAAACCTGAGACTGAGGTCCTGGTGCCTGATTCTTTATTGTTTTGCACAAAATGCTGTGCCAATGTTACATCTTCAGTACAGCCTCCTGTATTGTACCTTGAGTGACCAATATTCCAGCATGCTGCGTACTCTATACTGTAGCAGATGTAAATTAGATATTGACCGTTCATTAAGTTCGCATTTCATTAGTCGGGAATATGGCAGCAAATACTGCACCTACTGTGCCCTCCACACATCACACACTAATTTACTAGCCTTAGACCGCTGATAAGTGACTGAAGCCCAGAGACAGTTGGGTCCACGCCATCAATTATGCAATGGTGGGAGTAGAAAAGTGGCTTTACAGAAGTGGATTGAGCCGTATGGAGACATTGACCCAGCATCAATCCCGGACCCTGCCCTGGGAGCCAGAGAGGACGACTGCAGAAGACTGTGTAGGCTGCTCTTGCCAATCTTGTCATTAATCATTAAATAAAACCTCTGTCTTGCCCACGGTTTTCGGTTCGAGTTAAGTCTGTTGTCCTGGCTGTTATTTACACCAAACTGCCTCCACTGAATGTTTCAATATGCACATATGATTAAATTCCTTTTAAAGCATCCCAGCAGTGCTAATGTCCCTGGCAGCCCACGCGACGCACTCGGCAGCGCTTTTGAAAGGAAACGCATCCCCCAGCGGTGCCCATCGATGGAAATAATAAAAAATAATCAGCAGAGACTGATAGAATGGGCCCATCCAATAAGACTTCTGCACGTTGTTTATTTTTTTTAACCAACATTAATCCAAGTGATGGCGCCAACAGCTATTATTTACATTGCTGTGTGTGCCTACATTATAAAAAAACAAGCAGCTGTCTTTCTCCATAATTAATTTCCACAACACATTCTTATTCAACTTTGCTGTGATGTAACACATGCAGGATTGTTCTGAGTAAGTATGTTGCGCATGATGCCACAAACACAGCCGAGGATTGAAAATGGGCATTCGCTCTAACGAAGTCGGATTAAGACGTTGACCTCCAAAGTTACATATATCACAAAAGGCCCATTTAATGAGGTACCTCCTTTACCCAGTAACCTTTTTAATTAAAGATTTATGCCTGAGTATCCCTTCAGGAATGGAAACTTATCATCTTTAATATGTCAGCTGAAATTCCATACGAGGCAGGAGATATGCATACATCATTAAGTATGTAAGAGAGAAGATTGCACAGATAATGGGATCTTAATAAGTTTGTAATACATTATTGTCCCTATAACAGCCAGTCCTAGCCGTAGCTCCATCATTCCCCACCAAACTTCACAGCCACGTCTGAATTAACGGAGTTCGAAAAGCATGAGAGCCACGTTAAAGTGACAAATAAAACCGAGCAGCTGGAGATATCTCCGATTCCAGTTGCAGATATTGTCAAATACCTAGAGGAGACCGGAAAACCATTAGCAGATATCTCAAGACTAACCGCAGATCTCAATATGTCATACAGATATGTTAGTTAAAATTCTGTTTTATTTTTTGAGGAGCTTGGTTCCTGAAGCCATGTTTCAAATCAGCCTAGTCTGATAAAACGGTCTAAATCCTCTAATCCCTTCACAGCTCACCCCTTTTCACACCTGCTGGAGGAGTGTGTGAGACTAAACTGCTCACCCTGCCCCAGCACTTAAGTAGTGACATCTTTTCAACACGTCTATATTTACATAGTTGTGTGAACCGCTCACAGCTCCACTGTGTGTGTGTGTGTGTGTGTGTGTGTCGTTGGACCACACTTCCCTCCAAAAAAAGTTTATGAAAGTGTGCATCATTTTTCAACTCTTCATAGGGGGATATTGAAGGGCACGGAGAGAGATTTTGAAGGGCCCCTTTCTTGTACTCCTGAAGGACTGTGACACAAAGAGAAGATGATTAATGGCCGAGGTAGTGAGGTACCTGAAGGGTAGGTTATAATTCCAGACACAGTCCTAGACTCTCAGATTTTTACTGTAGTTTACTGCATTAGTTATCATGTCTCCTTCTCACAGACGGACACAAAGTGGACCACAGTCTAACTCTTAAATGGCCGTTCAAATGCCTTTCATAGCTGTGGGCAACATGAGGCAGTTCACTCACATTTTACAGTGCTTTCCAGGAAGTGCAAATGCTAGCAATAGGATTATTCAATATTCTTACACTGAATAATTATATTATAGGATGGTGAATAGGTTCCCATACCAAAAGTCGGTGAGCTTGCTGCTATGGAAACTGCATGTTGTTGCGGACACCTCATAATTTATGTATTAATATTTATGTTATAGTTTCAGTGCATATATAGTGAATATTTTAACATTTATACATGTAATGTATTAAATTGAACCCTCTATTTTACAGCCATACTACTCCACCCCAAAACAATACAATAAAATAAGACAATTCACGTATAACTTTGAATACTTAAATAGAATAGCAACAATAAAAATAAAACAACAAGTGAACATATGTCTTCTCAGTGGCTTCCTGGACTTCTCACTGGACTCGGTACAGTTTTATTTTCTCAGAACACCTGTTGGGCCCAAAGTAGACGCAGAGGCCATCAGTAAAGACAGAAGCCACTGTTGTATTTGGCCATACCTGAGCAGAAGGGAAGACCTCCATGCCGAGAGCTTGCCTGTCAAGTTTCGTGTTCACAATCACCGTGTGTTGATCAACAGTTAACAGGTTTGTAATGTAAAAATTCAACCCCCTCTCTCCCGATCCTGATAGAATTTTTTAATTTGTCATGCTTGTTATTATTTAGAAAAACATCTACTGTCAGGCTTTTTCCCACATCACATTATTTCTCTCTTAGCAGACGCCCTTACCCAGGGCGACTTACAGCTGTCACAAAATATACACATTTCAAGAAACACAGAAAGAAATTAATGAGCATTTTCTGTTCGCGTACTCTCATCTGAGTATCACTTTGAGGGGAGATGCAGAATTTTCTGTAAATCACAGACGGGGCTTGGAAGTTTTTTTCTTTTTTTCCTTACATACATATTTATATGGACAAGAGCAATCTTTATACACAAATCAACTCAGTTATTTCTCCAAATTAATATGGTGAACCCTGCGGTGAAATTCTCCACTGAGCAGAAAATACTTTTCCAGCTGAACCGTTTACAAAAACAATCACAGAAGTGTATTTCATAGGCTTTGTGAACTATCACATTGACAATTTGCAGCAATTTAACTTTCAAATTTGAAAATGCTGACATGATGGCAGGAATGACAAATAACACGAGCACAAACTGTGCTGCAAAAGGGGGTCACTCTCTCATTATTCTTGTCAAAGAATTATATATCAAATGGAGGGCATGTCTCCTGCTGTGCTCAGATACCTTTAGTGAGAGATATAATCATAGAGTTTTTTTTCCATCTAAAATACCTTAAATGTGGCACAAACTAAAATCTTTGAAAAGATTTCTGATTTGACAATGGAATTGCTTTCTACTTTCCAGACATACAGTATAGCTCACTGCCTCGGCTTTTGTGATCATCTCTGCCTTAACACACTGAGTTTCCCACACAGAAATACAAATATCAGTTGCACTCATGGTGTCCATTTTGGTACATCATTGGCCATCAGGGAAACGTCCCAATCCTCATTGAAACATTTACCAGTGTGGCCCAACCTCTGTCAATAATCATTATCCTACTTCTGTTGCTATTTTGACAAATATGTGATTTGCAGGCTCTCCCAAACACAGATACACTTCTGTAAACCACTTTAAAGCAACTCAGGCACAGTCTGATATAACATAGCTCGGAAGTCCAGCTATGTCTGGACTCGCCTCAAACTCAGGCTTTTACTGATTGAGCCACTCACCCCATGATCACGAGCTCAAGAGTTGAGATGATGAGATACATCAGACAGAAATGACAATTGTTCAAAGGTGACTGTTCGACCCGTCATTTTAAACACACCAGGCAAGAATGAATACAGAGTTCCACCATTTAAATGTGTTTATTTGTAAATAAAGGTGTGTTTTTTTGGTTATTCTCCATACATTCGACATCCTTATTACATAATGTTTCCCAGTAAGTATATTTGTCCCCAAATTACTTTTACTTAAAGGTTTATTAGTTCAAAGGAAATTAATTAGCTTGTTTCTAGTGCCTGTGAACTGACCTGTAATCCCTCTTCTCAGATAGTGACTGAGCAACTGAATTACTCAGAAGCCCCCTGCATCTCGCTAATGGGTGATGGTTTGGGGGAGAATATGCTCAGTGTTTGCTGTGTAATTTTAATACATTGTTAAAGTCATCTCCCAAACTGTGCAATATTCTTCCAAGAGTAAATTAAACAACAAAAAACGGTTGATGAATGAGCTACATTAGCGGAATATATCTATTATACCAGCAACTACCTCGTTTTGAAGGTAAAAGGCTTTAGGGAAAAGGATAATTCACAAGTAAAAATGCATATCAATTATTGAAGTTGTGTTTTAAATGAAGAAATATAACCCCAGCTGTTACACAGTGTTTGCAGTTAACAGGTTTAAGTGTAATGTTGTGATTGGAGATATATTTCATTCTGCCCTATTTAAGTGCTGTTCTTTTCTGTAACTATGTGTTTTCTGTGGTCGTCCATTCATTTATGGTTTCAATTTGATTTTCTAGGTGACCCTGTGATTGTGACCACCTATATAGTGTAAAGTGTTGCAGCTGAGTGATTCGATGGGGGTGGGGGGTGTAAGCACACCTGTCACTGATTAGCCTGTACAATTAGCCGCTGGTGCTCTTGCTTTATTTATGTATCCTTCGTGTTGCAGTAAGGACGTTGATAGCACGTCAGACCCAGAGTAGGTTTTTGTTATCCTATGTTGTCCTGCGTGGTCCTACTTTGTCCTGTGTTGTCCTATGTGGTCCTATGTTGTGCTACGTTGATCTACGTTGTTCTGTGTTATCCTATGTGGTCCTACGTGGTCCTGTGTTGTCCTATGTTGTCCTATGTTGTCCTGTGATGTCCTATGTGGTCCTACGTTGTCCTATGTGGTTCTGTGTTGTCCTTCGTGGTCCTGTGTTGTCCTACATTGTAATGTGTTGTCCTACGTGGTCCTACGTTGTCAGGTTTTGTCCTATGTCGTCCTATGTGGTCCTACATGGTCCTATGTTGTCCTATGAGGTCCTATGTTGTCCTATGTGGTCCTGTGTTGACCTACATTGTCCTATGTTGCCCTACAGTGTCCTACATTGCCCTGTGTTGTCCTATGTTGTCCTACATTCTACTTTGTTGTCCTTTATAGTCCTGTACTATCCTGTGCTGTCATGTTTGGTATTTTAATAATTTCCTCGGACACCATGTAATTTCATCTGTTTGTGTTTAGTAACAAAAGCTCCCTGTTCTTTACAGCGCTCTCCTTCAAATAAAAAGTTTGTAGACCTTGTTCAGCCATCCTACATCATCAGTCTGGTAACCCACCAGGAGGGGGGACAGGGCACAAGAACAGCCTGCTATGTTAACCCAATGCATATTGGAACGCAAACTATCACTTATTAGACCATTTAAATGTATAGGACCCCAGTGATTTCAGATAATATTCTACGCCGTTACCAGTAACTCCATCAGAATGTTCCCTGAGGGATCTTAAGATGCTCTACCGCTGAGTGCGAGCTCTTGTGTTACACTGTTAAAAGAGTGAAGCGACAGCATTAGATTATTGGGTCTCAAACATCATTTAGTGCGTGCTGCTGTTCAAAACAGATACCTATTGTGCTCAGTTAACAACACATGCTAATTGGTATCAACATATTCTCAGAGGTCAGGGAGACAATCTCTTTCAACCGGAGAACAGAGGGACGTAGAACTAATATTAATAGATTTCAAAATTCAGATTGTTTAGGAAGTTTGGGCCTCGACGTTCATTGAACTTCGAGGCCCAAACTTCCTATACAATCTGAATTTTCATCGTTCAGCCTTGAGTTTTGGGGTCTAACTTGCAATACACTGGTATTTTATCCAAGGGAATGTCATTCCAATCAGCTTGTGCCACGGAAACTGAGAAAAGAGGATTAGCCAGCTATCATTTTCTCTTTCCAAAAATGTTGTTTTCCCCATAGCAGTGTGGGATGATTTATTTAAAAAGACACCCATCCTAATATTTATTCATTTTAGAAATGTATTTAGCAAAGACAAATTAAATGCATCCATCTGAGTTATTTTAACAGTGTCATTCATAATGATAAAAATATTAATTTAGTGGGAACATAATAAGGTTACCAGCATACAAACGATTGTGACATATAAGCATGCAGCAAATTCTGAATGTTTCTTTGTGGTTTCTGATTTTGAGTAAAACACATCTGCTGCCCTCTTACAACAGCAATTGCACAAGTACACAATTCTTAGTCCTGCT
This sequence comes from Amia ocellicauda, assembly GCF_036373705.1. Lineage (NCBI taxonomy): Eukaryota > Metazoa > Chordata > Actinopteri > Amiiformes > Amiidae > Amia > Amia ocellicauda. The sequence goes on along the minus strand of NC_089864.1, from coordinate 7,152,900 downwards.
CTTACTGTGGTTTTATCATGGTAATACATGATTGCTCACTCAAACAGGGTGACTAGAAATGGAAATAATCCAGTATTCACATGTTCCATAATAGAAATTTGCACTATAAAAAGTAGGAGCTCAGATCTATGATTATCGTAATGTATGAAACAACTTGTTGTCGTTGTTGTCGCTTTTCTGGAAGAAAACAAAACAAAACAAAACATATTTGTTGATGATAATACAATGTTGTTCCCATGTACAGCTGAGCCCCAGTAATTTAATTTGACATTTTAAGCATGGGGCAATAGGAGCAAGTAATTGTTGTACGTTTGCTATTCTTCTAATTGTTCCTTGTTTGCATTGCAAATCAGATTATACTTTTCAAAAGAGTTCAGCAATCAGGAAACTGGCTTTAATAGATGAGCCAACTGAAACACAAACCGGCTCCAGTTTTGTATATGATATTAGAACTGGGGCTGTACAATAACACGGTTCATGGAAAATGTTCTATCTGTCCATATGATGCATCTAATTAACTAAGTTTGATGTTTACCTCTTGTTTCAAGATCTATAGGTATGGCAATTAACCACTAGCACTTAGAACTAGTATTCTAGAACTAGAATACTGGTTATTCTTTTGGCTTCATCTTGCAGTATAGAATTCCTCCGCAAACCACTTTGAAGCAACATCCTAAAATATATTTGCTCTTCATACACCACAACATTCAGCGTTCTTGCAGAAAAATGCATTGCCTGGTTTTAATTTAGAAAAGAGAAATGCAAGGTGTGTTTACACAACAGAATATATTGATGTAAGCAAGCAGGCAAACATATATCTAATTGAATTCAGATAACTGTGTTAGCACAGGCAATGCGAAATCAACATTTTAAATCAGCGCAAAACAACTTGCAGGGTATGGGTAATATTTTTCTAATTTAGTTTGGCGTTGTTCTCTCACAAAATAGAAAAGAACAACAATCCCCTCAGATGCATACATTTCAATAATGTAATTTAAGTAAATTATAGATAATAATAATACATTACCAAGAGAAATGGGTAGAGCCTTTGACAGTTACCATTAAACCAATTTTGATTATTTATCTGTTTACCATTTCATCATGGGGAATATAGGAGTATTTGTTAAATATATATTAAATAAGAAGGCATTCTCCATCTCTCATGAGCAAACAAAGAGTAGAGTTACAGTTTAATTGTATCCATTATGTTTACCTCATCTCCACTTGGACTGCACTGTAACTGCACTTTAATGGTGCTATATCAACATGTTTAAATACACCTAATTAGCCTTCATTGCAAGACCAACCAGTGGGTAAGAGTGCTGAACAAACAACCTCCGATTGTATGTGTCTGTCTTGTGTGCTGCACACCTGTTTTAAAGGAACAACTGATTAATTTATCCACAAACCAACACAAAAACACAGCCCAGACCTCTCAAACTCCTCAATAAGACTTGAACTCACTCCTTACAGCTCAGTCTTAATCTTAATAGCTTTGCAGAAATAGGGGAGGCAATATATTTCCTATTTGTCTTTAGTTTCAATTTGTCATTAATACTCTAGTGTTTAACACATTAATGTATGCATTCATCTATGTAATGTATGTATGTATGTCTGTATGTAATTATTGATTTTTGTATTGTTTTTGGTGATTGGCTTGGTACAATTATTTAAAACACATATCTTATAATTAATAAATTCATAAGTATTAGTATCAATTTTCACCTAATTCTAGAGGTGCTTCTCTATCAAGAATGTGCTGTCAGTTTTATTCTATAGTAACCCCTCCATAGATTAGTGATACGTTTATTGAAATGAAAGAAAATGCAAATGATGGGAAATGCTAATCATCTGTTGTGTTCTGTCAAACAACTCCTGTGGTTTGTCAGAGTCTGTTCTCCTCACATCTTTTTACTTGCTGATCTTTTCACTCCTGTCGAGCTCTGTGCACAGCAGTTCAGTGAGGTTAAGGTTTAAGGGAAACCAGGACATCTATTATTTCTCATTTGAGTGAGCTAGCATGTATGTTTGAAAACAAACCAGTCAGCCCTTCCCGAGGGCATTACATGATATGGGCTGATTATTGTGTCTCATGTTGGTCAGCAAAACAACCCTACATGATGTCTTCCAATTTGTGGTTTGCATAGCTACCTGTTTTTCTGTATGTGTTTTTATGGTATCTATTGACTGTGGACAATGTTGCAGGTAGTCACTAAATAAGCTTTAATTGTGAATTTTGTATGGATAGATACTTATTAAGTTTTCATCCTCAAAGCAGTGGTAACTAATTTGTTGTACACTCATTAGGACTGCATATATGTGATTTATGCATTTGCATGTTTTGTGGTAGTTATTGAAGGACACAGCTTGGTTACATAAGCGCAGCAAAGTGTGAACTGATCTTATCATAAACTTCTAAACAGCACAGAAGATAACCCAGAACAAAATGCACTTTATAATTTTGCCTGTTCAAAAAACTAAATACAACAAACAAGCAAACAAATCAATAAACACTTTTTCTGGAAATAAAAAGTTTTACAAGAAGATTCTTAAGAAACCTCATTATTTTCCAATTTCACAGATCCTGTAATGACAGTGTCTTATTACATGAACAATTTGGCATACACACTTAATCCAGCAATGCAACAAAATACATATGTATTACTAAAGATGCTCAAAATGCCTATTTCTCCCCCTGTGTGTTTATCTCTGTCTGAGAACAAGGAATTGGAATTATAAATCCTTAGAACAATAGTGACTGCAGAATTAGATTTTACACTTGGAAATATTATTATTATTATTATTATTATATTATTATTATTCAATATGTAAACATAATAATAATAATAATAATAATAATAATAATAATAATAATAATAATAACACAAATTTATTTCACAGTGGCTGCACAATACCAAGACCCACTTATCCAGGAACGAGATTGCAGTGTCTGTGAGCTGAGCTTGCTTATACAAAAACCCTCTGAATAATTTATTCATAACTCAGCGTTTAGCAAAGCATAATCCTCTGTAGATACTCTTAGGTGCATATAATTGTATAATGCTGTTAAGGTAAAAATTCAAGCAGACAGATTATCATCCAGTGTTTTGAGAAGATCCGGCACCATAAAATCTCCTGGCAGCTTTGTAAGCGGGGCGAGAGTCGCTGCGATTGGCCAGAATGGGGCCGTATTCATGCATATTTCCTTCTATATTCTCTGTCCCCATTCCTAATGGAAGCTGACAGAATGTAAATTAGTTTTTAAAGGAACTGGCAAAGGTGGTAATTTTTCTCATTTAATCTTCAGATGAGCTGCTTGTCTCCCAGCTGCTGAGCTTCATTAGAATTCTGAAACTAAATTCCACATATCAAGACATGATTATGAACTTGACTGAGTTTTTTTTTTTCTCATATTATTGCGGTGGCAGGGAGGAAGGTTGTATCACAGGTTTGCTCAATGAAGAAAAAAAAGAAGGAATAAAAAAGGCTGCTGGCAACATCCAGAGCAATCTGTGCTTTTTCTCTGAACTCTTGAGTCGCCCATTTGGATGGAAGTCAAGAATGCGCAGCTATACAGAGTGCCTGTGTAAAAGTAAAAGAGGCATAAAACTATTCTAAATGGAGGGTCATTATCCTTAGTTGTTTATGCAAAGTCCCAGATAGGTCTCATTGTTGGCACATATTGCCCATGTCTTTTACAGCTTGGTTCAGTAAAGCTTGAGGACTAAATTAAAGCAGGGATAGCACTCTGATCTAGACATCTGTAACATGTTAATGAGTTGCAGTCATTTTCTGGTTTATGATGTTAACTGTGACTCTGCTAAATTCAGTTTCTCTTCCCAATGCTCATAATTTAATTAAGTTAGGATGTTTGGTTTTATTATTGTGTTCTAGGGCTGTAAAACTAACCATAAACCTCTTTAGATTACACTATTTGATTGAATTATCATCTTTTAATATTTACAGAATTTTTTAGGATATTTCTGTTATACAATATCTACACCATCTTACATTTTCTCTTGGGAAATAATGTTCTGTCTTTGAACACTCCTTTCTATGAACCCCTCTTAATTTAAGCACACTAAAGAAATACTCTATGAGTTATAATCACTGTAATTTCACAATGCATAATCCAACTTTAAACAATTTATTTAATAACCGAGTCACTGTGTGTTTCTCTACTATGACTACAACATTTTCCTAGATAACAAACTGCAATAAAGGAACCAATATATATATATATATATATATATATATATATATATATATATATATATCTTTCAATATAAACCAAACAACCTGTAAAATGTTTAGAACTGAAAAATGTTTTCCTACAGAGAATATTTTTTGGCACTGCTTTGACTGAGCAATGGTACAATATTAAAACAATATGAAGAACATTTCTACAACAGAATAATAGAATAGAGGATGCTGTTACACATCTTAATAGCCTTAAGCATTTGTTAGAGTTTGTATTGCCATCACAGGAATGGTCTCTTCAAATGAAAGCCTATAAAAGTATATTCAGATGCATTAACACACATTTTATTGGCTTTAATGCAATGATGAAAATCCACTGAAGCATAATGTGAACATGGAAGGACACATTTCAGCTCACGTTTATAAAAGGATTTAAATTCATACAAACCTGTCACAATATTTAAAAGGAAACTATTTAATTTTATATTTAAAAGTAATACAATTATCTCTTAAGCAAACATTGTTTTAATTAATTGTTGACAACTTGTTGTGTTAAAAATACTAAAAATACTTTATATTTCCTGAAAGTGTTTAGTGAGTTTGTTACACAGTAGGTCTTGAATCAGATAACAAGTGAATTAAATACATATCAATAAATATAGATACTATAGACGGCATTGAGTTCCAGTCCTACAGTCTGGTCACTTCCTCCTTTGTTCTCTCACGCAGTGTTACATTGGAAATATATAATTGCGATCCTAACTTGGCATGTAAGGACAATTATGCTTTGCAGCTGACTATGCAAACTTCTTTTCTAATCGTAATAAAGGTGTATTCTTTATTTCACATAATCATTGCCTCGTTTTATTCTAATTACAGCACACTAATCTTTCACAGCCTTCTTTCAACAGAAGCAATATTTTATTTTATTGCCATTTTATTATTTTCACTCTTTCAATAATGGCACATATTTTAATTTTTTCACAGATCTATTCATTTCATTAATCTCCCATAATCTTTATATATTATATTATCAGTAGATTATATATTATCTTCCATTATCCATTTCATTTATATATAGGTTTCCTCAATGTTTTGATTTCTTCAAGCTCTGATGACTGAGTTTGTATATACTGAATCAGATGCTTTCTCATAATCATATAACTCATATTAAATATATATACAACAATGATACATCAACAATTTGACTCCACCAAGACACTAACAAGATCTAGATTGTAAAGGCTCATCACTTTCTCCATCCAAACAATGTGGGGAAGCAATACAAAAGGCAGACAGGATGTTAGGGTATATTGTCAAAAGTGTAGAATTGAGAACAAGGGCAGTGATGTTCAGACTGTACAATGCACTAGTTAGAGCTCATCTGGATACTGTGGACAGTTCTGGGCTCCACACTTCAAGAAAGATATCGCTGCTCTAGAGGCAGTTCAGAGGAGAGCAACCAGACTTATTCCAGGTCCAAGGGAATGTCCTACTGAGAGACTGAGGAACTGAACCTTTTCACCCTGGAACAGAGGAGACTACATGGGGACTTGATTCAAGTCTTCAAAATCATGAAAGGCATCGACCACATCAAACCAGAGGAGCTTTTCCAGATCAGCAGGGACACACGCACCCGGGGACACAAATGGAAATTGGGCTTCAAGGCATTCAAGACAGAAAACAGGAGACAATTCTTCACACAGAGAGGCATCACAATCTGAACAAACTCCCCAGCGATGTGGCTGAAGAGACAACTTGGGAACATTTATAAACAGACTGGATAGGATCCTTGGATCACTTAGTTATTAATGGACACCAAACGAGCAGGATGGGTCGAATGGCCTCCTCTTGATTGGAAACTTTCTTATGTTCTTAATCACTCTAAAACTCTTCCAGGCAACTCTAGAAGATCAAGACATTTAGAAAAAGGTATCATGTCAATCAGAGCTTATCCAAACAACTTACAGTTTACAGTTGACATTGTCTTTTTTGCAACAACACTTGAATGAACTTCAATTTCAAGAACTCTCAGATGCAAGCATGAAAACTGGACTCAAAAAGAAGCTGAGTCAAACCAAAGTCGTGTTTAACAGCTTGCAGAATCTAAGATCTAAGAACATTGATCAACAGATGCTCGGAGAAGTCAAACGTTCTGTCTGCCTTGGACAACAAATCTGTGCAGATGGAGATATTGTGGAAGAAATCAAATGAAGAGTAAAAATGGGATGGAGTGCATTTGGAAGAAACCGTACACTTTTGAAAGGAAATCTACCCGTTTGACTCAAGAGACAAGTATTTGATCAAAGCAGAAAGGGTGAGTTGGTCTCTTCTGATTCACCAACACTGTATTTAATAAATCACTTTGCTGCACAGTACCCCGCCTTGAGTCTCCTAGACCCCGCCTTGTGGGCCCCGACACTGTGTCAAACCCCCCACAGTGTCAATAAATATATTTCAATATATTTATGAATTCAGTTTTGTTAGACAGGTAGTATGCTTTTATCTTAGATTTCTGTAACTAATAAAAATATGTAATATATACAGCCTGTTAAAGATGTTAAATGAAGCTTAAAGGCCAGATGACAGAGACAAATATCCCTTCCCTGGAGAGACTTCAGGTCTGAGCTCCATCTTTGCTCTGTAAGGCTCTGTGGAGTCGGGTAATCACCTTTTATAAATGATTTAACCTTCAGCTCCACAACGGTTGTCTACAAGCACAATCCTGCAACTGTTAATTAAGTCAAACACCACAAAATGAAAAAGTGAACGCTTGACTCTTTCTTCTACTGGACACTGCAGAACAAAACAACGCTCTTTTGGAAACAGTTACCTCACAGTTTGGGTTTTGGAAAAGACTGCTGTTCCTGTGCATTAGAAATCAAAACTTCAAGACAGATGTATTTGCTGTCAAGAGAGGATTTCACTGAGATATCGACCCACTGCTGAGCACCTGTGCGTATGCAAAACGTTCACATAAAATTAGGAAGAAGAAAGAAAAGAAGGACAGGACACATCTGCTCAACTGTGATGAATGTGTTCTGTCCAAAATCTAGACTATAATTAGTTCTAGAATGTACAGAGTGTGTAGGCTCTCAAATCTGTGGCTCATGAGGGCTGGTCTTATTCCTGGTTTCAGTCAGACCGGCAAATGGAGCTGACATTTCTGTGGAAGTGAAACCAATGCACCAATGTGCTGTGCATCCACGACAGCTCAGCCCTCGTGCATAGCTGAGTGGACTGGGCTAATGAGAAGTAAGGAGTCACCTGGGCACCCACAAATTACCAGCATTAGCCTACTGTGCCACCAATTCCAGCAGCAACCTGCTTTTCCTCAGCTCTCTTATCCATATGTTCATCTTTTTAAACAAGTGCTCATGTCTTTTTATTTGCAGAACTACAGTGAAAAGACACACTTTCCCCCAAACTAATGCGCTGGGCCCCGTGACATTCACAGAGACAACCAAACATATCCCTCGCTTGGTATTCTGTCTGATACCTGGAGAGATATCAATCAAGCCACACAATTGAAACTGATCTGGACAATAATACAGTAATCAACACATCAGCTACTATCTAATTATAATATCCCCCAATAAAGAGGAGCAATTAGACACATTCTACATTAGATGCATTTCAAAGGCAAAGCTCAGCTACCAGACTGACATTTCCAATGACAAAACTCATCACAGAACAGCAGATTTGCATTGCTATTAAAAACATAATACACAAAAAATAGATAAATAAATACTCAGCTAACACATCTCATTCTGGCAATGTTTTGTATAACCTTTTCATGATGTTGTGCATGTGTTTGTAACATTATCACAAAATACATTTGAACTGCTGTCCAGGAAAATAATAATTTAAATTTGCTCTGGCTCCATTTTCTTTAAGGCAGTGCACACTGGATACGTTGATTGTCAGCCGTAAATAAAGTGATTTGTGCCTTAATTCTGACCTTGCCTTTATCATTGGACATGCAAAACAAATATTGTTTGGGTTCAACAGTATTGGCAATCTTTGTGTTGTGTTAGTTCTCCCAAGCAAAGCAGCTGTGAAAAACATGAGATATTGATTGCCTCCCAATCTTTGTGTGTACTGTTAATTAGATTTATATTGTAAACAATAACAACTTACACTATGAAATTGTTATTAACAGCTGAGTGTTATCCTTCTAACTAAATTATGATAGATTTGGTTATTACTGTTATATTGCTGTTGCTGTGCTTTAGATGTGATATAAATGGTGAGTTTTTCATTTTGTCGAACCAATACTTTTCCACCTGAACTTGTGACAGATTCCTAGACGTTTGACTGAGCTTTGGTCTCTATTGAAGTTGAAATTAAAATTAAACTCGTATAGAGACATTTCAACAATACAAATGACAATAACATTAATACAATACAAAAGTGAAATGTAATACACAGTAAGTGCTTGTATTAAGATATATATAGGTGTGTATGTATACATATATATATATATATATGTAGAGAGAGAAAGAGAATTCTAGCCTCATTCAAACACTTTGAATTATCATCAGAATGGAAAAATTTAAATAAAATGGAAATTCAAGTTTTATTCCATAATACACTCAGACACCTGGCTTTATAAAGCATTACATTATCTTGTGAGAGACCACTTACTTCTTATTGTATGGACTTCCTCAGTGTCTTTCTTGTTTTTTCCTTTACTGCAGGCAGATTTGAATGATGTAATGTCACTCTTCAGACGTGCATGACATTGTTTGAGTAATCACAAGCACGCTGGAATGGATTTTCAGAAGCTCGTTTAAGATGCCATCTCTTTCAGAAAAACACCAGGATCTTAATCATTTAAATAGAACATATTCTAATATGGAATGTTTTGGTCAACCAGAAACTAATCTCAGAGTGGTCAAAAGCAGGAAATTTGGTTTTAAAACATTTAATCAATGGTGTAAAAGCATTTTAAAGGTTGCTTCACAGACCAGGCTTTGGTCTGGTTTGGTCTCACAACAAAGCAGTGAGTTTGATCGCACTAAACCGCCAAGAACATCACTCGGAGGTCTGGAACATCTATAAATGTTTCCAATTGCCATCGATATGAGGACAGGTACTGTATCCCACCCTTACCTGACAGGTCCTCTTAAATATTTAGTCTCCCCCTGAGGCCAAGTATATTTAGTTTTGGCCCCAGCTTCTGTGTATCCATGAAGATTGTACCTACCTGATCAAGATGTTCTTTTCACAACTACTAACAGATTAATAAGAACTTTGTTCCTAACAGGAAAATATCCATTTACCTCTGGGATGTCAAAACAGTGCAGTTTAAACAAAACCGCATTCCTGCTCAATGAGGTGTGAATATGAATGTTTTCAGTAAGACATGTAAAGGAATTATAACAATACATTCTTCATCATTACGCAGTAGCCCCAGCAAAGCGACATATCGGCAAACATTTCATTCGGTTTTGCTTTGTTTTGGAGCGTGAAAATGATCCCAAACACATGGAATGATCACCTGAAATGGCTTAAATCAACAAGACGAGGAAGGAGGCGAACGTTGCTGGTTCCTAACCCAACTGCAGTCTTTTGGGATACATCTGTTAGGAGCGTTTAAACTGCCGGTGGTGAAAGGGTGACCAAACGTTTCATGTGCGTAGCTGAGGAAACATTCCAGTGAACCATATCCACCGCTATATATTTTTAAACAGATACAGTGAGGGAAAAAAGTATTTGATCCCCTGTTGATTTTGTACGTTTGCCCACTGACAAAGAAATGATCAGTCTATAATTTTAATGGTAGGTGTATTTTAACAGTGAGAGACAGAAAAACAACAAAAAAATCCAGAAAAACACATTTCAAAAAAGTTATACATTGATTTACATGTTAATGAGGGAAATCAGTATTTCATCCCCTATCAATCAGCAAGATTTCTGGCTCCCAGGTGTCTTTTATACAGGTAACGAGCTGAGATTAGGAGCACTCTCTTAAAGGGAGTGCTCCTAATCTCAGCTCGTTACCTGTATAAAAGACACCTGTCCACAGAAGCAATCAATCAATCAGATTCCAAACTCTCCATCATGGTCAAGACCAAAAAGCTGTCCAAGGATGTCAGGGACAAGATTGTAGACCTACACAAGGCTGGAATGGGCTACAAGACCATCGCCAAGCAGCTTGGTGAGAAGGTGACAACAGTTGGTGCGATTATTCGCAAATGGAAGAAACACAAAATAACTGTCAGTCTCCCTCGGTCTGGGGCTCCATGCAAGATCTCACCTCGTGGAGTTTCAATGATCATGAGAATGGTGAGGAATCAGCCCAGAACTACACGGGAGGATCTTGTTAATGATCCCAAGGCAGCTGGGACCATAGTCCCCAAGAAAACAATTGGTAACACGCTACGCTGTGAAGGACTAAAAACCAGCAGCACCCACAAGGTCCCCCTGCTCAAGAAAGCACATGTACAGGCCCATCTGAAGTTTGCCAATGAACATCTGAATGATTCAGAGGAGAACTGGGTGAAAGTGATGTGGTCAGATGAGACTAAAATCGAGCTCTTTGGCATCAACTCAACTTGCCGTGTTTGTAGGAGGAGGAATGACCCCAAGAACACCATCCCCACCGTCAAACATGGAGGTGGAAACATTATGCTTTGGGGGTGTTTTTCTGCTAAGGGGACAGGACAACTGCACTGCATCAAAGGGACGATGGACGGGGCCATGTACCGCCAAATCTTGGGTGAGAACCTCCTTCCCTCTGCCAGGGCATTGAAAATGGGTCGTGGATGGGTATTCCAGCATGACAATGACCAAAAACACACAGCCAAGGCAACAAAGGAGTGGCTCAAGAAGAAGCACATTAAGGTCCTGGAGTGGCCTAGCCAGTCTCCAGACCTTAATCCCATAGACAATCTGTGGAGGGAGCTGAAGGTTCGAGTTGCCAAACGTCAGCCTCGAAATCTTAATGACTTGGAGAGTATCTGTAAAGAGTAGTGGGACAAAATCCCTCCTGAGTTGTGTGCATACCTGGTGGCCAACTACAAGAAACGTCTGACCTCTGTGATTGCCAACAAGGGTTTTGCCACCAAGTACTAAGTCGAAGGGGTCAAATACTTATTTCCCTCATTAACATGCAAATCAATTTATAACTTTTTTGAAATGCGTTTTTCTGGATTTTTTTGTTGGTATTCTGTCTCTCACTGTTAAAATACACCTACCATTAATATTATAGACTGATGATTTCTTTGTCAGTGGGCAAACGTACAAAATCAGCAGGGGATCAAATACTTTTTTCCATCACTGTAATACACTTCACCATAGGCGATTTGTTTAAGTTTCAGTATCGTGTACTTGTGTCCCCATGCCAGTGTTGGCTCTCTAGCCCAGATATAGCATCACTGCAAATAAAACGACTTCCCATTTAGACAACAGTACTTTACCATTTAGTTCCATTGCAAAATATAACTTTGAAGCATGAGCCTTTATTGAAACACGTGAGTCTTTCCAACAGGAACTGGGGTGATGCAGCCGGGGCAGTTGTTGTATTGTAATTGTAACACATCATGTTGGATCTGGTATTTAAATGGAAATGGGTGTAGAGTGTTGCCAAAGAAATCTGGATGCTGAGGTTTAGAGAAGTACAGAAAAAAATATGGATGACCCCGGAATCGTATGGATTTTGGCTCACGGTGGAACTGGGAAGAGGACCCGGCGACATATGGTGTTAATAAGTTTGAATGAACTGTACAAAGGCATCCAAAACGAACAGCTTGTTTGCACGCAGATCTTGGTTTTTACCATTTGTTACAGTGTCAAAACGGCTTTGTTTCAGTTAACGCTGAAGACATGATTTACACTAATGATTTCGTAAAGTGTATGAATGTTAAGTCGGCCTCTGATTGATGGATCTTGTTTCATCTTTGCCCATTAATGCAAACCTGATTTCTGTCTTTTTTATTTTGTGCTGTGCAGTGATAGGGCTTCAGAAGTTGGGAGATTAATTTTCTATATCATTTTTAAAGTTTATTACCTTATAATGTATTGCCTTGTTGCCAAAATGACGATCCACACTAAAAAGGGCAACCCAGTCCAAAATGGCTGTCCGTCTTTTGTTGCAATGGATTAAACTTGTATGACAGGACTTCAGGTCTTCTTCAATAATGAATTGTGTATTTTGATTCAGATTTTAAAAGCAGGTACCCAATGCTTGCATTAGTACATATATATTCATATATTTAATTCTGAGTGCCAATGTGTGTTTGACTGTACCTATAAGTACAGAAGAAATGTAAATCGCACCGCTTAAGAAAAGGTGGATAAGCTGACCATATTTTCTGAAATTATCAAAAAGACTAATTGTACGCTGCTTTTGATATACAGAGATTGATTGAATGCTACACAATAATTAAGAAAAAGGGACCTAATTTGAACTAACCTATGGATGCTTATAACATTTCAGCTGAGAGTTAAGAAGTTTTAGTCAGGTGACATTTCCTTCTTTTTCTTTGAGGGCATTGTTGAATGTCTAACCTTTCCTTATATGATTCAGATTAAGGGCTGGACAAAATCAAAACTTCGTCCCACCTGCAAATCTCAAATTACCAAATGTTTATCTATAATATTTTCATTTATACATAGTATAAGGTGGAGTACAGGTTTGTACTTTGTGATTCACAGGTAGGTCAAAGTTTTGATTTGGTTCAAGAGTAATTTCCCCCCCAAAGAACCTGAGATTGTTAAGTCTCTTATTCTGTCTATTTATTAATGTATTTATTTTAAATAGGTAGGTACTTTCTCGTCCATTCAAATGAAGCAATTTGAAATGATAATGTCTATTTTCTATTCCTTAGTTGCATCTGTATTATGTGCGGACACGTACGGAATAACAAATAATTATCTGTAGTCATGACAGTTTCTGATTTTCCTCACTGCAGTTTTCATTTATAGTGTATTTATAGAGTGGAATACAAAAAATGATAAACATTTTGAATAGACTGTATGCATAACTCACACAATATGAGAATCTCAGAGAAGCATCGTGAATATGTTCTTAATGTTGGTCTCTCTCGGTTCATCAAGTCATCCGTGAACATCTCTGCTTGGCAAGTAATAGTTGTTTCATGTATTTATTTCTTTCTTAAAATATTTTATAATAAAAAAGTATTTTTTAATGCAAATGATTCTATTTTTTTCATTCATCCATTCAAGTATCATCACTCTTGAGGTCTGCGCTGTGCAACACAAGAAAAAAAGGAAATGAAAATGAGACAATTAGTGACGTATTTCACGGTAATATACAGTACAATCGGACAGATATGCCTAGAAACAGGGCAGTGATGCAATATATTAATGGGGTATGACTTATATTGTTGATTTTTGATATTCTTTTTTACAAGTTCTTGTTGATTATGATCTTTAAATTCAAATATTCCAATGGAGATATAAAAAAAATGTATATAATTCAACAGCCACTTTTGTGACAAACAAAGAAAACGAAATAGAAAAGCAGAATGAAAACCAAGCTCTTCTTGTATCCACTTTTTATGACTGGCATAGTGACCACATTATTTGTGTTAAATAAGGTTTTCTACAAAGATACAACATATAAAACTGTTAAATATATAACTTTAGGCTTTTCAAAATACATTTAATGATTTTTTTCTTCCCCCAAACATTTAATTATTTCTTCTGTGGTGATAAATGGGATCGTTGTATTACTGTAACCCATCCATGCTTATTGCAAATTGTCCAGATGTAGCATTTGAAAAATTGCAACTTTGCAAGTATATCTAACTATCTATCTATCTATCTCTATATATATATATGTATATATGTATTCGTACATATAAACAAATATATATATGTGTGTGTGTGTGCGTGTGTTGCGCATATATTGTCTTCAGGTTCAAAATAGAGTAATGAATTCAGTCCAAGAAAAAAATAGTCAGCAAAGAATGAAAGGTGCTCCTTTTAGAAGGTCAGTACTGTCACAGGGGTGCGACTGCACTCCATCACAGCAGAGCAGTTCATGTTCTCGGACCTTTAACTCCATGACACCTCCGTTGTGTAGCTCTTGAGTAAAGGCTTCATTTGTAATGTTCCAAAGGACCCTGGCGATGCACAAATGAACCTCGCCCATCTCAACATCCTTTTGTTGTTCTTGTTGTTCTTTGGTCTGCATAAATATCATGAGAGCGACAGAGTGAGTCTCCTCAAGGCCCCCGCACTCAGGAATAGGTCCGTTTGTCCCGTGTGTGGTGCTGGGCCCGCAGAACTATGAGTCCAGTCCTTGGCAAACCAGTTTCCTCTGCGTTGGCCATGCGGTCCACATGAGATCCAACGGCAGGGGGCAATCCTGTGTGGGATCCACTGTGTAGCACGAGTGTGGAGTCAACATCTCAGAGGTCGGCCTCCTGCGATCCTGTACTCCAGCGCGGTGTGGAACAGACTTAAGCTCGTAGCAGAAGGAATTAAGCTGTCTTATACAATACAGAGAGACAGTTGAGCTGATGACACACAACAGATGATCCAGCAGTGAAACTTGACTAAGGTAGGTAGCTCACACAGAGTCTAAACCGCCCCTCTGAGGATTCGCTGTTGCTACGTTTGTCAGGAGACCTGCAAATCAATAAGAAAACACGGGTAAACATTTTGCTGTTCAGTAATATGCTGTGTGTGTGTGCTATACATTTGGGATTAATACAGCTTCCCATCAAACACACCACCACTAGTCTAGAGTCCAGACTGCTTTCAATCTTCAAGGTGATACAAATATGCAAATGGAAAGGGGACCCCTGATTTTGAAATATTTTAAATTCAATTTCAGAAATCAAAATCAAAATAATTTGGATTTATAGGTAGAAACATGATCACAGTGTTATATACTGTATATAATTGTATGTATTATGTATTTTCATTAAATAACTATATAGGTTTACATACTGCATTATAGAATGGAGGTACTGGATGGAGGTTTTTGTTTTTGGGGGGCAACAACATTAACAATATAGGTTAAACCTGTGAAATATAATACTTTATAATAATTAATCTGGAAAAATGCAGAATATTAACTATTACAGTTTTTCAGGACCATTTTCTGAGGATTTGAACCGAAATACAAATATTTTTCCCCGAAGAAAAACATATAGATGCTATTTAATTTCCCATAATGCATCACACTAATGTGGTGATGCACACCAAGCAGAGAGGGAGGAAGTTCTGATTTGCAAGCCCTGCTGTTAAGGCCTCCATTTCTTACTTACTGATTTACTTATAGCCATCTGTGTCACTCCTAGCCAGCGTGAGGCTTATATTCCCACAACAAGATCTTTCTAAGTTGCTTCTTAGAGGAATTAATCACAATTCAAGTACTGTAATCTGTAAAATTGTGGGGGTAGATTGTGGGGACAAGGATGAGACAAACCTGCTTTTAAACACGCCCCATTTAAATTAAAATAGCACGCTGCCCCTTTAGCAGTCGCTCAAGATGAACCTGGATTGCTGAGGTTAAAAACCATGTTATATTACTTATCACACAAAAGCATCTCTATTTAAGGCTATCAGGTACATTATACATGCTGCTAGTCTGCAATTTCATGCCTCTTATCATATGAAATAATGTGATCTGCAGTGCCCTCTAGCGATACTGTAGTAATTATGTTTGAATTAACACAAATAATAAAAAAATGACAATGCTTAGCAAGACAGCTCGAACAGATCTCAATGGAATTAAAATGCAAATTAACTCAGCTGCTCCGTAGGCAATGTGAGCTACTTTCTCCTAATGCTTTTATTACTCTCTCACACACTTTTCTTCACGAGAATGTCAATCTGACGTTTTTTTTCTCTCTCTCTCTCTCTCTCTCTCTCTCTCTCTCTATAAGGATCATTCATTATGGATTTGTGCGATTCATTCACACACCACACCAGCACGAGACTATGGAAGCTTGTGGAAACGGCAACACCACAGCCTAGAGCAAAGCAAAACTCTGACCTGCGTGGAAATCACAAATTACGAGATTGCAGTTTAATTATTTGTCTGAAACCATTTTCTAGTAATTATACACAAAAACACGATGGGGCACAAGTCTGCAATTTGCGATTAGCGAGCAGATTCGAGTCTGGAATTGGTCTAGGCCTATGTATGCATAAAAGCATATGAAAAAGTCTCTCAGTCTCTCAATCTGTTTGTGTTTCTACTGAGACAAAATGAAAGCAGAAGTGCACATATTATAGTCTGATATATAAACAGGATGTTTAATTGGAATACAAGATAATACAAAATGTTTAACTGTATTGTTTTTCTGATTGTGTGCAAATACATAGCTTATAAACCATATACATTATGGTCCTGTTTTGCACAAGCGTAAATATTGATTGTGTAATGCATTTAGTTCTAAAATAAGAAAAACATTCTCTTCAGATGGAAAAAAAAGATCTTGATAATGAGACCTATATTTCTTTAAACTGATTAAAAAAATCTATTAAATAAGGAAACAATTAGGATACAGTGAAAACACGTTAATGTCAATTTTATACAAATTACGTTAGTCCCCAGGTATGACACATCAGAGGAGAAAAAACGCTAATTAAGGCAGATTCAAACTTTAGAGGTACTGAATCGCAATGCACCTATGTGTGTGTGATGCTTTATTATATTTTAATCATTTCGCCAATATTATAGTGTTTAGAAAATGTAGCAAATCAGTAGATGTTGCAACTATTTGCTTACTTGCCGTATTATTACTTGCCATACAACAATATACATATACATATACAATAAAACACACACACACACAATTCAGTTAGATTCTGTAAATTAATCATATTTTCTTACACTATGATGCATCAGCATGCCTGACATGTCAAAAAATATATAATCAATCAATCAAGTAAACAAACCCTTTGCCATCTGAACATTCTCACAGAACCTGAGAGGGACATTCTAATATAAGTATATATTCTACAATATATGACAAATTACATCAAACTAAGAAAAACTAGACAATGTAGTTAGTTAATATGATGCAAGCCTGGATCATTCTGCCATAATAAATTACACAGACAATAGTTTAAACTGTGAAGTATGTTTAAATAGCAGACATTGCATCTCCCTCCATTTTGTGCAAATACAGACTTCACCAAAATGACACATGCAGGTTAGTCTAACTGGAAATAGTTGAATTTGTACCTTTTAATGGAGTTAAGGCCCATATTGGTTTTGTTGTTTTTTTTCATGTCTGCTCTCGACAAGTAGTTGTTTTTCGCTGTCAGTCGAGTTCGCAAAGCGTTCCACCATGTTTGTTTATGATTTGAAAGGGGATTCCATCACGTCATAGTGCCTGAAATCACAGGTATGGTTTGGGTAGTTTGGGGGTCAGTTATGGGAGGGAAATGATGTCAGATGGATATAAATCGTAGCGGCAAACACAGCAATAATCAAATCATGGTATTTCACACTCGGCACATCTCTACCGAGTCTTTGGAAACAAATAAAGCGGGATTGTGATGATACTATGAACACACACACACAAAAAAAGCACAATTAGTGACGATGGATTAAGGATGCATCTAAACCGTTCGCTCTCCCTCGGTTTTCTAAAGGTGATAGAAATGCAAATGTATTTAAATGTTAGCATACAGTAGGAGAAGGTTAGCTACACTGTAATCATAATGCCTTGTAATGAATTCCTAGCGTGTCCTAACAGAAAAGGTCACGCCTGACCTTACTGGGACACGAGGCAGCAACGCCAATGAAATGAAATCAACCTGAGAAGCAAACAAGCTTGGCTGGTGACAGGGAGCAGGATACGGTGGTGACAGTGTCATTAGTCAACTCCACTGAGGTACAGGCGCTGCCATTCATCACAAAGCTATTTCTGAGTTAATATTCGAACAAAGCATATCTGTCTCAAGAATCACGGTATGAGCAAATAGCTTAAATATATCTGCGGATATCTTGCCCAGCTAGCTGCACAGCAGAGGTGACTGTGTAGCAAACGCGGATCTCAAACAGAACCAGATTCTGCTGGAAATGATTTGGGTGTTTAATTAAAAAACACTAATATTACAGAGAATGTATTTTAGCATGGGATTCATTATTTGCTTTGGAATAGTGCAACAATAAATTGTGGCAGACTTTTTAAGTGGTTTCTCTATTATTCAGTACAAGTTAATGTCGGGAATGTTTTACAAAAGAACAAACAAAATAAACACGATTATTACCCAAGATACATTATAACATTTCTTGGGGGAAACAGTAATAAATGCACTGTTATGAATATATGCTGTGATAAACATATGCTGATAAAGAATGCTGTTTTTTTGCAATGTAGGAGGTTGACTGCCTTAAAAATAATACATGTATCAACAAATGTAGCCTTTTTACTATTACAATAACAAAGGCATCTTCCCTTTACTTAACTTCATGGAATCAACTAGTCGGTGAGAGCAGTACCGCTATTATTACTGAATTCGTCCATGTCTAAACTGTAACTTTGATTGTTCTGCCTGTGTGTCCTTCACATAGATCTCCCGCACTTCACAACTTCAAAGGAGATGATCGTGATGGTACGGTGGTGAGCCGGCACATTTTGGAGAACCTCGTTTGTAGTTTGCATCAACTACCAGCTGTCCCAAATTTTCGGATTCTGTGAACCCTTCATCTTAATGTGCCCCGATGTGCCAGCCGCCCAATGGGATCAATTAGGAAGCAGGAACAACACAAGAGGCCCAAATGCCTCCTATTGTTATGGCTTTTCTTACAATATGTTCTCTCCATAACCAACCCCTTCACTTTTTTAAACAGTTATTAATAAGTGCTGGCATACATCTGAGGTTTTTCTTTTTACCTCAGCTTTTGAAATACAGTACAAATGTCCTAAGTGATCTGCTTACCTGTATTGAAAGATGCAGCAAAGCATATATCCATTGGTAACTGTCTACAGGATTAGAAGAAAAGCCACCATATGTTTATAAGTGCTACTGGATAAAGAGAAGTCTGCAACGATAACAATTAAGTGTCCCCGTTGACACAGCACTCCTGTCCAGGGGACTTATTTATCGCATTGATTACCACGCCGGGTAGTGTTCATAAAATGCAGGCGTATTATGCTTCCCAGATACAGATAAACTGCAAGTTACTGAAGTATCTCATGTATGCACTATAGGTGAAGATGGATTGCACTCAATCTATAAATCACTGTATGTCACACAACTGCAGTGCGGGCATCACCTGCATATATGAATGCCAATGCTCTGTAATGGCATGCAAGGCGTGCTTTATGTGTTGTTTTGTGTGTGTTTCGCATTTCTTTTTATGAGGTTTAAAGCTCAAAACTTTTACTCCACTACAGTGTATTTTGAAGTGTACGTATTTACTTATTTATTTGAATCAAGAAATGTTTACTTATTTTACTTGGTTCTTCAAATTCAATTCAGCACTTTCACATTGACATGGTCATTTTGAGCACTATCTTAACGAGTTTTGCAAATTGAGCAGCAGTCAAATTGACCAACTCCCGTAGAAAAGTTTAACCAAACATCCACATCTGGATTGAACATCTCTGAAAGATCAAGGCAATAGTTTCTTCTGGTTTTCTGTCCATTTGAACTCTTATTATAAAATCTGATTAATTGGATCAGTTTAGAAAGTTTTAGTTTCCAAAATCCCAATACATTATACATATCTTTTAAATATTACTTTTTTCATCAAGCAAATAATTATTCATAGCAACAAAGTGATTATTTTCTTTCAGGACTTTAAACCAATATGCAATGCTTGAACAATATTAAATCTAGAACTCAAAGATTTAACACTAAACGAAAAACAAAAAAAGCAACTGACCTTTAATCTGCAAAAGATTTTCATTATTAATTGTTTTACAATGCAATTGTCCTGTATATGAAAAAGTACTACACTCAATATTTTGTTCCTCAAAGGAAAACTAAGACAACATTAAGCATTAAATGCGTAATATACTTTGATTGGTTCACAACACAATCTCTGTGTACCCGCAAAGAACAAAAAGTATCAACAGACTGGACTTCAAATCCAGTCCTTGAGGGCCACAATCCGATAGGTTATACAGGTCACTTCCATTAAAATGGTTAAATTAATTCACTTAAGTAAATAATTAGCTCAATTACCTAATTAAGAGCTCAGGTGGAATGAAAAATGAGTTCTCTGGCCAACACAGGATTGAATTTGAAGAACTTTGGTCTATACCTTGAATTTCTTAAAATCGTACGAGCAATTTTAACCCATTAAAGTTATGTCAATGAGAAGAATGTTGCACTAGAGTGTCTGAAGACTAATGAAATGATGATTCAATGCAAGTTAGCTATCTCGGTCTGCTTCTTGGTTGATTACCAAGTGCAAACTTGCTGAGCAGAGAGCACCGACTGCTGAGAATTAGACCCTGTCTGTAACCTTGAAGGAGCAGCTAAATTTGGCTGTGCTGAACAGCGTGAGAGGTGCAGCAGCTACAGACACAGCACTGAAGCACTGTCCGGTCCGAGGAGCTGCCTCCACCTAGGAATGTCCCTCTTTTACATTTAGTGTCTGGGTTGTTGTTCTACACGTTATATCTGCAAGAATTTGCTACAGTCTCAACCCCAACAATTTTTTTTGCATCCACTCAAGGTTGGACACACTTTGCCGAATAGCGGGAAAGGGCTGTCCTCCTCAGTGTGCTCCTTATCGGGGGCCACAGGGACAGCCGTCACAATCTCATACGGACAACAGTGTCTCGGAAAACTGGCATTACATACCCAGCCAGAGTCGAAAAAAGAAAGGAATCTCAACATATTTAAAACCGTGCCTACTGAGAACATCAAAGAGCTACTGCTATGTTTGTTTAATGTTACACAATTAATTCTGACATAGCAGATCACGGATAAAAGCGTAGCATAGCATAATTTAGCATAATCAGCAAGCGGTTATCCCAAAAGGGGTTGCAATGAAGCAAGATCTTATCCTGGAAATGTAGGCAGGACGGAGAGCACTTGGACGGGATGCCAATCTGCCTCACCAGTATGTGTCTGGGAGGTGGGAGGAAACCGGAGAAAGGGAAGGGAACACGCCAAGTCCACAAAGTCAGTTATAGAGGCTGAGTTATATTGCATTTTGTTCTGCAGCGTGGCAGATTTGTACCCACGATCAATTAGCGCAGTGAATGACTGCGGACGAGAGAGGATTTATTGTGCGTCAATTGCGCGGTTTTAATCTGGTGAAGCTGTGAAGATTGCTACCTGATCTATACTCTGTCTATTCAAGTGCCTCTCCTCTTCCTCACAATATGCTGAAATGGAACAATCTCTGAAGTGTTTGGAAATTTGAATATATCACCTCTCCTGGCAGTTTGGACACTTTCCTTCCGCTACGTTCCAACAAACGTTTTGAAAAACATCAATTTCTGCTGATGAGCAGAAGCTAACTTCACTGTATTAACAACTCTGTATTAATACAACAGTTGGGCCAAAACAAATACGACTCTCATAACCAATCCCTCCTTCTGAACTCAATTTTTACCAGTAGACCATTTTTTCCCTATCACATGATCTCCCCAAAGAGTATGGCTGAATTCGAAAACAGACTCTAAAACGCTGCGCTGCTGCAATAACAAGAACTCAAATCACGTACTCGCACACAAACATGATCTAGAATCATCTACAACCTGCCTTCCCTGAATTGCTAATAATCCAGAGTTTGGTTGTATTGCTAACACTGCCTTCACTTGTGTCCTTAACCCAGCTGTATTAAATGGCTTTGTCACACAATACCTTACTTAATGAATATGTCTGAAATTGGTTCTGGCGCAGCATTTAAGTACCCAGGACCCTGATGTATCCAGATAATTCATGCATTATATACAGCATGTACGAGTCCCCGGCATTTCAATTTATAATGTTCGGAGATCTGAGCTCCGGCTGTTCCATTACACGCTGAGCCTCACTCTACAAAGTTAACCATGAACATCTTTACACCACAACAAGAATCCTATTTTTACTGCCACACTGAATTATTATCTGTTCAGGGAGTCATATTAATAAACAGTAACATGCCACCTAATACACTAAAGAATTATGGCTGTAGTGACAATCTAATCATGAATGACTCTTTGCAAAGTATATACCAATATAACTCAGTAAGTGATTCCCTCAACAATACCATTTATCCTCTCTTAGTGCTGCAATCCAGGCCGTGGTATTACCGCCTTAGTAAACTACATTTATTGTGTTAAAGCATTTCACTAATGTTGCTTTTGGAAGATACTGCATGCTGCCACAGAGCGATCACTTTGTTCACAATGTCATAAGTAATAACCACTAGTCAGAATACCCTAAGACATTATGGTCATAATAAACCTATTTTAAGAGAGACTATAATTCCTGCATATATGGCTGTTAACCCCCTTCTTGTAGGGATTACAACCACTTTTCCCAATTCCGTTTGTAATTAGCAGTACAGTCTCCTTTAAGTTAACAGTATTCTGTAACGAGTAAGTTTTGAAGGACTGATTTGTGTCTCCATGGAAACACACAAATGTATAACTCTTCCAAATGGCACTAAATGTGTTCGGCAGTATATTATTTTTATAGATATCAAGCTGCCCTCGATGCAATCCAAGCAAGGTCTGATCACACTTAATGTCATTTAAATGTTATAGTTTAAACGGAGAGTGAAAAATAAGGCTGCAGCCAGGGGATATATGCCATCACAAAACCATGAAGAAAATAAGCCGGTCTTTCGATTTTTATGACAACTGTGTTGAATTGGATTTTTTTAATTATAATGAGATTAATTTTTATTAAAGTTAGCCGACTTTCCTCTAGTATGCAATTATAACCAGACTGACCGAAATCTAAAGCAATTATCTTGACATGAATCATTGCAAATAAATACTTATTGAAAACAACGTGTGCATATTTTCAGGTAAATATGTGTCTATAATGCAATCCGTCACCCACTTGAAAATATTTAAAATGCATAAATGAAATATGAAATGTAAGATGTAAATATATTTTCTAACAGTGATTAAGCACCTTTTAAAATATTGAGAATTAATATAAGTACTTGTTTGTTTGCCCCCAATATATTTAATTGGTCCTTTTAGGAAATAAGTTCAAGTGCTGATATATTTAGGGGGGAGGAGTCAAATTAATACAAACATATGTAATTGAATAATCAATGCACTGCTCTCACCGACTGTTCACCATCAAGGCACTGAATTGGCACATTATTGTCTTTATTTATTGTACTATGAATGAACATATATCATAAGTGTTTGAAGTGACTGTATCCATACATACATCTATTTAAGCAAATCACATTATTTACTACACATAAAAATACACATTTCCAATTATTTGCCCATAATTCTTACGTATTTCCAAATCACATTAATGACCTGAAAAGTGAATAGCATTTGAATAGGTTTCGTCCCTCAGAAATACAAATGATCATTGGACTGACTTGATCAATGCACAATAGTTGATGTGTTAATTTATTATTGCCGACTACAGTCCCGTCACAGAAGTTTTGACATGAAGTGTATGGAAATGAGAACTGTAAAATCAGTGCATGC
Organism: Amia ocellicauda; assembly: GCF_036373705.1. Lineage (NCBI taxonomy): Eukaryota > Metazoa > Chordata > Actinopteri > Amiiformes > Amiidae > Amia > Amia ocellicauda. The sequence continues at coordinate 7,129,129 of NC_089864.1, read as the reverse complement.
AGCAGGTTAACAATTACCTTCTGACAAAAGATTTACTAAATTATTTTGGAACTCTCCAGGAATACATCATCTCATAAATATGCAAATATTCTGGAATTCTTTCATGCAGATGGCTGCCAAATAACTTTTTGTTTTCTTCCCCAAATAGCCTGGTACCACTGAGAGATGCATCACTTGTTTAAAAGTCCTTGCATGTTTTCAGCGGGACAAAGAGGAGTTTAAGTCTGGGAGACATTAAGGACATACGGGACCCCGACAGATTAAAACAAAGTGAGTGACTTACTGTTGTTGTTTTAACTCGGCCTCCAGGTTGCGTACAAGTCCAGCCTGATTTATTTACTAACAAATTACATCCTTCACCTTCCAAACAGGGAAGCATTTCACACCACTGCTTTGCCTTTACAATTCGCGCTGCAAAGAGAAACAAAAAGCATGTTAGCTTTCTACTTTGAACAAGAAAGTGTACAAATGATTTATAACATGACGGTTACCATTTGTTTCAATGCAAATTAATAGGTGGTCAGATTTTTATCATACAGAGGAGTGCTTTGGCATTGTGATGCATTTAAAACCCACCAATAGACAGCAAACCCCACACCTTGCAGGGAAAAATGCTACTGCCGCACCAGGCAAAAAAGACTCCTTGGCACAAGTAGCTTCAGGGGTTTTCACTCAGCTCAATTCATCTGCAAGAGATGCATTCGACTGTATCAACAGCTCAGCGCTTGCAAACGCCATTGCACTGCCACTGTGGCACACCGACAGAAATTAGCAAAATCAAATGCAGGCATCAGCCCAGTGCTCAACTTAATTTGCTCATGCTAAAAGTGTAAATTACACAGCACAAGGATGTTTTTATAATAAAACACACTCAGGCTGAAAATCAAATGCTGCTTGAAAATGCAGTGATTTCAGAAGTAATACAGCTTATATTTTCCCGAGTACAATATAAAATAAATGATCTTATCCTAACATATTCAAATATCTATTTTTAAAAAGTAGGGCACTCATCTACCTACATTTACATATGATGCCACCTGAATTAGCCCTTGGAGAGCGGTGAAACGCACACGTATTTCCAAACCATTGTTGTGTTAGAGACAACAATATATCGAGGGAAACACTTTCCTGAGCCCGAGACAATGCACGTCAGGAAGTCTTATATGTAAACAAATATGGTATATCTCTACGTCTTGAACAATTATCACGGTACTGCTGCATTTAGGAGGGTCTCACATTGATTAATCATTCAAAATAATCATAACAAATAGACGTATTCTCATTTCTTTTTTGCGTTTATTTATGATCTCCCTCACCCACTCTGTGATGGATTTTGTACTTCTTTTTGTAAAGAATAAAGTATAAAAGTGTAACATCTATGGCTCCATTAGGCTTGACAGCAAACCTGTCTCAGGTAGTTAAAGGAACTATATAATTTTCAAGACATGATGGACACAAATAATTAATACTTGCGTTCTTTATGAAGGGATACATTACATAGACCATGGTTCATTCAATCAAATATAATATATATAACCTAAAATGTGTGTTTTTTCCTAACATCCCCCATGATTCTAGTGTAGTAGCTTTAAAGAGAAACTATATTTCATGAATTAACTATATCTGATAGGTCATGATTCTCATGAACCTCTTGTGGTTGTGGTCGCAGCCCTTTGTGAAATAACTTTACTGAAATAAGCAGCTAGTCATGTCTCCATATCATCTCTCAGTGCTTTAATTACATTAGTCTAACCTGTACCTCTCAGAGACACCAAACAGTTCTCAAAATGTAATGCTTTTAGGGTTATGGAGGTTATATCATGTTCCCCAAAACACAGGTGCTGTTCAATAAATCGTGAACCTCAGCAGACTTAAAAATAGGGATAAATTCCCTTTTGTGTAAAACCCTTTCTCACTAAAATTACTTCATACTGCTGGAACTCTCTTACAATAGGGATTGAGTGGCCTTAAACCCATGGAAAACTGAAACCTGTCAGAACCCAACCAAATAAACAAAAACACATGTTCTGAGAAACAGGGAATTGTCTCACTGGTAAGTCAAAACAGAAGGGAAACCAAGAAACAAAATCTAACCAGTCAATCCACTATTAAAATGGAACATTGATTGTCAAATGATACATTGTTACAAACAGGCAAATGTTTCTGTGACTGTGGACAATGAGTTTCAGAAGTAGTCAGTGCCACATGTTACAATATATAAATACACCAATACTTGCGACTCATCGGGAAATACACTTTTATTAGTTTGCAATGACAATCATAACGAAAGTTGATTTCACTCTTTAATTTGTTTTCAATCTTGTTCTAGTCCTTGAATGTTTAAATATTTTAGCGGAAGCAGATCGAATGTATTGTACGTGGGAAAGCAGCTGACTGGTAGCTGGAGGGAAATATTAGAATAACAGAATGCACAGAATTTGAATACAGTACATGAACGTTCTATACTGTGTTTTTCATTTAAATGATTTGGAGCAACAAGAAATAATCCTTTCTAATCATTGTTGTAGTAGAATAATGGGAACAGTTAAACAAGAACATTCTGTATGACTAAGCATAGTGATTTCCAACCCCCCCCATGTTCACATTATAACCTTACAGCCACACACTCAATTATTTCTATAATCCGTTTTATATTCTGATCCTGTAAGCAACAAAAGATTTCTAAATCCATTTAATATGAAGCCGCATATCATGTGACTGGTAAAATGCCTGTCAAGTCTTCATTTGACATCAGTGCCTTACTGGCGCGTTGCGATCAGAGGGCGCCACAAATCAGATGTAGACGTCTCCGCACGCGGCGCGCACAACATTGCAACAAACACTAAAGACATCTGAAGATGATATCTAAATATCTGAAAAGGAAAGCAACGATTAAGTAATTTACCCACTGTAACGGGCCTTTTATTGTCGACGGCTAAATTACAATTTTACTGGAAAGAGAATGATAAAGGAAATTAAATGTTATGCAGCTGCTTAATAAGGTAATGCGTCCTGAAGTGTTTTGCAACTAGCAATTAGATTGTGATAGCCTGTTAGCCCCAATTATTAATCCAATTTAATATAAAACAAGAAGAGACCTGCTTACATCTTAGCAATTGGATTAAATTAAATTCCTACATTTCACATGCCTTATCTGATAGGGATTGTAGGAGTGTTATATATCACCAATACATAAGCCTTTGGAGACAACATAAACCCGAGATAACATTTTAATCAATTCCGGAAATGAGCCGTTGTGTCCTTCATTATCTAGTCATTTCTGTCACACGGCTCAATAAAACAGATGGAACAAATCCGTGGTGATTCCTATTATGAACATAAAAACAACCTGGATCTTATCTACCTTAAAAACATATTACCACACGGTTCATCTTGGGGAGATAAGACAGAAATAACATCATTACATCCTCAGTAGGACACTATCTCTATGAAATAGTACATCACGATCATGTCAACAGCTATAAGCCGTCCTCAGTAAATTCAATTTAATACCATATAAGCCATGGAATTAGAAGAAAGACTTCATCGCTGATATTCTAAAGGTTGAGAAAGGAATTATGACTTTGTTCCCTTTTGGGAGGGAATTGTTTTCTCTCAGTGTGGTCTGGTTTTGCCTTTTTTAATATTGCACTTAGGACTTAAGAAGTATATTTGTCTGCTTTTGGTATATTGATAATATTGATAAGGTCAAAAGTGGACGAGTTGTATATTCTCAGATAAGAACACCAGTCTTAAAACTGCTGTTTGTTGTGGTTTCGCTTGATCTAAAAGGTTGAGAGAGCAACCTGTTGGTTTGTAAAAATATATATCATGTTATTAATTTGTTTTATTGAATCATTTAATGCAGACGCAGTGATTCCGAGATTTGGCCAATTCTGAAGAATCCATCTAATTCATAAATTCCCAGTCAATTCCTTCACCTATATCTGCTTTAATTTATATTATACAACACTTTTGACAGAGCAGGAACATTTTTGATTATAAAGAACACCAGAAACCTATACAAATTGAGAATAATTGACAAAAAGTTGACCATTTAAAGGCAGAAATTTGAGATTGTGCCAGGAAAATCAAGAATTCAGACGGTCACAGATCACTGTTTCGATCGGATTTCTTTGCAAATAGGCTTGTTTTGTTCTATCAGTTCTATTAGTAAACTGTAAACAGAGTTTTCCATCTTGACATTCATTCTCTACGGGTGTGTGTTGCTTCTACCAAAACGTGGACGGTCTTGTTTTGATCAGTAGACTGTCTGGTTCCAGAATATGTCATAATTGTCAATATTTTCTGAGATGTTGTATTCCTACCATGTATCCCCCCAATCCCCAATTTCAGAATGAGGAGGGGGCATAAATGCGGGGGTTTATAAAAACATTTCACATCAGAGAATGCTTCGTTAGAAATGTTAGAAAGCTGAGAGTCAACACAACAGTGAAGAGTACACATGGGATTAAAGAGAAGCACATGGATTTGGTTCCCTTTTAAGGGGAGCTTAAGGGGTTACATTTTGTTAAACAAAACAATTCCATGATTTCCTTTTTATCTCCAATTGTTTATTTGTTCTATGCTTTAATTTCAGAGTACATTGAGACATTAAACTGCTTACATTTCAATAAAAAAATGAAAAATTGAGGTGTTCTAAAACGTTTGACCGGTAGTGTAAAACGTGGGTTTTCCAACAGTAGCTTGAGTGTCTCTGTGGAGAGCTCCCAAAACATGTTGCTGAAACTCTGAGCCAACTTCTGATCATCCTGTCACAGAGGGTAGGACTGGGCCTTTTTAGATAGTTAGGATCAGTTAGGATTACATAGCTACAGAATAGTACTCTGTAGAACCGGTCTATCCCATAGAAACCAGTCCAATAACAGGGAGACTCCCTTCCTGGTTTCTGAATGAATGACGGCTGTGGGAAAGGGAGATGGAAAAGGCTTAGAGGATGCATGGTTGAAAGGTGCGAGGAAATTGCTAAATGAAGCACGAAAAGAAAGTCTGGCACCTAATCCTAATATTAGTCGCAAAATGTCTCCTGTGGAAGAAGGATATGATTTATGCACTAAGCGGATTTTGGCAATCCATTGGTTAATTGAGACTACTGAACCCATTGCAGGAGTTTAAACTATCATAGTATATAGCAATCATAGCCCTGTACAGATGTCGATGGAAGGCAAGATAAAAGAGGTGTTTCGACTGGTTGAGCAGACTGCATCGTAAGAGACATTACAGTTAAAAGAGGCAGTTTTTCCTCACCTATTGGGTGGTGAGAAAGAACCAACTGAACAAGAACAATCCAATGACATTGAAGATAAGCTGCACTAACAGGACAACTATGGGATGGAAATGATACTTCTGCAATAGCGGCAGTCACCATTGATTTGAAACAACACCAGGAAGTGTTATGAACTCAAAGATGGACCACACATAGAGATGCAAGAAGGAATTATTATAAGGGGTATCAGTAAAGTCTGGTAATCATAGATAAGTTCACTAAATGGACTGAAGTTTTCCATACCAAAACAAATCCAGCAATAGCTGTTGCTAGAGTATTAGCAGATAAAATCATAGCTCTGTGAGGAACACCACTCTCTATTGATTCAGACCAAGGAACCCACTTTACAGAGGGTAGTGAAAAATGTGTGTCACGTCCAATATGTGGTTTAGTAGAAAGAATTAACAAAACAATAACAGAGAGCATAACAAACATTATGCAGCAGGGGGGAGTGGATTGATATCATTCAATAAGTATTAATACATCTCAGAGCAACCCCCTCCAAAGATACAGGAATTAGTCCTAAAATTAATGACAGGAAGGGTAGTGAGCCACCTCTCAATCCACAAGATATGGGCTGTATAGTTCGATCATTTAATCCCTCCAGCAGAGACAGGCATTTATTTGTTTTAGATAAAGGCTGGGATAATCCAGACCAATCCTTACAACTGCAATAATGAACACATTGATAAAGTTATCATTGAGGACAAATAATTAAAAGCACATAATTTAAGTTGCGTACTTTTAATTAGCAATTAAGTTTAAGTTTTACATTCATCCCCTGAAGTCAATTAAGTCATCCCTCCTTTCAGTCTAGGTTTAAATTTCTTCATTTAACCTATCTAGCTGGAGCTGTGCCTAGATCCTACTTAGAGCCATTAATATGCACAGTGGCATTAGCACAATAATGACAACTGAAAGACCCTTTTAAGCAAATTTGGTACATCTTAATTTCACAGTCTCTGCGGTGGAAAGTGGCACGCTGTCAAGGCGTCCTGCTTCCCAGTGTCACTCTCGTGCACGAACGGCGCTCAGGAAATGTCACAGCCTTCACTGTGCTTGCGACGCATTACAATTCCCATTATTTGTGTAAATAACAACAGAAGGCTTTAAGACTAAATCAAATGCTCTAACGCAATAAAGAGTCGAGGTACTGCTTCCAGAATGTCTTGAATGTAAAGATACTGTACAGACATATCGAGTTTGTCATTCAAATCACAAACTATTATCGTCATGCCGGGGAAATATATCATGACTTTGACTTTCTGGATATTGTGTATTTTGGATATCAAATTGGATAACCGATGTAGGACTGGCCATCGACCCCAATGTATAAAAACTTGCTTGCTAAACTGGATTGTCTGCCGAGTGTTTTACCCGGGAACCCGAGCAGTGGCCCGAACGAGATTACGGTTACAAGAACACACCTATTTTATATACCTGACGTTTTTGTCCGTATTTTTAAAAACATCCCACACAGCACAACTTATACTCCATAACACACTGCATTAATACATCAGGTGTCGTTGAATCATGTGACATCATCAATAGCGTTCAATAGTATGTAACATTTGCCTTTCACGAGACACTCCTTCCCTCAGGAAATGACATTTGTTACCTGCCCGTATTATTCGCCCGTCTTGCTTTGTGTCGTTGTAATATTTATTAGCATTCTCATATTACTATCAATAGAAGCCATAGGAGTCAACAGTCACATCAAAATAAAGATGAAGTGTTGGAGTCCCATGTGCTATCTCTCAAAAACAGGAGAACTCTGACATTTTTCCCTCAGCTCTAAGCTACAGGAGGAAAATGTCAACCATGGCAGGAGCAATTTAATTTTAAAAGATTTAATAAGAAATCCCCCTGAACTACAGGTACCAATTCCAGCTCTTTCGATTTGAATCTGTGCATATGGATTTATATCTAAATAGATACATACAAAACATACATACTTTGTGCCAGTCTGGATTTGCTTCAAATGATGTACCTCTCCCACATTCGTATATAACATTGTATTGTAGACACAACATACAACACTTCATGATACTTTTGATGTATATATAATCTGCCATCTTTTCAAAGCAACATATACAGAAAAATAATTTCCTTACCATGTCTGTGCTATTATGCAACAAAATACACCTGTCATTTTGCCAGAGGGATTTGCTGATTGACAGGTATGCAGTAGTGCTACACAACATCTTCCCTGAGATGGTTGATATGTGTGTGATCATATTTAAAGCTCTTGAGAAAGTGGACACACTCCCTTCAGATTCCATGGGCTGTGTCCGAAACTACGTTCTGTGTATTTAGTTTATTTCAATATACTGAAACCAGGAGCTAGTTTCCACAGTCTGATAGTTGAAATAGAAACCTTTAATCGATGTTAAGTGGTCCAGATAATTGTGACCTTCTGAAATGCAATTTTAACCATCATCCATACTGTACGTATAAGACACATCTACACAATACATATGTACCATGCACTGAGAAATTATTTATAACGTGCTGGTTTTGCCAGGGCTGTCAGATCAAGCATGATTTTCCTACGGGATGATTTTGATTTCTCTCTCAGAACTGCTGACTTACAAAAATGCTGTTTGGCTGTTTTTTGACAGCAGAAGTTAAATTGTAAACACTTTGCTCCCTTTGCAGTGTTTTTTTTTTTTTTTTACATCTTAAAGATATTTGAAAGTAATGGAAAAATCTTTCAGACTTTATGTAACTCAATCACATAAAACTCGATGTAAAACCGCGGGTTACCTCTTGCCAAATATGTGTTTTGTCCACATAAGAATAATCTAAAAGTACGTTTCACTCGGGTCATGCTATTAATTGCTATTCTCACGTCGTGCAAACACACAATGACGACAATAACTCAGAGTAGCGGGTACAAAAATAAAAGCAGTGAAACTAAAACAAAGGAATACCAAAAAAAGAGTGTATCATTATAAATGGATGTGCGCACAATAATTAATTTGGAAACTTTTTTCTTTCATCAAAGAGTTCATAGTGTGGGAGATTTTACAGACTCAGCAATCTTTGAATGCAGCATGTTTTGATGTCTTCAAAGGCTTAATGCAGACCAACACAAATACCTAGTGTACATTGCTTTAAATAGTCCTCTTATTGACTGCAGGAAAAAAAAATTGCTTGATCATGATATTCATAACTAAGTCAGGGTCATGTGCACAAGTTATTTTTTATTTAAGCAACAAATATCCTTTTAATAATAATGGCCCTCGGGAAAGAAGAATAAAGTGTTTTAAAGTGTGCGCTCTGGTCTGCAAAGGTGCCTGACCTACACAACACACCAATGTTATTACATGATATTGTTTTAAGAAAGAGTTGCCATCAACAAATTAAAAATAAACCTCAAGAGTTGTGCGGCTTTAAATCCAAACCAAAGCAAATTCAGTTTCTGTCCTTCTGAGATGGATTTCAATTAAATATCCATGTGACCCATAATTATGGCTGCCTTTGTATATATTTAGCAGTAAATTGTTTACTCTACTGTTAATTTGGAGGAATATTGTGATTTATTTTGCATCGCCAGCCACAGCCCAAGGTTAATATATCCAGTGAAAATGAACAGGAGAAGCTGCATCTGTTTCCGATAGACAAAACAGCAAGAGGGACACCAAACACAAGGCATTGCAACAGAAGGGAGGGCTGGCTTTGTGAGATGAATATTTGAGTAAGCAATAAAAGCCACAGAGTGTAGGTGTAGAAGGGAAGAAAATAATGTAATAATGCTGCGCTTAATTAAGTAGATTGCCTCAACATTTGACCTGCAACATTTTCCTGAAAAGAGAAAAACAGCACTATTACTCTCTGAAAATGTGAAATCAGACAGACTGAACTTAAAACTCACAAATGTACCGAAGCACCAGTTCTTTTAGAATAATTGTCACTTTTTTTTTAATGCAAATACCTTTACCTTGTTATCGGAATGTTTTACTTGGGAAAAGAAAAGAAAAGGTCGCCGAAATGTTCTTCAAAATGGTGAGGATGGGATCATAAGTACTAACCTGAGATCATCCCTAAATTTTCTGAACTTCTTTACCGTGCCGGCACTGGCATTTAAATGTCCCAAATAATATCCCCTCTTACCATTAAAAGCCAAAACATAAATAAATGCATTTTACCCTTTAACCCTGCTAACTACACATGAATGTCACACTGCATATTCTTTGCTCTGCTTCCTCAGGATGTATCTGCTGTCTAAAAATCGAGTTCAGCTTTTCTATCCTGCAAACTGTTACCACCAGCACTGCAAAACGTGGCTGTGCGTTTGCTGGGAGGGAAGGTTTTTTTCTGGCGACACACTGATAGTCTCCTGACCGCGGTTTTCTGAATCTTCCCCCAAACGGCGTCTCGGCAGATTGGAGAAATGTGAATTCATGAAGAGAAGTCAAGTGAACAAATAAACGTGATAAACTCCATTTGGCAATCAAAAGAGTTGTTGTGTTGGAGATCGAACCCACATCCCAGCACCACGGCTCCTGTTGCGATTTGTCTCAAAGCATGTTCTCGTTATCACATTAGTGCTCGACTTGGCACGGGTCCAGTGGGTAAAACGGCTATTCTTTATTCATCTTCGCTTGAACTGATCAATCTAGGTTCACTGGAGTCCGGTGAGACCCGGTGCAATTTGGATGAAGTGATTGTTTCATAAGAAAGCAGAAGGTCGACTTTGTGCTTCTGCGAAGGTAGTCTGAACAACACACAAAAGGGAAAAGATCACACGAATTCCCTCACCACCGTGATGGTGTTTGGCGTTTAAATGGATAGCAGAATGTTCTCGTCAACAGCCGAAGCTCTGTTGAACTGACAGGTGTATTATTCTCGAAGCTCTATTGTCCCCGAGCAAATGAAAAACCTTTTGCATGAGTCAATTATATGCAATGTTCTAGCAAAAACAACCTACACTTGTATTTGATTACAGAGAATAAATATATATGTGCCTCTTTGTTTTTTGCAGAATCTCAACAGCCTTGTAAATGTGAGCATCTTTACATCAATTTTTTACCAAAGGCCACACGATTAACTATTTAGAAATGCTACCATTATTTAATCTAGTGCCATTTTGACCCTGTATTACATATAAAATACAACATGTTATATGGTCCCTGTTTACCCAATTCTTCCAGATGATTATAATAATATATCTGATCAAACGGATATTTAATTCTGCATGACGTACTATTTGACGGTTAGATATATAATTGTTTTCATTGGGATATGGCATTGTTGTTCCAAAGCCTTCATACATTCTTCACAAGATCTTCAGACCATTTACAACCTATTAAGCAATCATTAACAGAGAGATGCTTCCTCCGACAGCACAGAATATTTTAGTGTAAACAAGCATTGCTGTAAAGTATGTCAGAGCTCTGGGTAAAGGGCAAACGTGGCACTAATATAGAATCAAAGCGAATACTTAATCCTTGTGCGGTTAATATAGAATCAAAGTGAATACTAAATCCGGTTACAGTGTAGTTAATTCACGTATTTTGGCATAATTCACATTCACAACTACACACATAGCTTTGCATTATCCATCATTATTTAAAAATTAATCATCTGTTTTGAGGTCAAGGAAACCCTTTCGATTAAGTTGCTAGTGTCGCTAACATGGAGGTGGATTTGTATAACTTTGTATCGTTGGGGGCTCAACATTTCACAAACATTATCTAACTCTGAAAATGCTAATTTATTTATAACCGTCTCTTTTCAAAATTAATAATAATTAAAACAACAACAAGCGCAGGAGGCTAACTGTTTAATTGTATATACTATCATTCAAACAGAACACTTGAATGATGCATGAACATCAGAACAGAATGATGCATGTCACTGTTTTACATGGGTAAGTTAATTATAATTGTGATAAACTGGGACCAATTCAGGGCCAAAACGTTTCTTTGGGGGTATCCAGTCAGATAAAGAAAACAAAACTTTCAACTACCAAGTATTGAAACCCTGGTGTTCTAGAAGTTCTAGAATGTAGAGACTTGATCAGACACACAATAATGATATTATTAAAAATATTGACAAAAAGAAGAAGAGAAAGACGCAGAAGAAGAAAGAGAATCAATTAGACCCATCGTGAGGATAAAATAACTGTAATGCACATTCAATGTATTCTCCTTTTCCCAGCGTACAGACCCTCATTGATATCGGTTTGCTGTTATTTTGTCTAAAGGAGAATATCCAACGTCTCCAGTTTGCCGGTGTCCTATCGCACCCTGTTATAAAGATTGTCCTCTGTGACAACAAGGAAGGATGTACACTTTTTACATGCTTAAACGGGCTCAGCAACTAGATGGATGGGGGGGAGATAATGATATATGTCCCTATTCACTAAGGGACCATATGCAAGCATCATTTTTTATTACTGGAATACCACAAGATTCCAAGGACAGCTACTGCGATGACTTCTAATTTCTCTCTCTCTCTCTCTTTTTAAAACTGCTTCAGAGAATAATTAGATGAAAGCAGAGACATAAATGCAATTGTCTTTGAAGACAGATTTCAACAATTCTTTGACTGTGTAACTGGCACATATACTCAGATTCACCCTTTATGTCTCGTTGTAAAAAAGGGAAAGAAATACAGGAGGAGAAACTGGCATTCCTCCCGTGTCTGTACAGCTGAGGAGGTGCAGTCAAACAGTTGTCCAGACTCTCGCTGTAATCAGATCGGCACATAATCAAGCTAAAAACCTTAACTCACATAACTACATTTATACTAAATGAAGTCACATTTACACCAGGTAAAAAATAATAATCTGAAAGTCACTGTTTTCAGCAGCAAATGTGGCCTAAATAAAAGATGTAGGTTAACTATATATTCATGAAATCTAATTAATTGTCATTGTTATACACTGTGAATAACATAACTTCAAATGCATAGAGTTAAGTTCCTTCCTGTTTGCTTTCTTTTTTTTCCTTTGCAAAGCCCATCGTTCATTGTTATTGGCTTAAGGCAACCAAGTATCTCGATAACCTTGAGCCCTAAATCATTCCAACATGTTCTTTGCATTCACTGGCTAATCCCACTTACAATCACACTCTTGTTTAATCTCACTACACATAGCTAGGGCGCTGGACCTGTCTTGGACTGAGCAGTGTGCTGACGATCAGGTAAGGACTGAAAACGCAATATATCATCAGCTGTTACTCAGTCAAACAGTTATATACATATATATAACCATGTGAGTTTTTATCGACCTCGCATATCAAGATTTTGTCTTCAAAAATCAACCGTAATTAAAAAAGCAAAACAGACACACAAACAGAGTTATATTTATTGATGTACTTCTTTATTTTTACTCAGAGTAGTTCATGCACGCTTCAGAGTGGCGCATTGGGGTAAATGTGCCGAGTGCGGCTGTGCCACCTCTGCCGGGGGGACATTTGTTAATTACCGCTACATAATGCCATTTTGTGTAGTTCAATATTTGAACCTGTTTGCAGTTTTTACTGGAACTTCAAACACAAATGTGTATTTGCTCATTGTTCCCGCGTATCCTGTTCTTATTTGATAGTGTCATTTATAGCAGTTGCAGCCCCTTTATCAGCGGGTTGAATGCCCAGTGTCCATATTTTTCACCGTGGCCAAACTGCGGGCAAACTGCCTTCTGCAAAGTAAATTAATTACACTGGCAATTTGCCCACAGAGTTAAATTGGGCTCCATGTCTTGCATTACATTTCGTAGAGCTTGTTGTTGACTAGACTTCTCCATATGGTTTAAGTCATTTTCTGCCTCACTAATTTTGCCCTGTGCATTTCCACTACACCACAGAACATGTTGATTAAAGAATCTACAATTGTCTCTGTGATGTGGACATTTTCTCCATTTAATAGAATTTGACTCTGTTTTGTTAAATGTTAATTGTCCCTAAATGTTCTCCTTACATAAAATAATTACTTCTTAATATATCTTTCTTCAGTCTAGAGATCATTTGAATTTTCTTCCAACAGTAAGTCTTTCATTTTTTTGTTTAATTTAAAAAAATGAATTACCAATTGAATTTAATTAAATGAGCCTTAATTAAGGGTGTCATGTCACATTTAGCAGAAATCGTCCTTTCCAAGACCAACAATTGGTTCCAGCTTTACAGTGACTTCTTTGTATAATGTTGCATCTAATTCAACCATTGGTGATTCAGCACACTTTTAAAAATAAAATAAATATCTTTAATATATATATATGCTGTTATTCAGAAAAAAACTACATTTTATATCTATAAAATTGTGCAGGACAAACGCAGTAACTGCACCAAAGGATCGATAAGTCAAAACGTCTAGGAGGCAATAAATTTTTGTACTGTAAAATCAGGCATCACTATACTGACCGTACAGTTGCTTTTTAATCAAAAAGACATTCCAAAAGGTGACTGAAATTATAGAACTCACCACTGAGGCAAACATCTCTCTAATAAAAGCCTAAGTTATTATTACAAAACATATTACAGATACAAGTTTTTAAAAAACTCATTAAAAGTAACCTTGCCAGTCCATAAGTTATTCAAGATTGTCTTATTCTCCACAGCATAACTCATTTATCTGTAGATTGTTCATACAAACTCTAACTGAGGTAAAGCTACTCTTAATGAATATCATAGTGAGAAATTAACTCATACCTAATTATATTCAAGCCCTTTCCATTTTTTAAGTGTAGTTATTTTACTTTATCAACTAAAACGCTCTAGTTCAGTGGTTCTCAAACCTGTCCTGGAGTACCCCCTACCCTGCTAGTTTTTGTTCCAACTAGCTACCAATTACTTAATTGAACCCTTAATTGAACTAATAATTTACTAAATCAGAGCCTTTTATTTATTTTAACAGTAGGTGTTTTAAGTTAAGTATAAAATTGTATAAGGAAATTATTAAGGAGGCAACTTTTTATCAGTTACACAATTTAAAGAGTCAAATGTAATCAAATTACTTAAATTAAGGCTTCAATTAAGTAAATGAGAGCTCGGTTGGAACAAAAACCAGCAGGGCAGGTGGTAATCCAGCACAGCTTTGAGAACCACTGGTCTAGTTTACTGTTTAATCAGACATATTGACTGTATACATGGCACACTGTTTCTAACTAAACTCATCCAAAAAGTGTTGAAAAAACAAACACAATTGTTATAATAAGTGTTTTGGTAAATTATTGTATTTCCTCTCAGCCTCTGAATCGTATTGCAGGCAGAAGAGCACACCGCAGGACTATAAAAACGAAAGCGGTGCAGGCCGGCACATCTGCATGAATGCACACACTAAGTGAAAACTAGAAGCATGTGACAGTATCTAATCATGCTTTTTATCATTCCTGTGACAATGAGGCGCACCTATTCTATCTTTATTCCCACAAATAAAACCAGCTGTTGTCGTCGGCTTATAATGAGAGTACTAAAAATAAAAATGCAAATGATGTTTTTCGAAAAACCTGATGTGGAGCTTTAAATTCTGCACATGCAAGCCCTGTAAGAGGCTGCGGGAGGAACAGTCTTTCCTCTCACACGTCTTTTCAGCACGAGACGGTTGGCCTTTTCCGATTGTTTATTTTTTCCCCCCATAATCAGACTGAGGGTTAGACCAACTCAAACCTGTGACCCACCCGCCAATCGCAAAGTCTGAAGTTCTTACCTATCCAGTATTGATTTATAAATAGTAGAAAGTGGGTTCTAACAATAAATTATATTGTTTAAGGGTACAGATCTGACTTTATCAATGTTTTATTTGCTTATGCCCTAAGTAACCCGACTCAACTTGGCTCTTGTCCTTTCTATGATACTGTTATCCTACATGTTAACACTGCTTTGTGTGGTGAAGTTTAGGATATGCTAATTTTAATTCATAGCATATATACAGCTCTGGAAAAAAATTAGATTTCTGAACATGGAGTGGTCTCTTAATTTTTTTCCAGAGCTGTATATCTAACATCTCTGAGTTTAAAAGAAGAGCGTAGCCTTAATAAGCATCATCAGTGTGCCTTTCAAAATAAACGAGACAATAACCAATTCAAACCCTTGTGCAAGCAGGTGTTACAGTCAGTACATGACAACAATTTGTTACACAATAAGAAACACCTGTGTGAGGAAGGATGATATAATGACTGCTCATTCGCCCGTGGTAGAACAGGGCTGCGGTCTGGAGAGGGCAGATGTTACCAGTTGTTAAATACTGGTTTCTGAGTCCGTGGGCAAATTTAAATGCCACATAACTTACCAGTTCAGTTTCATTCTTTCCTTTTCAAATGCCCTACATCAGACAAGGCTACATATCTCTTATAAAACTATATTTGTATCTTTGTAGCTTGTGGATTCATTATTGTATCTGGTGAGTATTTTCAGCTGCAACAGGGAAAAATACATACTTGTCATCTTTCCTCGCTGCAAGGCTTTTTTGTGTTTTTTTTTCTGTGCTGAAACCAGGTTATGTTTGAAAAAGAATAAATGAAATGAGCTTTTAAGATGTAAGTGGAATTTGGGCTCATAGGCATACAGTGCTCACCACCAGGTTAAGAGGCTAAGTTTACACACTTGCTTTCTCCTAATCAGACAACAACAGAAATAAGTGGTAAAGTGTCACTTGAATGTAGGGTTGGGAATGTAGGAGTGGCTATAGGCAGTTCAATTGTTTAATTTTCATTTTTAAGCAGTTTACTGTGGCAGAAATAAAAAAAAAGAAAAGTCTACAGCCCTCAATCTGTTTATAGCCTGAAATCTATGAAAAAAATTCTGTGATATAAAATATTTGCTTAAAGTAAGTGTAGACTGTAGAATTGGCATTAGTGACGTGTATAGGCTGTCTCTCAATGTTGCCTCCATTCCATACACCAGGCAGTCTAATTAATCCAGTGTACAGCACTTCTCGCAATCCATGCCACATCCTCCGATACGTCAGACTGCACATCAATCCCAGCACTCACACGTCACATAATTACAAACATACACAATAACTAGAGAGATCCATGTCAACTTAGTAAGATTTGCAGACCAAAAAACAAAGACGAGAGCAAAACAAATGCGTAACAGGTGATAACAAATTAGGATGAAGAGGGCTGAATTATAATTTCAATATAATGCCTTGTTTTTCATAAACATTCACTTTAAAAGTGCGGTTTTGTATTTGATGGCAAGCAATCACTGCCCACACAAAGCCAATCTGTTACATCAACTACAACAACAACAATAATAAGTATAATTATGACGATAATAATAATAAGAAGAAGTATAATTAAAACCAACAATAACTAGCCGACTTTGAATGGAGGAGAATACAGTCCATATACCTATAGTTACATGTTCATATGTTCTCCTTATATTGACAATTCACATTTGCGATGTATGCAAATGTATGGTTTGAGCGCTGTGATGTATAAATGCATGAGTGTGGTGATTTAGATTATTCAGATCTTGGGAAGTATGGAGTCATAAATGCCACCTTGGGGATTTCGGGGCTGATGCACATAAAAGACATTTGAGGGGTGTAAATATTAAAACAAGACTTGAATTTGAATTTACAGCGGCTTACATCAGCGTACTGGCATGTGTTTTAAGGCAAGCGATCAGAAAGTTACACAGTCATATCACAGAGATGTTAGCTTACACAACAAACAAGGGTAAAGGCATTTGCATAATAAATGAATACAGATAATTACAACACACTAGCGGTGTGTCTTGCAGTTTGCCACCAAAGTGATTTAAATATCTCTTGTAAAATGTATATCACTAAGACATCCCTGCCTAGGGGGGGACTGAGGTTAAATAGGGTTGTAAACAGCCACCACTTCAAAATGTTACGTGTTTTTACCAATCAGGCAGTGACATAATCTACTAAGCCTACTGTCACATCCGTGTTGTGCTCCGTACACCGGCGTCCTAACTGATACCTGTGGCAGATTCAACAGATCTTTGAAAAGATCCACCGGTACAGAATATTAAACACCTCGCCGCTCAAGAGAGATAGCTCTCCGTCTCTCTTTGTAGTTCACATGTTCCTGCTGGTTCATTTTAAATACAACCGCTAAAGGGAGGCTGTCTCAGATCCCAGACAGACAGCTGGCATGTTTAAATCAGTGGACCTCAATGCCCCTCTCAGGGTTTTAAAGATGTGCTCAACTGTAGGACAAGTGACACTATGAATTATTTTAGAATAACTCTTCAAAAAGAACTTCTAATAACTGTGATCCCATATGATGTATTATTATTTATATTATTATTATTATTATTATTATTATTATTATTATTATTATTATTATTATTATTATTATTGTTAATTTCTCCTGCAGCTGCTATTCAATTCAAGTCTTCAAAATCATGAAAGGCATCGACCACATCAAACCAGAGGAGCTTTTCCAGATCAGCAGGGACACACGGACCCGGGGACACAAATGGAAATTGGGCTTCAAGGCATTCAAGACAGAAAACAGGAGACACTTCTTCACACAGAGAGGCGTCACAATCTGAACAAACTCCCCAGCGATGTGGCTGAAGAGACAATTTGGGAACATTTAAAAATAGACTGGATAGGATCCTTGGATCACTTATTAATGGACACCAAACGAGCACGATGGGTTGAATGGCCTCCTCTCGATTGGAAACTTTCTTGTGTTCTTAATCATCATTTGCGACGGACCGAGATGAGATGCAGACCACCTTTTCCCGGACCTTTGTCGGCAGACACACAATGCTGTAACTAGTGCCGACACTGAGTGCAAAGGATGTCGCAGCATCACCCTGGTCTGTTGTCGCTCAAGACTTGATGCGGAATTAAAATTGCTCCTAACTTGATCTAGTGCAAAGTATGTGCAACATAAAAGGTGCACAACTGTTCCAAAGACTGCCTATGAGCCATTATAAAGCCAAGGTGCAGTGGAACCGGTGTTTAACAAGCTCTGAACAATGTAGAGTCACACTGCATATTCACTTTAATTGTGAAATTGCTTTTTGGAATCATACAGTACTTGGATAAGAGCCCAGAGTTTTTTCCCCACATGTATGTTTGTTACTGAAATCCTGTCGTTCTTCCAGGTGATACAAGACATATTTTGGTTTGTTTGTTCGTGGTAGTAATTTAGTGGGTACAGTTAATGATGTCACTCACAGATTGTAATCTGTTTTCCAAATACAAATATTTCAGTGAATTCCCATATTGTAATAACAATGGGGCTGTTTTATCATTGTCACAGTGATGTAATGCCTCATCTAAAACCAGTCTAATCCCATAATACATTGGATACAATAACAAAAATGATTACAAAGGGATTACAATATTGTGGTCTGTTTTAAACACTTTCTTCTTTAGCAAAGAAATATGGGACATCATACCTTGAACAAAATAAATTAAAACAATAAATGTAATTTCAAGCATTTAAAATTGAATGACTATAATAACCTCTCCCTACTTTACTTTTAAAAGGCAATCACAATGCCGGTGGACTCTGCCCATCCTATAAACTCAGATGAAGGTGCATTATGAGTTGATATTTAAAATCAATCCTTGGCATACTTGCACAGAAAATAAATTAATAGCCAAACGTCGACTTTGCACTCCTTTCATTATCTCTCTAATTCTGTATCCCACCATAAACACATGAAGAGGCACAATAAAAGTTAATGACTCCTTTATTATTGGAGGTTCGGCAACAAGAGCCCTGCAATCTTCCCGGCTTTCTTTTCCTGTAATGTATCGGAGCATATTTACCTTCATTAAATTGATTTCCCATCTAGTATACAGTAGTAAAAACATCACATTTGGTTTCCCTTACCACTCATAAGACTTATCAAAATCAAATTCTGTGCGATTCAGCTTTATTGCTGCAACACTCACTGTTCGCAGTGAACGATACGGCAAGGAGGTAACACAGCAACCATAACCAGGCTGATAGGATACTTGAGCTCTTAATAGCATGTTTTTGCTTCCGTCACATGACAGCCACTCTCGCTGTTGTGTAAGATTACTAGTATTATCTGAAGAGCATCTTATGAAACATCTGTTTGGTGTCTTACTATAAACGTATAACAAAATAGAGCCTGCACAGACAACAAAACACACAATTATACAATAATAATATAAACGTTGAGCTTCCCACACCAAAACCCTCCATTCATGTCTCTATGAAGTACTGTAGTAACAGCCGTCATATTAGCAGTGTATCAAAAGACAACGCTTTTATACACTGGACCTCTATCCCAGCCACAAATTACAATTTGTTAAAAAAATTATGTTAGATAGAGTATCCAGCTAATAAAATGTAATGGGCCACGTTGGCAGTGCCGGATTAAAATTGAAATCTGAACTCGCCCGCCAATCATAAATTACAGGGCTGGGGCCAGATGAGACGAGAAGCTTCTGGCAAAGAAAATTAAACTCATCAGGTGCTAGGTTGGAAATTATCATGTGGATGGTTGGTCAGCGTTTTGATTAATTCCGTGGCCAAGTTATCCATAAAAAAAGTAACAGTTGAAGCCAAATAATCCTCACCGCTGGGATGCACGGCCAAAGAGCTCTACTCTACTCACAAATGGAAATTGGGCTTCAAGGCATTCAAAACGGAAAACAGGAGACACTTCTTCACACAGAGAGGTGTCACAATCTGAACAAACTCCCCAGTGAAAATGTGGAAACATTTAATGTCAGACTGGATAGGATCCTTGGATCACTCCGTTATTAATGGACACCAAACGAGCACGATGGGTTGAATGGCCTCCTCTCGTTGGTAAACTTTCTTATGTTCTTATGTACTCTCCTGTCATCTGAACACAGCGCCCAGTTCCCATCCAAGTGTCAATGCCGTTTATCAAACTCCAGGCTCTTACATGTGTTGGTTGCTAAATAAAGGCTTGGCAACCCTTCCAAACAGCTGGTGGTGTCTAATTGCAGATTTGGTGACCCCAAGATGTAACTAACATCTGTTATTCTCCAACTGTGGCCCTTGGACTCTTCTTTGCCTCCCAAACCATCTCTGTGTGGGGGCAAGATGGACTTGGGTCCTCTACCAGGCAGATGAACCACTGTTCCACTGGTTTTTAAGTTCTTAATTATTGCCCTAACAGTGGCTATTGTTTTGCACCCATTGCCTAATTTATGAAGGTCAACAACTATTGGTCTCTTTGATTTGTGAGTTCTTTGCCTTTCCTTATGGTGATGGATGACAAACGGATGTGTGTCACCTCATTTTTATACCCCCAGTGAAACGGGAAGCCATGGACATCCACAATACAGTTTATTTAAAAAGTAGAAGTTTACTGCAGTGCAGATATAATATGGTTTCATTTTATTTAGAAGAAACTTAGGGGTGCCAATAATTTTGACACCTGTCTTTTTCAGATAACAAAATAGTTAAAAATAAACGTTTTCCCTATTATTTTATACAATTGCTCAGTTTTCCCACCTTTTTTTTTTAAATATAGCTTTAACTGTGTTGTTTATTTTATACAGCCTTTCTTGCTCAGCTTTATCAAGGATGCCAATCTGGTGACTGTATAAATATATATAAAACACACAAAAACCCTGCAATACAGTTTAGAGAATAGGGAGATATCAATCTGGCAATCTAGGGGAATCTTAAAATGATCAACCGTCCGCAGGAGTCCAGCACAGCCATGTTTTTAAATGCAGTCACCATGAAATTGTATTCCAATAAGCAGATCGCACTGCATGGAGAAATATGATTTTATAGGGCCAAATGAGCATGAAAAATGTTTATGTATGTGTAACGTGGTGCACCATCTGGAAATTGAAAACCACTGACTTCAGTTGTCAGCAGGATTTTTCTTCACCAGGAGAAGTAAGTGGCAGAATGACATGTAAGTGAAAGGTTTTTTGAAGAGTTTGTCACGGCGATGTCTGGAGAAGCTCATTGATTTCTTTAGATTGGGAGATTTAGTGTCATGCTCTGTGGAAAGCAGGTGATCTGGGGTAATTTAATCACAGAGAAATCTAAACACAATAATAGGAAATTCAATGGAAATCATCTGGGGTAAAGAATTAAGGGCAAGTCACTCAGGACCCTATTTCACTGATGTCAGTACCGACTCCAAACTCAACTGAAAATCTGTGGGAAAAGTGGTGTTTGAGACACTTTGCAAGCAGCAATAATTCTGAGATAGAGGTTAAAAACCAAACATTAGATGCTTGCAAATAATCAATTAGTACACCAAACTGCATCAGAGAAAATAAGAAAACATTTCAGAGGGAACCTGAACCAATGAAAATGGCGTAGATGGTTATATCGACTCAATTAATTAATTAATTAATCAATTAATGTATTGATCTAGACCCTTGGGCAAACAATAAAAACAACCAACCAAATAAGCCTATTGTGTAAATATTACAGCATTTAAATCAAAAACAGTAATGGTAAAAGTACAGATAAAGATTTGTTGTATATACTTCAGCTACAAAAAGCATTTAAAAACCCAGCCTAGAATAATTCTAAGTGAACGACAGACAGGTGTGTCAGACAGGTAACCCTGGCTGCTCGGCCGGTTGTGTCCCGCTCCCTGAGGAATCCCCGTCGCAGTCAGTTACGGCTTGACGCAGACTCGAGCGGCCGGCGACGGGACCAGGCGGCCCAATCTGCGCTCAGATGAGAGGCTCTCCGCAGTTCAGTGGCTCGGGAATATGAAGCACACTTTGTGGAGATTTGATTCAGGTATTCAAAAGCCCGACTGCATAACGTTAACCCAGACATCTACTCGAGGCTCAGCATGAAGATACAAATGGATGTCAAGTGCAGGGACAGTACAGAGGAGGCCCTGCTTCACAAAAACAAATGTGTGGAACAAACCACCTACGTCGTGGGAGCGGATTTCATCGGTTCTCCTGTAAAGCAGCTTGATAAGGCCTTTAATGAAATACCTTTCCGACAGCCGAACAAGCCATTTTGTTTTCTTCTAATAATGTTATATATTAGCTCATACATTTTGAAATGTGGCACTGTTAAGGCAAGCGAAATGAAAAGGAAAATGGATTATTACCCTTGTTACATTAGAGTCATATATAATAACATGCAAACACAAAAAAGATAACCGTTCAAGCGCAATGCTTCGGTTTGCATATATTTGCTGAGCAACATGAAGGAACGTCTATAACTCAAGCATTTTGTTTCCTTATGGTTCAGGACTATAGTGATTCAACCACATAACCCATTGTTCTGAAAATACATTTATTTCATTAAAACAACATAATACATAAAAACTATCGATCCAATACAACTGTACAAGTTTCTGTCAGATTTATGCACCGTTATATCAGCCGATTTCACTATCAATCTTCATTCTAGTTTCATTTGGACAGGAGACATACTAAAATAAACACAGAAAGACATTTAAAGTAACAATACTTCAGTAATTCAGTGCTTGTTATAAACTATGTAGATCTTTTCACGTGTTAAAGATGAAACCATGAATGTTTGTGTACTGCACTTTTAAGCACACTGCTCATATGTTTTCATACAAGTTTTATATCTTCACATCTTCAAATGCAGTATTGCTGTGTTTCATATCAGGTACCTGCAATCGATGCCGAGACAGAGGAGTCAAAGCTAACATCTCTCTACCCTCTGTCTCCCAGTCACCTTAGCTATTACTAAGCCTTAGCTATTGCATGGATTTTAATCAGTGTCAATATTAGATGCAAGCCCTGGTGGAGGGAAAACAATATATATTATTCCATTGTGCCACCCAGCCTCCTGAAGCAATATCATTTTTATCCTGCACCGACTTCAACAACTGCTCTAATCAGTCTTGCAGCTACACCACTGAAGATTACCTGACAATGGCACTGGTCCTTTCTCTCGTCTTAATAGAAATCAATATCAGCACACTGCCGTATTGGCACAAATGATGAAAAGACCAGAAAGCATGAAATTACAGATAAGGGAGCCCGTATTTAAGTTACACGAATTGAAGGCAATGGCTCTAAAGTCCTCTCTTGGATTAAGTATTTTAAGTTGTCGTGCCACCGCAGTCATACATATTGTAGAGCAGTATTAAGAGAGAAAAAGCCTTGGCAAAAACCTTTTCTACGCTGATCATTGATATATATAAGTGACTCTCAGCCTTCAACTGCTTTTCTAAGTTTTATTGGGAAGACTTGCTAAGTTGCTATGGTTGATGTTTTGTTACAGCACTTCAGATAAACAATTTTGTAAACCCTGGGAGGAAAATAATAACTTATTAATAATTGTGCAGGTCAAAAAAATGATTTCTTAAGCTATATCATCACCTTTCGTGCGATATAGCATTTTTATATTAATGTCTTTATTGGAATTAACACTGAATACACAAGAGGGCCTTTTTTTTTGGTTTTTGCTGAACCATTTCGGATCTCTATTGCACCCAGGAAGCACTGCAGCAAAACCAGAAGATCATAAAAATGCAATAAAACACAACAGGACCATAACTCAACACTGAGGACACTCATAAGTCATTTCCTTCCCCTTCGTCTTTGAGGGTGTGCGTCTCTGTTTGTGCGAGACATGGTCTGATGCAGTTAACGACCACCCCTATGCTCACATAAACTTTCTTTACCGTATCTGGGAGTGCATCCAGTCTGCAACAGATACAAACAGGGGCCGCTGACTATAAAGTTCTCTCGATACAAGCCCGCCCAACTGACCGAGTCGTTCTCCTGAACCCTGGACTGAGGTAACTCTGTTAGCTAGACGGGTAACTCTGCTCTCCTGGGGGCAAGTCTGCTACCGTCTTCTCTTCAGGTGAGGAGAAATATAGACTGTGAGGCATAACTTCTATATTGTACAAAGCCTGGCAGCCGTATCGAATAAAATTCAACACTCGGATCACCCTTAACTTCTGTGTAAAGAGCGAACTAAATACTGAACCATTACAAAACAAAACAAATAAACATTTTAAAGACTCATGAACTGCAGCTGTTGTTTTTCTCTCCTATACTTTCAATCCACATTTTGACCAGATCTATATATTTATTTATACGTATATAGATGTTTCCACTTGCTTAAATGATCATTTCTAAACCATAATTTGTTCATTCTCTCATTGTCTGATAAATTTCCTTCAATTAACTACTGGGAGTTAAAGAGTTTATTAAACTATTACTATTATGTTATTAAACCATATGACATTCAACATAATGTTCGCAATGTAAACATATATATAAGAATATCGTTTAATAATACATTTCCATATTGATGCAGACACGTTCCTTCCGAGACGAGCGTGAGAGCCCAGGATTGTAACAGCAGGAGTGTGCGATATTATATCATCATTGCTAACCTGGGAATTCGAAGATTAAAAATGATTTAAATCTCATTTGTTCTCCTCCTCGAGGGGGATGAAATGTATGCCTTGCTTTCTTTACTTTCATTTCAGTGAACAAACGGCGGAGGAATGTGAAATTACATAATCAAACGCAACACAAATCCATATTAACATGTTATGTGATACTCATATTAAAAACTGAAGACACAGCCAGGAGAGGCCACGGTGACCCATCTATCGACTGGGAAATGAAGATTAACTCTTGGAACAATTGTACAGGTTCTCCCCGGCGACAATTTAAATTAGCTTCGTTAAATAACACGAATACAAACACCCAGCGCGGCTTGAAAACGTGATCCAAATCAGGTACACAGATGTGTGGAGATCCAACAACAACTCTAAGAAGGAGAATGCCATGTCACGCTGATTTACATAGGTTAGCTTTTAAGGTGAAGTATTTTGGAGCTGTCCATTGTTTAGAAGATATACAGAGGGTGTCGGGACACATACATTAACTCCACAATGCTGGCCTTTTTCAGGTTGAGATGAGGTGTCACCCTGTTGCTGACTAATTCAATACTTGGTCAACTGCATATCCATTCATGTCAACAAAGCATTGTTGAGGATGGAAGTGGCTGGCGAACATATTTCCACTCTAGGACAAGTGTCCAAAATAGAAAATAGTAACGCCGCAAAAAAGAGCTCTGAGATGATTCCCAGTGAAGCCAACTGGACGCAGTCAAACAATGTGTCAGAGAAATGCCTCTCATGGTAGTAATTAAGTGTAAATGTATAGAGGCACTGAATTAAACACCATAAAGCAAAGACTGAAGTATTTTGTATACAGCTGTCAGTGTGATTCATAAGATTAAACCTCTACACAATACAAGGCACTCTAATGAACATTGATGCTCATTCAGTCATTATTAGCTGTTTCTGTCATTAGCCTCTTACCGTCAACGCAAGCAGGCCGTGCTCTGGTCGTCCCCGCGATCTGTCCTTTTTTACACGCACATCGTGCCGTTTGCCTGGCTATGGTCCTCCGCGGTTGACTGCTGTCCCTGTCCAGAGTGACGATTTCGCACGTGCCAGCGGCTAGTTGACCTGAAAAAGGAAACGGGGACAGGTGTCCGTGTCAGTGCGTGCGTCATGGGCAAGCGATGGCTGCAGAAAAGAGTCACAGACTTAGAAATACGAAGTCAAAATACATGTACATGAATAGGAGGAATAGAACTGGAAGAAGTAACACATGAGAAAGACCTAGGAGTCTATGTGGACTGTACAATGCGCTAGTTAGAGCTCATCTGGATACTGTGTACAGTTCTGGGCTCCACACTTCAAGAAAGATATCGCTGCTCTAGAGACAGTTCAGAGGAGAGCAACCAGCCTTATTCCAGGTCCAAGGGAATGTCCTACTGAGAGACTGAGGGACCTGAACCTTTTCACCCTGGAACAGAGGAGACTACATGGGGACTTGATTCAAGTCTTCAAAATCATGAAAGGCATCGACCACATCAAACCAGAGGAGCTTTTCCAGATCAGCAGGGACACACGCACCCGGGGACACAAATGGAAATTGGGCTTCAAGGCATTCAAGACAGAAAACAGGAGACACTTCTTCACACAGAGAGGCGTCACAATCTGAACAAACTCCCCAGCGATGTGGCTGAATAGACAATTGGGGAACATTTTAAAATACACTGGATAGGATCCTTGGATCACTTAGTTAATAATGGACACCAAACGAGCACGATGGGGCGAATGGCCTCCTTTCGATTGGACACTTTCTTATGTTCTACCTGGGAATGTTCAATAATAAGGTTCCCTTCAGAAATGTCTGCACAAATGGGTTGAGTTTATGTGTTTTTTTAATCTGTGTTAAGTCTGCTTTCTGAAGCTGTTACTGAAATGTCACAAAGGGATCTGGATGTCAAGAGGCAATCTCACCGGTTTCCTCTGCATTAATTCACATTATCTTGTTATGAAATATACATTATTCAGTTCAATACACCTCTCGTATGGCTCTTACTGTTACTGTTAAACTCACACATCATCAGTCAACTGATACAGAAAATTATCTGAAATGATTGCATTACACTGAATGTAAGATATAAATCTTAATGCTGTCTGATTTATCTTGTTAATTAATTAATGCTGCCTTCCTAAAAATAGAATTAAAATATATCTGTATTAGATAAATGACTTCAGAATAAAAATATACAAATAGTGCTTAATATAGCATTTTAAAGACCTGTACATGAATATTTTCAAAGAGCAAAACCAGTTACAACAAAGCAATGCTGATTGTGATTCGTTTACACAACATTTGATGTGTGTTGTTCCTGAGACAGGGATGATGACAGTTCGGCCGTGTAAGTTTGGGATTGTTACCACTTGAATTGGTTTACATTTCAATATCCAAGCCTCAGTGTGTTCATCTATTGAGGATCAAAGAATAAGTGGAGGCTTTTCTAATTCAAAACATACTGCAGTCCCCCGCAACATGCACAATGAATAGGATTCAACAACAACAAAAACAGACAAGGCAGGGGGGGGCGCGGGAAGGTAAGTAATGTATTACCATGTTTAATGTATCCCTAAAAACAATGAAAAAATTGGCAGGGTGTTAACGAATGTTACAGAAACTAATTATTAAAAACAACAACAACAACAGCAAACCCTTTACTTGAGTTTAAAGTCATATCTTCTGCCGTCCAAAGAGAAAATCTGCCTTTCTAATACCCTAGACCCTCTGGGCACGAACACAAGGACAGCAAGTAAAATTAGAAATCCCTTAGACTCAATAATATGTAAATTTGTCATGAGATATGCCTTTCTAATTACAAGACCTAGTTATGCTGTGTGTTAATCATATACAACTATTCTGCTCCACTTACAAAGCTAAAGTTTGCGAGGCGTATTACGGGGTATATCTCAGATTTTACATCCGTAGAATATCCTCCACACCTTGCTGATGTTTAATTTCACTGACGTATCAATAATATCTATTCCTGAATTAATATTAACATATTTGCAGTCAGGCTTTCAGCCGTAACAAGAGCTATGCATTCCTGTCAGTCAAACCCCAGGTCCTGAAGAGAAAATGGCACCATACCAGAGATTCCCAGAGACAGGATAGGCATGACCAAGGAAAGACAGTATGAAACTAATATCTACTAATATTCAAGTGAGATATGCTCTGTTATTGCACCAGACACTGGCAAAAAAAGATCTTGAAACGCTTGTCATATTCGCTTGTGACACACAAATATATTTCTGACACACATTTCAGTAACAGTGCCGAAACGTGGTTTATGAACAACCCTTCCCTTTATAGTTTTGTACTTGTTCCCTTTACTTCGGAAGCATTCCTCAGAAACCGCCTGCAGCCTCCAAACAACACGTCTGAAGGCAGATAAACCCGCTTCCATGGCCCTGATTTTCATATCCTAGTATATCAACCGATGCAATGTTTCATGGAATGGCAAGCTGGATGAAATAACCACTTTACTATCCTTTAATGTATGAGAAATATGTAAATGATTTGAGAATGTAGTTATTGTAAGAAAAACCTGTTCTGTGAGCTGGAAGACTGATGTGTCCAAGTACCTGAACCCACCTCCCGAAGTGTCTCGAGAAATGTGTCAGCATGTGGTTCAGATAAGGGAGGTACGGAAGCCTTATCAGACAATCCCCATTCTTTCTGAGTTTTTGTTATCCCCAATCGCTTTGTACTTGCCATCCAGTCTTTCATGCGTTGCTTTGGCCTACTATTTTACTTTCCACTTCTCAGGATATTGGATGGCATTTGGCGTGCACTTCTATATGACCGGGATACAAAATAAATACAAAATCTGTTTTTCCACGGGAACACAGCTCCAAGTACATTTTAAACCTGAACTGAAACTTGAGTGCTGTGATATGAAATGCTATCTGCACATGAACTGTAGATATCATAACACTGTTTGTAATTTTGAAATATTTCAGTGCATTGTATTTATTTTTATTGGAACCTGCAAGGTAGCTTATATCTATTATGAATGTAAGAGAGAAACCCCCAGCAGGAGAAAGCAGTTTAATTTTAATAATGGGTTATTGCATGAGAAGGAGATTAGTCGCCTCAATAAGTGCTGTTGTGTTATTGTGTTCTGTAAAAGCTCGGTATACTGTAGGTTAGGAAGCTCGACAAGTAAGTCTATTTTCACATGTGTGGTTGCCAAAGACGTGTGTTTACAACGGCAGTGTGTTTTATCAAAAATGTTCTAAGTAATAATTGATAACCAGGTAGTAAAAAGACAGGTTTGTATGATTTACAACCCGGCAGGTAGCTAGGTTTGTGAGATTGTGTACACATATGTATATATATATATAAACATGAACATTATGATGGAGATATGAGAGAGAGCACATGCATTTGCAGCATTCAGACTGCTATATAATTTAGAGTATTTATTATCCCAGGAAACCCAAAGACACTCCACACTGAGTCTAAACTTGCACTGTTTCACTACTTAAATACTTCTGAAAGTAAAACATTATAGCTTTGTGGGCCCAAGGGAGACAAGTCTGTGTCTTCTGTTGCTAAGCAAAGTATTGCCATTTATCTCCAACCTTAGCTGCATATAAGCAATAATCACTACTGCCTGAAATATATTGGAATGAAAGTACATGAGACCATTCATGGCGCTTCATCAGCATGCAGGAGGCAAACCGAGTGACTGCAGTGATTGAATACAGACTCAAACTACTGGCTTTAATCTCCATCTCATTCATTCGTCCTTTGCTTTGGCACAGCTGTATGATAAACACACTGACATCCTTTCTCACTCACCCATCAGTCCAATTTCACAAATACTGGATCTGAGCTCCTCACTCAAAGCGATCTCCCGAGCCAGTGCATCATCGTGGCTTGTTTTTGGAGACATTCGGGTGACGGTATGATACTGCTTAGCCCCCACGACCACCGCGTCGAGAGCTGAGAGGCGTTAAACCCAACCTTTCACCTCCACAGTACAGCCCCGGACAAAAGCAGTAACGTTTAACCGAAATTAAATTATAAAGAAGGGCACAGAATATTAATGCCAGCCTCAGGCATTCTAGCACTCATGAAAGTAGATTTTATATTAAAGGAAGAGCATTATACAGTATACAAGACAGCACCCAAAGACACCATACAGCCATAAATATAAATAGAACAAGGCACCTTTTCTGTTGTGATTATGACAGTTTATAATGATGACTCTTAATGCGCAGTAATCAAATAAACTCCTCAGGTTCTCCTGGGAATCAAGTGATCTCGTGACCGACATCTTTGTTTAAAGACAGCCAAGATATTCAATACATAAACGTTTGAGCAAAATCCTAAATTATAAGTGACAACGGGGAAGGAATATTCTACCGCGTTGCTCTTCTGAATCACGGAGGGATTCTCTGCCTTGTGACCTCATATAGAATAACAACAGAAAAAGGAGGAAGAGAGAGGTAGCTGAATTATGATCCCGCTCAGCACCAAAACAGGCAATTCTTTCCAATTCATCATGCTCATGTTTTTTAAAGAGCGGGTTATTAAAAAATTATCCTGCGAGCTAAAAGCTGGTTCTGTGTGAGTGTCCTCTCTGACCTGATCTCCTCTGCTCGGACGTATTGCACACAAACACGTCTTAGTTTCTGACCTAATCTATGAGTTCAAGTTTGCTAAATAATAATAACAACAACAATAATAATAATAATAATAATAATAATTGTGATGATGATTGTATTTTGTGTTCCATCATTAGTGCAATTATCTCCTTAATAAGGAAACAGGCAATCAAGAATTCTGATTAAATATGCTTAAATTCAATGAACCAGCAAGAACCTCAATTAAGACAGAATATGAACTTGTACAATTACAAAAGTGAGCTCCGGTTTTAGGTTTACCCAGAATGCTTTAAAAGCTATTTTTATCCTTTCTGGCGCTTCTTAAGAGTTATTATGATAAAGACACCATTATATGCGTTTATACTCTGTGCTCTTAGACATGCTTTGATGTTACAGAGGCAACAGAAACCATTATGAACACCTGATTAATATCCAACCCAAACACAATTAACACTGTCTCCCAAATGTCACTGTCTCCCTGGCTCACACGATTACAGATACGTGTCCGAACACACTATAACTTTAACACCCAGGATCATACAGACATTAGATGATGCTGTTGATTATTATTATAAGAAGTAACTATTATTATTATTATTATTATTATTATTATTATTATTATTATTATTATTATTATGAGGAGGAGCACTTGATTTGGTCACTTTTACTCGGTACACACATGACAGTAACAACAGCTCAGAATACAGATGTTTGCTGAGGGCAGATATGGAGGCTTTTGTGTTGAATTTTCTTATGCTACACATCGATAGGCAAGTCTTTGCTTATCGCTACTTTGGAAAATAGATATTGCTCTACTATACCTTATTCTCAGTAGATGGCAGTGTGACCAGATAGTAAAGAATCACTATTTTAGGTCTAGAGACACATTTGTCCTTATTTCTTTTAGGCTGAATTGCATGTCATTTTGTTGTAAATTCATATTTTACTCGTTTTACTCTGGTCTAATGTTCAGAAGATGTATGCCTTTCAACACAGACAGTGCAGATGAATCCAATTCCCAAATTCCCATGGTTTATAAAATAAGTATTAGCACAAACATGACTTTCCAATTAGATCTGATTGCTGTGGTGTGATGGTAGAAAGTGGGCCACTATTTAGTTATTCTGCTGACATTTTTATTTTATTTTATTTTATTCTCAGCTGCTCAGACAAGTAAAGGGTAGGTTTTCCCCAACAAAGACACTCTGTCCATTCTTGAGAGACTTTGGTTTACCAAAGTGACAGCTTGTGTCAGCCAGAAAACATATTCCCTGGTTACTGACTGACATTTATGGAAGAATTCAGAATAGCTCTCAAATAGCAGAAATGCATCAAAAATTTGCAGACAGAACCTCCTTACTACAAAAGAATAAAACAGTAATATAGTCTCGTTTATATATGACCAATTTGCAGATAGCAAATAAATCCCCTTCCCACGGGCAAATAAACTGCGGATTACTAAGAGCTGAATTGAGTGAATCGAGCACCAAAAGTAATGTTTTATATAGAGAGTTACAAATAACCACTAGATATGTTTAAACCGGAAAATACTTTTTTTTCAGCCCAAAATAAAATAACAAAATTATCTGATATGAATGCCAATGTCTAAAAAGTATGAATAATATAGATTTTGTAAAACCGATTTCAAAATAAGATCAACAAAGCTTATTACACAAAATGCTGCGCTTCCTTAAATAAGTTATATATGCAGCTGTTCTCGTGGGTAAAGTCATTCCAGCATCTGACAACCATGTATTCCAATTCACGAGGTAACAGAGAAAAATGTGCATCGCATTCCCAAAAAGGCAAGATGAATTTTTCAGGGGATGTAACATCACATGAAAGTCTGTGTGTGTGTGTGTGTGTGTGTGCGTGTGCATGTGCGTGTTAGGGAATGACCTTTGCGTGAGAGTGAACACATTTTAACATTATCAGCAGATGCTCATTCTACCCTTATCAGCTGTACTTACAGGTTTCCCCCAGTTTTGACTGCCATAGCACAGCTACACGTAAATTAAATACAATTCCTATATACCAACCCCTCAAAATGTTTAACAGCGTCAAAATGCGTCAGTAAAACATCTTAATGAACGCTTACTTTGTTTTTCTGCTTAGCAAGAAGCTTACTATTTATTAAAGCACTGCAGCATAATTTGCAATGACATCATGGCAAGCTTTATGTTGAGGCGCCGGGAAAACATTGTCAAATCATTGTATACTTGTGTGTGTTGTATGAGTCTTTTAATAATTATTAATAGGATTATCAAACCCTAACGGCAGGCGCTCACTCGTATCCCCGCGACTCTGTTAAACATTGCAAACATTCCAAACATGCACCATTGACTAGGCCGCATTATTGGAGCTACAGAAACATTTCTTAAAAGCCATTTCCTCAGCATATTAACAAGGTAACTGTGGTTGCTTGGTAACATTTTTAATTATATCATTTTTTTTTAAAGCCACTAGTACCGTTACAACTTTTAGTTTAGAATAAATTATCTGTAGAATTAAACTGGAATGATTCAGCTGGGGATTGGGGTAATAAAAGCAAATCATTCCACATTATTGGTAACAAAATCTTTTGACTGTGCAGAAAGAGAAAATGGTCTAATTTGTCTGAGGGCTGTGCAGAAGAAATGCAGGTGTTACCCATACACAGACCCAATAGGGCGTTCAGAACCACGCTTGAGCCAGATCCTACAGGCTGAACATCTCACAGCAGGTGGAAACTATTCTGAAACCAAGAAGGAGCGTGTGAGAAAAATCTACAACCGTGCCCAAATCCTCAGCCAATGATGGACCACAGAGGGTTAGCACTGCCATGAGAGCAAGACAAAAGACGGGGAGCGCACACGAGAGAAGCCTAAGAAAATACAGGAATTGGCTTCCATTGCTCACCATTTTGGAAGGGTCTCTTGAGGATGAGGCTGCAGCCAGAAACATAGGTTGTGAATGTGGTTTCCCAATAATACAACTTAATGTCTGTTTACCGGCTGCTCCATTCAGAGGATCAGACGTTCATACAGGTGCCTTTTTCAGATTATTTTCTTTTCCAAATCAATCGAAAAAACGGTTCAGTCAGGGGTAAAAATAGAAAGATTTAGCTGCTAAAAGTAGAATGTGCTGAAAATATCAACCCATTTTGGCAGTGTTCCCTTTAAACACCACTGAGTTATACTAGCATCCAAGAAATACTGAGAAAAGTACCCAGGGAAGAGAGGGAGAAGGTGGGAGAAAGATATATAATCAAAGGTCATCGGAGTACAGAGAAATCGTTGTGCTCCTCACCTTCACACAACCTGTATAAGCCTGCTCTTAGATAAAGAGACAGACAGCGCTTTATAAGGCAGAGATGAGGGGAGAGCGGACAGCCCAGCCCCGCACAAAAGTGGAGAGAAATGTCAAACGATCATGATTGGTGTGAACCGAGGCTTCGAGAGGGGAATAGGCAAAGTGATAGTCCCACGAAACGAGTTCAGGAGCCTCTTCTGCGTTGAGTCAGATGATAACCTCAGTAGGAACAGAGGTATAGGTTGCTGTATGTAATACACACACAATGAAAAAGTGACTATCTGCCTTTGATATACCCTTTCTAGTCTGGTAAGATAAGCAGGGAAGGGGAGTAGGTTTAAAGATAAGTGCTAGGACTTCCTATCTGCATTCATAAGAGAGATGGGTCGATATGTGCTACAACCAAGGGGGTGTTTGTTCTTTCTCGTCCTTTTTTAACAGGATGAAGGATGCCACATATTCGGAGAACTCTGATAACATCAAGCAAGAAGGTTTCTGTGAAAGCATTGAACCCCAATGTATGGGGATCCCTTGAATGGCAGATTATTGACTGTTTGTGGGGCATGTTTATTTCTGAATTTGTGGTTTTGGACATTGAATGCTGCTAATTGGAGGTGCTAAAGCCCAAAAAACTGGTTTTATCTCCATGTTCATATGAAGCATGGCATAAGTGGTATAATATCTGATATTCAATTCTCTTTGTGGATTAAATGCCAGATTAATTCTGAAGGGACAGAAGTTCCTTCTAGACCTTAAGTATGGGCGAAACTGCTTATCCACTCTTAATGTCAGGTCAATGAGTTCAGATAGTGCAGCTTTTCGTGGCCTGAAATGATTATGAAATGATTTGGCCAAGTAGGAAGACCTTCAGGGGTATCCCATGATGTTGAGGACATCTCTTGGTTGATGTTAGTTTTAGGGGAAAATGGATTTAATAAACTGGACAAAACTCCTCCCTGAAAGCACAATAAGAGTTAAGGAGCAGTGTCACTGGAGAACGAGATCCATAGCAACAAGGCCATGGTCAGGAGTGACTGCGCTTTGATAACTACAAAAACTACAAGAAGGCAGAAATGTCCTATAAATATATAAATAGTCAATTCAGGAATAAGTGCAACACACAGGGAAAAGGAAGCAATACAGTTTTCAAGGTAGATATGAACTCTCCAGGGATCAGCAATCGTGTATGTATCAAGAAAATTATTCATAATTAGAGTGAAATTTGAAACAGAAATGGGTATTTGAGAAAAGTGATGTAAGGAGTGATTTGAAGCGCAGTTAAAACCACCAGTTAGTATCAATTTATGGGGCCTCAAATCAGGTGGGGAAGAAAGACATTTAACAACAAAGTGTCTATCAACCCAGTTTGAAGCATAAACATGGGATAACATTTACGCTGTTTCCAAAAGTTTAACAACAAGTACAGTAGAGCAGCCATTTGGGTCAGTAGTCACTTGGGAGACAAGAAATTAAATGGATTTGTGTGCCAAGATCCCTGTCTCTTTGGCCTTGATATGAACATAAGAGTGAAATCTTTGCTCTAGCCCTATCTTATACTGCAACAAACAACCTGTAGAGAGAGTGGCTCTACAAGCCGTAACCCGTACATTGACAGGATTCGAAGGCCTCTGAGAAAAGGAGATAATACCGCATTTGAGGACCCCCACCAAGTAAATACATATGCCCCTTTTTCGCTGTCACATGCAACCCATCTGACCCAACCCTGAACCGAGCCGGTTTCCACTGCACGACCCGAGCTGAGGTCAATGACGTCACAAGCTGACACATTTAAAAAAACTGTGTTGCAACGTAAAGACTACATATGTGTGATGTGGCACATAACTAGTGGAACCAACAAAATTACACTTCAGAAATGATGAAATATGATAATTAATGCCTAAAATAACACTACAGTACGCATTATTTACAATTGTCACATACACTGACAAAGCTAAAATCTGTTAAAGAACGGTACAATCTGCATGTAAACGCCAACATCTGTAATGCCAGTCATTGCGAAGATATGATCCCTCATGCGCTAATCCACACTAGAGCAGCCATCACCTTCCTTTGTGGATTCCCTGTCCCTGGGCCGCATTAAAGTTAATGCATCAAAAAACTTGAGCATTTCTATACATCTGTGAGAGGATAAGGTTATAACCCCCTTACTGTCAACAGCCTAGACCATTCACATGAAGATAACACTGATGCATGCCTCTGTCTCCCCAACACCAGTGTAATCACAGTTTAAAAACCCAATTTTCAAGGCAGGAAAATAAAAGAAAACTTCTGAAGGATTAGGAAGGGCACATTACGCAGACACACATTAAGCATCTCAATTATTACATCCCCCAGTTGATGGTTTCTTACATCAGTTATGTGCTTACAGGCAGGACAACATTACATGTTAAACAGATGTTAACAGAACAATAAATAAAATAAAACATTAGCAGATTAACCTCTGCTGGGAGTACATACACACAGTGCTGTGCAAAAGTTTTAGGCAGGTGTGAAAAAATGCTGTAAAGCAAGAATGCTTTCAAAAATAGACATGTTAATAGATTATATGTATCAATTAACTAAATGCAAAGTGAGTGAACAGAAGAAAAAAATCAAATCAAATCCATATTTGGTGTGACCACTCTTTGCCATCAAAACAGCATCAGTTCTTCTAGGTACACTTGCACGCAGTTTTTGAAGGAACTCGGCAGGTAGGTTGGCCCAAACATCTTGGAGAACTAACCACAGTCTTCAGTGGATTTAGGCAGCCTCAGTTGCTTCTCTCTTCATGTAATCCCAGACAGACTCGATGATGTTGAGATCAGGGCTCTGTAGGGGCCATACCATCACTTCCAGGACTCCTTGTTCTTCTTTACACTGAAGATAGTTCTTAATGACTGTCGCTGTATGTTTGGGGTCGTTGTCAAGCTGCAGAATAAATTTGGGGCCAATCAGATGCCTCCCTGATGCTATTGCATGATGGATAAGTATCTGCCTATACTTCTCAGCATTGAAGAGACCATTAATTCTGACCAAATCCCCAACTCCATTTGCAGAAATACAGCCCCAAACTTGCAAGGAACCTCCACCATGCTTCACTGTTGCCTGCAGACACTCATTCGTGTACCGCTCTCCAGCCCTTCGGCAAACAAACTGCCTTCTGCTACAGCCAAATATTTCACATTTGACTCATCAGTCCAGAGCACTTGCTGCCATTTTTCTGCACCCCAGTTCCTGTGTTTTCATGCATAGTTGAGTTGCTTGGCCTTGTTGCCACGTCGGAGGTATGGCTTTTTGGCCGCAAGTCTTCCATGGAGGCCACTTCTGACTAGACTTCTCCGGACAGTAGATGGGTGTACCAGGGTCCCACTGTTTTCTGCCAGTTCTGATGGCACTGCTGTACATCTTCCGATTGCGAAGGGAAGTAAGCATGATGTGTTTTTCATCTGCTGCAGTAAGTTTCCTTGGCCGACCACTGCGTCTACGGTCCTCAACGTTGTCCGTTTCTTTGTGCTTCTTCAGAAGAGCTTGGACAGCACATCTGGAAACCCCTGTCTGCCTTGAAATGTCTGCCTGGGAGAGACCTTGCTGATGCAGTATAACTACCTTGTGTCTTGTTGCTGTGCTCAGTCTTGCCATGGTGTATAACTTTTGACAGAAAACTGTCTTCAGCAACCTCACCTTGTTAGCTGAGTTTGGCTGTTCCTCACCCAGTTTTATTCCTCCTACACAGCTGTTTCTGTTTCAGTTAATGATTGTGTTTCAACCTACATATTGAATTGATGATCATTTGCACCTGTTTGGTATAATTGTTTAATCATACACCTGACTATATGCCTACAAAATCCCTGACTTTGTGCAAGTGTACAGACAAGAATTTATGCTGTTTTGAAGGCAAAGGGTGGTCACATCAAATATGGATTTGATTTCAATTTTTCTTCTGTTCACTCCCTTTGCATTTAGTTAATTAATAAATATTATCTATTAACGTTTATTTCTGAAAGCATTCTTACTTTACAGCATTTTTTCACACCTGCCTAAAACTTTTGTACAGTACTGTATATTCTAATCTTTTCTCTGTGGTGAAGAAAATGTCCCAATTAAGACACTGTATGACACTACAGCGATCCCCAAAACATTCTCCCGTTATGGAAAAAGTTTGATTGTCATTAGTTGTGTAACCAGCATGCCAATGACAAAGTCCCTGAGAGACTGAAAGCATGCATCAGCTGATTTATTTTTATGTTTTGGCGAGGCAGTAACAAGCTTGTCTGTTTGTCTGATCCCCAGCAGTACATTATAAAAGTTCAATCCTGTGCCATATTGGAGAATAATGTGCTTGAATGGTATGTTGGATCCACAATGGACTCCGAAACCAGAAGGATAACAATGTCACAGCTGTTTTAAATGCTTCAGTATCGCATCAAACATCCTACGTAAAGGTTGTGAGATGGACCTGCCCAGGAGTCCTGTCATCGGAGCTGCTTAAAGTCTGGTCCATATTGATGAGACTCAAACAGCCAAGAAGCCACATTCTTGGCCCCCTACTTCCACTTTCTCTGAGCCATAATGGATGCTAAAATAAAATAAAACTCAAGCAGTGTGCTGATCCAAAAATACATCTCCAAACACGTTGACTGTATTCTCAGGAGTAGCTGTGCTTTCGTCTGATGAACAGAAGATTCTTCATCCCGAGCGCTAACAATACATTTTGGCAGGAAGCAGGAGACAATAGGCTTTAACTGAGGTTCGAAATCCAACACTTCAGTAATGAAGTACAAGACGCTATATGACTCTTTCCGTTAAAAGTGTATACCCAATTCCAGACCCAAAACAAGTTTTGGGCTGTGTCGCCATTTGCAATTGAAAATAGAACCTTTGACTGTGCAGTATTCTGTACCTTGTTTGAGAATAAATAACTAATTGAAAAAGCAGGCTTATAATAACTACTGCTTAT
Organism: Amia ocellicauda; assembly: GCF_036373705.1. Lineage (NCBI taxonomy): Eukaryota > Metazoa > Chordata > Actinopteri > Amiiformes > Amiidae > Amia > Amia ocellicauda. The sequence goes on along the minus strand of NC_089864.1, from coordinate 7,090,701 downwards.
AAAAAGTACACAGAGAATGCCACAAGTACTATTTTGAGAGCTAACTATAATAATTGTTAATTTAAGTCTTTCAACCTACTGAAATGTAGTATTACTATAATGGACCAATATCAATTTAGACAGTGAAAGGATCATTTAATCATTAAAGAGTGAAATTCCATCTTAAAATACCTGAGCAGGGATACAGGAAAGAACCTACAAAATACACTAATCATATTTTTATTTCCCCTATTCATAGTGTCTCCTTTTCAATGTAATGCTTTTTACTTAACAGCCCAGGTCAGCAGATAACCGACCTCAATACAGAAACAACAATAGCACAGTAATATATTCTTTAGAAAATCATTATAGTGCATTATTGTGAGAAGAACACGTCTCAGTCAGTCAACATCCACGACACAAATTGCTGTCCAGAGAGCCGAGCGCCTCGGCTTTTATCATCATGGGATTTGTAGGTGAGGAATTCACTTGTTCTGTTATGGTTCTTGCATTTATATACTTATTATTTATCACTGTGTTGATGATGATTTATTTGTTTAAATAGCATATGGCTCCATACGAAACAGCGCACAAACAACAAGACCGCGTCAGTGCAAATAACTCGAGTCCGTATGTAGAGTGCAGGTCTAATTGGTATTCATAGTACATGAATCTGATGTAAACCCACCCAACTTCTTTTTCCCTTTTTTAAGAATGAGAGAGGAAACACTCTTATCTGTTACCAATAGTAACCAGCAAGTATCGCAGCAAGATTCCAGTAAATTGCCAGCCATTCTGCTGTCAATACTCTCCCTCCCCATTTCCCAAAGTAGTCATTATACTCTAAGATGCCCTAAGGTGTTGCTAATGGTTCATTAGTAAGTTAGCATTGTAGTAAACATCTTTTACTTACATGGTGTGTGTCATTTAGAGAGACAGTGTCCAAATATAAAGTAAAAAATGGAGCCCTGTTTTGTTGCTGCAGTTCATTTAGATGAAAGGCTTTCTAAACCAGACTTAGCTACGAAGGAAAAAACAGGAGAATAGATTCTGGATTTAGCACATTGACTTTTGAAAATTGCGTTATAGATTGTAAATTAAATGATATTGATTGTGATGGTGTGAATCTCTCCTTTTTAGTAACAACCTGATTACAATTAGAGTGCAAACTCCCTCACTCCCTTTCTCTTCTTCCATGCCATTTCTGTGCCATTTTGTGACATTCAATATGCAAAATGCTCGTGAGGCACATTGGGTCAAACCTATCAAGCATTATGCACCATATGCTAACAGTTCTGCTCTCTTTGAACACAGCATGGTTTGGAGTCAACACTGTAGCGAATCAATAGAAATGCTTTTACATTCTTCTACTACCAGTAATTAACAAATCATTATTTTCTTCTTCTTCTTTAGGAAACAGTGGTGATAATTTATTATACTGAACATAGTTATATATAAGTATGCATATAGCAAATAGCAAAGGTGATGAAGATTGAAAAGAAAATCTCAACAATTCATCTCAAGCATGCTTTCAAATGTATTGAGTCTAAACAATTATTGAGTATTGAGTATTGAGTCATGCATATTATTATATCTTATTATTTTCTAATCGATGCTTGCAGTTGCACAAAAAAGCCAGTGTGCAAAAACTTAAAGATGCCACTGTGTATGTATATATTGCATTTACGGAATCACTGTTATCATTTATATTTACATGTGAAATACCGCATACTTGATCTCAGATTGAACTTTGCCATGACTCGGGCTTCCTTATGCGATTAATTGTGTCCCTTACTATGATCTTTCTTGAAAGCCACATTGCTGTGGCAACCAAATAATTGTATTGTTTCTCTTTAAGAAGGCACGGCTCAGCTGCAGACTCTAACGAGTTTATTGGCACAGCCATTAGCTCAGTCAGTCAAGAAGTTAGATAACCCTTTGCGCAAGTGATAGATGTGAATTGGGTGCTGTATAGTTTGTGACCTTTACTGCTACGACTGCATTTAATCAGTAATGTATACATCAGTGCCTGTTCACTACGGCCTGCTCCTCAAGTTACAAAGTCTAAATACACTGAACAATTCTGTAACAATAAAACAGGATATCTATCTATCAATTTATCAATCTATCTATCTATCAATGCATCAGTCAATCTAGATATTAATCTTTCTATTCTCACTGATATTCTGGAGAACAACTACAAATATAAAAAGATGGCTTGGTCAGGCAGTCTCCTTCCAGTTTCAAAATCCAAAGAGCAACTCTGATCGAAAGGGAAAATGCCAGTAGGCCGGCCAGTCATGCAGTCAAAGCCTATAAGAGTTTGGCCAATGAGGATCATTGTCAGACCGGTGATTTGTTTTCTACCTGTAGCTGAGCCCTAATTTGTAAAGGTCCATGGACGCCTAATGCCAGCAGCGGGACCCAGGGGCATGGACTGAATTAAGAGATTTGGGTTAAAGATAGAAAAAGGTAATGCTTTTCTTTTCTTTTTTAAACTGCAATTAAGAGCTGTATTTATTGTGTCTTAAGAAAATATTTATCAAGCGTGCCAGTAATTCTGGAGGTGACTATAGATTTCAAATAGTCTAGTTAAAGATCACTCTGGGTTGTGATTGAAGATACAATAAACCCAGTAAACCTTCAGTAAATTCGTGTTTGTATTGTTTGAATTGTTTGCATTCAGAGCTATAGTCAAAATGTTGTGATAAATCTCAATATTTGTGCAGTAAAACTTCATTATAGGTCATAAGAACATAAGAACGTAAGAAAGTTTACAAACGAGAGGAGGTCATTCGCCCCATCACTCATTCGCTCGTTTGGTGTCCATTAATAACTAAGTGATCCAAGGATCCTATCCAGTCTGTTTTTGAATGTTCCCGAATTGTCGCATCAACCACATCGCTGGGGGGTTTGTTCCAGATTGTAAAAACTCATAGCTCATAGGTCATAGGTCATACCAGGTCAAAGATATTAGTGGCAACATGAAAGGAACTATTTTCTGGTTGATTTAATTACACACATAGTATACATATTACACTGAACGTCAACATAATTTTTTTTTGAAGATAACGTCAAACCCAGATGGGCTCAGACTAATTTCTGAAAGATCTGTGGATTATTGACGGGACTGGGTCATGGTAAGAAAACCATCCACAGTAGCTAATGTTGAACATATCGTTTAATAACCATATTGATGTTTTATCAGTATTTTAATAGCTTTTTCAGTGCCTTAAGGAATAGCGACCAAATCATTATGAGGTCGGGTCTGTAATATATCTTCCCTCAGATTTTTGAGTTTGAGACGGCACACGTCGAACACATCAAGATTCATTTCTACAGGGCTGACTGCAGTCACAGTGAAAACGAGCCTCGAAAATGAAAAATACGCAGATTTGACGCCGATGAGCGAATTCCAAGCGGACTATGAGGCTTTTGCTAAGGCCTCCATTATCAATAATGAGGTTAATCTGTGCTTGTAGATTTGCATACAAGAGAATAGGCCTTCATGTTGGACAGAGACAAAAAATTGTTACATTTTAATTCAATTTTTTTCATTATTTCTTTCATGATTACAATCTAACAAATCTCTTCACGGGCAAAGAAGTCTGGCTACAGTCAGACATGTTTCACTGCCAGAAACACTGCAGACTGAAACATGGCGGTGTGTCTCGGAGATGCCTTGAGCTAAATAGCTGTAATAGCACATACATTTGAATGTTTCCCTCTCCCATTTGATTGCACCAGAGGCAGTTTTATATTTGGATCTGGGAAGTCTATTTATTTAGTTTTATTGGGTGTGATATTGTCCGTGGGCTTGTAATAGCATATACCAAATGATTTATTGTCTACTCAGCAAAAGAAATGTGCTACCCTGGCATATTTCATTTGCTTTACATACATAATTTTGAGCATCTGTAACATTTTGTTTCATATATAGATGTATATAAGCTACCCAACTGAAACAGCAGTGATAAGAGTTTTAATTCTGTTTCTGAAGCTTTTTTTATTTTTAAGATGACATTCTTAAGCATCCCATTGTTGTTTTCACAGAAAGTACTATTTATTGCATTCAAAACTCAACTCAAACGCCACTATAAAAATCCATGTGAATATACTGTCGTTTATAAAAAAGACACTTATGCTATTTTTAAACATGACTTTGTCTACTTAGAGAACTAAACAATGGGAAGAAACTGCCATCAAATACAGAAGAAACATCTTTCCAATGAAGAGTATCAGAGCTGACAGTCGTGACACCTTTCACCAAATACCCAATCCGTTTGCAGGAACACTGGAATCAATGGAGAAGAGAGTTTGTATGGATTAAACTTGTATTTCTGAAGATTGTACAACATATCGATTAATATTCGAAATGGCACTTCCATACATCAGCAACCAGTATGATTAGGAAAATGAATGAACTGCTGCTCTATTATTTTATTGAAGGTCTTTGTTTAAGGACTAGTGGATTATTACGATTATGATGATTATTATGATTATGAGTATCTTATTTTGTCTTGAAGGATCTACCAGGGCTTAACATTTCAACTGTTTCAAACTGTAGTACTGGGCAGCTCCCAAGATGTGTCATTCTTCTAAAAGTAATCATATCACTTATGTATTAATTTATTTACCCTGATTGATTAATAAAATACTTTTTTCCCATAACTTCCATAAAATAAGCCTATAATCACCAATGTCCGCAAGGTGTGATTAGGAAAAGTGCAAAGAGGAGTGTTAAATAAGAACAAATTAAGAAACCCTGCTTTACTATGCAGTGAACATCTTTAGCTCATGAATAATGAGATTATAGAATAAATGTGGAATATGCTTAGCAATTATATTACTTTCTTCTTACGGTACAAGATGCCTTGTTTCTCAATCGCAGGCACAAAGGATAAAATTATACCAGGCATGCAATTTATTCAAGGGTGAGGACGTAAGAGAATTTGACATTCCCTGATATGAGATATTCATTATATGGCAGTTTTAGTATTCTTTTTAATTCTCTCCGGATTAAAAAAGTATCATAAAGAGAAGCCATATGTAGGAAGTGGCTTGATGTTTTATAGCTCGTGACATAACGGAGTCTGTGACTTCACTGACGAATAACCTTAGTTTCGAATGGGTGGGTCTTTAAAGGAGAGAAATAAACTGTTGCTGTGCGCATCATAGAGATCTAAGTTCACAGAAGCATCAATACAATCTAAGCTTGACTTACAGTCTACATGGGGGGTTGTGTTCGATAGACCTCACATTTCGGATTAGGCCATTTGCATGACTCGAAATTCTTCTGAATATCGAAACAAGATCCTACCACCAGTATTTAAAATATGCAGAAGTGGAATATTTCCTTTTCAATCCTCTATGTATGCGATTTACATGGCAGAACACTCAGTATTGCGAATTCAAGAAGAATAGTTGTACAGAAAGACACATTAAGTGTTGTCTTCTTATCTGCCCAATACTTTCAGAGGTCACGCTATTGCATTCCTCCCTTTTGCAGTCTTTTTCCTTTCTCATTGTGCTGCTATATGTTCCTCAGACGGAGACTTATCCCCATTCACTGAGAAGAAAGCTTCAGTGTTCACAGCTAAAAAGGAAGCTATGAAAACTGTTCAGATGTTGGCCTCTCCCTAAATCTTTCTGTCCTGAAGAGGCACAGTAGATTTATACTTTCTCCACTTGACTGGATATGCATTCAACACTGATTTACTACTTTGATGCTTTTTATGCTATGTCTTAGGTTCATAATCATTTCAAATGTAATTAAACAGAAACCTCGTTAGGAGTTAGAATGCTCTTAAATCATACGCATAACATTTCCAGAGATGCAGAGGACTGTATTCAACATGCAAAGGATTGGATCAGCGGTTCAAAGATCAGGGCTTTTTTTCCCCTGACTCTTCCTCAAGAGATATTATGTAAAATGAAATAACATAAAATAAAATAAAACTCTTCCTCATCATTACTAACTGGTCAAATGAAGTAAACATTCTAAATAATCACAGTGGGATTTAGTAAACATGCACGGACGCACACACACACACACACACACACACACACACACACACACAAGATCATGCTCAACACTCACAGAGTTCACAGATTTTACCCCCCCAGTAATACTCGGTGCTGTCATTCATCTGAGACTATAATTCATCTTGCCTTAGACTTTCATTCTTCTGTCACCATTCTACTTTCATGTAATTTACATACCACCAATATCTCGGCATCTATTAATAGCACAGGAAATGTTATATTCAGGTCACTGTAAAGATCATAAAAAATCAAACGCGTTTTCCATTTGTCTCGCAGTGTCAACACCAAAAAGCAGATTTTACATTAATACAGTTATGATGCTGATATGAAATTCAAACTATGCATTACTAGGCTTGCAATGCTCAGAATACAATTAATAATTAATTTTCTTTAACTGTCACCGGAGCTGTATTACTATATTACTGTATTACTGTATTACTGAATTACTATAATACTACCCAGAATTCAGATCAAATTACCAATAAACTAGAAAATGATTATTAGATGTTCAACTACAAATGTAATTAATTCCTTATTTCAGGTTTCCAGTCCCTACCCAACAGACGTTAGGGAATTCAATAAACATATAAAACTATATTCCTTATTTATATAAATACATTTTGATAAGAAAACAGTTTTGCAATATGTGCTGCGAATATAGCATGCAGACACGGAGAGCAGACTTTAATAATGGATGCTGCTGGATTTCTATGATAAGCTATAACTGAGTGTTATGTACAAGTGCAGTGTTTTTTGTATTATTCATTGCCAAGCATGTATAGTTATAGCACAGTGAAGCATAACCATCAATATGACTGTAATTATAGGCTGAGTGTGCATAGGTTTTAGTTAAATTACTTTGTATTCTTTTAGCAACAGTTGCAGATATCCTTTCAGCCCCCATCCAGGACCAAATCAAAACTTCAATCCACCCACCAATCACAGATTATAAACACTGTACCTGACAGCAAATTTAATCTTCCATCAAACAAAAGACACTGTCACTCGTATCAATAAACTCTCCAGGGAACATCTGAGGCAAAAAATAAGATGGGTTACTATTTCCCTGAATATCTGAATTATCTGATTATTAAGATAATAATTATAGTTTGTGGTGTTTCTTAAGATTAGCATAACAGTACGTAATGGAGTACCAGAATTACATTGTTTCTTAAATAAACCTAAATAGTATTCTAAGTCAGACAGAGGTCATGGAAAGCAGATTACAGTTAATTATACATTTATCTTAATGTTGAAGGCCAATACAATACTAAACTATGTTTTGTATAACACCAATACATCACTTTCAAAGCTTTACTGGATTGAAATAAATAAATGAATACATATGCATTTGAATATACATTTCTTACAACACTCCCTGACAAATGCAATAGTTGATTTTCTTTCAAACTATTTACTAAAGTCACATTAGCCATAACAACAACATCACAATTGTAACCCTATTCGTATTTTACAGTTGTTGAATTTCTTACTGTCCTGAAGTACGGCAGTCCTTGACTTTCAGAGATCAGCAGCTTAAGTTGTTTGACTATGATAAAAAGCCGTTTCAAGTATAATAATGATAAGCTGATTTGCATTTATGTACTAAAGAGCATTACTAGTACTTTAAACGCAAAGTACTATCTTTATGTCACTTCAGCTTGAAGCATTACTCAAGAGAAAAATGACTAAATCCCTCTTCTGAAAGGCTTTATATTTCTGTCTGAAGAGATTTAACTGTATTCGGTAATGAAAAAGCTTTCCATCTGTAAATCACATATACTATTACTCAGCGATTATCTATGGTGAGATTTTTCATCTCAGCTGTTTTATGCTGGACTTACGCTTTCAGTGTGTAATGGGTGCCAACAAATATTTTATAAAAAGGCCATTTTCAATTAGAATTGTTAAAATATTATGCTAAGACTCGTTTAACGATGGCATTATGGACGCTAACATTTTAATCAGATTGTTTTCAAGTGTCATTTGGTGCATTCATTCAGGAGGTTGAGATTTAATCTCCATGATGTATGACAGCCTTTTCTTTCAGTGCTTTTCCATCGTTTGCTTGGTTTCACCTTCATATGAACATGCACACAAAAAAGTACACAGCTGCAGAATATACTTAATAGATATTTAAAATGTATAGTCAGAAAGCTTGCAAGGTAAGCTATGTGTTGTAAGCAATACTAGACACAGCTATATTGGTCTGCCGATGCAGGCCGACCCTTTGGTATGTATTTCCTCAAGTGCCAGCAGGTAACTCGTGTCACTTTGCGACAGGGATTGGCTGACGAAGAGGGGAGGTCACACACGTCCCCGAGCCAGTGAAAGCCGGCTCCTGATCCAGACGACCTGGATTAACTGGACTCGGATATCTCAATCCCCCTCCATTCAGCCCGACTCTCGCTCGGGCAGCGGCCTCCCTCTTGAGCACAAAGACAGAGTGACCCCGGGCCTGCCGGAGCCGCACTCAGCGCGCCTCAGTGAATTCCAGTCACATGCCTGAGGTCCCTGCCAGGCCGTGAACTTGAAGAAATGAACTGCCAAACAGACAACAAGGAAATTTGCAGCCCATATTAAGCAGAGATGCATGCAAATGTTCAGCGATGAGGTTTCGGGAAGCCACCAATGCCACGACTGGTGCATCGTTGCAGGGATACTAATAGGGTTCATCTGCAGGGAAATCAATTGTTTGCCACTTCCTGCACATACATAGAAGGTCTATTTGGAAAAAAAACCCATTAAGAAATCATGGCTTTAACATAATTTTGTCTTGAACGCACACTGCAGTTTCCAACACCATAAAAGGACATGGAAATCATTCTATTGATACACTTGTCTCCTAAGGCACATAATTAATTACATCATATCTCTGCTACCTATTGACATTTATTAAGCATGATTATTAGAGTAGTATAACCTTTGACTGAATCTTGACTTTGGAAAGATCAATTACAGATTAATTCCTTATATTTGTTCCTCCATGTTTTTTTTCTCTAAAACATGCATTACTGAGGTTTGCTATGAAGAAAATAAGCCAATAATACCTGTGCAACTCCTAGTATTACTAACCTACTTGCCACCAGCATTATACTGTCTGTTTGTAATGCTGCACCTGTAATGCGATTATTTAAGTTCTTCAACCATTAGAAGACTACAAATATGGGCCACATTGCAATTCAGGTGTCTAATTAGCGTTCATGTATATTCATGACTTCTAAACCATTTTCTCAAAGTAAACATGACTGCATATATATATATATATATATATATATATATATATATGATATTATATTATTGTTTACATGTTTACTTTGAGAAAATGCATAGTTTATTTAAAAATATGATAATGATTATTTATAAAATGATTATTAAAAATCACAATGCCAAAATATATTCATGACATACACTGTGTGATAGATGTAAAACAATGCAGTACAAACCCACTAAGTATTGTATGTGTTTGGTTGGTTGTTTACATGATGTTTTGTAGTAGTATCTGCTAAAGAAATCATACACTAACTTTGTGTAGTGTTAACTACATTTGTTTACAGCATTTACATCAATACTACCACCTAGAGAAGTCTTGAAAAAAAGAATGAAAACAATAATACACATATCACAATACATAAATACACAATTACCATAATCAAAAACTGTCAATTAGGAAACACAAGTGAATAGCTTGTATCACAAAATGGGGGAGCGTTTAAACAATATTTATATATATATATATAAACAATCTACTATCTAATAAAGAAATATCATTTATTTTATTTTAGTAAATAGGCAACTTACACTTATTATCTGTGATCTTGCTAAATCCTTTTTATTGAGTGGAATAATTTTATTTTAAAAAGTGGGCCCATTTTCTAAATGTTCTTATTAGTAGTATCAGAGCCACTTCAACTCATGCTTAACCCTCCCCATAGAAGAAATAAATAAATACTTAGCGATTTTAGTACTCTAACAAAGTTGTGAAATCCCACTAAATCTCTTCTGTCAAATGTAAGACAGGCATGGAACTGCAATTACAGATCACAATGGGTCTTTCTTGCCTGACAGCTTAGGATCCCTTTTCAACCCGGAAAGATAGAATGGACACTGGGGGAAGGATTAGCCAACGAATGACCTGCATTTTCACACAAAGGCCCAAGTGTGGAAAAGTGGCACCCCACAACACCCATTCTCCCTGTCCACCACAACACAGAAATAAAAATGGCCTTTTAAAAAGCTTCCCACTCAACCAGGAACAAGTGACGATTGTTCATTGTATTCAGCCCGACTGCCAGGGAAGCTGCAAATATAATCAAGTTGTGAAAATACAATTTTAAGATACTTTTATATATATATATATATATATATATATATATATATATATATGTGTGTGTGTGTGTGTGTGTATCATGCCAAATTAAATTACATTGTAGGATGTCTGTTTTGCTATACATCACCAATGCTGAAAACAACAACAGCAATAAAAACAATCCTTAAGTAACTGTTGCATTCCCCGGTTGCGTTTATTTGTTCACTGTTTAGGACAACAATGCGCTAGAAAAATAAAAAACACAAAGAACAAACTCAATATAAATCTGATAAATGCCTTTTGCATTTATAACAAGCAGTAATTCCACAGAGCAATTCTTTAAAACATGAAGAAAACCGTAGCTCTCTGCTATAATAAATATCGTTACACGATGATAGACAGATATATAGATGCACGATTCTTAAAATTGTAACAAAATAGTTTTTATTATTTGCTTCATTTCTAAACACGGTATGTATATATCTGAACAATAATGAAAGCTGCAGATCAAATGTGTAATAAATAAACGACAATAAAACCGGAGTCTATTGGGAAGCACGTCTATCTATTGAAAACGTGGCTATAATAATAAGGAAATAATTGCATTTTGACCCCAGTGGTGCCCTTTAGAAAGACTCTAGTGCCATCTATTGAAGAATAGCGTGAGAAATAATCTGCTTCGTTTCATTTTTTGTCCTCTCTCATTTTAATGTACAAGTTAATTCACATTATCATCGAATTTGCATGAATCCCTATTAGTTGCACATGAAATGTATCATGAGATTGTTACAATATCACATTGTCCATATCCTATTGTACCTGTTGTGACACACACACACACACACACACACACACACACACACACACACACAATCCAATTAATAATTATGTACGCATTGCATCTTGTCTGGTCTTGTTTGTGTTTTTTAGGGGGGTGGGCTGTATAAAATCTATTTTCCATGGTGATGATGTTGCTTTAAAAAGTAACAGTTAAAGCTGTCAGGTACTTACTGCCAATTTTATATATATAAAAAAGAAGCAATAAGATCAACATTAGGCACTTCAACAGCGAGAGATTGCCAAACGGGTGCAGCATTATCCTTGCACAAGCGTGAGAAATCAATTAAGCAATTACCTTCTTTAAGGAACTGGGAGTGGATGAAAAAAATCACAAAACAGCAGATTGCCGCTGCCGCTAAAGCCCACGCCGCTTTGAGGAGCTGCATCGTGGTCTGCAACTCAAACACCCCCCAAGCCGAGCCAGGGATCTTCACAGGATTAATGGGACATCCATCCTGTGCAACAAAAAACACCTTAAAATCCCAATCCTAGTTCACTACGCACTGGAAAGAAAAACAATGCAAAAAAAAAAAAAAAACATCCAAACGGGGGCAATCCACGGATGTCCTCTGCGCGTTTTATTCAGTCGTTTCCCCTGCGTTACAGGAGCTCAAACGCATCAAAGTGTTGTCCAGCAATACGGACAAAAAAAGTGCAAACTTCTCAACCTTTCAATTAAAATCCCGAAGGAAATGCGCATCGTCAGCATCCCTGAAGGGAGGGAGTCTCTCACGACAATATTCACCTTCACCTGCCAGATCCCCAGTTATTGCGGGCTCTTCTGTAAAGGCTGGCACCGGGATTCAGTGCCCACAGCTCACACCTCTCCGCGCAGGATCGCAGACATCACCCGGGCGCACAACCCGCCTTGCATCACCATGTCCCTGTGCAGCAAATGCTTCAAATTAATGTGCTGTTTCCTCCGCATGGGGATACATCTTCCAGTCCGGGGCTGCTGTGTTAACATGCATCCATCTTCACTTCGCTGTAGTTTCCCTCTTGGAGACTTTTTTTTCCAGTTGGATTCAATTCCTCCTCGCATCTCGGGCTGACGCGTCTGGCATGATCGCAAGTGGCTGCACAAATGCCCATGTCTAGGTATATTTCTCTTGCTTGCTTTCAAACCGGTTGGCTGTGCGCTGTGCAGTCCCGATTGCTCGTCGGAATAAAGAGAAGTTGCAATGAATGCCCAGTGTGTTGCAGGCTGATCTCTCACTCTTTGCCAGCTACCCAGACTTGCCCCTGTTATTTAAACGCCGCAGATCCAGGCGCGACTTTCTCTCCGCTCTCCCGCTGACGTCATGCCTCTGAAATGTGTGTCTCTCCCAGACGCTGGCAGATACAAGTTATACCCCAGTAACACACAACGTTTCTGCAACGATTAACAACGCCGGTGCAATGTCAAACTGTTACCTGGGTAGCTATGCACTGGCTACAAATCCAATACCCGCATGTTAGGACGCGTGTCACATACAGAAGTGACAATATCCACATATTCATATTTAAATCAGGAGCTTATAAATCCCAGCGCCAGGAAAAAAAAACATGCACAAGTTGTCTCAGTGTATTCCCAGTGCTGAAACAACCCTGCACAACACTGATCATGTTGCTTGTTTACATAAAAAGCAACAGTTACACCGGGGGGAAAGAAACAAGCTATTATTGTATCCAACAGATGATTAAGGTAGCTACCATATAAATCAGCCTGCTAATAAACTGTTTCCTACTAAATTATACTCCCCAGCAATGTTGCAAATCCATTGATTTGTATGCAGAACCAAATCCCATGCATGCATCTGTATCTCTTTAACAGGCATGAGATAATTGCACATGCATGGTTTTATTTTTAATAGTGCGTCCTAAAAGCAATATGTAGATTTCCTTCTGGTCGCGTTAAGTGTTGTGGATTATTATATTTATATGACTCATTAGATTAATCATGCACGTAACTATGTCTTATGAGCCACGTGTGTGAAATACAAATAGTGTGGCTCACACTGTAGGAACTATTTCGGCTAAAGCTGCAAACTTGAGCTCTGAGATACCATTTTGAAAACGGTGCTGTTCCAGGGTGAAACAAAGCTAAAGCTTTGGCGCCTCCCATGGATTTATTAACATTAAGCAGGTTTAGAAAACTGAAGAAGAAAAGTATCTGATCATTCTTTGCTTACAATTAACGCACTGTCTCTATATTTGTTTCATTTTATCAGTAATTTCTATTTCCATCTTCTACGTTGGAAATATCTAATAATTAGTGTATTAGTGTATTTAAATAAAGTGTGCATTGGAATATTAAAACAACAACCGATACTTGGAGCATGTATTTATTTCACGTTGGTCGCTTTATTGATGCAATGGAAACAGAAGGGAAAGTAGGTCTTTGTTTCAAAATTTAACCATAAAGACTGGACAAAGAATCACTGGAGTTCTGGACCAGTTATAAAATGGCTGAACTTGTCAGCTCCACTGTAGAAGGAAATAGATGAAAGATTGACAAACAGTTTTTAATAGATTCTACAACTGGTAATATTTTCCCCCAACCTCAAGACACAAAATGACGAGAGCAGGTGACACCAAGGAGGAAAGACAATTCAATTCAGCCGCATAATACAGTACTTTTAGAGAAGTGAATTGAAATAAAGAGGATTATTGTCCCAGCAAAACAATGACCCAAAGGAGATTGCAAGCCTCAACCTTCATTGCTGGCACCATAAAGGGTATCATCTCTGGGGCAGCTCGGCACACTCACACACAATCTGATTGCACTGCTCCCTTTGGCTCCTGATTGCTTATGTACTTATGCACTTTTAACCATATTACTGTAAGTACTTCTGTACTTATATCTGCCCTCCCCCTTGGCACACACCAGGGATGTGAACCCTTTTATTATTCGGCACTTGTTTAAGCTAATTTGCACAAGGATGCATGCTTATTGTATGTTGTATTGCACTTATTGTATTTACTGACCTCGTTACTTTTTTGTGTGTGAGGGTGTCTGCTAAAGAAAGATAGAAAGAAAATAATAAATCCTGCATACTGATACCCTGAGAGATTATCTGGACTGAATTGACATAAATAGGTGATATTATGATGTTTTATTTTCTATTGAGATTAGATGTTGTGCCCACGTATGAGTGGGGACAGATTGATGAGAAACCTCTGTGCTACAAAGTATAAAGTATATTCTGTGTTGTGTTTTTCTCTTGGAATGGCTAATGCATTTGCATAAAAAACGAAAGTTTATTCAGCTTGTTCCTTGCTTTGCTATTGTTTTCACTAACATTTTAAGACATCTGCATAATTTGTGCCTGCCAGTCTATAATGGAAGAGATAATTAGCTTTGAGGTGTATTACTAAACTGTTGTTAAAGTCTTGTATTGATTTTTTTTAAGTTAATCCATTATTTGTATTAAATGATTTACAGAGAACATTCTACTGTAATTACATTTTAGTTTTACAAACATAACCTCACTTCAGTAAAAATAATTCATCGTTATAATTGTGTTTACTTCCGTAGTATATATATATATATATATATATATATATATATATATATATATATATATATATATATATATATATACATTTAAGAAAGTTGTTGTTTTTGCCTCTGCATCTTTTTTATGCTTTATTTTTGTTTGGTTAGCCCTACTTGCTACACTTGCATTATGGTAAGAATTAGTCATCTCCTGATCTTCTGATCCCTGCACAAGCCTGATTCCCACGATAATAGCTGTAGAATAACAAAGCAAAAGAACCAGCTCCACCAGAGACACCCGACCGACAGAGGATCGCACATGAAGAGGCATATGCAATGACAATACTAGTGAATCAAGAGTTGTTCTGCCTGCCGAAGAAACCTCAAGGTTGAAGCATTGTGCGATTGTGTGTGGCTTCTCGTACACAATCTGTGGTAGCGTACGGACAGGCATAACAGAGAGAAAAGGTCTTGAGTAATGCATTTTTGTAGGAATCTCCAACCGATGTCAACCAGACGAGCAAAACAAAACGCACAGGACCAGACAAACCAAAAAAGCAGCCTTATATGTTCTCCAGAAGTAAAGAGGGACACCCACCCAGCTACAACATCTTCACTTCAGAAAGACACAACACATTTCCCATCACCAGTCACCCAGTCATGGTGCTCAGAAAGCTTCACTGGGCACTGTTATGAACGGCTGAGCCCTGAGACTGAGCAAATAGCTGTGGACATTGTTTAAAAAGTTTCTTCGCTAACCCAACACAATCACACATCAATATGGTGTTCTGCACCAAATCTTACACACCCTGCTGCAAATTCTCACTGTAGGTAAGTTCTGGATTGGGCTAAAATATGTGCTAAAACACTGTAAACTGCTCGGTGGCATCTGTGGAAAACACCCGCACTTAAAAAAAATAAAAGATAGTATTCAAATGAACATAAACACTTCAAAATAAAGGATGTTTGAAACTCCTGCCACATAAACACATATGACTTGCTCTGTCAAGTGAAATAGTGGTGTGTTTTTTGCATTAATTTGCAGCTATGTGTGGGAGTATTGACAATGCGCATACCCTGACATCCCCCTGGAATAAACGAGAGCCTCCGTGCATGGGAATGAGCCTACACCACGTGCAGGCCGTGCCCTGTGACCAAAAATTAACTGCTCTTGC
Source organism: Amia ocellicauda (assembly GCF_036373705.1). Classification (NCBI taxonomy): domain Eukaryota; kingdom Metazoa; phylum Chordata; class Actinopteri; order Amiiformes; family Amiidae; genus Amia; species Amia ocellicauda. Next base: position 7,074,875 of record NC_089864.1, on the reverse strand, counting down.
TGTAAAGTGCTCACCTTTTTGACGTTACTTTCATTGAACCGGCCTTGTGGGAAATTACAGAGGGCAACAGAAGCTATTTTACATTATAGGATAATTACCGATGGAACCAGTCATTTACTGATATTTGAAGTCTATTGAGTGGTTGGAGTGGTGGATTATGGTCTGCCAATCACATCCCGTTGAAAGTCCATCTGGTCATACATTCGACGTATCAGCTCCTCTTCAAGTCAATGGTTCTTTTGTCATTGTATGTATGTACATTAAAACAAATACTGAAATGCTTTTTTAAATGTGTCATACTTAGCCACAAAGTGACTAATGCTCTATTCAGCTGTAAGCACTTATCGTTGCTAGAGTTTGCCAGAAAATGTAGGTTAGGTGGTCTTGCTGGATTTTCTTTGAACACTCAGTCGTCAAGAACTTCTCTGAACTGTGACTTACCTAATATGAGTAACAAATACATACATAAATAAAACAGGCTATTACTTCTGGATCATATGAGATATGAGTACATTTTCTGTTGTTAAAATCTACATGTATCTTTCAATAATTGGTGAAGCTTTCTTATTTATCAATCCATCAGAAGGTCATACAGTTTTTGATGCCTTTGGCTGTTTGTGTGTAACCTACATTAACAGTGTAATGGGTTACTAGAGACTTCCCATACTTGGCCAACACATATTGAATTGATACGATAGCAAAGCGAGAGTTTTGCTTACACCCTGACTGATAATGAACTTGAAAAATTGTGCAGTAAGCAATTAAGACAAACACATTTTTTTTACTTTACTGTATGCCAATCTTGGGCTGTTGTTTAATCAATCAGCATTTACATAATTACATTAAATATGGTCAAATTCACCATTTGACTGCAAGCCCCAAATGTAGATTGCTGCGATCTTTTACAAACCGCTGCATATAGTACTGAACTGAACAAACCCACCTGTAAGAATTGAAATATCGATGGATGTATTTAAAAAATGATAATGTATTTTTAAAATAAATTTGGTTGGAAAATAAACCACAATATACACCTCAAAATATTGGATTTAAAAATATCCAGAATGGAAGAAACCATTGTTTATTAATGTTAAGTAAACTTCATCTAATCTTTTTAAGGGTTTATGAAATAAAAAAAAATGTCAACTAAATTAAAACAGCTGATACAGTGCCATCCAGTATTTATAGATTATAATAGCACAATTATGAGCTAAAACGTATCCCGTTTGTCACAGACCTGCACTGGTGAACTGGGAAAGATGAACAAACTGTAAATAATGAAGTGCTATGAAATCAGATATTCTGCTAAAATCCCACTGCATTGATTTTTTCATAAAGTCCTCCAACCCATGTATTGTCAAAGTGTAATTTCTCATTGTGGAACAAATGGTTTCTTTAACAGCCAATTAAACTGTGGTATTCTTACACAAAGCTCCCCTCCACCGCAAGAGCTACCAGCAACAAGAGCAACACACTCAGTACAATAACATTAGCTCAACAGAGACTGCTCTGTTTTGTATCATTTCACAGCCGTTAAAGACATTTACCTAAACGTGTAGAATTCTAACATTTGTATCATTCCTGTACATGTGTGATGAACCGCATTTATCACTTGATCATAGCCTCTACCTTTCTAAGAAGAAATATTCAGTCCACGAAAATCATTCATTTAACTATTGTATTGACAATTGTGTGAGAGTGTGGTCAGAAGGGGGAGGATTGCAGGAGTGAAATTGCAGGGGACAGCTGATTATAATCTGGACCACCCAGGTGTCGTCGGTGCTGTGTTTCCAATTGAAGAGTTGCAGGTGAGAGGATGGCCGGGTCACAGACACACGGAGGCCTTCAGGGGCCAGGCTTCGGCCTCGGCCTAGCCCTCCTCACACGTCTACGAGCTGCTGCGGCAGGGGACGGGAGGGCGGTCAGGTTGTGTGGAGTTGTAACTACACACGAGACAGAAGACACCTTTGCCAGGCACCGACATTGTTGAGGCAGGCATGCAGGGGAGCTGATGCTGTCTGAGGAAGTGGAGCCCAAGGCAGAGGGAGAGGAGCCAAGTAGAAGCTCCACAGTAGTGAAAAAATCTGCATACTTATAAATATGGCAGAACGCCTTAATAATTCATAACAAACCTACCTGTAACACAGCAGAGTGAGCAGCACACTACGCTTACACTTTGGTCCCAGATCTGTTATTATAAAATCCTGTATTTTACATCATAGTGGACTGTATTTCTGGAGCAAGGATATGTGAATAAAGTACACAACTACAGAGTCAAGATCCTGACTGACAGTGCTGAAATCAGAGGCCTGTAACCTACACTGATAGTATCTCACTACGGACTAGAACAATATACAGGAGCTGGGGGCCTCCAAGGGGCCCAGGTACGACTCTGAAAGGCAATTACTCCAGGAGCGAGCTCAACTGGGGACAAAACACAATCAAAAGCAGGGAGCCCGAAAGGGGTCCTGAGACTCTAGTGAAGCGAAAGGAAAAACATTAGTAACACAACAACCAGAAGCAGGTGCCGCCACAGGGCCCACACTCCAAACCCTGAAAGAAAAGGGGATTACATTACAACAACAAGATAACAAGCAATTGAATTAGCAAGTAAACAAGTGTTTTAATGCAAAACATTCTCAGAAAAACAGACACAGAGCCCCGCAACGTTATTAAAAGTAAGTAATAAACAAAGGAGTATAAATTGGTTCATATATATAGAAAGACATAGACACAGCAGGGAAGGGGGCAGCTGCCAAATTTTCAGCCAAAGACTGTGGCCAGTGAAACATAAAATAGTTTTTCTTTTAGTAGAAACACAATAATGTATAGATAAACCAGACAGGAGGAGGGGCTTGTCTGAGTGACAGCACAGACCGGACAATCAGCAGCTTTGTTTATGAGTTTTTCACTACTTCCTGTTCTGTGTACAATGTCCTGTTTGGGAGCTATTTTTGACCTGAAAGATAACTATGTTTATTTATCAGGTATATCCATACAGAGCTTGAGGAATCAGCCCGTAGAAAACTGTAAAGATTCAAGGTGATTTTTCAGAGTTAAAATGGAAAATCTCCTTTTTTTCTAGACTAAGAACAGGACAAAACATACCTGAGCTTTTCCTTTAATCATTACCTGCTGTGATTCTGTTACATAAACAAATCATTTGTTTTTCTCGATGGTGTGGAAAGCAGAACAGAGAGAAATAACTGGAGCGTGTATATTCAAATGGTCACAAAAATCTACTTGTAAAAACCCTAGTATTTATTGAAGATGGAAGAAAAGCAATGATATCCAAAAACATCAATCATCAAAAAAACTTCTGTTTAAGACATTTATTGCCAAGGCTTTAAATAGTTTATCTTCTCTGCTGCCAGCTTTTCAGTATAATCCTAATTTGGCAATACCACGCATTACACAGATGACACTGGCAATACATATAATGATAGCAATATGTTTATGCTGACCAGTACATATGGCAACAGCACTCACAGTGATTTAAAACACGGCTTTGAAAAGTAAGCATTGGACCTCAGAGAATATGAAAATGAAAGATTATCACACTAAGTGCTATGGAAGGATTGTTAATTCTCCAACTGCTTCCAAATCACGAGCCTTCCAACAAGAAACTTAATTCATGCTCATGTGAAATACATGATATTATAATTTCAGTAAAAAAAAACTAAAATGATTTCAAACAAATAGGAATCGTGAACCAGAACAACATCATCAAACGTTGTTGGTACTGAAGAACTCTTTAGATTTATGTCTAATAATAGATATCATACGAATGAGATATGGAATCTAAAGATTGAACACTTTCTGAAATCCCTTCATCACATCAATTCTTGCTTCAGATATCTGTCTTCTTGTCGGTCAGTCTCTGCATTAATTAATTAAGGTATGGCTTTCGGTAACAGATGAGAAAACCGGGGTCGTGGGTAGAAACAGTAGAAATTGTGTTTCAAGGCAGACGGTGGAAGGAAGCTTCTTGCAGAAAGAGTGGTAACATTTTGGACTGCTTTCCCAGCAGATGCAACTGAGATATTTACAACTCGAAATTTCCAAGAAGAGAAGAGATGCTGCCAAGTCATATAACTCTCACTGTGCTCTCATGAAGAAAAGTGACAGTTACAGATTCCCTAAAGTTATGGCTATTTAACATACAATACCCATTGTGAAAGTGCTCCATTTAACAGTCAATCAATAATTTTAAATATAAGATAAGATAATGTACCGCATACCTCTGACAATAATCACAAACAATACCTTCTCTGGCCTGCTGTAACTCTGTAACTCTTCATAATAGACACTATATATGCATATAATCAGACCTGCAGGAATCAGATTTGCAATGGGAAATATCTCTCTTTCTCTCTAGTTTGTGTTATCTGTTCAGAAATGGGACAACATCTTGCATTCAAATACTTAAGATTTACATTTGGTCCTGCAGTGTAGACGGTACGCTAAAATAATAGGAAGATCTTCAATGTAGTCTAGTTGTAAGACAATGAACCAATAATAGGAAAGGAAAACCAATGTACACTTTCAAATGTGTAGGCAGTTTCCAGTCATACTTTACACTAACAAAACTTTATAATATTATAAGGATATGAGGTTTCAATGTGAAAAAATCAGCACATTCACATGACTGTTTAGACTTGGTGGGATTTTGGTTCCCAGGTTGGGTTGCTGATACATTATTTTGCAGTGTTATGAAAACTCGGTGGCAATACCCCTGGCACGTATATCAGCTCTCTATTATGACTGACGTTCTGTATAGTATTCTTACTTACAACTTTCAGTTTCAATTTCTCCATAAACATGTAGCCACCAATTTAACCTGTCATGCTTTTACTGAAAGTGATAAGCCATCAAGTGAAATATATCTCACAAAAGTCCCAATGCCTTTTATGCATCAACCGAAAACAGACCGCAAATAGATAAGATAGAAATGTAATCTCATCCAGCATATGTGCCCGAGTGATAATGACTGTCTAAATGTTCGCCGAATACATGACTGGGTGTGTGACATTTATGACCTCTGTAAACCTGGATTTGCTGAGCTTTCCTCCCCCCTGTTTATCTCCAAAAGAACATACCCTGCCATTTTCAAATTTGAAACCTCTCTTGCTCGCTGAGCAAGTATTTTATAAGCCACCTTATGCAACCCTGTCCATATTTAAGGTTTAGATTCTATCAAGGATCTATATAGGCACGGTGATAATAATAGTAATAAAAAGAAAGGTGACATGTTTGTAGTTATCAGATAAGTAGATGAAATAGCAGCCTATTGCATCTCGCTCCTCAGAAACCCATCATGCCTATTCCACCAGTCAACTCGGAGTGAGAACTCGAAAGTATGAATTGTGGAGGAAAGATTTATCCAAGGCATACCTGGCCCATCAATATCAGTATACATGGGCAAATCATCTGTATCCCCGGGCTGAGAAAAGGCACCGTCGCCGGGTCTTTGTACTGCAGATGTATCAGGCGCTGTAGCACAAAACGATTCTTCTTGGCTGCTGGCTATAGACTTGTTACAAAGAATGTGGTTTATCTAATGCAGTATCTTCTCACTTTATCATGCAGGGTTTGATATCATCCCTCCTAATTTATGGTTTTTGAGCCCCATCACAGGATTCCTGAAATCTTTTTCGTAGATATTCCAAGTACAATTTTATTTTGTATGACCTGTTGTTGTTTTTATGTATTTTGTATTAGCTTATGATAGCAATACAGACTTCTAGACCTAAAAACAGATTCAGCGTCCTCTGCCAAATTGACCAGTCTAAATGCCAATTAAAATACAATTGTTGATGGTGGGTTTGCATAATAGTAGAAGGAAGAATACTTTGTCAAACACAAATCTACCTGCAGGTATTGCAGTTTTAATTTGTGATTGACAGCAAATCAAAGTGGGACCTACACTCACCTAAAGGATTATTAGGAACACCTGTTCAATTTCTCATTAATGCAATTATCTAACCAACCAATCACATGGCAGTTGCTTCAATGCATTTAGGGGTGTGGTCCTGGTCAAGACAATCTCCTGAACTCCAAACTGAATGTCTGAATGGGAAAGAAAGGTGATTTAAGCAATTTTGAGCGTGGCATGGTTGTTGGTGCCAGACGGGCCGGTCTGAGTATTTCACAATCTGCTCAGTTACTGGGATTTTCACGCACAACCATTTCTAGGGTTTACAAAGAATGGTGTGAAAAGGGAAAAACATCCAGTATGCGGCAGTCCTGTGGGCGAAAATGCCTTGTTGATGCTAGAGGTCAGAGGAGAATGGACCGACTGATTCAAGCTGATAGAAGAGCAACTTTGCAGGCTGCTGGTGGTGGTGTAATGGTGTGGGGGATGTTTTCTTGGCACACTTTAGGCCCCTTAGTGCCAATTGGGCATCGTTTAAATGCCACGGCCTACCTGAGCATTGTTTCTGACCATGTCCATCCCTTTATGACCACCATGTACCCATCCTCTGATGGCTACTTCCAGCAGGATAATGCACCATGTCACAAAGGTCGAATCATTTCAAATTGGTTTCTTGAACATGACAATGAGTTCACTGTACTAAACTGGCCCCCACAGTCACCAGATCTCAACCCAATAGAGCATCTTTGGGATGTGCTGGAACGGGAGCTTCGTGCCCTGGATGTGCATCCCACAAATCTCCATCAACTGCAAGATGCTATCCTATCAATATGGGCCAACATTTCTAAAGAATGCTTTCAGCACCTTGTTGAATCAATGCCACGTAGAATTAAGGCAGTTCTGAAGGCGAAAGGGGGTCAAACACAGTATTAGTATGGTGTTCCTAATAATCCTTTAGGTGAGTGTATGTGAAAATCAAAAACAGATGATATATAAAAAACATGACTTTAAAACTAAAATCAATCTACAGCTATAGGATTTTGTTTTTCTACCACTCAGCTTTCATTGAAAGGATATTGCATTTGTTAGCATGGATGTAACGAATATGTAGCAGATTTGGGATCGAGCTTTGACCTATCCTGACAAATTACCCCTTGAAATCAATGCGCAGAGGGACATAATGTTGCATACATTATACGTTCAACCCAACAAAGATAACATTTACATAGGCTTGGGTCAAATCAAAACATTGACCCAACTGCCAGTTTCAAGATAAAAGTAACATTATCCTTATACTCCAGTGGTATTCATTGAGTCACACTGACCTTAGGAGCGTACCATGATATACTCTCATATAGGGGGTGAGCAGACTTCCATTCATGAAATTGTAATTTCTTTATTTTTAGTTTCTCCAGGACATTCATCATATCATAACAAACCTGTCCCTTGAATTAAGTGTGTTTATATACATAATACCTATTTATCAGTGAGAAGTCTTCCTATCAAGTCCTGAAGTTTCCCTCCACCTCCGAAAAGACAACATTGATTCTGGTTCCCCAAAAAGACACAGCTGTCACTGCTCTGACATGATCCAACTATGGGATTAGGATGCCACCCTCTTTGCTGGCCTCCAAGATGGGATATATTGAATCCTATTGCAGGCTCACAGAGGCATGAACTCCCCTCCACGAAGAGAAAATAAAATAAAAGGAAATAGAAGATAGAGAGACTTTATGACTGAAGTTGGGAACAAAAACGATAGAGTCCAAATCCATACCGTGCATGCATTGTTCTGTCCCCACGTTTTAGCCTACTGTTAAAAAAGTAGTAGCCCAATTTTGAGTGGCACATAATAGTATATCAGCTGCATCATAAAACCTATAAAGCTCTGATATAAAACACTCACATATGCAACATAATGAGAAAATGTATCCATTATAGGTGTAGTCTCTGAAAGCACCAGCCATTTACATGTTTGTACATTTTCATGCGGAGGTTTCCATGTGTATCAATTGATCGATCGACTTATTTATTTATTTGCCTATTTTAAAGTTCCAAATCCATAAACAACATGTGTAAATTGCCTCTCTAAAAATCACATTTGTATGCAGATTTCTCCCTGTGGTTCTCTTGCATCATCTGCCAGCAACCGAGAGAGAGCTAGCACTGCAGCAAAAAGAAAAAAAAGAAAGAGAGAAAAATGGGCTGAGCCTCCATCTGTGCTTTAAACACAGTTGTCTGGCAGCAACTTTAGACAAGCATGCTAAGCCTCCTCATCCTGGAAAATCTAATTTGAAGAGTGGAAGTGTGGCGATGCTCCATGACTGTCATCTGAGCTAACAATACATCACTTACTGTAAGGCTCACAACCCCGGGACACGAGACACAGTCATCATGGTGCCATCGAGGACAGCATCGTGCCGAGGGGCCGGGCGGCATGCGCCGGGCTCTGACTGATGGCTGGGGGCTCTCGCCGAAATCGAACGCCAATCACGTGCCACTAGTCAGAAGGAATCGCAGACTTAGCCCAATTAATTACGGAGGGCCTTGAGGAGAAGACGGAATGAATCAAGATATGTACGCTACTGATCTGCTGTGTTGGTGTTACTGCCATGAGCAACTCCAATCCCTACCTTCGACTGATCGTTAGAATACGTGGAGAAAACATACACAGGTACATAATTGAAGTAAATCAACATCCCCAACTCAATTTGTCGTGCAAGTGATTATGTATCTATGTATATGTATAGCCCTTGTATTCCATACTGAATTTATATATTCTCACCATATTGTTTCCCGTGTCAAGGATAAAAATCCCAAGCCAGTCGACTGTTTATTCCCTGCTCTATCAGTGGCTGTGTAGCTCTACTGAACCATGACTATCTGCCACTGATCAAAAAGGGCTCCCATCGGTACAGACACCACAGGGCAGGCACACATGTTCTCTGTAAAGCAAATATGAAGGTATAATTTAAATTTTATATTGAATGCCTGAAGCCCGAGCAAACGTATATCAATATTAATGTTTACCTATTTAAGGACGGTTCATTTCTGCGTGGTGTGGGATTTTTCAGATCCATATCACGAGAAGCAGAATATTGTGGTTGGATTCCTACTAAATTCTAACAGCACATATATCACTAAAAGGTCAGCTGGGGATCTCATAACAGCCTGCATGAAGCATGAACAATTTCGGTTTCCTCCATGATACCAAAGAGAGATAATTTGTGTTCAGTTTGCTGAATTATACATGCAGCACAGTGTAATAAAAAGAGGGACAATATCCAACATCCTTGACTTTACATTAAGGGCAGTTCATTATCAAGCTTATAGTGCTCATCACATGACACTGTCCTAGAAAAGCTGGGGCTGCATTAACTAATTGATGGACATTATGAAGTAGAATTGCCATCTGAAGTATTCCTATCCTTCAGTAGAAACAAGGTTATTTGATGATTCGTTTAGTTCAATAAATATTGTCCAGTAAGCTATACTTACTAATCAATTAAAAAGTCTCTGCATTTGAAGATAACTACTTCAGCCTTGATTCCAGTTAATTGAATGTATATTTTTGACTATCACAGCAAATGCATTATCCAAATGCCAGCAGTTGATTATATTCTCTCCTTGCTTAAAAGCTCATCTGACTGCCATCCACGCCCTGAACACAACTCTCTATTTCTATGTGAATGTACTTTAAAATATAGATGTCTATATCAGCCTAACAATGTTATTCACTGCATTTTTAATAATGTACTGATGTGAATACATATCTGCATGCCAGAAATCATGGGCAGTTCAGTTTGGTTATGGAGTACTATATAGAAAGCTTCATACATGTGTAAGATTACTTCATTTATCTGAAAACATAATATAAGAATGTGATTTTGGCTGCATATAGCTAATTTTTCATGGTTTAGCAACAGAGCAAATATTTCTTGTTTCTGAATATAGATGCCCTCCATTTCCTCCGTGTTTATATTTGCAGGGAAAAGCTCTGGCTTGCTCTCATAGATGCTCAGTCTTTTTCAAGGCCGGGGCAGTGCATGTTTTCTACTCAGTGCCATTTACATTCTGCCTCGGCCGTTTGGCATGCTGGGACATCCAAGCATTCGTTTATCAACATAAGGCCAGACACATCTACAGCCTAAGGATCAGCCAGCTCACCAGGGAGATGATTTTTGGAAGCAATTCCTAAAGGGTAGTGCAACCTGTCATATCTCAGAACTGATTGTGGTGCAGAATTGTATTTCCTGTGTGAATCTGGACAATGTTGCTGACCAGCTAAATAAATAATGACACAAAAAATTGCGTAGTGCACTGTGTGTCTCACTAATGAAGAGAACATGAGATTAGAAGAACAAAAAAATCGTACAAATGACACCATTTCATCCATTTTAACCAGTTTGGTTTCTAGCTAATCTTACTTAGAATTTCATCCACAATATTTGTTACAATATGCCATCCGCTTCATCTAAATGGCTTTGTATCCAGTTACAGTATAAAGAAGTGTCTCCTCATTTCACACCTACATGCAATTATTGCAAAGTCTGATGATCTCATCTCTGGTCCATTTTGTTTCCAGTGCTGGACTCTAAGTAGTCCTCTGGGTTGACTTTGTCCTTGCCTTTCAGGATGCTGAATACTTGAATCAAATCCCCTTGTAATCTCCTCTGTTAAAGACTTAAAGATCCCATTCCTATGACCTGTCCGTGTATGACATTCCTTTGAAACAGTGAATGCTTTCCTTTGAACGCTTTCCAAGGCAGCGGTGTCCTTCTTCTGACACGCTGACAGAAAGGGATCATGATATTTTAAATGAATTGTACAAGCGCATTAACATTAAAGGATGCTTTGCTCGTATGCCCTGCCTCACTGTACCCAACAGAGGCGCTTGTTAATGTCTCCTTGTTGAATTTTCACACTTCCACGTTATTAAATGAATTCATTCATTCATAAATTAAGATAGTGTTGTGATTTCTGTGTTTTATAAAGGGATTGCTGCCTGTGGCTCGTGATTCATCAGCACTATTCAACACTCACTTATTACTCATTAACCAACGCTATCTAATCAGATCCCGTATCTGACAGTGGAACTGTTCAAAATCATATTAATGATCATATCACACCGAGAGCCAAGAAATGAACTATACTTCTTGCCCTGAAAATAAATGTATTTTTCAATATTAGGCCCAAAAACTTTTATATACACAACGGCTACAGGAAGTATTCACTGCCCTCCATCCACTCCAGTGTGGCTTTGGCTGTGTGTTTGGGGTCATTGTCCTGCTGAACGGTAAACCTCCTTCCCAGTCTTAGTTCTTTTGCATAGTGAAGTAGGTTTTCTTCAAGGATTTGTCTGTATTTCCCTCATCTTTCACAGAAGGGAAATTGTTATCAGGGTATGGTGCTGTGTTGGGTTTGAGCTAGATATTACACTTTGCATTTAGGCCAGATAGTTCAATTTTTGTTTCATTAGACCACAGAATCATATGCCACAACTTTTTTGGCAAATTCCAACCGGGATTTTCCATGGGCTTTTCTCAGAAATGCCTTCCTTCTTGCCACTCTTCAGTACAAGCCAGATGTGTGGAGTACCTGAGCTAATGTTGACACATGGACAGTGTCCCCCATCTCTGCTCCAAGGGATATTCACTGCCTTTGACATCTTTTTATGCCCCTCCACTGATCTGTGCCTTTCCATGAATGTATCCCGGAGTTGTTATGAAAGCTCCTTGGTCTTCTTTGGTTTGAATGCACTACCCAGCTGTGGGACCTAACAGAGATGTGTATTTAATCTGAAATCATGTGAACCACTTTCATGGCACACAGATGTACTTCATTCAAATCATTATGTGAATTGGTTTGCAATTGGTTGCAAGTGAGCTTCTTTAGTAGTGTTGTAGCAAAAGGGGGTGAATCCTTATCCCGAAGAATTATTATTCTTAAAATGAAAATGAATTCAAAGGATTGACACTTTCCAAAAAAGTTTTTGACACCAATCAGCATTATCTCACAGAAACAAAACATTTATATACACGGAGAAGGAACATTATTGAGGACTCAGTACTGTATAAATTACCTACAAATCCTGCATGATAAATACAGTAAGGCAATATGAGGACACCCTGGAATATAGTTTAAATTGCCAGTTCTTTTGTTTTGAGTTCTAAAGTATGGGAAAGTCAAAATGCTTACAAACCAGAATCTGAAGTATCAACACTTCATACGAATCCCAAGTAAAAGAAAGCAAGCATTCGCCATTAATTAAGGGATTTTGTTATTCAGATATGGCCCTCTTAACACATTTTCAAAATCGTTTGGCAGTGCTTGCAGAGAAAGCTGTCTTGCAAAAAGATATCGCAGGCTCAACAGGGATGATATGTTCTTGTTAAATCTTACAGTGGCAGGCATACAGAAATCAAATACAGGGACAGAAACAAGTTCGCCCAGGGGGAATGATAAGTCAGGTCATTATGATGGAATGACCGGGTTGTTTGAGTACAATTGTTACAGAAGCCTTACATGCAGCCTAGGTCTACATACTTCACTCCAACGCTTCTGTGTGGACACTGTTCCCAGAGTGCAATGGACACTTCAACGCAATAAGGTGTGAGATTGGCCAGAGATGTATTTACTTTCTGCAATTGCATCTCTACCTTGTTTACTCTTGGCTCTCCCCTGGTTGTTTTACTGAATGGTGATTCTTTCTAGTCTCACAGTCTCATAGGACAGAAAGAGGGTGACTCTTCAATTCTCTTCCCTAGGGACGATGCACGCTCTTCTTCTCAAGAGGGTTACATATAGAGTTCTCCACTTTAAGGATCCATGCAGCCAGGGAGTTGACTGTGGAGATACTTCTGTGCCTCCATCTGGTTTAATAAACGTTTTACTTTGCTCTACAATGGTTGTGTAATAGCCTTGGTTGTGCTCTGTTGTCATGTCCATTTGCTGACTTGCTTCAGACACAACTGAAGTCCTTTTTTCCTTGTTGAGCTAGACTTCCATTGTCCAATAGATGCTACTGTAGATATAGTTTCAGAAATGCAGCTAACATTGCTCCTTGTTTTACTCTCTGCCACGCCACATTATCTGAGAGCAAGGAGTAGCTGACAACAGTAATCAAGGTGAGGGGTTTTTGTGAGAGTGCTGGATCTGTGAATCAGCCCTGATTGACACTCACACTGACACAAACATGAAATGGAGCAGCGATCTTCAGTTCGACATAAATTAATAGTATAGTTTAGGTTGGGAGGCCTAACTCAGAGACTCACTGACTCAGAGACCGTGTTGACATTACAGGGGGCTACCCTGGGGCTTTGAATAATAAGTCTGGCCATTGCAATCCAAGCTGGTTATTTAATTCTGCTTTTGTTTTGCAACCCTCGGTATGTGATTTAGGAAAAAGGATATTCATGTAAAATCCAAAGTGCTTAAAATTTGAATAGTTACATTAAAATGAGGTGGTTACAATATTCGTACTGGAGAATCATAAGATGATGTGTAGGAGAAGCATAACTGAAATAAAATGCATATTTCAATTTTTAGTCTTCTGCAAAATATGCATCTGAAGACTCTGGAGGTTTATGGTTACCAGTTTGGAGTCCATGTAGAGATATAATAAGAAGAAAATTATGATTTTACCCTTGTACATATTTCTAAGACATACTACAACTTTTTCCTTAGGCATAATAACAGTGCACTTTACTAGGACACAATTATGTATGCATGTATTTATTATTTATATTCCTAACAATTGCTCAGAAAGTAACTTTAAAAGAAAATAAAAAACACAATGTGCTCCCATTTGTTAAATCTACTGTTTCAACATTCATCCATAGGGATACTACCAGCAAATGCTGCACACAGCCAATATGATACTTTTTTTCAAGTTAACAACTATTATTCCATTTCATTAATTCATCCTATTATACAAACCAATACCAGCAGCTGCTTAATATTCCATTGATTTATGTGTGATTTTTTTCATGGCTTTTCTTGGGGGAGGGGGCTTTGAGTGAAAACAAACATAGACGCAAACAAAAGTACTTGAAGGGCAAACGGAGAAAAGCGCAGCGAACTTAACAGACACAAAAAAAACGGGCTGAAGCTGCAGACTTATTCCGCAGGGAATCCTTTATGAGCTAAATGTATATTTCTTCCACATCAGAATTCTGCCCCTATTCTAATGTGAGCATCATTCAGCTTGGCTCTATTAAAGGAAAGCACTGTAAGATTTATCTCCTAGGTTTAACTGTATGGTAAAATACCACATTAAGCAGATGATATTACAGAATGTAAAATGATTATGCATACTTGCAGAAAAGTGCAGAAAGCTCACATAATTAAATGCAAGGTTCTGGTTATACATCACCGAGCTTTGCCCATAGTGTAGTTAAGCTATAGTCTTATTGTCGTACTACTGTGCACAACATTAAAAGATAATACAGTTACAAAAGCTTTATTTAAGTTTTAATTTGTGATTGACAGCAAATCAAAGTGGGACCTACACTCACCTAAAGGATTATTAGGAACACCTGTTCAATTTCTCATTAATGCAATTATCTAACCAACCAATCACATGGCAGTTGCTTCAATGCATTTAGGGGTGTGGTCCTGGTCAAGACAATCTCCTGAACTCCAAACTGAATGTCTGAATGGGAAAGAAAGGTGATTTAAGCAATTTTGAGCGTGGCATGGTTGTTGGTGCCAGACGGGCCGGTCTGAGTATTTCACAATCTGCTCAGTTACTGGGATTTTCACGCACAACCATTTCTAGGGTTTACAAAGAATGGTGTGAAAAGGGAAAAACATCCAGTATGCGGCAGTCCTGTGGGCGAAAATGCCTTGTTGATGCTAGAGGTCAGAGGAGAATGGGCCGACTGATTCAAGCTGATAGAAGAGCAACTTTGACTGAAATAACTCATTACAACCGAGGTATGCAGCAAAGCATTTGTGAAGCCACAACACGTACAACCTTGAGGCGGATGGGCTACAACAGCAGAAGACCCCACCGGGTACCACTCATCTCCACTACAAATAGGAAAAAGAGGCTACAATTTGCACAAGCTCACCAAAATTGGACAGTTGAAGACTGGAAAAATGTTGCCTGGTCTGATGAGTCTCGATTTCTGTTGAGACATTCAGATGGTAGAGTCAGAATTTGGCGTAAACAGAATGAGAACATGGATCCATCATGCCTTGTTACCACTGTGCAGGCTGGTGGTGGTGGTGTAATGGTGTGGGGGATGTTTTCTTGGCACACTTTAGGCCCCTTAGTGCCAACTGGGCATCGTTTAAATGCCACGGCCTACCTGAGCATTGTTTCTGACCATGTCCATCCCTTTATGACCACCATGTACCCATCCTCTGATGGCTACTTCCAGCAGGATAATGCACCATGTCACAAAGGTCGAATCATTTCAAATTGGTTTCTTGAACATGACAATGAGTTCACTGTACTAAACTGGCCCCCACAGTCACCAGATCTCAACCCAATAGAGCATCTTTGGGATGTGGTGGAACGGGAGCTTCGTGCCCTGGATGTGCATCCCACAAATCTCCATCAACTGCAAGATGCTATCCTATCAATATGGGCCAACATTTCTAAAGAATGCTTTCAGCACCTTGTTGAATCAATGCCACGTAGAATTAAGGCAGTTCTGAAGGCGAAAGGGGGTCAAACACAGTATTAGTATGGTGTTCCTAATAATCCTTTAGGTGAGTGTATATCTGAGCATACGTTTACAACAGGGTGAGATGTGAAAATATGTGCATACATTTTTTGAATTGTGGTATAACCGAAGTGGCCTCAAGGCCACAGATTAAAGATCTTTATATGATTTGATTTGATCTGAATCTAAATCACAGTAATATACATGCCATATGCAAAAGCTGCATATCGATACATCAAATAAGTAATACTAATACTGTACACAAATGCAATTAATGAAACCATTTCTGTTCCGGACTTTTGTGTTTTGTTCTGCTGTGTTGTTTTTGTTTATTTCATATTCAAAATGCTTTAAAACTAAATTCTAAACTAAAAACTGCTTTGAACTGCAACCTGCCGTAATCGCCTTAAATACATCCTATAATCATTTCTGCCAGCTGGTAAACACAGCCAAATAAAGTAGAATGAAATTGTTTACACAGTTTGAAAGGCAAAAGTGATATGCATGGAGAATAAAGAGACTAAAACCTGATTATTTGAATGTTTATCAGAAAACACCCTGGACAGGTTGACAGCTTTTGTAGCACAAGACGAACACTCAGGTCTTCCTAGCTGCAGGATTAATTTTCATCCACTTTTTATACAGTTGTAAAGAGGAGATGGTTACCTTTTCAGGAAAAGCAATTGTACAATCAATCAAGGAAATGAGATACAATCTTCAGTATAAGTGCACATGTGCTGTATGATTCTCCCAGAGATCTGACCACTGATGTACACATTTCAACCACCACAGTATGATTCTTCACATATTTCCTTAAAATATCAGTAATGGTGAGGGAAAAAAACATATTTTGTAATTAATTTTTTAACATCTGTCTTGAGTGTTGTCAAGGATTAACAGATAATGAAACTAATTTTCATAATCACCTCCTCCCCTACAACAGTGCACACAACAGATGTCAAAACATTTGTTTTCAGACTTAATTTCTTTCAATATTAATGAAAGGCAAAAGATCAAAAAGTTTTCCCTTGTATTTATTTCATGTGCTGCGTTTTTACACCACTGAATAATGTATTCCGTTTCTGAAAGTTTCAGTTGGCGTTTATAGTATTCAATGTATGTCCTTGTCCTGCTACATTCATATTTCCATAAGAATTACAACAAAACAAAAATGCAAACTAGATAGAAGTGTAAATGTAAGTGTAAATGTATAGCAAACATCCCCCCAAAAAAGGCATTGTAGGTCTCTTTACAGTTATACCCCCAGATAAATGACATCCTTACATCATCTTATGCAAGTAAATGTGCAAAAACAAACCAAAAAATTTGATTATGATGATTTCAATGTATGCATCATATAACATTAACCATATTCCGCTGCTCATTAAATAGTAAATAAATCCTTGGAGTTTCAGGTGATAACTACAAGAAACACAACGACCAATGTTTGGCAACACACCAGATGCATTACATTTACATTCTGAAGTTGCATTAATGTTCTTGGCAAATTATTAGTTATCAGCAGGGGTTTGGTGGTACAGTCATAATGAATATTTCAACTCTGAAGTGCCCTTCTGATAATTCACACATCCCTGTCAGCATCACAATAAAATACTTTATCACTGCTTTTATTAAAGAGAGATTTGGTTTTCCAAAAAATGGCCATGCAAGCTTAGTGGAGCCATGTTTGGTATGTATGCATTTATCGGCTGGAATGACACGGTTACTTTTGAAGACATATCTTTAGGGTTGATGTCCTACGGGGGCCATCAAAACGAGTTTTTAGTAGGTTTTCCCTCCTGATTCATCACGGTATATAAGTGCCGTGTTCAGCACTAATGACCTGCACAGTTGGATAGGAGCTTTATGTCTGACAAGGCAATATGCGTTTCATCTTAGCCACAGTTCGAAATTGTCTTATCTGCAACTGCCATAAAATAATTCCATCTCAGAAGTTTGCTGCCTAAATAAGGCCAGACCGTCGGGGTCGGCGTTGCAATCCTGTCCTGCTGAGATCGAAAAGACCTCCCTGCCTGACAAGCTGAACTAAAGGAGTGTCAATACAAAGGATTCTCGATTAATAGGAGCTGAACGGACGGTAATGCAATCGAGGGGCCCAGAACGGATGCGTAAAAAGAGACACACATTGAAATCTCCGCAGGGAAATGCAGCATAACGTCACGTCTGAGCTAAAAAAGGATTTGTAAACACAGTAAATGTCAGGGCCTTGCAGACTTGAAACAACTGACTAATTAAATAATACTTCTTAATGAATGAGTATAAGCTTATACTGATATGGCTCCAACCAGAATTTTTCATCAACTATTTCATTACAGGTGTGCGTGGAATTATTATTATTATTTTAAGTCTCTTATTATGCTGTGTTCATACTCGTAGTGAATTAATACAAGCAGAGTTTGTTTTATTATAGATCATACAGGTAGAAATCAGCTTTCTGTCCTCAATCCTGTACAGATACTAGTGCAATACACCCAGATATATATATTTAAATCAGTACTATAAGCAGTTTAATTCACTTATCACTGATTCAGCCTGGAAAAGACTCTAAAGATTTCAGTTGATTGAACCAAGTTAAGACAGGGGGTTTGTAAACCTTCAACAACCGCTGTAAAAAAATTATAACATGGCAGTCAAAAATTAAACAAGTGTCAAGAATAATACCATCCACGCTGTGAAGCCTGGGGGTGGATCGAGACATGTAAGACAACAGCCTGGCGCTGTGTGAGAATCAGTCCTAGCTTAGGTGCAATTGGACTTTTCCAGCAGAATAATGATCCAAAGTATGTATTGAAGTCTATGACCAAAGCATCAGCTCAACCTTCATGATAGTTATCAAAACCTCCAGACCTCAAAACAATGTAACCAGGGAAAGCTGTCAACGTGCAAGTTCTGAATGTTACGTTATACTGCATCAATTATATAATCTGAAAGGAGACTGTTTACTATTTAGGCTTCGTCAACATCATGCAATTTCCTCATACAGGTTACTAACTCTGATGAGGGAGACAATTACAAATAAACTCATAGGCGGTGATATATTGCTGCAGCTGCACAAACGATCACTCAGAGTATAAGGAAGATAACAAAGGTGTACAACTAATTTCATAAGAAACATTTACAGTAAAATGCTCACAGAATGTCCTTAGAGGAGGGGAATAAATGTTCACAGAAATGAGAGTGTGTTTTAGTAATATTTCCTGCATTTTGGGGAAAATATGATATTTGGAATGTAAAGTATCTGAAGATACTCTGCATGTGACGGCATGTTTCACAAAATATATATGTTTTGATATTTTTTCCTTTTGAAACATGATAAAAAAATATTGATAAAATATTGTAAAAAGAAGGTAAAATCGTGATAAAAACATGTTATAAAATTGTAACATCATGGAAGAACATGGTAAAAATGTGGTACAATCACAGGGAAATGTAGTAAAAACATGGTAAAATATTGTTAAAACCATGTTTAAGCAGTTTTTTGATATTATATTATATTCTTCTGACCACATTTCCTAGTGCATCAGTTATAAGAGTGTGTTGGTATGGAATAATAATAATGTTAATAATAATACTAAATAATACTAAAGCCCCATATATTCTAATTGCATTACACATAATTATAAGTAGTAGTCATATAAGTATTAGTATAATAGTATTATAACAGGAAGTCTAATGTACGGTATTAGGACCACAATTTCAAAATCACTGTAAGCCCTTACTGCTGATTGGCTATTGAATGTGTGGCTCAATTCTGATTGGCTATCAACCTTGGAATGGAATGTGTGAGAATTGAATTTTACACGTTCCACCACTGTTGCCAATGGGATTTTTGTTTTTGATTGATTATAAATCAGTAATTATCTATCACATCCATACAAAAAGCACAAACACAACACTAGGTATCATGGTGAAGCTCTGTATGACGTTTGGTATGTGTAGCACAAGAACTGTATGAGGAGAGAGTGTTTGGACAGACTGAATAATATTAAAGATCTTGCAAGAGAACAAGACTCTCACATGCAGATTAATAATAAGAGCTGATGGTGAAATCCATGCATCCCAAGACCTGGACAGTGCCCATCTGTTACCTGACAAGTGGCTGATCTAAAGGTGCCGGCAGTACAATTCCTCATAGACCCTGTAAGCTCACAGATGTCTCTGAGATAAATCTTCCAATGCGTGTCTCCAAACAGTGTCCTTGCACCCCCCTCCCCTCCTTGGATGTTGGGTTTTGGAGGTAAAAGGATAATGTACACTTGTTCTGCTGACATTAATATGCTTAGTTACACATCGTGCCAAAGCTACATCCACTTGTCTTGGATTGCTTCCCCCGTCTTGTCAAAACGTTTTGAGAAAATGACACGCGGCATCGGGCCTGCCTGGAGGGGTCACTAAAATTACTGTGTTCTCTTGGCAGATGCATCAACCTGCAGTTCAAATAGACAGACACTTAATTTTATGTAGAACATACATTTTTTTAAATAATTTAATCTTTCCGAACCATTCCCGTACTAGTTTTCAAAATTGTCGATTAACAAACTCAATAAACTATTCAAAACCATTTTTTGTGCAGGTCTTTTTGTCTATTTCTTACTGCATATTGCATTAACTCTTGTCAGAAGAGAAGCTCCTTCATCTAGTCCATGCTGTGAAGTGTGGAGAAAGTAACTGACACAAAGCAAATACTATTCAAACTATAAATAGCTCACAAAATCTTTCTTCATAAGCACCGAGATAAAATACACTAATTAATGAGAGGAAGACATTATTTGCATTCAAGGTCATGTAGCTAAGACAAAAGCTTAAAAAAAAAAGCACGGCAGATGCACATAAAAGTGAGAGTTTTCATTCCACTAGTACACATGTGAAATACGCTCTCTGTTGTAGAATACGATGTTAAACAACAGCATGAAGAATATTTTCAGAATGTATTGGTATCAATTGAATTACAGTGCATTATGTTGTACTCACTGCTGTCTTTGTTGTTCGGATAGGGTACAACAAAGAGAGCAGGCAGAAACATCAATGTTTTTCTCATAAGAGACATCCTCGGCACACTGATTACATTATTGGGCTTCCAGTTACTGCAAGTTGTCCAAATTCAATAGTCACCTACGAGCACCAAAACACCTGACCAGAAGTCCTCAATTTACTGAAAGTGAATCTGAGATTTGTCGTCTCTACAACAACACACAACATTCCCATTAGTTATTAATGACTGATGCCAGTTTTAGTGAATTAGCAGAGGTTGTCTGTCACAGTAGTTCTTTCATAAATTGCTGGCATTCGGAAATGTAATTAGTATTCACAATCACTCATGTATTATATCAAAGTTATTCAATATTGACTAAATATTAAATATCTACCTAGTTTGGGGCCTCATTCTCATGGCCAGGTCATCATTCCCTCTGGCAAGGTTAAATATACTCTTTTTACCTTCTATTACATATGCCATTAGGGGTGTATTTCATCGGGTCAGTCTTTGCGCAGGCACAATGATCTTTCGCAGCAACAGCATCAATCTGAATGATGTTTATTTCTTCTCGATAACAGATGGGGAAAGATGAAATCCTCTTGAATGGTAAAGAACTTATTAGCAATTAGTTTATTTGTGTTTGCCTGAGGCAATATTTACAAAACCATAAGCTGTGACTGTGATCATATAAGAAAGGGAATTTTAAAGATTCTGGAATTCGATCTTACAGTGTTACACAGAGAAAAGACACATATATAGCTGCTATCTAAAAACGACATCAAATATCTTCCAATCATTAAAACAATGCTTATGAAGCACTGTGACTGTGACTAAACCGTGACTTGACCAAACATACGATTTTCCTGAAAAGAAACAAAATTAGTTTGAATTTCACCATGTACTGTACTAACCATAGAGGAAAGATTTCCCCCCATGGCAGATACAGCATAGTACGATGACCTGTTTTTTTTTTACTTCAGATATAGAACATTTCCCCTGTGATCCACTTTCACGACGTATGAAATAAAACATCAGGACAATGCCATTTTGGGTATTCACTGTGTGTAGATTTTAGTTGAATGAATTTCCCCTCCTGATTCAGAAATTCAGCTGAGATTCTGTCTGTCTGGTTTGATCTGGTTTAAATTCCCACAGCTTCTTCTATTGATTGTTGACCAGTATTTATTTTTGGCATCCTCTCTTTGTTGTGGGAGTCTTGCTCTCAGAATGACACGTTTGGTTAATTGAATTGCATTAAAAAAGCTGCCTTTCCATCACACAGCTACACACACTATATATATCCTTCTGGCAATGTATACAAACGATGTTTTGATAGACACTGAATTACATATTTCATGTCCATGTGGCTTTTTTCTTCATTCATTTGACTTATTTATTCATAAAGAAATATTGACAATACAGAAAGAGCCGACTTGAAATGGATACATTTACAAACAAGCTACACTTGAGACTCGCTTTAGGATGGAGAACAGCTCTGAATTGAGTCGAGTTCAATACCATTAACTTTTCACAAACACACATCAATTCAGCCATGCTGCTGTTCAAAAAGTAAATACCTCTCAAGTTGCATGATAAATGATCCTGTCTGTTTTGATTTAATATGAGTTTCCACTTTTAAAATTCTCCCAATCTCCTTCTCCCTTATTTATTGTATTAAAACAGTTTATTCCCCTGACTGCAGATGTGAAGACTGAACAATTTCATTCATCTACCTACTCCTTGTGCTTTCTCCTGTCTCCCAGCTACCTCACTATTCAGAAATTACCACGATAACACAGAGCACGGTTATATATTTATGTGCCCCTCTTGGAACTGATACACAGAGAAGAATTTGCTTCAAGCAATTGCTAAACTAAAAAAAAAAACCTTCATATTACAACTATGATCAAAAAAGTAGTTGTTTTTTCTTGAGCAATTGCCCTATTTAATATATGTATCTAGAGAGTGAGAGAGAGAGAGAGAGAGAGAGAGATTTTATTTAGAAAAATATATTACAGTTTACGCTTCTTATGCAAAACACACACAGTGCTGATCAGAAAAAGTGGGATTACCTGGGAATCTTCCAGATGCTGAACATAGAAAGAAATAATCATTAAAATAATGAAATAATTTAAATATTCATTTTGTATGAAAATTAATTAAATCCACTGCCAATTTAAATCCTCAGTTCTTAATGGTAGCTTTGCATTAGGTAGAAGGGACGAGTCTCAGTCAAACAGAAATCCGCTATCAATTAATGTCACTGTAATTTGCAATTGGTGGGTGGGTGCATCTAATTTCAAATCCACTTCTTCTATTTTATTTCTACTAATTCCGCCTAAGGGATGGACTAAATTGGAAATGATTGTGGAATTACATCAGACACCGGTTGTGCAGTCAAATGTCACACTTGCAGGATCAAACTCCCTGGGAGGAGATGAGGGAGTGGTCCTAAATCACTGAACCAAATCAAGCCTGCATAATACTGACCTTTAATTCTCTCCTTACGTGGCATGAAGTCAATAAGCCCTTCACTATTAACATCCCTAAAACATGTTGCACGAGGCTCAGATGCAGATACTTGTACTTCTTGGTAGATGGTTCCACTACATGGACTGCTACAATAAATCTACATCTCCTCAACGCCATTAATACGTCAGCTCTTAAATCTTTCATCAGGTCAGGTGCATAGCAAGACCTCATCAGATAATGAATTCATCTTCGTGCCTCAGGTTCGCAAACAATCCTAACAGATCAGCATAAACAGGGCCACGTATTAAAGGGGCCATGAGAACACAAAAATAGACCAATGAGACACATTGCACAATTATGAAAACAAAATAAGACAAAAAATCAGAAGAACATCTAAACTAAACAGTAGATTGCAGTAGTGGCTAATTAAAGACCTACACAATTATGTTTTTGGATTAACCTCAACACAGATGACTAATCCTACCATGAAAAGGTGTGGGAGTCCAGTTCAGTGTAAGGATGTGGATTACAAACTGAGCACAATGCACCAGTCCATCCTGGGGAATATTGTGTTCAGTGAGTGCTGGTTTCCTCACTACACAGATAAAGCTGCACCAGAGGCAGTTCAAATGAAATCCAACCAGGTTACACCAATCCCAAGTCTGGAATTAAAGTCATACTCTGACAGATTATGGGAATGGAATCGTTTTAGCCTGGGAAGGAGAACGATTAAATGTTATTATACATCCAGGAAAATTATTGACCATTTCAATCCGGATGACCTCTTTAAGAGTAGCGATGAAACAAACACCCAGGACACTAATTGGAAACTAATTAAGTAAGGCAATCACAACAGAAGACTGTTCTGAGAAGCTGAGCTGGTCTGGAACAAACTCTCCAGGCACATCACTGAAGCAGACTCCTTGATATTCCTTGAGGAGACTACGTGGGGACTTGATTCAGGTCTTCAAAATCATGAAAGGCATCGACCACATCAAACCAGAGGAGCTTTTCCAGATCAGCAGGGACACACACACCCGGGGACACAAATGGAAATTGGGCTTCAAGGCATTCAAGACAGAAAACAGGAGACGCTTCTTCACACAGAGAGGCGTCACAATCTGAACAAACTCCCCAGCGATGTGGCTGAAGAGACAATTTGGGAACATTCAAAAATACTGGATAGGATCCTTGATCACTTAGTTATTAATGGACACCAAACGAGCACAATGGGACGAATGGCCTCCTCTCGATTGGACACTTTCTTATGTTCTTAACTCTTGTTCTTGGTGGTGCATGTTTTTAAACCCCTCTCTGTCCACAGCTCTAAAACTATGATGGCATCCTCACATCTCATGTGCTTGATTTTAAGAATCTAGTATTAGTGCGCTACAGACATATGTGTCGATATTTTACCCTTACCTAGTTTTAAATATCTGTGACTTTATCATGTTTAATATGATAATATCATCAAACTCAGATGATCCACATGTATAATGTGTTGTCTGTTAATAATTAGATTATATAACATTATTTTCTGTGACTCAATAGGTAGTGATTGGAAATCAAATTCATAAGTTAATGGCACACATTAATAAACTGTATATTTTCCATATTGAGAAATATTAAAGCATTTTAAAAATCCCATGGTGTGTAAAATAGCACGAATACAGAGAGAGTAAACAGCTGCAACATTCACAACCAATTCATAAGGACAGACTCCGGTAAAACATCTTAGGGGGGCACTTGAGTCCAACAGTGTAATGTCTCTGATCTGGAGTCACCACTTATGTTTTTGTTTTATTTTTAAAGCCATTTAATAGACCAATTGATGCATTTAAAAAAATGTAACAAGTACAAACTCCACTCCTCTCTCTGGAGCCAGGGCCATAAAATGGTAGGCGGTTGAAATGCTGCAATTTATTACTGATAATACATGGAAGAGAAAAGGCATCTGGAATTACTAATGCATAGAGAGAAAACTTGGGGGTGCATTTGGATTTGGAACTTGATATTTACATTTATTTTACTTTTTATAAAGAGAAAATTAAATATCCAACCCAAGTACACGGTCTCACTCTCAAGCGTGAAGTCCTTGCTTATAAACCTGCGTCGGAAAGAAAGGTTTAATTGCCCCTGTCCTCAGATATAGCTAAAAATAAAACAACACACAAACAAACAGATGGTGATGCAGTTTATCACTGGTTACTACCATCCACTATAATATGTAAATATCCAGGGTCTCCAAAACATAAATATGGTGGTATGGAACATCTCGTGTATTGACGTGTGTGTGTGTGTGTGGGGGGGGGGTTACACTGCTAACTGTAGACTTCTAAAAGCTTTGGTGACAACCAATAAACAAGTTACCCCAGCAACATCAAAAGTGCTTCCACTGGGGTATAAAGCACGAAGGTTTTAAGAGCAATGAAACTGAGCATTCAGCATTGTACAATAACCTTGTGTCATTCTAGTTTTGGCATCCTTTGATCTTGGCACATATCTTAACCGAGGGAGCTTGTTGATGAAGTGATTAGGACTAAATGTATATAAATCATGGAAAACAGTGAGTTCCGAAGGAGTGAATGGCCCTTTCTTACGGCAAAATGTGTGCATTCATGTTCACTTTCAGTTTGATCACAAACATTCACAACAACAAGCATGTTCTCAAGACAAACACAGTGAGAATTAGTTTACTATTACACATCACACTTAATCATACAATCTAGCAGCTGTGTGAATGTTCAGCAACTATAACATACTGTAGTCCTCTCCAGACTATTTTTTTTCTCTTTCCTTTTCCTTATTGTGTCATCTTTGTTGGGCACATCGGTGGATTAGACATAACATTGTGTCCTGGCAGTCCTTCTGAAAACCCCACTCAGTGGTGCAGAAAACATCTTTCTTTTCTGTAAAGTGCTATAAATGTCTGAAACTGGTAAAAGTAAAGGATAGTTGCTGGCTTCTGAATCCACTTAAAAGCACTGCACTATGGGCTCCCATATAAAATTCAGAAGGTTTGGTTGGTAAAGAATTTATATGAATATACTTTTTTCTTTTTATCCTGCCAGCATTTCTGTAGCAGGTTTACGACACAATAGACAGGGGTGCATTAAACTCAGATAGACCAAAAAACACAGATCTCAGTGGTCTATTAAAGATCTGTTTCACCCTCAATTCTTACTTCCATTTTTATTTCCTCTTGGAAGATGGAGAGACAAACAGGATTTAACTATGGTCATCAGTTCTACCTGAGTTGAACCTACGAGTTCAGGTCTGTGTTACATGTAAACAGCCGAATACGCCAAACTTCCAAGCAGTCCCATTATTGTCATATGAAGAAAGATGCCTATCAAATGTTTGTGTTAGTTTCCTATTGTGTAGATGTGAAATCCAAATACATTCTACAGCAGCGAATTTAAGTTGTATTAAATATTATGATCAAATATTAATATGAAGTAGGAAAGACAATTTAAATGGCAAATCACCAACCATATGTGTATCACTGCTGGTGATCAAGGTGAATATGCATAAGATGCACATTATAAAAACGATTACACTTAATTTCGAGAAGCTGGATAGGGTAAACAATCTGTTCACAAATACACTTTGCACAGGCTTATAAATGAGGTGTCAACTGTAACTGTAACTATTCTTTCTCATAACCAAACTCCCCCAGTGAAGCCGGTTGGCATTACATTACAGTACAGATGACAAGACAACAAGACAGTGGCATCTACAAGAACATCTAAACTAATTTACAAGTAGGTCTGTGTTAAATTAAAAAGCAACACGTGTATGTAACCCACATTAAAAATAAATGCATCTCTTATCTATTAAATATCCATGAAACACACAGTCATGTATAATACATGTCGTGCTGTATTTTAATAAGAGAAACAGACTCCTACTAATTCAGCTGGGGATTAAAATATGTATTTTTCTAGCTTTTTGTTTACTACTTTGAAGGCGCCATTATTTGGATTCTCTATTATACCACATAAACAGACTCTGAATTTTAAACACATCTGTTCAATATATTTTTGAGATACGCATATGCATAATGCATCTGGTTTCTCTTTTATAGAATATTATATTTTTCTTGGGCAACTTTCAGTACAGTCTACCAATTATAAAGTTTAGCAATCAAGTATTTGCTATATACAGTATATCAATATTTTCCAGAGGTTTATTCTACAAGACACTTAACAGACTGCAACAACTACCTTTGCATGCTGCCTGGTATATTTCCTGTGTTCCTATAGCAACACAAACTTATTTAAAAATAAATAAATATAATAAAATAAATAAATAAAAATGCAGGTCTGCCTTCATCCAGACGAGGGAGCTAGCATACAAAATAAAACCGAGATGCCATCAGCACAAAATCTCTCATTTTTATCCATTACACAAAGGTCATTATGCTGAGAAACAACAACTTGCTAATCGCACGATTCGCACTGAGGATGAATGCACCTGCAAATGCAACATTTCTGCAGAAGAAGCCAATAACTTAATATAATTGAACTGTTATCTACTTTACATGAGATAAATGCCCATTTAATCCTGTTGTTTATTTCAGGCCGGGGCCCAAAAAAAAAGAGAAAAAGTAGAAGCACTGCTGGCTAAATTTAAGAACCAGCTGGCAACATTATACCATGAGTCACTACATTAAATACACCCCTTCATTGAAATAATCAGTGGCATCCTCTGCTCAATAGTCTTGCCCATGAGCCAGGCTAGATGACAAGTCCTTCTACACAATGTGGTCTGAAGCTGAGACTGTGGTGTAGCAGTCAGGGGAGGGGAGGGGAGGGGTTGTGGGTTCAATCCCAGGTGGGGAGCACTGCTGTTGTACCCTTGAGTAAGGAGCTGTACTTAGATTACTCCAGTAAAAACCCAGATGTATAAATGAGTCATTGTATGTAAAAATAATGTCATATAGTGTAATTATTGTAAGTCACCCTGGAAATATAAATATGAAAAGCAGGTGTGTATCTGATGGGAGTGGGACTGGGTGTATCTGTCTCAGGTGCAAAGAAAATATACTGATTTTTAATGGGACAGATTTCAACCTTTCATTAAATTGAAATGGCACCCCCCCAACATTAAGTCAAACTTACAACCAGAACAGATTTGACGTTACCTTATTATGAGGATAAGCTTACTGTTACAATACGTGCTTTGCTCCTATACGTCCAGCCGTGTAGGTTTCTCGGCCGTAAAATACATCGCTTCTGCCTTCGCCAATGAGTCAAAACGTCACATTTTCTATTTCATGAGACGTGCCGAAGAAGGTTTCAAATATTAGAACTTGATGAAGGCTTTATTTAAAGATCAACTGTAGAAAAAACTTACAGGAATGGCCAAGAAAAGTTTAAAACGAGCGGAGTATGTATTTGCTTCAGGTTACTGACCTGAAGAATGCCACAGCCTACAATGATTGAAAGAAACAGAAGATGAATCACTGCTTTCAAATTATACAAGACGGCATAATGGTACATTTCTAGTGACTGTGGCAGTATGTTCCACAGAAACCATTTCAAGAAATGTACAGCTAATTGTGATATTTTTAACTCATGGGTGGCAGAGAGTTCTTAACTTCTTTCAATCAATGCATGAAATACATAATTACACTTTTTTTAAAACACTACATACCAAATAATGTTTATGATGCAAATAATCCAGTTTGCATGATGTAATTTGTGCACAAATAACTTGTTTGAACATTCCTTCTTAGCATAAGGCTAGAATAAGAATAGGAATACAAAGCTGAAGACATAACACTAACCCTAATGCTGGTCTACAGTTTTTTTTGCTCACTACCGCCTGCATACTGCTCAGCTCTATATGTTTACATTGCCTGTGGCTTTGTGAAGCTAAGAGACAACCCAGAGTTTGTGTACACTAGGAAATGGTCAGTCAGGTTCTATGTATTTTTCTAATTAAGTTGTATTTGAAGAACCAAGGAACTATACTTGGCCTTGAGCAAAGACCACACTTGAAACATTGAGTAAAAATGTTATTCCTGAAATTCCAAAATTCCCTTACAACCTATTTCAGGTATGTCAAGTTCCTACGAGATACAGGTCAAACCAAATATTTTAAGATAACATATATATATATATATATATATATATATATATATATATATATACATACAGTATTATATTTTAGCTTCCTTTAATATAAAATAGCTATTCCTTTTAAGGAAATGACACCCCATGCAAGCACACACATGAATATGTATGACTTGTGTTGAGACTAAAGTAAGGTTTCTGAATATCAAACCTACTAGTGTTCACATTATTCCAGCTTGTACAACTGATGTTACACGAAATACAAAACATTAAACATACTAAAATGAATCCAATGGACACAACACACAGCACTCCATTTAAAAGCATGATTTGAGCTCATTTAGATTACAAATCTTAAGCATGTCCTCCTTTACTTGATAGGAAAGTTTAATGTTTATATTTTTGTTTGTTTGTTTTTAAAATTGCATGTAAAATCAATTTGATTTTACCTTTGCAACTGATGATTTGAAATACCTTTTATGAGATTTTACTGACAAAATGTACCAGCATTATGACAGAATCATTCCACAGCAATAAAAAACAGGCTGCTATCTGTGACAAAAGATTATGTGAAGTAATGCTGCATGAAATCTGATCAATGTTGTGTTGTTGTGCATTGAAATAGATGCAATGTATATGGTTAATGTGTAACAATTCACTATTACTGTACATCCATTGCATATCAATGTACGAATCGAGAAAAATATTGTATTTTCTGATAGACACACACTCCACATAAAGTGATATTTACAATTCTGAATAAATGTGTATTATTGTTATTATTATTACTACTACAGCTCTTAGAATTGCAATCATCATCTTGACAATACAAAATCACAATACATCACAGGGTACTTCTGCACCTGACCACTGCAATCTCATCTGTCTGACTGCTGAGTGAGGGTAAACCCGAGAATCCCAACAAGAAGAAATGACAAGATAAGATAGTGCATGAGGCTTCCACTCAAAACCAGAAACCATTTACCATTCAGTCGAGGATTCACACAGATTGTGCTCAACATGACAGCTTTTGCAAATCGTCATACGTCACAAAAGCGAACATCTTCCCTACAGTTGAAAGAGGAATAGTTTGTCATTTTATCTATATATCTTGGTGAGTATACATTTAAGATATGGGCAAGTGCATCAGAACACAAGGTATAGTGCTTTTATAAAAGATGCTCTGATACAGACATTATTTGAAAGATGTCTTGATTTTCTCCATGCTGAAGAGATGGTCTTCATTACAATAGAGCTAGTAACTTGTTGGCTAAAGTTGAACTGAGTACAGCAGCAAGAAAATAAGTCTCCACATGTTCAGAAGACACTTTTCAATTATTATTAATCAGTGTGTACAAATATACTGTCCATGTTAGCAAGGATGTGGGGAATCCACCATTGCACAAGTAAGACAGTCATCAGTAGAGTTAAATGGGGGACAGCCTGCTAAAATGTATGGGTTCTGGTCCAAGCCAATATCACACTCTTGGCAATGCAACCTCTGCTGCTTTCACATGATATCAATGCATCACTGTTTTGGTTTGTTTCATTCCCACCTTAATTTCCAGAACTTCCTGAAATAATAGATCATGTATAAAAGGAAAACATTCACAATTTGAATTGCTTTGACTGACCCAAACGCAAAGCAGAGTCACATCTTCCACCTGAATGACTTTAGACGTTACAGCACCGGTACCAACCAAACCAGTCCAATTAACTAATTGAAGTCTCCCTTTTAAACGGGTACTTACTGCAGAAGACGATGAGGAGGCTCACCAGGATCATGATCGCCCAGAAAGTTGAGGACATGCTCGGCCAGGCGTTGGCATCCTTTCGGTCACTTAACCTGCTAGACGGAGCCATTGGTGCCAGTTCCCCCTGAACGAAAATAAATCAGTCAATTTCACCAGCCAACTCCCCCCCTCACAGATCGCCGGTCTCCACGTGTAATCCCTAAAAAAGACATCTTGAAAAGGTGCAGTCCATCAGCAGCCTCCCAGTGCTCAACCACCACCGTGTATTAGAGAGAGAAAAAAACCTGTGCCTAGATCTGCAGCAGAGAAAGTCTGTATCAGGATGCGTATAAGAACTCTAAATGGATCCTAGATGCAAATACAGAAGAATAAATAATCCCACAGAAGTCGTGTCAGTACAAGTTTATGCAGACAGGCATTCAGATCCCTACGAGGTTATGCAAAACTCAGCTCCAGTTTTTTTTTCCCAGGCAAGAACATAAACATCATTCAAATAGCTGTAGGATGTGACCGTTTCTACCGCAGCCTTGAGCATTTCACCCGACACACCTGGGGCCACGGCAGATCTGTGAAGGACAGCTTGTAACTCCTCAGAAAAAAAAGAAAGAAAAAGAACAACAGGAAAAAAAAAAAAAGGCGGCGGGGTCTTCTCAAATCCGACCACAGATGGTAGGAAATCGTCACCAGTGCCTGAGGATGGCGACAGACTTTAAACACAGAGACCAGAAATGGTGATCTAAAGCAACGTGAGAGCCCTTCTAATGAAAAAGAAAATAAAAATATTGGCTGTCAAGCTCTCACTGCACGGCTGCACGGAGAGAGAGAAAGAGAGAGTGAAGGAGGGGAACAAGTCCACAAGGTCCGGATTCCTAAAGTATTCTCCAAGGGCCTTGCAGTTTAAAAATATTGTCACTGTTTGGGGTGTATTTTGGCATTCCTCTCATATGCCTACATTGCCTGCTGCCCTGCACTGAATAAAACCTGCTCTCTGACGCAGCTCCTTACTGGCAACCAGCAGGCAAAGTGAATCACGCCCACAGGTGAGACACAAAACTGTGTGTGTGTGTGTGTGTGTGTAGCTGCGTATATTTAGTAAGCAGGCAATTGCGTCTATGAGGCATTCATAATTGTTAATATAATAATATTCCATAATCATCTTCATCATCTTAACAAAAACAACAATAGTAATAATCATAATTTGATTAATTCAACAGTTAATTAATTTTAATCAATTCACTCATGCTGATGTATCAACATAATATGATATCAATTTAAAAAAAACACTTTTAAGATCTTTTGCATCCTGGCTTATGTTTAAACTATTTGTTTTAATATATATATATATATATATATATATATATATATATATATATATATATATACACACACACACACACATAAATAAACCATAGTTTGATTTAAGTCTTGTATCTTTGTTCGTTTGTGTCAAACTTGTTGATTACTTTATGATATATTTTGTTTTAATTTAACTGTTCTAATTTACTATACTATTCATGAAAAACTAATATGCTATGCACTGTGTCGTCACTTCAGCACCACAGCTGGGGGACAGCGCCACGACGTGCTGTACGTGCTGTCCTGCAGGGGGTTTCAGCGGAGAAAATCGTGTTACATTATAAATGACAGTAATTACCGGCTCACTTTGGGATATAGCATGTCCCAAATAAGATAAGTGTAAAAAATATCGACATGCAATGCGTAGTAGTTTGTGTGAACACAGCATCCCACAAGCATACTCCCGTCTGACCCTGTGCCTGCCTGTGAGATTCGCAAGGAATCCTGGGACGACCAAAGGTGCAACAGCTTTAAATACCACAAATAGCTGTCTGTCTTGTAGTATTGTTAGAAACCTGCAACAAATCCATGCAATGTTATGCTTATTTAATGATTCAACTCAATACATATCTTGCATTTAATAAATCCAACCTGGTTTACAGCCCTTCCTAAGGTATTAAATAAAACATTGCCACCATCAGATGTAGGCATCAACACACCAGGGATCATTGACAGTCTGCGGAAATGTGTTCAGTTTTGGTTCAGATATTATGCTTCAAATAGATCCGCTTCAGTCAGACTTTGGCAACAGACTTGTTTATAGGGGGTTCAGTGTGGTGTAGTCTGCAGTCTGGGCCTGATGTGATTTGCTTTCCATAAACATCCTCCGGGGGATATTGTTCTATTGCAATAGCTATGCAGATGGTTAATCAATTAGATGTAGCCATGAAACCGTATGTCTCTGCAGATGAAACATTCTTAAATCCTGCCTGGTATAGCTGAGTCCAAGATTTTTTTTTTTTTATGTAAATCTCAGATGAAACAGAAATTATGATATTGGGAGCTGTAAAACATTAATATTATAATACTTTCTTATGTTGCTGTTGTTTTATTTCAAATACATTTATTTTGTTAAATTGCAGATTTCGTTTTCATTTCTTAAATTGTATTTTGGTGTATTTTTGAATAGATTTACATAAAGAAGAAAATTATAAAAAAATAAATAAACATTATTTCTGAGCAAATTGGAGTAAATTCTAGAGAACTAAAATGGAACATTTATTTAAATTGTGGATGACACACAGGACAAACATGTTATTACAGGTAAATGTTAGTAAGTGCAACATATAGTTCTACCAAATGGATACTTCAGAGAAGAAAGGGATGAATTACTTTTAATTTAGAGTCTGTCCACAGTAATAAATGCACTTCATGAGCATCTTACATATTGGCATTTTACATTCACTATTTTTAAAGTTGTCGAGTATCACATTGTTGGATATAATCCTGTGGTTAATCTGTTCTATCTATTAGTTTACGCTGTTCTATAAATCATGTGCAGCCACCTCCAGTTATGCGTCCTTAGGAAACATATGTATCTACTCAATATGTGTCTGTTTACTCTGAATTCATGAATTTCATATACACCTGTAGTATCGGTTGACTAATTCCACACTCTGTAACAACAGCTGTAGGGCATGCAATCCTAAACCAGCTGATGGTAAAGTATCAGATTTTAGTTATTAAGTTATTAAGATAAATTAATAGATTACATAAACTATATTTATACTACTTATTTGAAGTAATCTGCTTATACATTGTGAATAATTATCCCTGACGTCTGCATTTATTGTTCTTGAAGAAAACCAGGTGAAAAACATGATTGCTATTATAGCAAAAGAGAAGGAGAGAGATTTCCTTCCTTCCTTCCCACTATAAAGTAAAGCAATAAAAGGCTAACATTTAAATTGGATTAACTGAGGAATGGAGAGATCCAAGTCAAGTAGGCACCCAGCCAAATCAACTGGATGAGAGTCAGATACGGTGGCATTTCATTAGTATAACCAGTAGGGGCTCTAAAATACAATGTTTGTCTTAACGCAGAACAAGACTCAAGAGATTTAATGTACATACAATGCCCAATATAGCATATAGTGTATAGTGTGTACAAGTCTTATTCTAAGTGCCTTCTGGCTCTTAAATACCCAATTGTGAGCTCTAAACTACCTAAGTATATTTATTATTGGCTTATTAGAGCGATTTTACAAAAGCTCTCATGTACTGATGGTTCAGGGAAAGCCTATTGGACTTTGGCACCCCTAGTTTAGACAATGGAATTAGCAAACATAGTGAAACCAAGGGGACTATTGATAACTCTCCATTTTATTGAGCTTGAACCCTTCACTGAGAAATGTTACTTGCAGTCTTAACTTCTGTTTACTGAGTGCTGCCTAAAACTGCCCAGGGAACAGGGTATCAATCATCAAATTCAGTGCTCGGTGCCAGCAGTCCAGTGGGTTTATGGACCATCCTAAATCATCACCTGCACTAGACGTCTGAAAGAGGTTTACTAATTACAAATTAATTCAGGTCGAATGAACACCAAAAGTGCTCACATCCATAAGGACCAGATTTGAAGAACACTGCATTAGGGATATCAGAGTATATATTTTAGTCACAATATTGATTCAGAAAATAATATACCCTGTTTTCCCCTGTTTTATGGAAGGAAAGGAAAGGAAAATGTATTGTTGAATTTATGTCAGGTTCTAGTGAATGCATATTTTGAGGAATGTTGATGTGGTTGAATTTGTTTGGTATGTCAATGTTTCTCATGATGTGCTTTTGTGTTTTGAATTAGATATACATGCTTCCACACTATCCAAATGACTTAGATTAGAAAGTATTTATCAGTGAGAAAAAATAAAATAAGTTACTGACATTTAATTAATTTAGCACTTACAATCTGTGTTGTTCTAATTGTGTATATTCCACAATGTTCCCTTCATCCATACTCAGTACAAAACATTGCAGAGGCACACATCGTATATTCAGGATTACTTCTAGTCACTGGTGAACACTGGGTCTGCGCACGATGGATAGATCCATATCCTGTCACCTGGCATCATGCTGGGGCGATAGAGCTGTGGTGTGTATCTTCTGCATGCTTGAGAGCTCAGCCACAAATATGCTCTTGGTTATATGGCTTAACTGGGATCCCATAGTGGGATATTAAATCACACGATTAAGTGTTTCCACTCTCTCTTATCATTAAGTTATTCACATTATTCAATCTTTTCATAAGCAAGCTTATCTCACAATCCCCTGATACCAGTCTCCCTGGTGTCCACATCCTATCAAGAGTCAGACAGAAACTGCAGAACAACCCTCACTTAACAATCACTAACCCCTGTGAGATGCTTCAGGCAATCCTGGTCCTGTTGTTAGAACATACACCACCATTAGTGTGTGTCAATGTGGAAACAAGAGGGCAACAGATCAGTCTCTCTCCCACTTCCCTCTAATACCCCAGTATGGTGTTGGATTATTTTACTCAAACAGTTCTGTTACATTAGCAATAGCTACAGATCTACTGATGCCAGTGTCAGATATACTATATTATCCTTTGCTGTGGTTAATATGACAATATAATGTCAAACCACACATTCTGTACGAGGTGTTTATGACATGATATAAATAAAGCAACATTTTGTGATCCAGGAACATGTATAACAATAAATGTTACCAGAGATGCTTTGCAAACCTTCAGGATTACAGCTGAATGCCTGCCAACTAAATTTGCTATAAATATGATTAAGACACACGTAGATCCTGGGATATCATTTGTTGAAAAAGCAATGCACCAGTGACAGGTTCGGGCTTTTATTTCCATTCTTGTTCCTTTGATAGTGGAGACGATACTGGCAGGAGATCTGCGACTGGCAAGCGATCAAGGATTGATTCATTCTTCTGCAGTCATTCTGTTTGTAATGTGGAGGGGAGAAGCAAAACAATAAACTAACCCCTTCAAGACCTTAAATTTAGCACAAATTGTTGTGTAGAATTGTATGAGGGCTAACATGCAAAACCTCTGAGTGAGCTGTTAGAGTTTTTTCATTCTTTCCAGGGAAACAAACACATTGAAATCTTCAGAAAAAAGGGTCATTTTCTCAGATTCTCATTCCAAACACAATAGATGATGGCAATTGTGATCATAATCCATTTCTGATTGCTGTTGAGATGCAACAGGAGTAAAATGGCAGGTTAAACCCTGAACACAACACATTGCATAATAATCTGTATCTCTGGCTTGTATAACCCAAGCTCACAAAACTGATTAGCGATTAGTGAACTGCAAGACATTTCTCTTGCAAGCTCTTCTCTCAGAACTAATGGCTACAGAATGTTATTTTGTTGTCAGCATAAGAACATGTATGTATCATGTCTGTGAATGCA
This sequence comes from Amia ocellicauda, assembly GCF_036373705.1. NCBI lineage: Eukaryota > Metazoa > Chordata > Actinopteri > Amiiformes > Amiidae > Amia > Amia ocellicauda. The sequence continues at coordinate 7,038,273 of NC_089864.1, read as the reverse complement.
GGGCTGTGAAAGGATAGCTATTCTGATTAATACAATATAATCAGCCATACATTTAAAGGTATTTTTTATGTGATAGGAAATGCGTTAACCATTAGAAACAAAGAGAAAGTCAAAACAAATAATCTATTTAAATGAGCATTGCTTTGTTCGCAGTTTCAGTATTTGGCACACATTTAACATATGCTAAATGGTCAGAAAGATGTCCCAGCTGAGAACTACCATCAAAGAAGTCAGAAGTCGCAGGGCAGTCAGCTGTTAGAAAGGTCGATAGAGTCTAGACATCCCCAGGGGGAAAGCTGTGGAGGAGACGGGAATGAAGTAGACTTAAATAAAAAATAAAAGAGTTGGCAGAAATATTATATAATTCTCGTTAAAGAGAAATTCTGGCCATCCTGCTAATTTAATTATTTGGAATATTAAGCATTATCGGGATTATATATTTTTAAGCTGATATAATATAACCATCATGACATCACTCTGAATATCCATTGCTTGTGAGGGATGTTGTATGGAGCCACATGAGTGGATTTTGCATTTTTTCAGTGTGGTTCCATGCGTGGTTAATTATGTCACAATATACATGATTTCCAGATTTACATTTAGTTTAAAAGACTGACTTCGACACAAATATTCAGTCTAAAAAGGATTAAAAAAAAAGACAATTCCAAGAGCTTTCAGCAGTTGTCCTCTGGGGTCAATCTCTACAAAGGTTACAAATACAAATTATGGAAGCAAGCAGTGTGGATTTGCTATTCGCAGACAGTTTTATTTATTAATTCATTGATTTATTTATTATTTATTATCTTAGAATATCTTTTTCTGCACTCTCTTTATATGAAAGGATACACAGATGCTCACACTACACTGAGAGTGTGGGTGCCTCAATGTCAATATATTCCCCAATGCAACAGACATACGTGCCTGTGAGGATAAATAAAGATGGAAACGGTTTTCCCTGTCTTGATGATAAAAGATTCCAGCTGTTATAGCAGTGGGGGGAAGCAATATAAGTTTAAATAACTGCAAAATGAAAGACGGTGTAGGGAGACATGGCGGGGTTTAGAGACAGTGGAGGGATTTGCACATCTTCAAGGCATAAAGACTTTGTAATAACATGCTCTCGCTATAGCTTCTCAAAAGAAAGGTCATATATAAGACACATTTCCTTTTATTATGAAAGCAGCACTCATTGGAAAAAAAAACACATTGTTCTCACAGAAACAAAAGCCTTCTTTCGTATCAGAGAGAAAGGGTTTACTGTCAAAATATCATCTGAAAAATAGCACTCCATAAATAATGTATTGATATGTATAAAAAACTATGAAGGGGAACAATAGGAACAATAGGACATGCACAATTTACAGAGCTCGATTACCTTGTCTAACAATGTGTTTCTCTTTGGGAATAATGTACACAAGTCCAAATTTAAATACATGTTCTGTGAGTCCAGGGGAAACACAGTATATTTCTTTAAAATAAAGTTGCTTGGAGATGTCTGTGTTGTTCTTGTTTGTATCACATTCCCAAAACCACCTGTGAGTTGCACTGCAATCTGGTCAAGTTAAGTAAAGTTTTGGTATTGCTTTGTGCTTGGTTCTCATAGGAGAGGAAAGCAATACAAGTATAGAGAATGAAATGCTGACCGCTCTAATATTCATTGTAGTCTACACAGCAATATATGCAGTCCATTTGTGTTAGCTTTTTAAAAACATAGATGATTATGAAGATTATAAATCATATATGAGAAATCAGCCAATCACGGAGCAGCATTTACAAACATTCCTGCTATCTTATGTAGAGATGTCATCCCGTGCTTACAAATGATCAGAAATCAATTATTCTTCAGGACACTTCAACGCTAGCAGTGCAGTGCAAGGATGTGCATTTGGTTTCATTAAAATAAAAAGTTATGTTTAACTAGCATGAAGATCTCCTACTGTTAGTTACAGCAGGCCTAGACCAAGACATTTTATAAAGGGGGGTTGATTGTTTTATTGAATGAAAATACATTTTACAGTACAGATATCTGTGTGTCTAATCCTTACACGTGTGATTTATTATAAGTAAATATGTCATGTGAAGGGTGTCTTATAGTGTAATATAATATAGTATAATAAAAAACACCCTTCAAATGTATTAACTTATAAAACAGATGTGAGATGGTGTGGTAGGTCTTCATTTATTTAACCACTATAGCACATTCATGAAACAGCCTGTTTTATTAAAATTGTTAACGAACAGCCTCTAACAACCTTGTTGTGTTCGGTTTGACTTTCTAACACATTGAAAGTAAGTGCAGAATTGGGCTGTAATGCGAATATAGCAGCACCATGACAGGCCTGTGTTTGGTATTAATTTCAATACGGCTTTGCTCTCTTTATTGTTTTATTTCTGTGCTCCTACGTAGAAAATGTGTTATGTGTTATTAGGGTTGACAGGGCGACCTGATGGAGACAGTTGTAAAAATAACACAAGGTGTTGCAGATTGCCTCCATAAAATGTGAGATGTGTTCTCCCTTTTCTCCGCAGGTTGCAAGCGGCAGGATTGCGTCGACTTGCAGGGACACGGAGTGAAATGAGATTTACCTTCCCTCAACGTGGAACCCATGACGGATCTCCCCGTACAAAATGCGTTAATGTAGCAAATGTAATCTTTTAAACGCTGTTGTGTATTATTCCACATTGTGTTTCTCGTAAATCCAACCAGACTTATTTGCGTGTATATGGCACATACAATTAGGTCTATAAATATTTGGACAGTGACACAATTGTTATCATTTTGGCTCTGTACACCACCAAAGTGGATTTGAAATTTGAAATTGGGTGAACGGTGTAGGAATTACACCCATTTTTATATGTGCTCCCCCACAACTTTACGTGCTCAAAAGTATATAATCTTGAATTAAATTGTGAGTTTCAATACTTTGTTGACTACCAGATGCTGGGTTTCTTCCCTGGTGATGCTCTGCCAGGCCTGCACTGCAGCTGTCTTTAGTTCCTGCTTGTTCTTGGGGCGTTTTGCCTTCAGTTTTGCCTTAGAAATCAAAACAAACCAATCAGACAGAGAGCAAAAACATTAAGTGTGGCCAAATTCTTAAAAAGAAAGAATGCACTGGTGAGCTCAGGAACACCAAAAGGCCCGGAAGACCCTGGAAAACAACTGTGGTGGATGACAGAAGAATTCCTTCCCTGGTGAAGAAAAACCCCTTCACAACAGTTGGCCAGATCAAGAACACCCTCCAGGAGGTAGGTGTATCTGTGTCAAAGTCAAGAATCAAGAGAGTAAATACAGAGGGTTTACCACAAGATGTGAACAGGAAACAGGAAGTCAAGATTAGAGTTTGCCAAAAAACATCTAAAGAACCTGTACAGTTCTGGAACAACATCCTATGGACAGATGATCAACAAAGATCAACTTGTACCAGAATGATGGGAAGAGAAGAGTATGGAGAAGGGAAGCATGTTATGGCATGGGTCAGTATGGCTGCTGTATGGCTATATTTTCTGCTCAGATTCAGCCAAATGCTTCAAAACTCATTGGACGGCGCTTCACAGTGCAGATGGACAATGACCCGAAGCATACTGTGAAAGCAACCCAAGACTTTTGGCGAAGAAGTGGAATTTTCTGCAATGGCCAAGTCAGTCACCTGCCCTGAATCCAATTGAGCAGCATTTCACTTGCTGAAGGCAAAACACCCCCAGAACAAGCAGGAACTAAAGACAGCTGCAGTGCAGGCCTGGCAGAGCATCACCAGGGAAGAAACCCAGCATCTGTTGATGTCTATGGGCTCCAGACTTCAGGCAGTCATTGACTGCAAAGGATTTGCAACCAAGTATTGAAACTCATAATTTAATTCATGATTATGTTAGTTTTTCCCCTAAAATTGGGGGAACACATATCAAAATGTGTGTAATTCCTACACCATTCAGCCAATTTGGATGTAACTACCATCAAATTAAAGATGAAAGTCTACACTTAAAGCACATATTGTTTCCTTTCAAATCCATTGTGGTGGCATACAGAGGCAAAATTATCACAATTGTGTTTGTGTCCAAATATTTATGGACCTAACTGTATATCTATATGCTTATACCATTAAGAGATTGTATCTGTGGGTGCTGCGGTTAAACTCTTTGATTCCTACATGCAAATATAAATGCATTTTCAATCACAACATTCTATAATGTAGTGTTGTCAAAGCTAAATGACACTGGCTGACAAGTGAAATGCTCTTTTGGCATTGTACACACATTCCACAGCATCATTCTGAACATGGTTATAATAAATATCAACACAAAAATATCCATTCATGGCTGTCTTTGTTATGTCCACTGTTTATCCGAAGTGTTTTGTGATACCGTTACTGTTAAGCACATCAGTCAGTCTAGCCGAGACTGAGATTCCTTTTACAATGGGTTCTTTATTTTGAAACTTTTAATAGGATCCAAACAATGGTAATGCCTCCAGAATCACTGCAGGCAATTTACTTTCTTGTGAATAAAGTCCTATTAATTGCATTTATAGACTTTAAATGAAGTATGTCAAATGCTTTTAGTCGGCGATTCCCAAACCAATTTGCATGGTAATGAATAGATGTGGCCAAGACCAGAAACACCGGCAGAACTATCTAAGTTTGTATGAAAATACGCATATTAATATTATAGATCTAAGATGTTGTGTAATCTGATACTTGTATAATGGGATGCAGATAACGAATGTCTAATGTGTTTCTTGCACCATTGGGCCTTGGACATCCTATAATATTGATCTTTCTAATTTTAGATTCTCTTCTTCTTTCTTCCCATTAAAAATGTGTGAAAATTGTATTACTGTATATTAATTGATTCATCAGTTGCACAGTAGATACAGTTTCAGCAGTTATTTCTTCTTTAAGTAGACTCATTAACGCAAAAGCAGTGATCTGTTGAGATACATCATTCCTTATTACTGTAGTCAATATGGTTTAATTGTAATTCCATGTAATGATTTGAGAACATTACAGAAATATATAGTATTTGCGCTAATTGGAATCTATTGGACATGATACAGAACATTCACAATTATTAAATTATATGAATGCGTATGTGTATTTTTCCTGGTGACTGGCAATGTTTCAAATGAATCCTCTTATTAGATCCAATAGTTATAGGATAATACGTTAAAAAAGACAGCGACCCACTGTAATGGATTTGTGAATTTTAATACAGCAGATTGTGCCGCTGAATGTTATGGAAAATAACCATTTTAGAGGGAACCTTAATCGACCAGCCATTTTAATAAGTGGTTTTATAATGATTATTGAGTCATTTATCACACACCTTTATCAATTTACTTGTTTTCTTTTTAAATGCTAACATGCAGTGCACACCATTACAAGGGTAACAACAGCACTATAGATGTGTCTGAAGGAGGTGTGGTCGGGCAGAAACAACATTTCCCAGAAACGGCAATTCTGTCATTATGTCATTCATAAGTGGAGGAGACTATTATTATTCCAAATCATTATTGCAGATCTGTTTAGTGTTGTTGAACCTTTTCCTGCAAAGTGATGACGAATATTTAAAAATGGATTCCAAATATGTCTAATCATGTCTTTTCTTTCTACAATTTATTTATTTTTGAATGTCTACACTGTACAATTCGACTTCATAAAGGCTATCAATCCTTAGGATACACAGAGTGTTTCGGATTTCTTTGCTGCTCCATTAATTTCACTTTAGCTACAGTTCACCTGGCAGCTCTGAATTCAACAGGACAACCTACATGTTGCATTATGAGTTAATAACACTGTTATACTCATTATTATTATTGGTATTACACAATAACAACAACAATAATAATACTATTACACATATTGAATTAGGCAAGAGACCTGAATACAGGAGAGTATATTTTGATTAAGAAATTGTCTGCCAGTTGTACTCAAAAATAATTACAGGCTTGGAGAAAACGTGTCTTACCAGGAATTAATATGTCATTATGGTAGTCCATAATCTGTGATGGGTGAGGGAGCCGAGTGTTGATTCTTAATCTTTCCCTGCTGTTTAGGTAATATATCCTCAACAGCAAATTTCACCAAATGGATTTTTCTATGCAGTTCAAACTGAGTTGCGCTGGAGGCAAAGAAGTTCCCATTAAATGAAAAAATTATTCGCTCATGGTGTGGAAACAGTCTCTCTCGTTGATGCCATCATCTTGTGCAAACAAATAATCTGTCTGTGCGTCATAATTAGATTAAGCAAAGGTTCTGAAAAAAGTGACCTTGTGATTTTTTGGTCTTTTATGCTTGAAATAGCTGGCTGCAAATGTCATTCTTCATTGGCTGAAAATAAAACCAGTATGATAGAATTCTCTTGTGTGTAGATATTTCTCATTTAATTTCATACTTCTGTAATGTCCTTTGGAAATAAATCAAAATATAATTAGTTTAGATACATTTTATTTGTGTAATAATGGCAAATGACAACAATTCTTTCAAAACACTGACATATGAATTGTAGTTTTTTAAATTAAAGTCAGAAGCACATTTTTTGTCTATCAGTTCACGGGACTATAACCCCAGCAAATATCTTAACAGCTTCTGACATTTAGAATTAAAAAACAAATTAAGGCACCAAAGCTAATAAAATGTGCCTTTAATATGGAATCATGCTGCTTTTATTTTTTAATTAATGCATTGCTATATGTGTTAAATGAATGAAGATCATCAAATCAGATTATGGCCTGTCAATCAAAGGCTGATATTTGAATTGCTTTCTGTAAAGGGAGGAAGGTATGAAGAATAACCATATATAGAAGATGCCCAGATGAATTTGGTTGATTTAAACAGAGTTATATCCATATATGAAATTGCCATTGTTTACAGAGTTAATTGGCATTAAATTAATCTTTGCTTTGCAGGTAAACACGTGATTCAGGGTTCTGCTATATAAACTGTAATCCCCAAGCAGACTAATGATAGGTTATTATCATAACCCCAGTTCCCTGAAAAAGAAAGACAGCCATTACCGAATGAGAAGAGCCTTCTGACCTGCCAGTCAGTGAAAACATGTATCAAAGCGGCCCAATAGGGGCCCTGCTGGCAGGAGGAAGACCTGCCCCCAGCATCTGTGAAAAGTCTCCTACTGACTGCAGCTGCCTGACATTTCTTTGTCAGGAAGGTCGTCTGGCCGAGCGACCCCAGAAGGGTAATGTTTGTCTTTCTTTTTCAGGGAATCGGGGTTATGATAATAACCTATCGTTCCCTTTCAAATCAAAAGACAGCCATTACCGAATGGGAAGACTATACCAGAGCTGTCGCGAGTCCTGACACCTGACTAAGCCTTAACCCACAATGACAAGGATAGCAGAGCCTCACGGTGCCTGAGGACCAGCTGTTTAAAGTACCTGGGTGCCCAAGTTTGGACGCAGCCGGTCTGCCAGGTTGAGGCGGTAGAACCTTGTGAAGGTCTGTTGGCCGGACCAGGTCACAGCATTGCACAAGTCTTAAAGTATGGCACATTGAAAGAGAGCCTAATTCTCCTTGCCGACGTTATTGCTATAAGGAAGGCTGCCTTGAGCAAGAGGAAGCAGAGCTCCATTGTTGAAATGGGCTCAAAGTCCTTGAAGAGCTAATTCCAAGTCCCAGGCTGGAATTGTGTCCTTTATTGATGATCTGAATTGTCTCACACCCTTCAGAAATTGGGTTGCCAGGAATAGGGCTCCTGGAGAGACATTGTCAATCTAATCATGGCATGCTGAGATGGCGGCCAGATAAACTTTCAACGTGGATACAGATTTCCCATCTTTTAGCAGCTGTTGCAGGAAGCACAGGATCCACACGTTTCTCTAGACACCAGTTCTGGAAGGCTGACCACTTGTAAGTATATTGGGCCCTGGTGGAGGGAGTCCTGGCCGATTGCAGCATTTCCACGACATTAGCAGGCAGCCCTAGAGAAATCAGGCGGTGCCTTTCAGGGGCCAAACCCACAACTGCAGCTGTGCTGGTTTGGGGTGCCACAGCAGTCCCCCTGCTTGCCTCAGCAAATCCTGTTGAAGGGGAAACTGCCATGGATCTGCCCTGATCATCTGTGCCAGCGTCACAAACCACAACTGTCTCGGCCACTGGGGGGCGATCACGAGGACTTGGGCTCTGTTCTGGTGGATCCTCTCCAGTGTCAGTGGAAGAAGTGGCAGTGGGGGGAAAGCTTACAGCAGTTCCTGCGGCCATGGGTGAGCAAAAGCGGCCATGCCCAGGGGACCGCCTCCTTTAACCAGGGAGTAACACAGAGGGCAGTGGGTCATTGCCTCGTGTGGTTAAGAGGTCTACCCGAGCTCATCCCATCCTTTCCCAGATTGGACATGCCGGGTCGGTGTATTGCCCATATTAAGTGGAGATTGTCCTGTGCCCACAGGAGAAGTCTGCACACCACATGATGTAGTCTGGGGGAGTGTAGGCCTCCCTGGTGGTTGATGTAGGCCACCACCGACCTGTTGTCTCTCCGAACCAGGACATGCCTGTCTGTCAGAACATGGCGAAAGTGGTGCAGCGCTAGTCGCACTGCTTGTAGGTCCTGTACGTTGATGTGAGCGGACGACCAGAGACCACTCCACATCCCTCTGACTCCCATCCCATTCCAGACAGCACCCCAGACTGTACCTGAGGCGTCTGTGGTGATGACTTCCCATCTGTACGGGCATCTGAAGGGGGGAGCCGAGGCACAGATTGTTTTGATATATCCACCAGGACAGTGCCTGCCAGCATGTTGAGGTCACTGTTAATGGGTGGTGTTTGTCTCTCGCTGAGTGTAGCCTGTAGGCGTTTACCCAGCGTTGTAATGGACGCATGTGCATGAGTCTCAGGGGGAGAATATTCGAGGCGGTCACCATCAGTCCCAACAGTTTTTGAAACTTGACCAGTTGGAGAGTCGATGCCCTTCTGAATGATGCGAGGCACTTCTCCAATGACTCAATTCTGTCTTTGGATAGGTAGGCAAACATGTCCCGAGAGTCTAGTCTCATTCCCAAGAAGCCCACCATCTGTGCAGGTTCGAGGGAGCTTTTCTTTGTGTGAACTGCGAGACCCAGTGCAGTCATGTGACGTATGACCTCTGCTGTATGTTCCTCTGCCTGAAGCCTGAAGTCTGCGCACACCAGCCAGTTGGCCAGGTAATTCAGGATCCTTATCCCCTTTGTCCTGAGGGAGGCCAAAATTGAGAATGTGCGGGGAGCCAGTAAGAGGCCGAACGGCAGCACGCTGAACTTGTACGCCTGGCCCTGGAAGGCGAAGCGCAGGTATTTCCTGTGCGCTGGGAGGATGGGGACGTGGAAGTAAGCGTCCCAGAGGTCTATTGATATGAACCAGACTGGAGGATACCCTGTGCAGTCAACATGCAGAAGTTTATTTTCTTCAGAAACATATTGAGGCCCCTCAAATCGAGAATGGGCCTGAAGCCTCTGTCTTTCTTTGGCACTAGGAAGTATCCCGAGTAGAACCCTGCTTTAGAGTCCTCTGTGGCCACTAGTCGTATCGTTCATTTCTCCTGCATCACAGAGATTTCCTGTGACAGAGCTTTTGCCCTCTCGGACCATCCGACAGTAGTGGTCAGCACCCCTGGGGGGAAGCCAGAGTGGAATTGGAGAACGTATCTGTGGGTCATTGTCGTTTGCACCCAGGAGTCTCGGGTGCAGGCTTGCCATTGGTCGAGTCTGGTCGGTCTGTTGGGGGGTGGTAGTGGTGGTGATGACGGCCGCGTCCCTTAAGGAATGCTCCTGCGGCTTTGCAGGAGGCTGCCTGGGGTCTCCCCAGCCCTTAGGTCTCCAGCCATTAGCCTATTCTTACCCCTCGCCTGCAGCTGGCTTCGGCGGCGTTGTTCAGGCTGCGGGCCACTGGTCTGTTGTGGCCTCAGAGGAGGCTTCGCTGGTCTCGGCCACTGCCTGTTGGCTGTTGGTAGCTCTACTGGCGCTGTTGTTGCTGCCTCCTAGCCTGCTGGAGATCTGCATACTTCAAAGCTGTTTCCTTAGCCTTAGCCGACCGCTCAATCGAGAGGTCCACCATCTCACCACATTTCTGGCTGGGTGTGATAGGAGCATCGAGAAGCACCACCTTCTCTGTGTCCTGGAGCTTCACCTGCATGAGCCAGAGATGGCATCGGGCTGCTACCATGGCTGCGAGGGATCTCCCCATGGCTTTCCCTCCCTCACGCAGCAAATGTGTCATACACTCACCTAAGGGATTATTAGGAACACCTGTTCAATTTCTCATTAATGCAATTATCTAACCAACCAATCACATGGCAGTTGCTTCAATGCATTTAGGGGTGTGGTCCTGGTCAAGACAATCTCCTGAACTCCAAACTGAATATCTGAATGGGAAAGAAAGGTGAATTAAGCAATTTTGAGCGTGGCATGGTTGTTGGTGCCAGACGGGCCGGTCTGAGTATTTCACAATCTGCTCAGTTACTGGGATTTTCACGCACAACCATTTCTAGGGTTTACAAAGAATGGTGTGAAAAGGGAAAAACATCCAGTATGCGGCAGTCCTGTGGGCGAAAATGCCTTGTTGATGCTAGAGGTCAGAGGAGAATGGGCCGACTGATTCAAGCTGATAGAAGAGCAACTTTGACTGAAATAACCACTCGTTACAACCGAGGTATGCAGCAAAGCATTTGTGAAGCCACTACACGTACAACCTTGAGGCGGATGGGCTACAACAGCAGAAGACCCCACCGGGTACCACTCATCTCCACTACAAATAGGAAAAAGAGGCTACAATTTGCACAAGCTCACCAAAATTGGACAGTTGAAGACTGGAAAAATGTTGCCTGGTCTGATGAGTCTCGATTTCTGTTGAGACATTCAGATGGTAGAGTCAGAATTTGGCGTCAACAGAATGAGAACATGGATCCATCATGCCTTGTTACCACTGTGCAGGCTGGTGGTGGTGGTGTAATGGTGTGGGGGATGTTTTCTTGGCACAGTTTAGGCCCCTTAGTGCCAATTGGGCATCGTTTAAATGCCACGGCCTACCTGAGCATTGTTTCTGACCATGTCCATCCCTTTATGACCACCATGTACCCATCCTCTGATGGCTACTTCCAGCAGGATAATGCACCATGTCACAAAGGTCGAATCATTTCAAATTGGTTTCTTGAACATGACAATGAGTTCACTGTACTAAACTGGCCCCCACAGTCACCAGATCTCAACCCAATAGAGCATCTTTGGGATGTGGTGGAACGGGAGCTTCGTGCCCTGGATGTGCATTCCACAAATCTCCATCAACTGCAAAATGCTATCCTATCAATACGGGCCAACATTTCTAAAGAATGCTTTCAGCACCTTGTTGAATCAATGCCACGTAGAATTAAGGCAGTTCTGAAGGCGAAAGGGGGTCAAACACAGTATTAGTATGGTGTTCCTAATAATCCTTTAGGTGAGTGTATATGGAGACACAAGCTCCAGCTCCTCCGCATCTCCCGCAGAGTGTCTCTCACTCATCCAACCCTGCCATGTGTCCCATGTAGAGGACTAAATGCGTGGTGCTGCACTGCTTGTTAGGACAAAGGAGTTCTTTGCCTAACAACGTGTTAGCCTGCACCAGTTTGGCCACTGAGTCTCCTATTGGTGAGAAGGATCCCGGCCCTTCTGGTCCACCCACATTGTGTCTGCCTACATGGAAGTCACAGGAGCAGATGCTGGCCATTTCCAGGTGGACTGGACAATGTTCACATAATCCTCAAAGAGGGACAAGGCTTCCGAGGGTATAGAGGCTTTTTCCCTCATAAGCCTATTTCAGCCGACCAAAATCGCAGGAGACTGCTTCAGCCGGAGAAGTGTCGCTTTCTCACTCTTTCTCCTTCACTCGAATCTGTAGGAAAAAATGGTACAGGAAGTAATGATAGCACAGCAGATCTCAATGGAGGGATTGAAGTTGGCTCGGAGTAAGACTCCCGCTGTAGACTTACCTCTGAAGAGAAGCAAAGCTCCAATAGTAGCGATAAAACTCCAAAGAGCGCAAGTGGATAGTTATCCAAATAATCCGACTCCGGAGAGCAAGAGAGCACACTTCTCGAACTTGTAGTACACACGCAAGTTAACGAGACTAAAAGCAATATCACTGCCAAGGTGAAAGAAGAAACCGTCGGCGGGTCTTCCTCCTGCCAACAGGGCCCCTATTGGTCAACTTTGGTACATGTTTTCACTGATTGGCAGGTCAGAAGGTTCTTCCCATTCGGTAATGGCTGTCTTTTGATTTGAAAGGGAATTTAAGTTACTGTATTTTCACATTTCACAAATACAAGTATAGGCAGGCACATACATGTGGAACTAGAATCAAAGTTCATATAAAGGCTAATGAGTTAATGAGCTAATGAGCACTAACAAAAAGCTCCCCAGTAAAATTTGTAATTATGTTTATATCTTTTCATCCAACAGTCTCTTTAACTGGTAAAACAAATAAAAGTCCTTTCATTGTCTTAAAATGATTAATTGCTTTATCTGTTGATGAACATGTTGAATGAAGCAATGTAACCATAAATATATATTATTGGTGAACTGTTTGAGAACATTATTCTTCATATGGACATGTATTTTGTTTAAAGTAGGAAAGTGTCATTGAAACAAGTATATTCCCTAGTTAGGATTTAAACGGGGGGCCTGTGAGACTGAAAACAGCTATAGATGTTGTTGACTATAAAGAGTATGTCTATTCCATTTGTACAGCATGTATACAGCTTTTGTGTGTTTATATGATGACTCCTCTGCCTCGTCTTTGTGCTTTTATCTCCCTGTGTCTCTCATGTCCACAGTTGGCTGTGGAAAGTACTGTGTTCTCAGGCCGTTTTCAGTGATCTGGATGTGAGTTCATTCAGGAAAGCTCATGCAATCTATTGGCCTGTGTGATCTATTGAAGCATAGACATAATGTTACATGACATTATTTTAGCAATGCCCTCTTTGGCCTTTGGGCTCCCAATCAGGTCAACCAATTGCTCCAACATTACATTATCGGTGCTTAGTGTGCCATATCTCCTCACTTAATACAAGGAATCATGGATCAGTAAATACTACAGGATCACGGATCACTAAATTGCATGTGGGGAGAAGGTAATAGGGCAGTTTCACATTCCACAAAGATAGTGACATCAAACACACTTCCGAGAAAGGCTGAGATGTTTTTAATGTGGACCTGGGGCTGAACCAATTCAAATCTTATATACATGTATTGCAATGTTTCAAGTCTGAAAAGAGAATACTTTATTCTCAGATGTTATTATTTTGCTCATCAACAAGTGGAAAAATAACAACTACCTACTGGTATTAAGCCATAGGTGGTGGCTGCACGGGTTACGGTAATTACTGGATTTGCTCTTGTCAGAAGCTCAAGGCTGTTATTAGGAGAGTTTTCACAATTGATGAGGGCTATTACTACGATCCCAGCAACACTGATTGAGTAATTAGTGTGCAAACCATTGGGAGAGCAATGTGTTTTAAGAACACTTGTGATGGCCCCAACTAGAGCTGCCACCTGTTCTCTCTCGTAAGCAACTGTTCTCATTTTTGCGGGGGGAGAAAACTTACATTAGTTTGATCTTCCTTAGTTATTTTAACTAACCTAACACAATGTACATATCTAAATACATCCTGAGGAACATGGTACTTTCAAAACTCATATCGAAGGCAATAACAAATAACAAAACAGTTGCTTTATAAAAATATTTTAATTGTAAATATTTTATTGCATACCAATAGCTAACCCTACAAATTAAAATGAATGAGGACAGTTGTAACTGCCCCTCATCTTTGAGGGAAATTGTGTGGCTAGACAAAAGCTTGTGTGTTGATTAGTACGTAGTTTTACATCCCTGGAGTGACTTGACTGACAACTCAATGGTTTGGATTAGGAACAACTTTGCTATCAATTCATGATGTTTGAATCCACGGGTGAATTTTGCTAAACCTTAATTATGTGCATACCTTTAATGTGTAAATAATTTGTTGAACAAGACTCTGCTGGTTACAGACAGATAGTTATGGTTGCTGCTGGCTGCACTGATTCACAACAGATTACTCCACTGCAATGGTAAGCTTTAATATTACATCTTAAGTGTGTGATCACAGAGCGTAGGCAGCATGGATATTTAGTTTTTATATCTCAGAGCTACCTCTCCCCGATGAGGTTTGTGCATGCAGTGCTGGGTCTTAATCTGACTAATGAGGTCACGTTTCAGGTAGTGTAGTTAAAAGACAGAAAAACTATTTAAGATGTGGGTTTAAGTGATTATCATTGAGCACAGATTGTTTATTGGCAGGATGTGACCTAGAGAAAACTAGATGGTTCATTTCAAGTTTTCAAGATGAATAATTGCACTGTTTTGTCAAGACTATTCAATGGCATATATTATCAACCTGGATGTGAGTGTGTACGAAAACAAATAAATAAATAAGGCAAACTTTATTGCTTCCTCCAAAAAGTTAGAGATTGTTTCTGTCAGATATTACATTCAGCAGTCAATGTTCTTAGTATCTTACAAAATGCATTTCTGTATTATTTTAACACAGAAGGCGACATGCTCAAAACTGTAGGGAATACGCTGGCTCTCAAAAGTTTTAAACATTTCATTGTGTTACAACATGAAATCTGAATGGATTTAATCAGGAGTTTTTGCCACTGATCAACACAGAAAATTTCCATAATGTCAAAGTGAGAAATATAATCTGAAAATTGTTCTAAATGAATTACATATACAAAACAGAAAATAATTGAATGCATAAGTAATCACCACTTCAGTCAATATTTGGTAGAGGCACCTACAGCAATTTTCAACTCTTTCCACATATTCTCAGTTGGATTGAGGATTGGATTGAGGGCTTTGACTGGGCCACTCCAGGACATTGACCTTTTTGTTTTTAACCCACTCCAGTGTGGCTTTGGCTGTATGTTTGGAGTCATTGTCCTGCTGGTAGATGAATCTTCTCCCAAGTCCCAGGTCTCTTGCAGACTTCAGCAGGTTTTCTTGCAGGATTTCGCTGTACTTTTCTGCATCCAGTTTGCCCTCTATCTTTACAAGGTTTGGAGGCCCTGGTACAGAGAAGCATCCCCATAGCATGACGCTGCCACCACCATGCTTCACAGTAGGAATGGGGTTCTCAGGATTATGTGCGCTGTTAGGCTTGCGCCAAACGTAGTGTTTAGCATTGAGGCCAAAAAGCTCTATTTTGGTCTCATCAGGCCAGAGAACCATATAATTATTTTCTGTTTTGTATTTGTAATTCATTTAGAACAATTTGCAGATTATATTTCTCACTTTGAAATTATGGAATTTTTCTGTGTTGATCAGTGGCAAAAACTCCTGATTAAATCCTGAAAATTCTGATTTCATGTTGTAACACAATGTAATGTGAAAAAGTCCAAGGGGGTGAATAGCCACTGTAAGTAAATGAAATGGATATATTAACGTCTTGCCCAGTGTGTGTACTCAGACATGTCTGCTAATGAGCTGGCAAATAACAGCCACTGTCAACAAAGCATCCTTAATGTAGATGTGACCTTATTTGCGAATCAAACTGCAAATGAATGATATGGACACATTATTAGTTTGCCCATTTTATAATTGGTATTTTAATATACACAAATCAGTGTAAGGTATATATTTGATACGAGAGCATGTTACCTCACAAAACAGAGAAAAGAATTTCACTGTTAGGATTGTGAAGATTCAGACTAATTAAAAAATAAAAGGTTTACACTTAACTGCTGCATTTCATGGGTGAGTAAATACTTGGCAAAACTCATCATGGTGCACCCCAAAATAATGATACCCCTCTTTTGTTTATGCACAACAAGGGGTTAAGTTATACCACATTCACCACCGTGTGCCTTGACATTTTCTTCCCAAATGACCTCTGTGCAAAGCTGTGCACAATTTGCATGAAACCGCTTTGAATAAATTAAACCGAGATAAAAAATAAAAATAGACAAAGATAACGATGCTTGTAAAATTTCATTAGAAGAGTGAGATTAGTTAGAAGTATCATAAGTGCCTAATGCAAGCATAAATAATGACTCACGGGCTGCCACACTACAGAGCACATGGAGGGACTGCATTCGGTACAATTTCCATATAGTATTGTAGGTCACATGCTTCATTAAAACACTGGAATTGTTTGAACTGTAATCTACAGATATTCATTTAAAGCACTGGCATACGTTTGACTAAACTGAACTGTAATTAAACTCCATTGTCATCCTTTGACTTTCCGTGGTAAATTGCAAACATAACTATTTCTGACATGTCCTATAACTCAAATGCAAAAGTTCAAAGGAGAGTTTTCAAGATGTTCAATCCTTTCACCCGCTCTTCATACACTGCAGAGATGTGTACTTTTTAAAACACGAAGGGCTTGAACGTTCTCCTCTCTCCTACTTTTCAGATCAGTACATGTTCATACTCCTATAATCAGATTGATACATATTTCTCAATAATCCTTGCCCTTGGCAGATTGTGGTGTATCTGGAAACTGTGCATCTGTAACAATACCAATAATAATTTAAAATGCTCCGGCTGGCTTTGTGATTCATCCTACGGAAAATGAAGCAGTTGCTTGGTCATTCTTTGTAGGGGAGAATTAAAGGAGCCCGATCGAGTCTGCAACCTGCCAGAGCAACAAGGTAAGCCATTATAGATGATGCCGGATGAAATCGAAATAAACCCGTACCTCAGGTCAATCACCTCAGCGTGTTGATGGAGGCCTTGGGGTTAAGATAAGTCTTTCATTATACCCTGTCATCCTTTGTTTTTCTCTTTTATACATCAACTTTTTATATAAGTAACCTTTTCGTATTTTAGGTTCTCAATATTTGATGATTTAGAAATTTGCTGATGCTTAGCTCCTGCAGCTTTACTTTTCATGTTGTCTAAGCTGGCTGGGTTATGTAATTGACTCAAATTATGTCAATTGCATCCTCTGTGCATGTCATCTAAAATGCATCCCAGGGAAACAAACTTTGGACTAAAGTGGTTCTCTCGCAAAATCCAGCACTCCCTGTCACTGCCAGTTAATTTGTTATTTTTCTTTCTCTGCGTGCCGGCACATTTAATTAAATATTTACCACCTCACCGGGTATATTTTTGTATTACTCCTCTACAAGATGTAAAACATTTCCCTTTTTCTTTCAGAAAGAGAGTGAGAGAGAATGACTCCTGCAAGATGAACAGCCCAGAGGAAAGAGAGGAGGGAAAAAGTCATCACTCCAGGATGGATCAGCTCGTATTTGATTCACTGATTAATACCAAGAAACCTGAAGGTTCTCAATAACCATGACCTCAACAATCAATACCTCCTTCTTCGCCCTCGCTTTACCTTTACCTTTTGGGAGAAACGACAGACACGGACTTGATCTCCGCCACAACCGAACTACCCCTCCATGCCCGATTTTGTTTTATACTTAAAGTGCTTGATTGTTCCACCAACGTGAGTATCGACTGCAGCAGCCCGTGCTCTGCTGCAGTACCTCCTCCCATTGCATCGCCTCCCGGGGGAAATCAGTGGTGCTGAGAAGCTGTCCAAATGTAAAATGTTCCTCAAAACATTTTCATTTTCCAATTCTTCCTCAGCTATCACCCTGCATTGCTCTTCCAACAGGCAACGTAATTTAGCCTCTTCTTGCAAGACTCTCGTGAAGTCGTTTGCCACACTTTTAGGCCGTTCGTGTTCGCCTCCTAATTTTGCCCTCGGTGATGAATGATGATTGTGTGATTATGTCCAGATTAATCTTTCTGGAGAATACTGGGGATTGTTGAAGGGTTATAAACTGAATTAAAGATCTGTGTGTCACATGAGAAACAACCTTTACATTACGTTGTCCTTAAAAGATTAACTATACTTAAGATTCATAATCCAGATCCGTACAACTGACTAAGCATATTTACAATATTGTATATACAAATTGAACTAAACAGAGCAAAATAATCATATATTTTATTACATATTACAAATTACATGTCTAAATGGATAAGTAATGGCCTGTCTCTTTACACACACAGATACACACAGCCACACTACAATGAGTTTTCATTGATCTAGAGCCCACTGCTTCAACTGTCCCATAAAGTCTGATGTATTCAGTGATTAGGAAACACAAAAAGCAGTATTCAGTAACCAGTCTCCAGGATTTCATGGGAATAAGAAGAGGGGACTGACACTGGAATCAGCATGACCAGGAATACATGAAAAAGGATTTTTAGTGGTGCTGTGTAATTATGGATTAGTCGGATGCTTCATTCTGTATTATTATATCTTTGGTTTGCCGCTGAGTGTTTTTGTCACAGACTTGACCTACAATTGTTTATGTAACACCCCTGATGTCTCCAGTAACTATTCAGCTCACTTGATGTAAGTGCAGAAATCTGTTGCCTTCCTGGCCTTAAGGTAATGAAGCTTCTCCCAGGCTATATTTTCACAGCAGCAGTAGGAGAAAATGGCTCATCCATTCTGCTGATCCACTCTCATTCCTTTAGAAATACATAAACCCGACCATTCCACACCTAACAAGATAATACTTTTTAAATGAGACTGTGATAAGTCATCCTCCCAGGCAGACGTCTGGACTCGCAGTCGAGCGGCTGGGACTGCGGAGGAGAAAGAGCAACACTCATCAATCCGCTGTAATGTGAACCTGCAGTGTGATGCTTTGAAATACAGGAGATACCAAATATTGGATTGATCAGCGCATTAACGAAGGATGTCGAGAAGCCTGTAATGCAAGCTGTGAAGAGAATTCAATTTGCAGTTTCGATTGCTGCAGGGCAGTTTCGCACCACGCATATATTTGTAGTTGCCTCCAAAGGTCTTCATACCCTTTAAGACGGATTTAGCAACGGAAATGTAGAAGTTAAATCGATATTTCTTTACTTCAATTAGTGAAAATGTAAACAAAAAGTACATAAATGTAAGATGAGAACAGATTCTTATATAGCAATAGTTTCTATCAAACATATATTTCTAAATACACAACCGTCTAATTTATCTACAATGCATATTTCATGGACCTTCACTTATCACCGATTATGCTTTTTCCTCCTTTTAACACCCTCGGGATCTTCTCAGGAGGGATGTTTGAACTATCCTCCAGGCAGAACCTCTCCAACTCCCACCAGTTCCACAGCTTGCTCTTCCAAACAGCTTTATTTCCAGCCTCGTATTTAAAATGCTTTTTCTTCCTGTCGGCATTTCATACCTTGCCCTTTAGTATCGGGTTGATCCCAATCTACGTGGGCCAAATTGAAGTTTCCTATTAAGACTGTTGCTCATCTGTGAATGGACGTAGGTGATTAAACAGCAATACACAATTAATTGCAAGTGATTAGCAAGCAAAGGGGTCTGGCTTGTGTTTGTGCTATGACAACCCCGCAGGTTCAGATGTCTGCTGAGATTAGTCTGTAATTGCATGGGTTAGGTTGAGTCCTCAAGGGCTAAAGAGCTCAGTGATATCTGTAGATTGGGTTTGCCAGGTGGAAAAAAATAGTTTATATATGAGGATACCAATGTGCCTTGAATCTACTCTTGTGTAGGTCATCATGTTGAGGACGTTTGAGATTCAAAACTGCAGAGACAATATAACCCCCCAAACTATATTTCCAATTGCATTTGTTTAAAAAATCTTGAAACAGACGCCCGTTTCAAATTAATGAAAAGGGTGAGGTCTGAGAATACAGATCAAATTCTTTCTGTTATATATTTTTTCCCTTCCCTCGAGGGAGCAATCTCCACATGTTATTGAACCACCGCAAAACAGTAATTGTTACCAGCCTCACTTCTTGATCTCTGACTTTCGAAGTTGTACACCGTTTGCGCCTCGTTCAGCCCAATCATAACTACCTCTCAGGGCTGACACTCATTCATACACGACACTAATCTGCTTTCTAATGGAGTTTTAAAATAAAGTTTGGGAGGAGGACAAGCTCAACCTGGTGCCTGACTTCCACCTTCCCAGCATGCATTACTTTGCATCCCTCCTTGACACCAAACACCAGCTTTGCAGCAGCTCCTTGACTCCTTCCACCTAGTGGGGGGGTTCGGATGGCCTTGTATGTTCACATATCATTTCCAAGACACTGTACATGGAAAGGAACACTTCTGGCTTTTGCAAAGATATTATATAGTTATAGACGTATTTGTATTGTTCTTGGGTTGGCAACCATATGCCAGTAAATAAGCATACTTGGAAATACGTAGGTGTGTTTGATCAATTTGATGTGACAGAGCCCCCGAGAAAACAATCTATGTTTACAGTCTGTTTACTAGAGGCAAGAATTTCATTTTAGTCATAACTTTGACTGTAGAAAGCGGGGCAGGGATCAATACGGTACAACAGAGTCTTTTAAGAAAGCTGAGTTAAGAAAGAAACAAATGAAAAGAACGACAACAACATTAAGCTCAAAATCAGAATCAGTTTTCTAGCAACCGAATTCTTCAACTTGAACCGTGAAAAGGATGGTGTTTGCTTGTAAATAACTGCAAGCTGAGGACACCCATTTCGGTAACCTTTTCTACTAGCCTTCTAGCTTATTGGTCTTCATCAGCATGTGGTATATCCAATTACAGGGGCTGCAGAGACGGGCAGCAGCGATAGACACATCTGTGGGCATGAGAATCCAAAGAGCATCAGAAATGAGTAACTCGCATAGGTCAGAGTATGAGGCTACAGCTTTATCACTGTTTTAGGAGAAATAATGGGTGGGAAAATCTGAAACCTAAAGAGTGAGCATTATCAAAACATCCCAACATCTTTTCTTTCAGTGAATGTTTGATATGTATTTTCAGTTTTTTTGTGCTTGTTTTTCTGTTTGTTTGTTTGTTTGTCTGCAGCAAACAACAGCCACCTGTTTTGTCATAAGGCCTTATCATATGGAGTTGATCATTAGCTCATATTTGGAACATAATAAAACAAACACACACCTTTAATATTGTGTGAATAATTTACCCACGAGAAATAAATAATTGCTCAATCTTCACCTCCTGTCGTTTTTAAATTTTGCACTTCACAATCCAAGAGCAGGAAGTTTACATTGTTAATTATGTCAAACAATATGTTGGTTAAAACACGAACTTTGTTACTCGTGTTCCTACACATTGTTGGGAGAAAGAAAAGAGGGAATTGATTGGAGGCAGAAAGCCAAGCAGAGTGGCACTCGTGTGTGGTATAAAAATCAAGGCATAAACAGGCATCAACAGCAATGTCCAACACGCTCACAACATTTCTCTTCATTCAAATTCCTTCAGGATCAATAGCCCTGTGTGGTAACAACAACATTACCATAACATCAATGTCATATCAAAACATCACTTTGATGCTCGAGGGACTTTGGGTCTCACTGACCTTGTTTCCTAGCAGTAAGGGTTTGTCTGATTGGAGAGTAAAGGTTCCTCTTCAGTGTAAGTTCATTTCACTTTCCAATGGCCATTGATTCATACAGTTATTTGGAATTTAACATGCACTTAAAAGTAGAAAATAGTCTGTATCATCCATATATATATTTGTAAACAATCTCTTAACAGCTGTGTTTAGATCTTAAAATTGCTTAGATGTTTGTTTCCCCCCCTGTTGTCCTGGAACATTTTATTTATTAGAATCTAAGGGAAGACAGAATGTTTTTTAGGCTCTAAATTACTTTCAAAAGCATGTTTGTTGATTGTTTGTTTTTTGAGTGTGTGTGTTTAGCTTTTTTTGCAATACAGCACATTCTGTACTAACTTGCTTCTCCTAGCTTTCTCCTGCTTTGGGGCCCTTGGAATGATGAATGGCTCACTAGAGTACAGGTGACAGCCATACTAATATTGTGAATGTGGTTATTGGCATATTTCTTGTTTTTCCAAGACAGTACTGACAATTTCAAACTCTGGTATTTGATTCAATTGCACGGGAACACATAGTTGTGAGTTCTTTGGGGGAAAATAATGTAAAGCTCATTATTTCAAATTGTAGTAGATTACTGTTAAAATTAACTTACGTTTTAACTATATTATAGCAGCTGTTATGCGCTGCTCTGGGAGAAACAAATGTTTTAGGTTAGGAGGCCCTGCTCTTAGCTTGATTTAAAAGGCGCTTGTGCTTTTCCATTCTCCTTGGGGTAATTAGAGGTCAAGATCCCATTTATTTTTTTCTGAACAATTACTGAAAAGCAAGTGGAAATGCTGCGATGACCGTTCCGAAGACATCAAGGAATAATTTTCTGAGATAAAAGAAAAGGTTGATCACTTGAAGAGCTTTGTGTAGCACAAGATGTAAAGCCTAATTTAAATTTCTGAATACCAAAGCAGTCTCAAAGCTACCCAGGATGACACTGGAAATTAGCTCCTCACAGGACCCAGCACAGATTCAAATAATAGATCATTTAATAGGATGCTGATCCCGAAAATAAATAAATAAATCAAATACCTGTTCCCTTTGACAAATTGAATTAGATTCGAAAAAGCAATTTTACTTCATCAATGATCAGTTTCTTGAATTGCCCTCGCAGCTTTTCCCCTCACAATAGGGTGGTAACCGATGTAACGCAGACAATACATATTGCACAATAATCACATTGGGCTGAGGGAAAGATCTATTATGAAGAGTCCTAATGTCATGTAAAATGTTTGGGGAGAAAAGGAAAGTGCTTTCAACTCACTGTAGAGTCTGATTAAATTAGACTTGCCATTTTTATGTGAGTTTTTAACTTCCACAATTCACTGCCACTTTTCTCATGGAATAGATTGTGCCTCTGAGGTCTCTCCAGTTTCCTTTAATCAATATAATTGTGTGTATCACTGGTTCAGACCTAACCGAAGCTACAACAGGGAAACCAAACCTACAAAGCATGGGCAGGCATGTTGGGGAAACGCTTGTGAGCCAATTATTGCCAGGAAGCCTTTAATGAAACGTAAGGAGCATCTCTATGTACCGCTGAGCCATTTATGCAGGAAAACAAGGGGGATTTCTCCATTATTTCTGTGAAGCCAGGCCTCTGAATTGGAAAACCAGCACCCTGTCCGTCTCTCTCTGCCCTCTGGACCGAACGAAAGCTAATGAACTCAAGACTCTGCCCTCTTTTGATTGGCTGCCTTGGCTACAGCTAATTTCTTGCACACTTAGTAATGCCGTGTTTATGGGAATGGAAAAGTTTGTGTCAATGATGGACATCCAGTTATAGCCCTGTTCTTCCGCCAGCAGAATCAGTTCAATAGGTTGGCTTTCCAGCACTCAAAACTGTCAGCATTAAAGTGAACCCTTTTCTGTTTTTATTTTGAGGGGAGGGGGGGATTATATTTCACTTTGCGTGAAAACAGAAATTACAGTGCGGGGAAGTACAGTCCATGCTATAGCTGCCAAAACCATCCAACATTCTTGACTACATAGTGCAGTGTTAACATTTTGATCTATAGATAGTAGCTGCATCTTTTTTGTAATTGTTGCTGCAAGGCGATCTCATCTATCTGGCTGAGGCTGAATTGTAGACGCCGGGTATTTCTTTGCCTTTTTCCTCAGACTAACCCATAAGCACATTCTGAAACTGAAAGGACCAGAGCTGATTTTATTCCTAACAGTTTTATTTATTTATGCCGTATGGATTGTGCTCTCCCATTACAAAACATGTAGGAGAAAGACAACAAATGCTTCACATACTATCAGCACAAGGAGGCTCTTTGCATTAAATTAATTATCTCAGTCCTCTGCTTCCTTAGCTCCAGTGAATTGAGCAATAGGGTTCTGTCACTTCAAAATCCTATCCACCGATCGCGAAGAAAATGCTGTAATTGAAATTGTTTGCTCAGCTTGAGGGAGCTACATCATTTCCAGCAGATGAAATCAAATCTGCAATTTCTCAGCGCCCCTCTCCAGATAAATAGTCAAAGGAAACTGGGGATTGGGTACAAAATGAATGGGTGTGCCTTTCCCTCTGGGATCTCACTGCTTCATTGGTCATACTCCGGCAGGCCCATTAAGAAAGTGCTTCTCAATGCAACAGAAGAATATAGGCTGTAGTTTTCTTAAATTGATCTCAGCCTTCGCCACTAGAGCCAGGCGACGAGCAGACATTATTACTATTGGGAGTGCTGTGAAGGATAGATTCTGAAAGTGCTGCGCCACTTGTTCTGTTTTTCAATTAACCTGCATATTTATGCCGACCTTGGACCTCGACACTTACCGAGTTAGTTGACTGCGGCTCGGCACAGGCAGTTCAAAGTGTCAGCGCTCGCATCATTGTGACTGAAGTGCCTCGGCACCGAGAGTAGCACAGTCAACTCAATCATATTGATTTGCAGATTTGTTTAGGTGAATGACGGCTCTCCTCTGAGGCCTCTGTGTGACATCTATTGCTGTGCGCTTAAATGCAAGGCACACAGAAGACCCTGTCCATTGTGTCTCATTGTGCATCTGTCAATGGAGTGGCTAAATGTTTTGCCAATAGGCATTTTGACACATTGCAAACACGGTATTTGATTAAATAACATTATTGTTTATAATAATCAATAACTTTGGCAACATGCATTCTAGGAAAATATTAATATATACAATATTAAAGCTCAACAAATATGAGCTTTATTATATGGTATTATGTATCTGAATTGTCTCATGCTTGATTGACATGACAAAAAAACTAAAATATGCTTCAATTCGATGGCCATCTCATGGATATAATTATTCCACAAAATCTGTACTTTGGAATGATCTTCTATTCCTCAGTAACTCACTATAGGGAACTCGTTCAATTTAATCTCAGTACCTCCAAAGGAAATCTATCCCGAATCTATCCTGCTTTCAAGGAATTACTGAAATATTTAAATTACATTCTATGTAATACCTTTCTTACCATGGAAGTAAGGTCATTTCAGTAGTTACATATTGAACACCACAGCTGAGATAGCAGTGGATCCTGTTAGTCCATCTAATTAGAACTTCTTATTTTAGATCTAATGTGCTAATTTGCTGATTTGGAATGAGGTGCTAAGTAGTTCTTCTCTGTCATTAATTAATTTTCTAGTCATGAATACTTTACTTGTTGCATTAATTCAGGCCTTCACTCAGGGTATATAAGCAGGTCTTGCTTCTATGTAAGCGTACAACATAAACTATACTTTGAAATATAGTGCACACAGATCATTTGACCATAGTCTTCATATTTACAATAATAAAGTTTGTGCTTTAAATACATCATGATAATTACCATCACAAATTAAAGACAACAGGGTGATTTTAAAGAGTCTGAGACACAATGTATTGCCCATGAAGGAACTATCAGAGAGTCAACACCATCTGTCTCTTTCCACTTTAATATGAAACACTTTTTGTAATCATACAATCCGCTCTAAAGTATCATTGTGGGGATTTATGTTATCCTGCCAGGACTATTGCTTGAGTCTTTCATTTTGGTAGGGAGAGGTGTAGGTAGTGATTCCAGACACAAAACACTGCGTATCAGAGAATCTCAGGCTGTGCTGGCTGAGCCATCGCTTTACTGCTGTCAGTGAGTCAGAGGCAGTGCAGTGTTGTCTGGGTGTCACTTTTTGTCAGTTTCTTATTGCCTCTACCTGCATTGGGGAAACTGATACTGAAGGGTCTCAGTCTGGCTTTTTAGGTCTCCTCACATCCTCATCTGCTCACAACATGAAAACCGTGTTTAATTAATCCAGTTTAGCAATTCAATTCAGTAATTTAGACTCAAGAGCGGAGAGCAAATCAAACAAAGAAGCAAGGCTGACGACAGAGATAAACACAACTTATAGCAATGCCATTTCTGCTCAAAACTCATCTCATACAAGTCTGCATCGTTTCCACATGTTTCAGATCTATGGGGCTCAAATGAAAATCCTTTCCCTAATGATTGTTGTTTTAAGGTCAGTTGGTCAATATTAACAGGAAGCCTGCATCCACCAAACCTAAGGTTAGTGTCTCTGCTTTATTTATGATCGGTAGACCTTTAGGTGACGGGACATAAATAGCCATTTAATCACCGGTTTATGGGCAATGAATCACACATCCTGCTATTAACCACTGTATAATTACAGAGAGTACACCTCACAATTCATTTTAAAAGCATGTAAATCCTGCCTTGGTACTTCTAGACATGTAGACAGCACCCAATAGTTGTACTTGTATAAGGTTTAGAAAGTGGTGCTGAAAGAATCAATATTTACCATTAAAGTTTGTGCATATATGTATTTCTGCCTGTTTAATAAAGAAACAATGGCAACTAAATGCAATTGGTAAAAAAAAAGCCTCAGGTTGCCTAAATATTCTTCTCACTGTACTTCAAGTTTCCTGTTGAAGCGAGATGGTGACCTTGAAGCCCAGTCTGGACAATAAATTCTGCCTGGAGGCCCGGAGACGTCCAGATGGAATGGCTTTTTGGCGGCGCTGGAAGATAAAGGCCAAGACCAGGGCCAAATGGATCGTCCTCCACGGCCCAGGTGGTCTGTAGCTCCTTGATGAGATCATCTGTCCTTGGGCGAACATATTTGTTTGGAGGCCAGACAGCTGCTCACCACTTGTCAATACAAGGGGTGCAATGTGTTAATGGTGTGTGCTTGGCCAACACCAGCTGTACTGGCCCTGAGGGTAAGAAAGTGGTTGTAGAGGCCAGGTAGCTGTTTACTGCTTGAGGAGACAACCTGTACATCATGGCTGGCACTGGTGTAGCATTGCAAGAGCAGTTATGCAGTGTCCGAGGTTATTGGTATGCTTTAACTGTTTCTGAGAGTTAGGTGATACAGGTTAGCGCTGTATCGATTGTGATTCGGCACTTCAGCACAGAATGAATCGGTGTTTAGCGTTGAAAACTCTTGCAAAAGTGTCTTCATCTTTATATATGTGCACTGCAATAAGTTCGCCCATCCAAAAAATAAATGAATACAAAAAAAAGTGTCTTGGTGCTGAAAGAGTTATTTGCAGTATTTTCATTGGCACATGTGTATGCTTTATGTCTGTATTAGAAGACAGATTAATTCAATTTGTGTCAAAAGGACAGTTTCAGGTAAAAAGCATAGAGGAAGTTCTAAATGTTCTGTACTAATATATATTGTATTCTGTATTGTAAATTACAACAAAGATGTGAAACTAAGTACCATGTACTGCGGAAAAACACAATTTTACCTTAAACATATGAATAAATTAATCAAGGCAGCATAAGATAATTCATCCATCACCCAGTACTTAAGTCCTGAAGCATATTTTGTTGGTTGGTTTGTTTTTTGTTGTGTTTTAAGTATGTGCTTTTACACTGTCAATGCAACCTGCCTAGATATTACTGGCAACAGGTTGGATATAGAAACACATTCTCATAACTGTCAAAGTGTGTAATGCCAGTCTTTGGACTACAGATATGAGTCCTTATTTTGCATAGTGTCAAAACAGGTCTGAAACAACGACAGCGTTTGGCAGGAAGTGAGTGCTTAAATAACACAAACATAAAAAGGACCGTGTCTGCAGGCAGAATCAGAGAGACTGCGAATCAGGAAGAGTAAGACACACACAGCCCAATTCCCCATAGTGATTTCAATGGCAGGATTAAACCTGCTTTCCACTGCCAAGCTATTCAAGAAATATCTAAGAAGAGGACCACAGATTTATTTTTTCCCTACTTCTCTTCAGAGAGCAAGTCCTGATCTCCTTTGTTGCGTGGGGAGGTGTTTCTTTAATAGAGTAGACCACACACAATCTGATTTTGTCATCTGTCATAGGCTGTTATCTACAAGCTCTCTGTTCTCTCATTGGCCGCAGTTTTGCTCTTTTATTTTGTGTAACCGTGTCCCCGTGGTGATTTGTACGTCTTATCTCAAGGATGAACAAAAGTGGGTGCATTTTTACAGACTTTGCTCAAAAATACTGTATGCTGCTGCAGCTGCCTTTAGAAATATGTCTTGCCATTGCTGCTCAAGGTCATCACAGCCTGCAGACCTTTAGCAAGCCGTGCCAAACGAGGGGGAAAATACCAGCAGGTCATTTGCAGGGCCATTCTATAACCAGCAAGGGAACGAAAGCATTGTATTATTTGCATCATTTACAAACATTAGCTATTCCCCACATACAGCAGTTATGAATTGTTATCTATTTGAGTCCAATTTTTTTATTTATTTTTTAATCATTATATGGTACAATAAGTGGATGTCACATTGCTTTGGTTACAGCATTCAAAAATAGGCATATTCTGCTAGGATTAAAACCTCCCCGTTGATGCAAGGATTTCAATTCGGTTCATTTGATTTCCTGGTACCAGAATTGCAGCTACCAGGCAATAGCAAGTATTTTACAGCTTCCAAGCCTTCTGGAAAACAACATATGTGCCACCCCATTTAAGTACCGAATGTGTTAATTTGTTCCATCCCTAAAAGTCAGTTCTTCACCATCAATGTTATTAAGGCTTGCAGTGAACTTTTGTTTGAGTAAATAACTGTTATTGAGAAGCAATGCTCACTTACTGCTCACAGATGGTGTGTCACACATTTTAATATGTAATATGTTTTTTTACAGTGTTTGTATTCACTGGCTTTGAAGACAACACTCAACTGACTCAGTGAATGATGTTTTAAGTTCAGAAATAATTATAGTGTCAGCAAGAATTAAACTGTGAAACTGCAAGCTAATAATAGCCAGTTACAGATTGTGTACTTTTTAAACTGTGGGTCACGTACTGTATTGGTCAATTCTAGAAACAAAATATAATACCAAACAAAACAGAAGACGTTTGGTCGTCGGTAGGTGTACGAATACTGGTACACATTTGTCTAAGCAAGTCCTATCTCAGCCTGAGTGCTACATCACTGTAATTAGTTGCTGCTGATGGGCTGCCGTGTGACATCATTAACTAAACATAATATTAAGCATAATCCGCTCCGAAGATTTATTATTTCAATTTAGATTTCCTGATAAAGAAAGTCACTGCCTCTACTTTGCAACACATCAGTCACTGCAGCTGACAGGTGAAATCTTGTTTCCACAGAATCATAGCTCTGTGAAGGGACTGAAATGCTTATATCATTCTGGCTCTGACTGAAAAGGATTTCTCTCAATATCGGGATTTAAATATGACCTTTACCAGAAGAGTGACTGTAAAGCTATGTGTCTTTTATATTAAAGGAAAGGTCACAGTAGTTCTAAAATCACGGTTTTATGTGTCTTTATGTGTTGTTATGGTGGGCTATAATAAGTAAGATGCATACCTCCAGATTGTAAAAATGTAAAATATAAATCGAATATGACAGATCAAACTTCAGGACATAAGCTCTCTTGTGTTGTGTAATAACTGTGTTTCTACCCAAACAGAACCAAAAGCACACCATGACAAACAACATCAAAATACTATTAGAAATTAATTGAACACTTTACATTTAGTGTCAATAATTACTGTGTATTTACTTGGTAACTACCAGTGTAATTATACATATTTACACTGTATTTACACTGTAACAAGTGATTACAATGTAATTACACAGTAATTAGGGACACAATGTAAAGTGTTACCAAAAACACAGTTCTGTGTTTTAATAAATAAAATACAAAAAGGTTTACACACCTATTTATTGATAAAAAGTGCAAATATGCATCTATGGCCAAATATTATAAACGATGGAAGACGATAAAGTGATTACAGTTCTAATTATAGTTACAATATCAGATGTAAACCACTGCCTACACAGACACTCAGTATAAACCTCAGGATGTCTTTGCTCTGGTCAGTACATTATGACATTAGTAATCTGTACAAAACTGCAGACTCTGAAGTTTTTACCCTTGCTGAATCCCAACTGTGACCTTACACTACAGGAGCACTGCATTTGTCAAAGGTGCAAAAAGAAGTTCAACTGTGTGTATCTCTGCTGAAAGATCAACACACCAATATGAATCTTATCAGATCAGATCACACGTGGTCTTTGTGCTTTTGTGTACAGTGGCCTTTCGGTCTCTTGGTGACTCTTAGACTTGTCACTTTAAGTTAGTTTTCTTTGGTCATCAAAATAACAAGCCAAACAGTATTTACATCAACATTAAGGAGCTTGTTGTCACTAGGTGTCTATTTCCTTTATTTGTTTGACAACAATATTTTCATGACTGTGATTGTAAGCCAGGGAGCTCAAATTTACGTTTGATTGTTTTGTTTTGTTTAACCTCCATCATTTGTCATTTGATGGCAATATTTTTAACTTATAGGAAATGTCAGTGGCAACATACTGGCAACTAAGTATCTATATTTGCAAATGGGGCTCTTTGGTCAGTACTTGACATGGTCTGACAAGCTCTCAACTATTACCACCATTTTTTTAGTGTAACAACAAATAATATATATAAATCAAATACAAATATTTGTATTTTTACTGTGTGGGACATTTGAGCGCCATTTCAAAATAACCTGACATTTTCAACCTGGAAAATGATCCCCCGTTTCCATTTCTCTGGGCGATGGATGGAGATGCACTTTAATAGAAAAGGCTAAGGGCAGCCCACTCCACTTCACTCACACTAACATAGAAACACACCTATATATATCTATTCAGAAAATCCCCCAGACAGTAAAAATATTTACTTTACGGATCTGACAGTCCATCAAGTCTTCCTTTAATTTACACTTTTATTGAAGTGTTGAATCTGTCACTTATGCTGACAAGTTGTCTGTTCAATGCCTGATGATCTTATTAAGAACTGCAATAAAATAATAAAATAATAGTGCAGTGTTATATACGTACAGTGTAGCTTCCAATGAGCACAAGAGGTTGCCTTTCACATATAAATACAATGAGAAGGGAAATCAAGAGATTGGACAGCATGTATTATAAATGCATGAGCATGGATGTCAAGTTGAAGCATGTTATTAATATGGGACTTGCCTTCAAATACAATATTGCCTCCTCCTGTCATGGGACTAAGGTGCTAATTGAGTACTACCTGAACTGTAACACCAGACAACGAAATTGAGTAATTTACACACATATTTCACTGCTAAAACAAAGTAGCCCCCAGAGAAATTCACACCATGAAGCTGAAACAGAGAGTATGCAAGTGTTTTTCTATACAGTGTGACACAGTGCTGGGCAGGGCAGGGAAAGGCTGCCCTGAATAGCACTACATCCCCCAGAAGCCTTGGTGGGGTGACTCACTCTGGGGGAGCACATGACGGGCAGGACTCTCCCCAGAGACAGAGAGAGAGACAGAGAGAGAGAGAGAGAATTAATAAAGAACTTTGGATTTGATCTTAACTATTATTTTGGATCACAGATTTTGAGTTGTTGCTCAGTGTGTTTGTGTTGTGATTAGTTATTTGTGTAGAAAGGGATCTGTGACCACAATTAGTTTAGGCTCAACCAGAAGCTAGGGTTTTGTTTGCCGTTTCTGTAGGTCTCTTTGTTTTGCTCACTGTAAATAAACCTGCATTTCCTTCACCCTACTCCCCGGCCTCTGAGTCACTGTTTCCTCAAGAGACCCAGCTTTGTGTATCCCACACGGTGCCACAACAGATAAACCCTAAGGTAATGAGTTGTATAACTATCAATACTGTACGTACCAATATCATATATGTCAAACCTTTAAATATATTTCTAAATATCTGATTCTCTAATTTATTCATACCACAGCAATCACTACTCTGGGATTCCTCCTTTGGCTTTCTTACCAAAAATAAGCTCTCCAACTCTTCCTGATTGTGTATCTTGTGCTTTTGTACCCCCCCTCTCAATTCATACAACACTTTTTCAATTGGATCGAGGTCTGGAGATTGTGATAACATTGATTTTTGAGGAGAGGTTTGGCAGGTTTTTGGCTAAAGCATCCTCGTATATTTCAGAAACCACCTGTCCCTCAACTCTAAGGGCACCAGGACCTGAGAATGAAAAACACATCTGAAGCTAAAATATCTGCAGCCATTCTTCACAGTGGGTCTGACATTCCTTTCAATTTAAACTGGTTTACATCAAATATACAACTGGTTTGCATGCTTACATTCGCCAAAATCATCTGAAATACTTGCTTGATGGTTGGTATCAGGTTTCAGGGTGAAATTAAATTAAAAAGGTAACTTTCTGGACATGCTGACAAAAAAGTGAAGCTTATGGGGAGAATAGCATAATATGTACTATGAGTCATTGAGGTGGATCTGTTTAATATATATATATATATATATATATATATATATATATATATATATATATATATATATAGTCTGTGTCTTGCTTGTTACTCTTGAGATTTATTACTGGCCTCATCAATCATTTTCAACAGATACAATTGTTCCTGCCAGAAACTGCTTTCCACCAGTGAAGGTTTTGGGTTATCTTATGAATTCAGTAGTCAAGGATAAGCGACAGTGACAGTGAGTATATATTTAAATGTTGTATATTAAGGGTCCCTTTCCATACTGCATGTTCCCCCAACACTCTGGGTTGATAGCAGCAAGATGTGTCAAATCTACCACACGTCTGAATTTGATTCCTTTGATTTGATTCTTTGTTTTTCATACAAATAAATCCTGCGATTGTATGACATAATTACTTATAGGCTGACACTCCGAGGAAATGTATACATCTGGAAATTAAATTGTAGGAAAGAACAACTGAATTATTTTCACAGCTTCACAAAACGAATTTACGACATGAAATACAAACATAATGCATTTTTTTTTGTCTGAAAGAAACACATAAATAACCACTGAGCTGTAAAGAGGAAAGAAAGCTTGGTAAATAGAGTAGATGATACAATACAATTCCATATCTCTAAAACAGTAAATAATAAATTATCATTTTTCTGCAGAAGATGATGGACCAACACAAAAATCCCCTGGCTTTGATACATGGTCTTCACTAGACACAGAACAACACTGAGTTAGGTCTCATGAATCTATTACATACATCCAGCTGATTTAATGTATTATGTATGTAACATTGGATACATTACATGATGAAGGACTATGGCTCAACAATCTGTCAGAAAAGCCCAGCGTTAAGGACAGCGTTGTTCTTGTGGACAGAGATCCGGAGAGGGAGCACTGTAGTCAGACACTCCCTTGTGCATCAGTGAGAGCTGCGTTCCTCCCCATTACAATCCTCCGAGGACTGGTTACCTGAGGCATTGCTGTATCTATACAGACTGGCAGCAGATGTACATTCCTCTCAGGGCTTGTCTATCCTATGTGCATGAATTTCTTGTAATGTTTTTATAGTTTTCCTTTTAAAAAGATTCCTTTTATGAATCTCCGCAGACTGCTTTTTTACTGGAATTATATCCCATTTTCCCTGTTTGTGTGTCTCTCTAACCCCCAATAGAAGGATATTGTCTGGAATAAAGCAAATCCCCTATATTTACAAATCAACATCCTTTCAGTCGTGCTAATAAAGGTATTAGTACAAACCTCTCAGATTGCTCAGATTCTAAACTTTGACCTAACCACACAATGACCTTCTGACACAATAACCTATACACACGATGACCTTCAGACACAATCACCTAACCACACAATGACCTTCTGACACAATCACCTAAACACACAATGACCTTCTGACACAATCACCTAAACACACGATGACCTTCTGACACAATAACCTATACACACGTTGACCTTCAGAAACAATCACCTAACCACACGATGACATTCTGACACAATAACCTAACCACACAATGACATTCTGACACAATCACCTAACCACACAATGACCTTCTGACACAAGAACCTACCACACAATGACTTTCTTACACAATAACCTAACCACACAATGACCTTCTGACACAATCACCTAACCACACAATGACCTTCTGACACAATCACCTAACCACACAATTACCTTCTTACACAATCACCTAACCCGATTAGAAAAAGCAAAGGCCCTAGTACTGATCCCTGTGGAACTCCACTAACAACCTCACTCCAGTTAGAAGCGACTCCTCTAATCGACACCCTCTGTTTCCTACACATCAACCAGTTAAAAAATGACTAACGTCTTTAAAGACTTCAACAACCAATCAGGAAGGTTTATTTAGTCGGGGCATTAACAATTAAAAAAGGAAAAGGTTGAGATTGAGACGAGAAGGGAGCATGCGAGTGAGATATAGACCTTGTTATAGTGTGAAAATGTATTTTCAGATAATCGTGTTTTGTTTCTGCAAAGTTAATATTTTTTTAAATACATTAATTCATGAACAAAAACAAACATGCAAATATATATATATAAAATACTATTAAACTAAATTAAAATTCTACTCAGCTAATTATCAGTGGAGCAGTAACTTTAGCTAGTTGGTGAAAAAGGGCTTTTTAATGTACAGTGTTAAAGATGCATTCCAGTGATTTTTTTTTTTTTTTTTTTTTGGGGGGGGTGGGGGGTTGTGTACCCATTCTGTCCAATCAGGCATTTTCTTTATTTATTTTTGCATATTAAGGGGACCCTATTTTGTTCACTAATACCATTCCATCTTACACTGAACAAATGCTCTGGGATGTGTCCATATTGAAGCACTTTTGGGGGTGGAGAAGTTGTCTATATGGTCTATTGTGTTAATGACAATAAGGTATCACTGTTGTCTATTGCGTTAATGTAAATTTTTAAATAATTTTGTCACTAGCAAATGGTAGCAAATACAGTGGGGGGAAAAAAGTATTTGATCCTCTGCTGATTTTGTACGTTTGCCCACTGACAAAGAAATGATCAGTCTATCATTTTAATGGTAGGTATATTTTAACAGTGAGAGACAGAATAACAACAAAAAAATCCAGAAAAACGCATTTCAAAAAAGTTATAAATTGATTTGCATGTTAATGAGCGAAATAAGTATTTGACCCCTTCGACTTAGTACTTAGTACTTGGTGGCAAAACCCTTGCTGGCAATCAAAGAGGTCAGACGTTTCTTGTAGTTGGCCACCAGGTTTGCACACATCTCAGGAGGGATTTTGTCCCACTCCTCTTTGCAGATCCTCTCCAAGTCATTAAGGTTTCGAGGCTGACGTTTGACAACTCGAACCTTCAGCTCCCTCCACAGATTTTCTATGGGATTTAGGTCTGGAGACTGGCTAGGCCACTCCAGGACCTTAATGTACTTTTTCTTGAGCCACTCCTTTGTTGCCTTGGCTGTGTGTTTTGGGTCATTGTCATGCTGGATTACCCATCCATGACCCATTTTCAATGCCCTGGCTGAGGGAAGGAGGTTCTCACCCAAGATTTGACGGTACATGGCCCCGTCCATCGTCCCTTTGATGCGGTGCAGTTGTCCTGTCCCCTTAGCAGAAAAACACCCCCAAAGCATAATGTTTCCACCTCCATGTTTGACGGTGGGTATGGTGTTCTTGGGGTCATTCCTCCTCCTCCAAACACAGCGAGTTGAGTTGATGCCAAAGAGCTCGATTTTGGTCTCATCTGACCACAATACTTTCACCCAGTTCTCCTCTGAACCATTCAGATGTTGGCAAACTTCAGACGGGCCTGTACATGTGCCTTCTTGAGCAGGGGGACCTTGCGTGCGCTGCAGGATTTCAGTCCTTCACGGCGTAGTGTGTTACCAATTGTTTTCTTGGTGACTATGGTCCCAGTTGCCTTGAGATCATTAACAAGATCCTCCCGTGTAGTTCTGGGCTGATTCCTCACCGTTCTCATGATCATTGAAACTCCACAAGGTGAGATATTGCATGGAGCCCCAGACCGAGGGAGACTGACAGTTATTTTGTGTTTCTTCCATTTGCGAATAATCGCACCAACCGTTGTCACCTTCCCACCAAGCTGCTTGGCGATGGTCTTGTAGCCCATTCCAGCCTTGTGTAGGTCTACAATCTTGTCCCTGACAACCTTGGGCAGCTCTTTGGTCTTGGCCATGGTGGAGAGTTTGGAATCTGATTGATTGATTGCTTCTGTGGACAGGTGTCTTTTATACAGGTAACGAGCTGAGATTAGGAGCACTCCCTTTAAGAGAGTGCTCCTAATCTCAGCTCGTTACCTGTATAAAAGACACCTGGGAGCCAGAAATCTTGCTGATTGATAGGGGATCAAATACTTATTTCCCTCATTAACATGCAAATCAATTTATAACTTTTTTGAAATGCGTTTTTCTGGATTTTTTTGCTGTTATTCTGTCTCTCACTGTTAAAATACACCTACCATTCAAATTATAGACTGATCATTTCTTTGTCAGTGGGCAAACGTACAAAATCAGCAGGGGATCAAATACTTTTTCCCAGTTTTTCCTTGTAATTTGCTTCAATCTTAGCTTACAGAGTTTTTAAAATCCATTTTAGAAAAATATCTGCCCGAGCAGCATGCCCCCGGACCCCCCTAGCAGAGGTCGGCCCCTCTGTAATAAACATGGTACCCTTGTGGCCCCCCATTTCCAAAATCCTAGCATCACCCCTGAGTATGTACAAATAATTTACCACAAATGTTTTGTACTTTACCACAACCAAATAATGGTAGACGTCCGGGTATGTTTTTTCAATAAGCCTTTTATTTAAAGTTACTGGAGAATCTTAATCTAATATTGTCATCAAATGGATCGGATAGTGTGTATTTACCAGCGATCAATTTATTAAGATACCGATTTCCCTAAATGTGAGAAAGAACTGCTAAACTGGTATCATTTTACTTGTGCAATGTTGTGGGGGGGGGGGGGGGGTGTCATACACAATACTTAATGTTTAATTAAATATGTTAATGTATCTTTGCACATTAGTTTTTTGATTTATTGATTAGAATTGCACAGTATTTGTCAAAATACTCCATGAACATGCAGTTCTTTAACACAGACAGCGGCTGCAGATTTGCCTTGAGATCTTTTAAGCAGTTTGGAAGAAGTCTGGAAAAAGTCTTGACTTTGTCAATGAGAAAAGGGCAAGAACCCTGCTAAGCACACATTGACCTTCTGACACAATCAACTAACCACACAATGACCTTCTGACACAATCACCTAACCACACAATGACCTTCTGACACAATTGCCTAACCACACAATGACCTTCTGACACAATCACCTTTACACACAATGACCTTCTGACACAATCACCTAACCACACAACAACCTCCTGACCCAATCACCTAACCACACAATGACCTTCTCACACAATCACTTAACCAACAAAACAATGACATCCCAACAAAAGTGCTGTAAGGGACAGAATTTTGTGCAGGACAAAAGTGCAACCTTATTTTTGTCCCTATATTGTATATATTTATTTTACCATTGTGTATATATATATATATATATATATATATATATATATATATATATATATGATTAATATATTTGTTTCATGTTTTGTTTTGTATGCCACAAGACTCAAGTCTATTGATACCCTGTGGTTTTCCATTGATTTTCTCCACAGATCTGTGGTTTCTCAGCACTCATATCAATATATCGGCAGAGCTCAAGCACCTGTGACATCCAAGGACACGGCACTGATGGTTGTTGGGAATCATTTGTTTATGTAAAGTCTTCCAGCGTGTGGTTGAGCAGCTCCTGTCACTGAACACATAATGTGGAAATATTATGTTAATCAAAGCTACGCGAAACAGACCGGATTTGCATTCATTTTGTGGTCCTCTCGTGATTTTGTTGTTTTTCTCCACTAATTGATCTTCACTCTTGCTGTGGTGCCGTGGACCGGATTCCGCTCATCACATTAAGTGTGTAATGGCCCAGTTTTCTGGGGTTTGCATTTCCTAACACCTGTGCTGCCGTATTTAAGCCCTGCTGTGGAGAGTGTACTGCCAAAGGTTTCGGAGGGAAATGCACAATAATGGATTTGTAATGTTTGCTTTGGACCGCTGCCTCATTCACCAGAAGTAAGTTACATAGGAGATTCATCTAGATGGCGTCTGAACTCCAGCACCATTATGCAGAAGCAGCTATGTCAGGTGTATAGTACAACCACAAGAAGCACTTTGGCTTGTGAACCACAGCGCTGGTGAACAGGAGCAAAGTCCAACGATGTCCCAAAGTCCCAAAGCAAGTTTTAAGGCTTCTATATAGGGTTCATCCATGATGTGAACTTATTTTCTAAGAATAGACATTTGTAAGGTAAGATATTCTGCATTATGTATTTATTGCTGCTGCTGGAAATGCTTTAAGACATCCAGTACCTATCTTACCTGCAGGAATTGCCTCACACTTTCCTTTCCTTTGTTTTAAAGCTACCAAAAGGTTTAATACATGTATGATATCGTGTAAGTGGAATTGCAGGTGTATCATGCGGAGTGATTAATCTTTCCATTCGAATGTGTCTGAGCACCTTGTGGAGGAATGCTAAAACCGACTTAACCATAGCAACAGAGTCAATGTGAGAGCTACTAAATGTGTCAGCTCTCAATTTCCATTTTTGACCCCCGGGCCCTCGTTTCTTCACTGAGCTTGAAGTAGTCCTCTGGGTTGCCATCCTCCAATGCCTTTGAGGATTGTGAATGCTCAGATGAAATCCCCTCCCAAAACTTCTCTGCTCCAGACTAAAAAAAAAATGATGTTCCTATTATGCATCTATATGTATATCTATCCCTTGGAGAGCAGGATTACTCTGGTTGCTGCTCTTCGAACTCTGCAAGGTAGCCGTGTCTGTTTTATAAAGCCTGTCACCAAAATTCATTACTCTCCCCATGTGGAACAAATATACATTTTAAATGCCGGGCAGGAAATGTGAGATCCTTTTATTTTTCATATGCCAAATTGGACCCTTTTGTATATTTAACATTTTTTTTTGTCTGTTTTCCATATATGTATTGTATGTGTTGGAAATATTGTAACAACTAACCTCACCAAAACATTTTCAACATATAAAATAAATATATTTAAATATAATCAGCTTAGAGACCTGCCTGTGTGTCTTTTCATACATATTATATCCGTTACTAAACAGTTGCATGAAGTATATTCTTCTAATATTAATAATTCTTTATATCTAAGGTTATTGATCTTTTTCTCATTGTTGTTTTGCTGTTATAGTACGTAACACGACCTGCATATTTTAAAATCACAGCCAACATCCATGTCTACAACTTACCAGCCTTTTCTAATATTCTTCCTGATGTTCGCTTGAAATTCCGGATTCTCTCTTCATCCTTGACGTGTTCTCTTTCGCAAGTCTGATAAAGTCTTTTCTTACCCTTAGCATGTCTTGATTGATCTTTTATAGCACTGAGGCTGCTGTTTAGATTTTTTTACCATCTGGGTGAATTTAATCGGCACAGAAGGAATTATGTCCTTTAACTTTAACCACCTACTCTACCGATTACTTATCTGACATCTCACTGCAAATCTAACATTAAACTGGCTCAGTCATTCAAAGCCCACAGTCTAGGAGTTGGTAATCCCAACTTTATAAAGAAACTGCCCTTAAGAACTGAAGTTTAAAGGACTCCATGTAGTGATAAATTTCCCTTGTGTGTGTTTGTAGTTTGTATGTATTGGACCCAGTGCCGGGGATCTCAGACAAGTGGAGGCGATTTATTATATATATTTGAACTGTAATATATGCTTCATTATCCAGCTTTTTTTGACAAACACAATCTGCAGCTACAATCACACAGACAAGCTGATAACCTATTTACAGGGTGGGAGGGAAATAAGCATGTATTGGCTAAGAATAAACACAACTTGGGACTCCTAATCTGTTTGCTGCCAATACTCGATTCCTTCAAATGCACTTAATGTACATAACCTGTTTTTATTTGCTAGTTGTACAGCATTATGATACACATGCACATACATACACAATTCATCACAGAAACACAACTCTGTAGTGTGTATTTACAGATAATCGAGTGTGTTCTTTTGCCACCAAAGTTGAAAAGCTGCAGAAAAGGTCTGTCACTGCAATCCAGATAAGTCGCGCAATGAATAATTATCCCGTTTCCTTCACTGATGATCCTGGCATGTGTTGATAGTAACAAGTGGGCCTGAAAATTAGGCTCCTGATTAAAATTAAAGTTATTACTGGAAGATCAAACATTGTGAGGAGGGAGGGGGTGGGGGTAATTTGAAAGCAATATTTGAGTAATGTACTTCTGTTAAATGGGATCTGTAATAAGGACCCGTCGAACGGGCTCCAGAAGACGGCTTTTGAAGCTTCTGACTTTATCACACACAGCAGCTGGCAAGACAGGAACAGTATTGACCATTTGTCTAACTCTGTGTTTTTTAGTCTTATCCATTTCAGTTGGTAGAAATAATACTGCTAACGGCACTGCTTTTCTCACAGAAACTCAGGAAAATAGTTCAGCACATAGTGATCAACTGTTACTACCAGATATGCTCAGCTCTATATCTCAGTTTACCATAGAAAGCATCAACCCTGCCTACACCTATGCTAAGATTTGAATTTTGAATGGCTTGATTTGTATTTTGTTTAACTGTATTTATTATGTTTTCTCTTCATAAAATCATGATAAGAAATAAAGTATATTTCAATTCAAGTATATGATACCTGAACTATATATCCCCCTAATTATTATGTTAAGGGTAACATACAGATAAGTTAAATAATTATTATTTTAATGTTATATATATATATATATATATATATATATATATATATATATATATATATATATATATATATATATATATATTTGTTAGAAAAGTAGAATATTAATTATGAAACACTGACCACTTACCAATGATTGTTTTGTGTAAGTAGACTTTGAAACTTGTTGCTTAAGTGTCATTAAATGTGACAACAGTTTGACATTTATGTTAAAGACTTATTCCAGGTCTGAAGGGAAAGTCCTACTGAGAGACTGAGGAACTGAACCTTTTCACCCTGGAACAGAGGAGACTACGTGGGGACTTGATTCAAGTCTTCAAAATCATGAAAGGCATCGAGCACATCAAACCAGAGGAGCTTTTCCAGATCAGCAGGGACACACGCACCCGGGGACACAAATGGAAATTGGGCTTCAAGGCATTCAAGACAGAAAACAGGAGACACTTCTTTACACAGAGAGGCGTCACAATCTGAACAAACTCCCCAGCGATGTGGCTGAAGAGACAATTTGGGAACATTCAAAAACAGACTGGATAGGATCCTTGGATCACTCAGTTATTAATGGACACCAAACGAGCACGATGGGTCGAATGGCCTCCTGTCAGTTGTACACTTTCTTATGTTCTTATGTTCTTAAATGTTCTTTCTCTCAAGTGGCTATATTCACCGATACAGATTTCTTAAATTAAAATTGTGTTAAAGAATCCCATTCCTTAAAAGTAGTTTAGAAATGAAACACTATTGTTTGAATCAGTGGACAGAAGTAATTGTGTACCGTATATTGCTCCCCGGGCCGGTAATAACCCGGTTGAGGCAGAGTTGCGATTGTCATTCGTCTTGCATTGCTCTCACAGGACACCCTCATATCATCAATCATGGCTGGATCCTCCTGGCAGCAGAGACGCCGATTTCTGTCTGAGCATCGTTTCGAAGGACGTCAGACACAATGTGTTCAGCAGGTCATTAACAGTATTATTTACAAATCACTTCCAAAGTGGGAGACACTGAAACAGACGAGTGGCTACAGGGAAAACAGATGCGCCACGCGGGGAATCTCAGCAAGAACAATCGCTTACACTTTTGCAAATGTTGTACAAGTGTTTGCACTCTCCTCAACATCTGGCTATAAATACTCTGTTTTTCTAATTCTGACAATCCTAGGAAAATGTCAAGTAATAGTAGCATAGGCCTAAGTTGTGAATCAATATGATAAAGTGTTTTTCTTAATATCTTGTGTATTTATGTATTTTTTTTGTTTTCTTGCTGAACATATTAGTATAGCTTATCTGACAGGCAACATATGTACCTTCTGTGACAAGTTATGACTTTCATACTTGCAGTTCACGTTTCATATTCTTGACGGCAGCTCTCTATTTATTTATTTATTTATTTCAACTTTCGAAATATTAAATTGTGTTGCGATTGTGTTTACTTATAGGCATTAAGGTAATTAGACACAAAGCAGAAAATCTCGTTTGTATGCTTGTGATTAACTTATCTAATTACCACTCCAAACAAGAGGAAATTCCTGTTAGAGTTTGCCGTCGTTGTGATTTGATTTCCTTTTATGACCGTTGCTCTGCTGGGCTGTTCTACATGATGTGTTTTAATGAACTGGTTTATGCATGCGTTTTTGGGCCTTTTTTCCATCTTTTCACTGTTCCCATCTTGATCCCAGGTGGCTTTATTTAACATAGCACTGACATTGTGTGCGAGTTGCCATAGACTTGTCAAGTGGCATGGGAACCATAAAGTATTTTACTGCATTTTGCATTCAATAAATAATTTTCATTTGGACCAGTTATTTTTAGACCATT
The DNA here is from genome assembly GCF_036373705.1 of Amia ocellicauda. Classification (NCBI taxonomy): domain Eukaryota; kingdom Metazoa; phylum Chordata; class Actinopteri; order Amiiformes; family Amiidae; genus Amia; species Amia ocellicauda. Next base: position 6,996,002 of record NC_089864.1, on the reverse strand, counting down.
TTTCTACCCTACTAGGTTTGAATACCACAGCTTTCATTATTTCACCACGTATGTAGCATTCCCAAAGTCATCCTCATTAGTGTTAAATATAAGACTCCCACAGGCAAGGTCACTCACAGTCTTTGTGCGCCTTTTTTGTTTTGTCAGTACAATGCCAAGAATAATGAAAAGACTATCGCCTAAAATCAGCAGTAGGGGAATCACTACAGTGGCCATATTGTTCAATTATATATCATATTATTAATAGCATTAATCCCATTATATCTACCTACGGAAATGAAAAGATTTTCAGGTGAAGATGCATGATTTTATGAGGATGAGGTGAAGTTTAATACACGTCAGGTTTCTGGTAATATTATTCATATACATTTCTACCTGACCAAAATAAATATGGCTGAGGTCACTTTTCTGGGTACATTGGATTATGGCAGAAAAAAAGAAGATGTACAACATGACATAAATTTGAAGTACAAATGACCTTGTGTCACATTTATATTCAAAGCTGTGGTACATTTGAGTTCTGTTTCCCCTTTGGTTAAAGCCTGGCTGTCCTTTGTTGGAGAGATAAGAAGAACAATACAACTGCCTAAAAAAATGTAACAGTCAAGAACACACCAGTCTTTGTTTAATCTCGGATTTCCAAAGCTCATATGACAAATAATAAGCGCTGTAGTTACCACAAATTAGGCTAAACTAGATTCCCACAAACCAAAATATGTCAAAGCAATTACAACATGATTACTGAACACACTGACAAATATATCAAGAGTTCAATACGTGTAGTATCGACTGGTAAATTAGCAATCAAAATTAAAATGAACAGCAGCACGATTGAGTTGCTATTCTTGAAAATAAATGAACAAATATTCCTCCTCCTCCTACTTGTACTACAAACAACAATAATAATAACAAGGATAATAAGAGCCCTCTTGAAACTAAATAATAGCATGGAAATAGGACACTGAATTTAAGGAGAAAACTTTAATATTTTTTGCCCACTGTTACTTTTTTATGCAGCACATACAGTATTCAGCATATGTTACATAAAGGCAACCAGCTGTGGGCCCCTTAGGATCTGACTTGAAATCCAGAACACTTAATACATTCATAATGGAGACAGGTGGGGGATAACTGGCTCTCGCATGTTGTTGCAATTTATCACATAATGACTCTGTAGAGTTCAGAGTGGATAACCCTTTAAAAAAGTGGTTAAAATTGCCCTTAGGCTTCTTCCACAGCCCTACCACAATTCACAAAGCATAGCACACAGAAGCTATAGCTCACCTATCTAGAGAAGAGAAAAAACAGCCCACTGAAATATGAAGGAAATAATAACGCGCTCATTTGCACAATTCCAGATAATGACATGAACACAAGGTTTTCAGTCTAGCTAACCTAATAACACATCCCTGTAACAGAGTACTTTACAAAGATAGGATATTTGTTTTCATTTTCATAAACGCCGAGAGTAATGGTAGACGTACAAATAGAGAAAGGTGAATATTAGCGTACTTTATCACTGTTTATTTCTGCGTTGTGATATAGCAAGGGCATTTGAATCCGCTATCAGACTGTGATAAAAATGTTGATTTTAGCTTTTACATTATATAACTTCTTATTGTTTTAGAAGGGGGACTTTATTTGGCATTTATTAATTCATAATTAAGGTACGCAATACTTTTTCCTCTCTCTCTCTCTCTTTCTCTCTCTCATTAATTGCTTAGCTACTTGCATATAGATATCACCCTTCCAAACCATTATAAATATGGAAATGGTGCCCACCAAAGTTCATCAATAGGCAATCAGAACCTCTTATATTCAGCACTACTTTAATCTCCAACCAAGGACTCAAATGCTTAACAAAATGGACCTAGACGCAATACATCGTTATGCATTATATTCAATCATGTATAATGCTGTCAAATTATATATAAAGACTGAAGGAGGGCTCTATCAATGGTAGTATGCATTTCATCACTATCAAACTAGTATGTTGTACTGGTTGTGTTACTGCACTTTTGTAATGCTTGTTGTATAAACTGTAAGTCACCCTGGGTAATGGTACCTGCTGTGAATTAAATAATAATCATAATAAACTCATCTCATAACTTGAGGTTGGCCTTTAATCAAAATCTGCATGTTTGATTGTTACAATAATAGAAGAGTGAGGCTGTTTTGGTTTTAGAAGTCTTTTTCTCCAGCACCTGACATTCCTACAACCCCTTCCTTTACTCTGGAGATATTCCTGTCACCATGGCCAAACAAACAACAAAGTGTTCTTGTTTGGCAGACACAAGAAGACAAAATAAGTCTTAATTTAGCACAGTGTGTTGTGTTGAGACACATCGGAGTGCAATCAGGTGTGAACTGGTGTGCCGTGGATTTTGTGGGCGGAAAGAAAAACAATAATACAACCATTACTTCTCAAGAATTGTCAATAAACAAGTGCCTTCCAGAATCACAGTGGTCTCTGCATCAAGACTGATGTAACAGATGCATTTATCCACGACAGCTTGCATGGTTTTACAAATTCGAACATATAATATTCCACACACATACACACACACACACAAAAGATAACAGCAGCGCCATATAAGATAGTCTGTGTATGACAGCGGGGAGGTCAGAGAAAGTCGACAGGTGTAATGTAAACAGACGGGTCATGAAGAAGTGCTGAAAGGTGGATATCACTGAGTTGTCTTCCAGCTCATTGGTAGTTCACCCCTCCACTGTGGGGCAACAAAAGAGAAACAACAAATGCACAACTCAGAAAAGGCAACACAAACATTTTAATCACATACAGGAACGCATGGATTCACTGATTCCAGATTGTTCTCGTGGACGCTGAGGCCCGAAGCGTCTTGCGATCATGGCATGGATATTTATGAACCTGTTATTCTAGTCATGGACATGTCAGTAATTTCCCTGGGTTTTGCTGCTTCACATGCCATCCTATTTGTTTTTCATATTACACGTATCAGATTGGAAACGAGGAAATATATGCGTGTTCTGGGTTTGTGCGCTTTGTTTTGTTTTCTGCAAGATGTGAAAGAACATTTAAAGAAGACGAAGGAGAAAAAAAAGCCCAGTAAAATTGAATTATGTATCTTGTTGCATGCATTTTAACATAATTTGAAAAACAACCTCTAAAATATTCCCCTAAACCAAGATTTGAAATTCATATTTTCATTTTCTCTTTATGATCTGCAAATCAAATGATTCATAGTTGTTATGATCCCTTTTAGCTTAAACACAACAGAAGGCTCAGCTATTGTTTACATAGACAAGAAATACCAGTGATTCAGAACAATGTAATAGCTCCGGGCTTTATAATTAGAATGGCATTGTTACTGCATACATTTTAAACATACACTAAGCTGCCATAAACTTAAGCTTGGTATTTACTTATTTATTTGTGTGGTTACTGGGTTTTATTCATTTCATTTTTTATGGGATTAATTTGAATGCTCCGACATCCACTTCTATCAACACAACAAAGCGCACACTCTTTACTATGCAAGACTATGAATAATTTAAGTTGTCATGCTAATTATCTGTTACAAATTGATCGCCGGGAAATTAAAATAGATCTCCCAGTCAGTTTTGTGACTTATCAATCATCCAGACAAATGATATTATCTTCATATCCCAATTAGAAAAGTAATAAATGCATACATATTTATTTATGTGCATCTTACTCATTGTATTGCAAACATTCAATTGCCCTTATTGCCCAAAACCCAGTTGTAAATGCCCTAATTTGAGAAGATCACAACATTTATACCAAGAAATAGCATTTGGTGTCTTGACAAATATAAACTTTTTATTACTATTTATTATTATTATTATTATTATTATTATTATTATTATTATTATTATTATTATTATTATTATTATTATTTTTACTTACAGTTTACACAAGAAACACTGTAATAACCACAACAAAAGTACAGTAATACAATCAGAACAAAATACAGTAAGTGTAGATCCTAGTACAATTAACTAACAAGTGCAGACACAATACAGTCACAGTAATAATAGTAACAAAAGTGCTAACAATACAACAGTACACAGGAGTGAAGGAAGTCTAGTTTAGGAGGGCCGCAGTCTGGAGGGAGTGTAAGATTGTGTAGGTAACTGGCAAGACAGAGTGCATCACACATCAGGAGAGAAAATTGATTAATTATTCGTGGTACTACATAAAAATCGACCAGCTGAAACAATTGAATATTATGTGATTCCAGGGACAGAAATGCATAAACATGAACTAAAGTGCAGTCTGCCAAATTTAACGAATGTAATTATGAATTAATGAATGATCATATTAATTCTGTAACAGCATGGATTAAATGTGTAAGGTTATGATTTCGGTCCCCTTAACGTCAGAATTGATTTTTATTCTGTGAAGGAAGGGTCTCCTTCAACACGTTGTCTCTTGCAAAATAGTTTGAATCGAAAAGTGAAAGGCGATGGACAGTTGTCTATAAATAGTCTAGTGTGAACACTTTCTGAAATTGAAATCGGTTATGATTGTGCGATGTTAAACAACAGATGAAACGTGGAGAAAACCCTTGGACAAACTGGCGCCCATGATCTTTTCAAACAGTCTACTTCTCCCTCTTCGCCCCATTCCCCATCCCCTCCAATATACAATCTCATTATAATATATTACTCACTCACTCACCCTAAGGAGACATTAACAATGTAATAACATTACATAACCATAACCACAAACACATTACAATAACCATCAACATCCTAGTGAGTACATGCAGAATTAGGGAGGTAAGGAAGTGTGGAGAATGCAAATAAATACAAATATATACAACATATTGAATAAGGAAGAAATGGTATAAATTATATACTGTTAATGCATAATATATATATATATATATATATATATATATATATATATATATTTATTTATTTATTAATACATTTCTTTTTTTAAGGGGGGTGCTGACAATTTCAGTTGAATGGTTCTATCAACAGACACAGAGTTGAGCACATACTCCAGTGTTCATATGGTTTATTAGGGTATCGCCACACATCTATGAAGTTATGATGAATCATAATTTAGAACCGTTAAAAAGATAAAATGCACTAAACTCTAAATGTTGTCAATGATGCAGTATTTTTCAGGAATATGTGTTGTGCGGTCTGGTCTGGGTGCCGCATATGGTGTGGATTTCCTTATGTATGCAGTAGATATCTAATGAGAAGAGCCTGTGACCCAACAGCTAAAACTATCCGAAAAACTAGGTCATTAACTGCTTAATGACAGATTGTACTGAAGAGAGGGATGGATGTATTACAGAGAAAAGAGGAATATGTAGTAGGTGTAAGTATGACATTTAAAAAGTGTAAATTAATTGCTATAACATTAAATTAACATTTGCAGTTTCTCCAGCCACTCTGTCCATGTTCTGGTAATAATCATTTATGATTTGAAATGTTTTATCTATCTGCATAAGACATATCATCATATACTGCATATACAGGTGTCTCACGTGCTTTTGATTAATTGCAACCAAAAGATGATTTAGGAAAGAAAAAACTGGTTTATGGATAGTGTTTCTCTCTATTAGGCGGAAAACGTTGATATTGTTTCAACAGTGTATCTGTAAAAATAAATGATACAAATGAATTTATGAATAGCTTTTCAAAGTTCATTGTTTACATGTATTGACAGTGGCCTTCATAAGCAGGATTACTGACTGTAGCCATGTGATTTGTTAATCTATATATCTATGTACTATGTTTAAAAATACATAACAAAGAAAACATTTCTTAAAGATACTTTAATAGAAAATGGATCGATTCCACACAGCATCTGTTCCTTTCACTTTGGTCATAGTTAAAACGTTAAGAAGAAGAAAAGGGAATAGATAAATAAATAATGATAGATATAAAATAAATATATAAATGACAGAAATGAGTTCTGTAAAAGGCAAGGCTGACATTTATCCCTTCATTCCTTCATGCTTGGTGTACCCCTTCACCACAGCTGCATAATAATCATTACAGATTCCTCCTAAATAGACCTAATCAAATGGAGATACCCTCGCATTTGTCTGGAATTGTCACACCACATGGCATTAATAATAATGCTGCATTATTTGTAAAATCTAATCTCTGCGTGTAATGCCTAATAATACCGTTGTTGTTGTTGGAATTTAGCTGGTGTTAAATTTTCACCGCCGACTTCTTGTCGCAAGCAACAGGATAGCATTTCCACCGGAGGAGAGGAGAGTAGAACAGCAGATTACAGCTCACCGGAGGGATTGATGGCAATGCCAGGATTGAGGGAGCAATCATCAATCCCCGCTCTCCTCCACACTTCACCAATACCAAATACCCATAGCTGAAGTCCCAGCTCAGAAATCTACAACAAACTCTTTTTATTAATCACCCTTGACCCTTTTAAGCAGTGCAAATGAGTGACCGTGCTGGGAAATACAGCAGATCTATCAAAGTGGAGACACAACTTCATTTTCATATCAGCTGTACTTAAGTATCAGTTGACTTCCTGCTATACATATTTTGTTATTTGGCATTAGATCCTTTTTATTTTTTGTTTGAAATAACAAGATATTCAACTAAATAAGACAGTGGAGAAAATGTATTTTTTTTTGTGATGCTTAAATCTTAAACTTGGTATCCAGATTGAAAACAAAATGATAGTGTGAGAAGAAGGAGAATACATGACATTAATAACAGATAAGAACATAAGAAAGACTGGAGGTCATTCACCCCATCGTGCTCCTTTGCTGTCCATTAATAACTAAGTGATCCAAGGATCCCATCCAGTCTGTTTTTGAATGTTACCAAATTGTCTCTTCAGCCACATCGCTGGGGAGTTTGTTCAGATTGTGACGCCTCTCTGTGTGAAGAAGTGTCTCCTGTTTTCTTTCTTGAATGCATTGAAGCCCAATTTCCATTTGTGTCCCTGGGTGCGTGTGTCTCTGCTGATCTGGAAAAGCTCCTCTGCTTTGATGTGGTCGATGCCCTTCATGATTGTGAAGACTTGAATCAAGTCCCATGTAGTCTCCTCTGTTCCAGGGTGAAAAGGCCCAGTTCCCTCAGTCTCTTCAATGAAGATTGTTAAAGTACATACATATCTTACCTTGCCTCTCCCCAAGTCCGTTGACTTATACATAAATATGTCGTTCCTAGAACCAATTAATCTAAACCTTTCTTACAGAAGTATGGACATTGGTCAAACTGAAACGTCCATTCAATATATTTTAATAAATCCACATTTCTCTTGCCTTACCACTCAATTCAAGTACAGACAATTTAATTATTATTATTAAAAAAAATGTAATGTTGTCCTTGCCTCCTTTGAACTTTTTGTCCGAGTGCAATTTAAGTTGGCTCAGTTTCTCTGGGTTGGGCATCCAATGGCATCGATGGGACAGACAATCTAAGCAGACCAATGACAAGAACAGTGCAGTGGACTTCCGAATACTGGACCGAAAGCTGTTAACTGATTAAGCAGGCCCTCAGCGGAGTCTCTTGAGAAGGAATGTGTTTCTTCCTGTGGTGGATTTATCTCTCCTTGTCAACCATGGCTTGTGGTCCAAAACCTGTGATAGTAACCAAGAACAGATAGGGACATGCTATTAAATGAAAGTGGGTGGCCTCAATAAGGCACGGTATTGAGTGAATTAGTTCAGCTTTAATATTCAACGCAGCAATTTGTGTGAGGTCACAGGTGGCTCGCCCACCCTCAGTTAGCATGACTGTAGTGGGAATTTGCAGAAGCTCCGACCATCACTGATGGATCTAATACTCAATTACTGTAATTTCTTATAATAACGTGAAACTGGTTTATGAAGTTGCCTGTTTGTCAGCGTCCCCGAGGCATTACCCCAGGTGGTAATTTGTCTAAGTAATGTAAATAGGTTGGCAGATCTCTGTGGGCTTTTTGCTTTGCACAGAAATAGGGAAAGTGTGAACTCAGATTACCGTTTCCCTTAGAAATGGAGAGGGATTCGGAGAGTTCATGCACAACACAGAAAACATACCTACTTTTGGGATTACCACTATTTATTTTCAGTGTAAAATAAATCTATGGCTGATAAATAAATTTAAATATATGCCGTATCACATTCAATCTACAAAAATCTACAGAAAGATCAAATAATCAACTTACAATATATGTATTTGTTCCAATAAGGTATAGAGAAATGTACTGAATGTTTTTCACTTATTAGTTCATACTTTCCAGATGTCAATTAAATAACCTTTGTATTGTTTGTTTAAAATGCATGTTCAGATGCTGAAATACATGAAATATTCAAATTTCAAGCATGGGTTTTTATCCCATTTATGTATGTATGTATGTATGTATGTATTTAGATTATTTATGTATCTATTTATTTATTTGGCTCATTCAATAAATTATGTTAATTGACTAGGATTAATTGTGTATGAATATACATTCTGTTCAAGTTATGTGTTTCTGGCAAGCTCTCTGGTTTGGTAATTATTCTGCTTCCTGTAAAAGCACTTCAGTAGCAGTACCTGTAATTCTGCCCCCGTCTGAATCAGCAGCCACCCCCTGCTTCTGGCTCTGAGCCAGATGTTCACCCTCTGGATGTTGGGATGACAAAATCTGGTCTTTCCTTTATCACCGTCTTCAATCCGGGGAGACTGAGACATTTACCGTATTGACGGGGAAGGGGTAGGGCATTTTGACTAACATGACACACTAACTAATATAAGGCACGCTGTTGTCCTTATTCATCGGGCTGAGAGAAAGAAATCTATGTATATATGTTATGCAAATTAAGTCATATAACTTCTGGCTGTTCAAGAGATTGGAATCAAATTGCTTTAACTATTCAGCAGCCCTGGCTGTTGGTGAAGTGAAAGGAAAGGTATCATAGGTTGGGGGGAGCAGATGTGATACTCTCGTTAACCAACTAGAGCAGAAGGGAGTGTGTATTTATTCACTGAATATTTCCACTTCTGATCTCGAAAATGACGGAACGCATCACAATCATTAGGAGGACGTGGTAAACCAGTCGTTACTGAAGAGCGTCGTTACTGAATAGAGTCAGTGTTGGAGGCTATAGCAAATGTGTCTGATGAGCTAAAACAGTGTACATTAGTGTACATCGTGTTCATGTTCTTGTCATTTTAATGTCTTATTTGCTGTGTGAGTGTTCTGTATGCTTTAGATTTCATTTTACATGCCAGCTAACTATTCCCATAAAAACAGCTTCGAACAGTTCACTGCAGGAACGCACGCAGCCACATTGTTATTGCAGCAGGAGTGTGTGTTTGTGTGTGTTTATATTGCTTGTGGTCCTCAGGCCAGAGGTTGGTGGCAGAAGACTATTTAGAGACATCTCCACTTATTGTTCCCCTTAGGGGTTTTAGGGGTGTAGCAACACATTGATGTCAATATGCCAGAGGATAAGACACAAATGCTGAAGTTATTGAATATTCAAGGTGTTTTATGTCTCTGCCCACCTGGAATTCCTCCTGTGTTTTGTGCTTTCTGTTCTAGTCGACTTAATCCGCTACTGCCAAGTGTTTAATAGATGACTATCATTCAAATGGTCCAATTAAGCCATTCCTGTTCAATAAAATGTTCAATTTAAAAATGTAGAGCCCAGCGCCATAAGATGTAGTAGGAATACTCCAAGACCACAAAACCTGTCTTCTAAGGGGTGTATATAGACCTCTTTCCACATGAATTGAGGTATGCATCATCATGCCCAAGGTTGTGTTCGAAATTACATTGTACAAACACTCGGTTTGAAAGAATCTGACCCAGAATCTTGGCTTCTATCTCTATGAAAAGCTAAAAGATCTGCAGTCAATCATCCCAGTCTTTTGGGAACAGGACTGTCAGAGTTCCCACCAGCGCCTCCTGACCCTGCAAAGTCTCTGTCTAACAGCTTTGACCTATATTTGTCTAGCCGTTATAAATTCCAGGTGGTTTTAATATGAGCTAATTATGTCTGTGAATAATAGTGTGTAGTCCTCTCATACATGTGCATTTGAACATTTGAACAAAGATAATCAAATATTTATATTAATTGAGATGCTATAATATTGGGCTGGTCTGCTAAACACAGTTCATATTTAACCAATGCTTTTATATAATTCAAAAGCAATTTTTCTGTTGATATCAATGGAGAAGGACTGATTTTCAGGGATTCAGTTGTTGAAGGCTAATGTGCCATTATTTCACAGTACTTTAATTTCCATTCTACTTAGCAGTAATCCTTGATTATATATGTATTAAAATGTAGCATTATATAGCAACATTCATAGTACTGCATCACTAATTTGTTTGGTTGTGTTATGCAACATTGTGAAAATGTTATTGTTGGTGTGTTAAGTATTCATAGAGTTTTTATACTGGCTACGTTGTTAAAAAAGCCACAATGAGAACACTGAGGACTTCTGAACATTATTATTCTTATTCTTTTTCTTATTCTTATAAACACTTGAGTACCCTATATTCTTAGTGAGGTAACAGCTCACACATTACACAGTTACATATTATATCTTAAGCTGTATCTTCACCCAGAGATGTGTGGGCCTGTTGTTCCTGTATAATTAAATTAAAAATCATTCACATCAATATAGTGTGGATGTTCAAAGTTGCTCCTCATAGTGGATACATTATTTCAAACAGCAATGCATTCATTCTGAGTTAAGTTTTGTAAAGGAGATTTTGATAGTAGAGGACAATGACGACCCCCCCTACACAGATACACACACGCTCCTTTTTTTCAGCTGGAATTAACCCAAAATCCTATTGCAGTCTGTTGCTCCATTTGTTCCACCGAGGATAACGAGCTGTTGCTGGAGGCCCTACAAAAACAAGATCAAGGAGCCGATCGCAGATATTACTGCCAAATCAAGCCGTCCGCGCTGACAGCTGCCCGAGAGCAGTGTGTATTTGATATTAGGAAGGAGTTACAGTTGTCTCTTCAGGAAACTTTTATTTTTTTCCATCCGTATGAAAATTGACTCCCTTTTACAAACTACAAAGGATATCTAAACACATTGTGTATCAAATGAGATGAGAATTAAGAACAGTTCCACAGAGCCTGTGAAGTTTCTTTTAAAGACTGTTCAGATTTTTTTAAATATCTGTTTTTTGTTTTTTCCAGTCCATCTGGGTGAACTTATTTTATTCATTCTCCGTATTGTAATTAGCTGAGTGAGCAATCCGCCCTGTAAAGCACTGTAATTATCAGCATTTCTGTAGCTTAATTTATTAGACTACTTTCTTATTGCGTAGTCTCTGTCCTTACTAACAAAAAACATTAAACTTAATTGCATGGTGGATATAATGGACACCACTGTTGGATGGATAGAATACACGGGCATCGTTAATTAGCAGCGAACAACCAGAAATTAGGACCTTGTCAGTATTCATCAACACGGTGATCAAAATATATTATAGCAGATGATGAATAAGACTGGAAATCCAATGGAATGAGAAAAAAAAATAGAGCTGTGATTTTGTATTCACTATATCAAATCCGAAGCTCAATTAGTCCAGTTATATTTAGTGGAATATCACCTTATTAAACACAGTTATAATTGGTTGTTGAAAGTAACTAATATTCAGCAGGAAAAAAAAATCAACAACTGTTGGTATGAGCTGGGAAGTGTAGGAGTGACAAATCCAAATGGCAAACCAAATAATAATTTAGAGATATCTTTAATTAATTTAAAGATATCTTATTTAAAAATACATTTTAAGATATCTAAAAATCATTTTGAGATATCTGCAAATTACTTCCTGTTTATTAAGAGATAAATGGCTAGAGAAGAACAGAGTAGAACACTAGGCAGAGTAGAACATTTAGAGATATCTTGAAATAGATATCTGCAAATTATTTAGAGATATCTTATTTAACAGTACATTTTGAGATATCTTTAAATGATTTAGAGATACCTGCAAATCATTTAAAGATATCTTTAAAAAGCACATTAATTAGATATTTGTAAATTGTTTAAAGTTATGTGAAATTCAATTCAAGATATCTTGAAATAATGTAGAGATATATCAAAATATTTAAAGATATCTTGAAATGCATTTTGAGATATCTCTACATGATAATTTGCCTTGCTATAATCAATTTTTTTCCTGGAAGAAGTGCATACTCACTGTGTTTTCTCACAAATTTGTATGCACATCAAAGTTTTGATCTATAAAATAACTTTAAAACTTTAATATGTATCTGAATTTGTGAGGCTGTAGATGTCTCACTAGGACAAAAAACATCCAGTGCTGTATCATCTTCTTGGGTTGTGTTAAAGATGAATTGTTTAAACTGGGCGGGTCTCTGTGGGAAGGAGAGATCAGTGACTTGATGTGACTGACATGCATGTCTGGCTGAGAAAATCAATCCCATTTTTAAGCTTCTTTGATTGAGATCTCAGGTGTACCTAGTGACCTGCAGTAACCTTATCTGTAATGTATTCCACACACTCTGTGGTAACCTTCAGAAGTTAATATCGCACTTGAACCTCAATTATGTGCAGTATATAAAAAACACTTACTGTAGGAGTAACCACACTGCAAAAATGTAATGCACCAAAACCGTACACTCGCTGATACACTCAGGAGTTTAAAGCAATTACTGCCAGCTGCACAGCAGGATTGTGTGTTTTGTGTTGTAAGTATGGTGACATGAAGAGAAAGTGCTAATGGTAATAATGGCGCTATGGAAAAAAAACTTTGCTGATTACAGCAGTAGAGGGCAAAAAATTACACCTTGTCCAAAGTACTTGCTAGAATCCCTTATGGCTCCGAATCATGATAATGTGTCCAGCATTGAAATGACCGGTCAGTGTACTAGAGTTTGGCAGCATAACAACTGTGCCCATGGTTACAATCCTACCTTATATACATATTTTTAGAAAGCATTCATTTTAGAAAGCTAAATGGACCTACTAATTACATGACGAAATTGAGTAACTGGACCTGTACATTTTTTAATATCTAAAATCAATCAAACGACAAACAATATTTAGATAAAACATTTGAGTATATTGTACAAAACAGAATGTTATTGGAAGAATGTCTGTGTTCCAGAATATCCCATTTATAGTCCATCTTGAAAGATTCTAAATCAACTAAGTAACCTTTAGCGATACAATCTTTACAATTAATCAAGGAAGTTTATGGGTTTATTAACAGTAATTCTGAAAATAAGGGCATTGCCATGAATTGAAAGCCATGCATATTGATGTATAAGCGATGGCTTATTGCTTTCGGCTGAGTAATAGGATTTGCTGCTGGAAGAAGGTTAATCCCATTTCTTAATTAAAACTGTCTCAGGAACACAACTTCTCACAATACGGTACTAATGAATTAAAGATCTGTGTGGTTTTATAAGGTACTATAAAAAATAACATGTTGATTGTATTAATATACTGTAAATGTAGGAACCATTATAGGTGTGGAACACACTTGTCTTTTTGAAAACGTACCTAGCTTTATTGGTCAACAACTAACATGTTCTCTGAAGTGTTAAGGTGTTTTTGGTGACCTCTAACCTGTCAAACAAACTGAATCTTGGCTCCCCAGGAGATAACTGTCAACACCAAACAGAACACAAATACAGGTTATGAACTCCATTACAAACTCAAGAGCAACAGCGACATAAATACACACACACACACACACACACAAAAGTTCGGGCAAATTAATATAACTTTTTGAACATGAATTGTCTTAAAATCACCCTATAGTTCTGTATTTTCTTCTGTGTTTGTTTCTTGTTTGTGTCTTGGCTTTCGAGTTCTGCTTTAGATAAGCAAGAGGGCAATCCGACTTATTCTTTCATTACTAAGAATACTCCCAACATAAGGTCACAATCAAGTTTGACCTCAGACTATTTATAGCGTGATTTACAGCAGCTACAGCCGAGTGAACAGCACTGTTTAGGTGATTCCAGAAAAATGAAAACTGTAGCAGAACTACAGCGTCTGGGAAGCAATTGGCTGGTTTTAGATCTGGAGCTCAACAAGAATCAGGCTGACTGACAAACTCAGTCGTGGTTATGAAGCACATCAATTCACAAGACTAAGGGAATGCGGGTCATGAAAAATGGCTAACCAGTGACCAATTAAAGAGCTGCAGTAATGTTGTATTTATGTCACTGTGAAGAAGGGATACAGCAGAGGGGAAGAAGATTTTGCAAAGGAAGGTGCAATATGAAATAACAACAGTACTGTATGTGAGAGAAGCTGTGTTTGTGAGAAGGTCAAATAACCCAAAAGAAAGCACCTTTCAGAAATATGATTTAAAGGAAGAAAAAACTAAATATGACTGCAGAGTGTTTGTTTGGATTTTGATGTTGTTAAAAGCATTAAAAGGGATGACATTTCAATCAAAGTTTCGAACGATCGTTATCAGTTTGGCTTCTGAAGTATATAATTCTGGTAGCACATAACTCCCCTTTAAATCGCCTTGGGAAAACATTAAGACGAGAACTGCAGTATTTGTTCTGACAGATAGTGGTGCCCAGAACAACCAAACAAGGAAACAAGCTGTCAAACTCTAATGGGTTTGCTGAAGCAATTATTGTTACAGTCCTTAACTGAGTAAGTGATATTCTGAAATAAATTCAGTTGTGTTTGTTTGATTAGTTCTAACCTGGCTAAATGCTAAATTACTTGGAGAGAAAATAGTATATCCTTCACACACAGTTTATTTATTTTTTATATATATATATTCACAGACCGTAGTTTTAAAGCTTCTAAGAATAACTTGCACCATGTTTAACAACTCCTATCATGATTGTTTGTTGACCAAACAGACATTGTATTCTCCTTGAATATGGAATGAGGTCAGATTTTATGCTGATTTTCTCCAATAACTTTGTGTGCTTGTCTGGACTGGTGACCTATCACTTCACTTATTTCTAAGGGCCAAAAACCTTACAGCTTACACTAGCATTCTGGGAGAGCTGAAGCCAGCAGGCATTTGCAGTAGTCCAGACAGGAGAGACCCAGGTACTGGAGGAACAGCTGAGTTGAGTACTCTGTGAGGAAGTGGCAGATTTGGCATATGTTGCTCAGGAAGAATCGTCAGGTGCATGTCAGTGTGGAGATGTGCTGGGAGGAAGACAGAGTACAATCAAGAGTGACTCCTGGATTCTTAGCGGAAGGAGAAGGGGAACGTGTGGCAGGTTCCTGGGGAATTGAGCAGGAGAGATCAGGAGAAGCTGAGGGAAACGAGGGGAAGAAGAGTAGATCAGATTTAGAAAGGTTGAGTTTGTGGTGACAGGAGTGCATCCAGGAGGAAATAGCAGACGGACAGGAATAGATGTGAGAGGGGACCTGGGGGTCAGAAGAGAGGGAAAAAGACAGGAAAACAAACAGACACACAAACAACAGGCTCTTTGAATCCCTGAATGTCAAGTCAGGGGTTTGTTTGCCAGGTCAAACAACTTATAATGTGCAGCAAATTGCAATATTGCACATACAGACCACTGTGTACAGAATGTGTTAAGTTACGAAAATCTATTTATTGATATCAATTCAAGAAAACAAAGAAAGAGTGTAATAACAGAGAACTGGATCATACTTTCTCCCTTAAATAATAATCCATAGAAATTGTTTCATCAAGCTAAACAGTTGTCTTTTGTCCCAGTACTTTTGGTCATATAGTGGCCCCTAGCCTTATTGAATCTTACTTACTTCCTAATAGGAAAAATATTGTATATTTTTTCGATCACTGCCTCATAGAGAGTATCCATTGGAGACAGTAATACATATATGACCTACAGACAGGTGACAAATTAAAGTAAAAACCAACATAAAGTGTCTCTGTAAGGTGTTGGGCACCATGAGCCGGCAGAACAGCTTCAATGCTCTTGGCACAGATTGTACGAGTCTCTGGACTCTACTGGAGGGATGAACACCATTCTTCCAAAAGATATTCCCTCATTTGGGGTTTTGATGATGGTGGTGGAGAGCGCTGTCTAACACGTCGGTCCAAAATCTCCCATGGGTGTTCAATTGGGTTGAGATCTGGTGACTGTGAAGGCTACAGCATATGATTCACATCATTTTCATACTCATCACACCATTCAGTGACCCTCGTGCCCTGTGGATGTGCATTGTCATCCTGGAAGAGACCACTCCCATCATGTGATTTACAGTGACTCTTCCCTCTAAGGGGACAAATGGACCGAAACCTTGCCAGGAAAATGCCCCCCACAGCATAACAGAGCCTCCGGACCCCTTCACTGTAGGGGTCCAGCAGTCAGGCCTGTACTGTTCTCTTGGTATCCCACACATGCACTTGCCCACTGTGCCCCAATAATGACCCCTCTTTCACAGTCACTTAGATCCTTTCCTCTTGCCATCTTGATCCAAAATCGAGGTCAACTGGGCCTGATCAGCATGATAGGATGTTAATTGCTTAATTGTGTCATGCAGTACACCTGTTTGGAGGCATCTGCATTTGATATGTTCCTCCACTCATTTATTCAGGATTTTCCTTTAATTTGTCACCTGTCTGTATATAATAATTACTTGCGAAGTGTAGAGTTAATTTTGAATGATTCTGAGAAAAATAAGAACAAAAATAGAGAAAAAGAACAACATTGTCACAATAATGTCAGTGATATTTTCCTCCCTGGATTGTGTGTGCATGTGCGTGTGTGTAGGCGTTCATCTATGCCGTGTCAAGTTAATTCACAGACCGCTCTAAAGCATGAAGCGTGAACCGTCACTCGCTATGTATATTAGTGTTTTCTTTTCAATTATTTTTGTTGTATTCTTCCCCTACAGCTCTTTCGACGACGCCGGAATAAATATAAATTAAAATGTCAGTAAATCATCTGAACGCGGGACATATTCTGAACACGGGACACATTATGATGATGCAAACGAATTTGTCTGTCTCTTGTGACAATTAAATATTTTCCATTCCATATTCTTTAAAATAATGATAATAGCAATCCTCTTTTTGTATTGTGTTTGTTGTACTGTTGCTAATAGGCTTTCCTTAAACCATTATTCAGACTGTGAGTTCTGTACTGAAGTTACCTGAATACCAGAAGTGCATTTTACGTCCATTAGACTGAAAAACTATTACATTGGAATTACATCAGTTGGACATTACTTCTTCCCTTGAAGTACAAAAGGTACTTGTGCTTTTGTCTGAGCCCCTACCCATACGACTGCAAGTCATAGATCTGCATGTCTGTCAGCACACGTTTAAAGTGCAGGATAATACGCATTTGCTAGTCTTTTGAAAAGAGACTGTTTCCAAAGTAATTCTTTTTAGCAGACAACTAAACACTGATTAAAAGTGATTTTTTAAAAGGCTTCTTAGGTACACAGCATCTTGAGGAGCAGCTGAAACGCTCATGAATAAATAGACCGCTGTGTTTTTGGGAGAGAATCAATCTTTCCATTTTAATGCTCTCAGCCCCCCTCGCTTCATGTCAGATTAAGGATGCTTGTTCATTTTAAAAAGTCAGGGGGAAAAACAGAAAACATGTATTGAATTGATATCAGTGCTGCCCAAGAAAGGGGGAGAGAGAGAGAGAGAGAGAGAGAGAGAGAGAGCGGGAGAACGGCAAAGAACTCCTGAAAAAAGATTACAAACAATTATAAAGAGGAAACCCTTGGGAACGTGGACGAAGATAAAAAGGAAGGATCCTTAACTGCTGGAGTCAATGGAGACACTGCAAAGTGCTAAGTATCCCATTCTCTGTTTTTGGGAAGTATTGCAGTAAAGAAAGCATATTTGTCAATAGAGGAAATTGAGGCAGTGAATCATTACATGACATTTCCATATCCTTCCTGGGGTTTACCTGGATCTCCGAAGCCGCCTGCTTTCCCTCCAACCGGCCGTGAAGTGGCGCAGCACCTGTGTACAAGAACAAAGAGACAGTGACTATTATTTGGGCATTATGCAATTTGGCAAATATTAACAGGCATTTTTACCTGCAGCTCGTTGGGGTCCCAGTTGGTCGACGGGGTCCTGATGTTGTTCTGGAAAAGAGAGACTGTGAAATCCCAATCAGAGGAAGGGAGACGTGCCAGTGAAAGATTCTTCGGTCTTCATGCCCTGTCCTAGCTGTGTCCAAAATAAATAAATTGGAACTTTCCTTCTGTGGTCAAGTTCCAGTGGTGGTTTCCCTTGTGGCTACCCCTGTAGTAGGCATCGTTATGATGCTGTGGTTTATGGGGGTGCCATGGATTCCAAAGTTTAAAGATTTTTTGTACAGGGCATTAGAAGGACTCGCAAACAGGGAAATCTCTCTATTGGAAGCAGAGGAAAGAGCAACTAGTCAGCAGCTTTTTGGTGCCTTAGACCATTTTTATTATAAGCATGGGTCGAAGGCTAGTTAACGGGCCCATTTTTTTCACACCCGACAGAATAAAGGGGAGGCTTTCACCTTACGATTGCACAAATTATTTTCCAGGTGGTGCCAGGAGGAGCCACGGGGGTCGGCCTAGGACAAAGATACGCTTCAGGACCAATATTTCTCGGGGCTTCTGGCGGGCCCAGTGAGGCAGGAAATTCAAAGGGGGTGCACCGCAACCCGGCCCTAACCTTTCTGGAAGTTCGAGAGGAAGCCCAGGCTTTGGAGGAGGACATGCAGCAGTGGAATGAGGAGGTGGCTGTTCAGCCAGTGATTGCAGCTGCCTTAGGAGATCAGACACCTCTGAATTCAGCTGAATGGAGGGCAACATTACTGGCAGACATGCGATCTGAACTGCAGAGGCAAGTCCTGGAGCTTGGCCGCATTTTGAGGGAGGAGTTGGGCCGGTCGGGCTCCGAGAGAAGTGTGGAGATCGCAGTCCTGGAGAACTGGGTGGTTCCTGGCACCCTGCAACAAGTGCAGTCTTTTCTGGGTTTTGTGGGATACTATAGACGCTTCATCCCCGCCTTTGCCAAGATCGCCACCCCTCTACATGGGTTTCTGGTGGGGGCAACACCCCCATCGTGTGGACGCCGCAGTATCAGGCGGCTTTCGAACAGCTGCACAGTAGACTGGTGAGTCCCCCCGTTCTGGCTTATGCTGATTTCTCGCAGCCCTTTAGATTATATACTGATGCCAGCCTAGATGGGCTGGGGGCATTTCTATCACAAGTACAAGAGGGGAAGGAAAGGGTCATCGCCTATGCTAGCTGTAGCTTACATCCAACCGAGAAAAGTGATCAGAATTACAGTTCTTTTAAGCTGGAGTTACCTGCCTTGAAGTGGGCCAATATGGAAAAGTTTAAGGATTATTTATGGGGCATGGCTTTTATGGCTTTTACCGATAATAAAATCTTCTGGTCGAGTGCGTCGACGAACAGGTTCGATGATGGAGGAACAGGTCCTACAAATTGTGGCCCCACGAGCACAGGGTAGGAAGGTGTGGGTCCTTCTTTCCCTCCAACCAGCCGTGCAGCACCTGTGAACAAGAACAAAGAGACAGTGACTATTATTTGGGCATTGTGCAATTTGGCAAATCAATTAACAGTTGTTTTTACCTGCAGTTCGTTGGGGTCCCAGTCTGACCTTGTTCTGGAAGAGAGAGACTGTGAAATCCCAATCAGAGGAAGGGAGATGTGCCAGTGAAAGATTGATTTTATATACTCTATTGGATATAATAGGTTCATGGTTGCTGCTACATTTTCTATTATTTTAGACTAGGGCAAATAGGGTTTTATTATTCTTACTTACAGTTATTTTATTATTTTCTTTATTTATTGGGTAGGTTTTTTTTTACTAGTTTTATCACCCTGTTTTATTAAAGGCATTTCAGAGTAGGTTTTATATATTTTGTAATTGTTTAATATTCCCCTGTTTATTTCATGTTCCTGCTAGTGTACAGTCTTTGTGCCCTGTCCTAGCTGTGTCCAAAATGAATACATTATCATTTGGAGCTTACCTTCTGTGTGTGGGTGTTCTGGGGTCCAGTCGAGCCTGCCCGGGGACAGAATTGGAGTGGGCACACGAGGTCCTCTCTCGTGATCAAAGGAGGTGGTGTGGTCGCGCAGCATGTTGCCCCTAAAGACCCACTAGGTGGTGACACTTGGATAATAAAATAAAATCAATCAATGATTTACAGATATGTATCAGTTGTATTTAAACACCATGCTTTTTGTTGTTACTGTTTGTGTCAATCTTGTTTAAATCATCATTTACCTCTCATTACTGCCACAGTGTTGAATAATTACCATTGCATACTTTTACACTGGCTGGCAAAAATAGTTTTAAATATTTAACAATTGTACAAAGTCTTCCACAGCCCACTAAATCTAAAAGGGAGATTTCACTGAAGTTTCAAAGTATTATATTGTTACATTCGCCAAGTACAACTACAATTTAAGCTTCTTTTATATTCATATATTTGACTTTAAAAGACCTTTCTGTGCCAAAGTGATGTTTAACCATTGTATGCTCCTGGGATATTTGAAGTAAAGGTCTTTAGAGTATTTCAAATGAAAGGCAAGAGTAGGATTTCTAAGGTAAAAGGAATATATAATTTATTTCTTTATTAATACCTAATGTTACCAATACGGCTTTCTGACTGTTGCTATGAGACCCAATGGGCTTTCACTTGTATCGCAATATTTTCTAAATAACGACATAATGGAATGTACAAAGAGATTTATCTGGAGCATGCATTTATTAAATTACATTTCAGACAAAATGATTTTGTGTATTTTCCATTCCTTCCAAATAAACTACAGAAATGAAGGAATGTGTAGTTTCTTTAAGTATGAAATTGAAATATTTCTAACTTTTTTAAAGCAAAGTATGCCTAACAACTAAAACATTCTTGAAACTATGTTATATATAAAATCAATAGGAAAAATCTTCCTCAGCTTTTATACAGATATTAGATCTACTTAAATATCTTGTGACTGTGTGGATTAGATGGATTTACCCGGGTTCTATATGCATATACCTTGGATGAATATACATGAATGATCCAATTCAAGTGCAAATTAATAAATACCGTAGCAACGTACAAATCAAATAAAAGAACAAAATCATTGTATAAACATATGCACAAGAGGGAAACAAAAGTATTCCACAATATAAATGTAAATTATTGTTGAAGTGAGCCCTTAAATTGACCTGTTTTTCCAAATTGGTATTTATTTACACCAACATATCTTTCTGGAAATAATTCCCATATATAAATCAATGTTGTACAGAAATAATAACTTTAAAATGAACTTAGACTATGGTTGACTCACTCAAAATACAGCACATTGATGTAGTTCGAATCTGTAATCGAGAATAAGTATAAGCTTCCAGTAACACAATCCGTCTGACTGCCTCATTTTGTTCTTGAGTTATTTCACAGTGGTCAGTGTGTGGGAGAAGCACATGAGCCACATGGGTAATCACTACAGAAATGCCATTACTGTTGTTCTGCTTGATTCTGTTTCATGCTTCAGTTGTTATTTTCCATATCTTTCCATTGAATGGCCATGGATTCAAGCTCGGTTAAGGGACACGAATCTACAATTTGCATCACAGTTTGATGTGGTAATGATTTCATCTAGTGGCAGATTGGACCTAATAGGATGTCTGGATGAGAGGCGTAGGTCAGACACATCGGAGGGCAATGGAGGGCTGGATGTCCTTTGAATATCTCACGTCACCTGCCTGTAGACTCATCTTGATCAGTGTGGGGAGGGGTGATGTTGTTTGGTAGTGGAAGTGGATCTCAGTTGTACCGATAGCTTTCCTGTTTTTTCATGTGCATCGTTTTGTAGGAGTGGATTGCAATCACACCGGAGCACAGTGTTCTACCTTTTTCTAAATGACGGAGGGTTACAACCATTGTGCATAGCATGCAAAAGTTTGGTAACCCCCTTCGAACTGACAAAAAATATGAGTTGGCAAGTCAATGAGGTGCATATTCTGTTTCTTGACCTTTGCACTGTGGTCAGTTTTAAATACTAAAGGTTTCAACCTGCTTGTTAGTGATGGACACATAACATGAGCTTGGACCTGTTATTGTCACAGCAACCTGAATATTGCACAAAAGTAGACGGCAATTACAAGCTTGTCTGCGAATAGATACATTCTTTGGGGAAATGAGATCAAGTGTCAGTGTATCACAGAATCGGCACAAATTAAAATGCCCATCAGTGGGTTTTTTTGGCAGGTTGATAATCTACCAGATAAGGAGCAGGACACAGGACCAAGAAGAAGCTTGTGTTCTCAACGTCTGCTTCATTATAACTAAGCTTATTTCAAATGTATGTGTACAGGGTCAAGTTAATTGACTCATATATGTATTAATTATTCACTTGATGGGTCAAGGGTCTTTCATTTACCTTTCCAAATTACAGTCATTAATCTGCCCCTATGAGCCTCTAGTTGCTCTTTATCAACGTTGCTCATCTCAAACCACAGATCTCAATAACCCTCTGTTCGTCTATGAAAGCAGAACCATCATCTCCAGGACCTCCACAACGTTTTCGTCGCAGATCTTGTCCTTTTGGATCGTAGCGGCTTCCTCTGCGGCCCATCAGGGGGTTCCTGGTTCCACATCATCAAAAGACTTGGCCAAAGGACTTCAGAAGCATACCAACCGTATATCAGTTTAATTGACTTTAAAGAACTGAAGCTTACTTTAAACATACTTTATAATTCTGAATTGGCTTCTCCTTGGTTTAGGACGACTCATCAACAAATCACTTTTGCAAACCTATTCAATCCAATACAAAACACCTGAATGAATATATATATATATATATATATATATATATATATATATATATATATATATATATATATATATATATATATTTATATACTGTACCATAATGAAATTGAACCTTTATTTGCCCCCGACCTGGATGAAGTTCTTGACAGTATGTTAGTGGAAGTCAAGGCTACAGTTCTGGAGAGAGACACGTAAACATTAATTACTTTTCAAAATTCTATTCAAACCTAATTTATTTCAGTGATATTGACATCATTTCAATGGGAAATGTAAGTTTAAAAGAAAAATGACACAGTACGTCCTTAGGCAGTACTTTTCTAGTGAAATGTCAGCAATTCACAGTAATGTCACAATCAAATAAAACGTGTTTATGGATCTTTGTATGTAACCTTTGCATCTGTATACATATAAAGGTTAAGTTAACCTTTATCCTGTCCATAATATAGAAATAACCAAACAGTATATTCTCATTGCCATTTTCTGTATTGTATTGTCATGACTGAATACATTGTGTTTCCTCTGAATCACCATATTTATGAATGAAATATATTTCTATATGTATATACCGTAGCGTGATTCTAAACATTATATGGGAGCAGGAGGTTTCTGAACAACACATTGTTAAAGAAAACATGATATTGTCTTAATGGTCTTAAGATGATGTACCATTTGTTGTCAGGTTCTGGAGCTCTAATATGAAAGTCATTAAATAAATAAAGTGTGCCTTGAGTAGTGTCATCAGTTGCTTATTTGAAAGCTTCTCGCCTCATGTTACGTCATACTTAAGGAGAATTACACTGTTTTCATCCCGACTGAAACAGCCTCTCTCTCTCTCTCTCTCTCTCTCTCTCTCATAGTCAGAACATTGATCTAATAGTCCATCGTGAAAAACATTCTTTTTAATATTTATAAATCATCCAAAACAGTTTAATAATGTGCAAAAACACACAAACAAAAGATATTTGAGATATTCTAGAAATGCTACGGAAATCTAAATTAAATGACTAAAACTAATCTGAATATTTGAGATTCTGAACACAGCTCTATCGTAGTAGTTAGGAAATATATTAATTAGTGTCATATCTGTTTATTGAACAGTAAGTAAACATTTTAGTTTGTTTGTTTTTCAGGGAATAAAATGTTGGTTTCAATATATCCTATAATGAATACATGGTATGTGGGGCTATTTATACCCAGAAATACTTTTGACCCATGAAAATGTTTATATTTTCTCATAGGGGATATTAATATTACGTACAGATTAGATTATGACACTATACCATTGTTGAAATTTAATTTTAAGGACACTCAGGATGAAATGTCTGAAGGTCTGTAGCTTTTGCTCTTACATTTAACAAACTGTTGGGTCGGTATGTAAATTATTCAAATTAATCCCCAGGACACTATTTCCATCCCTAGTAAAGCATGAAACATTGGTAACAGGAGCGTAAAATAAATTATAAGCATTTCATGTAGAACACTGTTTGCATTATTAAATTATTGGCCACACTTTATCATAATGGGCAACCATTCTTAATGAATTGATATATAAATACCACAGATGTATTTAATGCCACATGCTGTTAATCACATGTATAACAAGGTTAGGGTCAGGGTTAGGGATAGGGAGACAGACTATTCCTGTGAGATTAATTAAGAACATAAGAAAGTTTCCAAATGAGAGGAGGCCATTCGCCCCATCGTGCTCGTTTGGTGTCCATTAATAACTGAGTGATCCAAGGATCCTATCCAGTCTATTTTTAAATGTTCCCAAATTGTCGCTTCAACCACATCGCTGGGGAGTTTGTTCCAGACTGTGACGACTCTCTGAGTGAAGAAATAATTAAGGATTGGTGTCCGTTATTGTAATGTGTTACCAAAGTCTTTTAAATCATCTCATTGAAGGTGTATATGCAAAAGTCATATTGGGACATCTAAGTAGAAAAAATAGCCCTGTCTCTGCAAGGTACACTATGAAATGGTTTTGTAATATGCAAGGCACTTTGGTCTTTTTCTTCCCTTCCTCGTTAATGAAGTGAAACGTTTGGTATAGATTTCTTCCAAAACCAGGAAACTTCAAGAGATTCATAGAGATTAAAATCAGTACACTTTCTTTTATTGCTGTTAAAAGCTGGCATTATGTGGGCAGATCAATATCTTTAGTAGCCTTTCACAATGCAAGAGACTTCACTCCATTGATGAGTAATATCTGAACTAATATTTATTTACATAGATCTATACAAAAGCGTGTGCCTTTACGTTTCAACCAACAAGAGCAGATTTTGAAATCCAATTCACAAGCAGACATTTAGTCAAGTAAAGGTGCAATATGTGTTGTTTTTGTTGTATTTTTTGAAAAGCATGTTATTACAAATCTCCAGTTAAAATGGCGTCGGCCTACAGAGGAACTGCAAACTACCCATCCCTTGCTCTGTGATGATTAGTCATTTCATATCATTCTTCATGATTGACCATTAAAGGTGCCAGTACACTTAATTGCAACAGCCTTTCCTCACATATCTAAGTCTTACAGATCTTCGTGGTTACAAAGCCTTTTTATTATGAAAATGACACTAGGTCGTCTATAATTAAAAGCATATGTCAGGACTGAAGACCCTACTAAGAAAGATGAATGGAAGTTAACCTGGTCTCATCTGATTGATCGGTTCTGAATCTCAGATAGAATACACTATGTCAACTTTCAGCTTTTTGCTTCAAACTGATTACTATGACATGGAATTTGCTCCCAAATTGGATTATTATTCTGTCAATCACCTGCCATGGAGAGGGCTGTGTTTTTTTACAGGAAGATTGCGAGGTCTAGGCAGTTTCTGTCATGTGATGGCCATGTGATTTGTCAAGTGATGGAGTCCCTCGGAGACTACATGTGAGTCGCGAGAGTCTTCTCAGTGACCAGAGGACAACTGCTAAATGACTCTTCATTCTGTAACCTAGTTTGTAAACCTGTGTTTTTTCTGAGGGGAGGAGAGGAAAAGGGAGAGAAAAAGTCATAACGTTTTTAGTAACCTTTGAGTGATCTGTCAATAGAGTATGTCAGGGATTCAGTGGATGTATGTATGTATGCATTTACTGTTTTGCATTTTATTCATTGCAATCCAGTGTTGTTTTTTAACAAACAGGTTTTACTGCTAGAATGTATATTACAGTCCTTGTCTTTTTCTTAAGCACTTTGTCTGTTCTGTCTTACAATTTCCCAAGAAAATGGGATAGGTCACATCCCATGGGTCCGTCAAACACAGGAACGCCTGTCCCTCGATACTCTAGTTCACTCCCAAGACGTTCCCTCACACGAGATAGTTCATCTCAGTCAATATCTCCAGGTGAGCGGCTGACTGGGGAAGTGGATCTAGGCATAAATATAAACATATGATTAATATTCATGGGTGCTTAGTACACAGTTTACTGTACACTGAAACCTTTAGCTGCCCTGTATCTCTCTGCTCTTAAGAGTGTATATCTTTGTGATCATGCAAAATACTGTTGCATAAAAGGAATTATTCCTGTGAATAATAGTAGATTTAAAATGTACTAAAGTCGTTATATAAATCTGCTTGGTAACACTCACCCATTTTTGGAGCTCAATTGAATTCTTTCCTCTGATTAAATGTGTGACTCAAGGGAAGTATTTAGACACCCCGCCAGAGAAGAAATAACTGCTAATGCAGCAGTGTTCAATCTCAGCTCCCAAATTGCACTTCTTGCCTTGAAATTACCATTTATACCCTGATAATACTCTTTAAAACATGCAATAAAGTAATAATATGAGTCAAATGTTATAGTTTGCTTTTTTTGGGGGGGCAGAGGAAAAAAGCATGACGAATTGTCTTTTTGTTTATTCATAATTAGACATCCCCTCATTCAAAACAGAGCATTTTCATGCTCTGAGGCAGAACGTAGACATAGAAAATATGTCTTAAAAAGAGGCAATTGCTTTTCCAGGTGCTTGCAGTACATGCTGAGTATGTGCAGATAACCAAGTCCCAATATAATACATGTGTAGCATCATTATGCATTGTATATAACTGGTGAGTTCTAATTCCTTTCAGAAAGAGTTTTAAAGATGGCGCAAGTTTGGCCAAATTCAGACAGCAGTCAATGCAATGGAGACAACCAACCCAAGAGAGCTGTATTTACCTGTATTTACCTGTATGGACAGATTAATATTCAGGTATGTAGGCTTGTTTGAATGTTTTAATGTTGGCCTGGCTGGCACCCCCGAGATAGTTTGTCTCCATGTCAACCAAGTACAGCCTCTTTACAGGATAGACTTCATTATTTGTGCATCTGATGTCTCCTATATTTCTTCTGTTGTCAGTTCAATTATGATTTTGTAACGTTGCCATGTGTCAATCTTGGACGTAAGCCATGCTTTCCCTTCACCTGAGTTGCTTTCCTCATTTCAATCCCCACGCTTAGGAGTTTGGGCCAATATGCAGGACATAAACTGGATTCAAAGATATCATTTTCGGATCTATCACGGCTGTTTCTCACAAAATAAAACACTATGCTTAAAAGAAATTATGGATACAGTATTTATTGCACGTGTCACGGAATAAGCACAAAGAAACTTATCAGTTTTATAGGGGTATTAAATAGGGTTGTTATAGACAAAAATTTATTGTTTAATCCAGCTGAGCTCCATGGTGTTGTAAAGGTTAGACTACCAAGTCATAAAAGCACCGCGCAATCATAATCTCAATAAGCTATATAACATGACCTGTAAAAAGATTGGATGAAAGTGCCATAAATATTATACAGTGTCTGACAATTTCCTAACAGATTTGTGATCATCTATTGTGATGCGTTGAAAACTATTTGATGGAAATTTTCATTTTAAATATGTGAATTATGTGCCCACAGTCGGCTGTTGGGTACTATAATCAAATTACAATACAATGCAACAGATATTGTCTAGTCACTCATGCACAGTGTAGAAAAATCTCATCACAGCGGTCACTGCAGCTGCGAAAGCAAAGCACACATATCCGACCTAAAGCGATAGTGTTAAATCAAACTCCAAGCATTTTCAAACTGATAAATGTAACGTCAGCTCGGAATCCTAAAAGATTTAATAAGGCACCGAAAATTATAGGGGGAATTCATTAAGTTAGGCGTGTGTTTTACATTTCAACTTAACTTGAATAATCCTTGATGAGAGTAATATCTAATTTCCTGGCTCACACTGAATAATAAATACACTGGTCTGATTGTAAAGCATTGCGACTCTTACATTTCTGTGTCTTTCCTGCAAGCCCAGATTGTTTGATATTTAACCTGATTAAACAAATACAATGAATATGTATTTTTAAGAAAAGACTCATCAAAATGTGTTTAGAGATGACACTGACTGTTGTATCACAACGCAACATTGTAACTAATTTATGTTATGCAAGGTTCACCTGGAGGAACAAATATGATATGCTTTAACCTTTACCCCTTTTGTGTCAGATATATTATGCATTTATTTGCTTTTGTGGACAAATATAATCTAATAGAAGTGTGTGTAGCATGCACAGTCAAAGCCCCGGCCCAGATTCAAACCATCGTGTAAAACACCTGCAACACACAGCTCCACCAGCAGAGTGACACACCCACTGTGTCAAGAAAAACCTCACACCTCACACCAGGGGGCTTGAACGCCCTCCCAAGTTCAGAAAGGGATGGCGTCGCTGTACCGGGGTCATACATCATGAACCCCATTATACAGGGAGTTTTTCCATTGCACAGTGTATGATCAGGGTGTAGATTCATTAGGAGTGGCTCGCTTAAAAAATAAAAGTATGGATTTGCAACTAATTTAAAAAAACGTAATGCTAAAAAGCAGGTCTTAAGCACAGGATTAGTGCAGCCTTGTCTGAGAGTGCAAGTGTGTGTCACTGTGCCTGGCACTGCGAAAAAGACATCAAGTAATTCTTGAATCTGACAAGCACGGGCAATACAAGCCACAGCCTTCTCTGCCGGAGAAGTCATCCAGTGGGTCACTTGCCAATGCAACAAACTATACATAGGTTAAAACAAGCTCAGACCTATGTGCACAGGTCAGTGAACACAGCGGTGACATAATAAGTCACGATGCATCTCATCCGAGTGTAGCACTGTCTGCCGCCTGAAGACAGGATATGAACGGTTTCAGAATTTCCACGAAATGAATCCACCAGAGGAGGAGGCAGGGCCAGCCATGAAATTATGCAGCACATACACTTATTCACCTCTAAAAAATAGTACAAAGAGAGATTGCTCTGCAGGATGTCGGCCAATTTTCCTCTTGAGTTCCGATACGCCGAAGCTGTTGTGTTCAACTCGGTTGGCAGGATTATAACATTAATTTGAGCTCCGACATGATATTCCCTTCTCTCTGTGGCAAACATATCAACATTACAAGAGGTTTTCAGTCTCGCTGTGTATCCTCTGTGTATCACATCATCTCCAGACTGCACAACAATGGTAATAGATCAGCTCGTATACTCTTGTATTTTCCAGCTATTTAACTTCATGAGTACCCTCTCGGATGTGAATTGTGTTATTGCCTGTTGCTTATACATACAAAATACATGTCACAGATCTCGGAGAATCCTTACTTTTAGTTACACAGTTAGGTTTTAGATATACAATTAGATTTTTAAGATACATTTACATATTGTTTCTGTTTAAACATCAATGAGAAACTTATATAATGTAAGATCACACACACAGACACAAATGTAACAAATTAAACATCTAGAAAACATGCATTAACAGACTAAATAAATGACTCACTTAAAGGTCTTAAGTCTACCTTTGCAAACTCTATAATGTTTCCTATTATTCTTTCTTTTATTTCACTATGAAAACCAAATCATACTCATGACCCAGCAATCCCATCTTAAAAAACGTAATGATAGATGGTATGGTATCAACCATAAAAACAGAATTATACAAGATATAATGTCTTTTACCAGACATTATCAGATGTCAAAAGAAAATGTATCAATAAGGAATATGAATATCAATTATGTGTTTTGTACAGTAGATTATACCTGGCCCTCTTCGGGTAAACTAAACGTATTTTCTGCATTTCTGTCTTCCACAGTGGGACCAAAGTGCACACACATCTTTGAACACTGGAATTGTCTATTTTACAATCCTACCAGCGAAGCCGACACAATATCCATATTAAAGAGAATGTGCATCTCAGGGGTATTAATCTCTTGTATAAATATTTAAAATAAACAGATGAATAATTAAACATAAATGAATCAGCCAAAATCATTTTAATATCTGCATAATTTATGAGTGTATATGCCCGTGTTTTATTCTTTTTTCGAAAAAGGGATATTTTGTTGGCATGAATCTTAGAAATTGTGGTGACCAGTTTTGAAATAATTTCCTTTCACTGCATCCTTATTAGACATTAAGCAACACATTATTTCCAATGTAGCCGAGCATATACACATGGATTATTATTTCCCTTAATCGAGATTATTAAACATTGAAGTGGTACTTGAAGGTTAACTGGTCAAATACGTCAGATTAGTGTACACAAAGGCATTCTTACACACATGTACATGCTTTATCAATGGGAATATATGAGTAGAGTTTCAATAAACTGTTAATATCTGCCCTGGGTTTCTGTGCCACATGCAGATACAGTAACATAATATAAATCAAGGACATCATAATGTGATTAACTGTTTTCTCCCCTGACTTTCCACACAGAAAACCTGTCTTAACTTCACATATATTTATCAAGGGATAAGTTCATAAATATCTCAGAGGTTCCAGATCCTTCTTAATATTCTGACATCACAATAGAACACACACACAAAAGATAAAATACGTTTTTGCATCAATTGTAAAAGCATTACTCACTTTAACAGGGAGTGTCAGATACTAAAAATACTGAACTGACTCCTTACACAAAGCGTTTCATTCCCTTTTAAACAACATACAAAGTCATCTTTCAGAGATCACACAAAAAATAGGTGTCTTTGGTTTTGTGTAAGCGTTGTATCTTTGTTTGTTTATTCCTTTGCAACACACAAACACACAAACACACACACACACTGCATTCCCTGTATAATGCCAGAATTTGCAAAATGCCTGATGAAAAGTATGATAGATAGAGAGATAGAGAGATAGAATGATAGATAGATGGAAAGTCTAGATCAGATACAGGACCGCTACCTGTCCTACACCTCTTTAGAATCGAGCATTTAAAATTGAGAGATCTTTCTTCCATTCTTTCTTCTCAGCATCCTCCCTTGTTTCGAAATGGCAGGATCACATTATCATACGGCTGACCTTTATAATGATTTGTTTGATGACCTGAATAACTTAAAAGACGATCCATGGCACTTGAAATAAAACTGACAGCTGCTGTCAGACAGAGTTCTGTTTATATAAATATATACGGTGCGAACAAAAATAGATTGTCAAGTTAACGCTGGCTTTGGAGGAAGAGTAATGTAAACAGGAAAGATTCAAATTCCTGTGCACTTTATCATCCCGCACTCAAAGCTTTTATACACAATACACTTAACCTGAAGAGGACGGGTATCAGCCGGGAGAAAGAGAGAATACAAAGATGTCTATCTCTCGCCAAAAGAAGTATTGTAGTAGCATGATGGTTAACCTTATGTAAAATTACAGATATAAAAGTTCATAAAGGTGAGACCACTCAGTGTTTAGTAGGTAAATCAGGGCCATTTGCAAATACCTGATACTATATATGGTTAAGTAAATAAGATCCACAACATGTGTACAATTTGTTTAGAATGAAAAATGGCTGTGTGCATTCCATTGGAATTCCAGAAGAATCTTTCATTGTTTTAGAATTCTTTGTGCCAATTTTTTAGTTTTTAATTAATCTCTCAAACATACCCACTAACTTTGTGAACATGTTCAATTATTTTTACTCGCTGGATTGCGAAAGGCCACATTCAACACTACAGTGAGAGAATCTGAGAAAGTACTCCCATGTCAATTGCTTTACATTCCCACTTGTATTTTAAACCATGTGCTTTCATATGGTTTCCAAATCAATCCTGCTGGTTCCATCTTTTACAAATCGTTAAAAATGTGATATTATTCTTTATTTTCTTTCTTCAGATAAGCAAAGTGTTTCTTGTTTGACAAATCTGGTAGTGTAACAGGACCCGTACACACTAAGGACATAGCACTAATCCATTTTGTTCAAGCACTGTTTGCAAAATGTAAGCTTGGTTTGTGATTGAATTATCTGTAACATTTTACAGTAACTGACGCCATTACTTCAGGAATTAATGAATTAATCCCACAGACATATGATACATTTTTGTCAGTTGAGTTGGTCAAAAATGTGAAAAACAAATAGGAACTCAAGTCTGTGTAATTAGACGTATATATTCCGACTTTTACCTAATCAGGTCTTTGAAACATAGTTAGGATGATAGATCAGTCAGAAAAATAGATCAAAATAGCAAACTGTAAGAATACACTTCAGTGTCGATGACCTTTACATCATTAGGGGTGTATTTATCATTATTTACCACCACAATGAAGAATCATCTCAGCTATCAAGAGATGATCCACCGTGTATTTGTATCTACAAAATGAAGTAGAACCAATTACACATTGTTACATGCCAATTACTGTTAAAGTATCATTGGTTCATATACAAGAATCCAAAGGTTCACCTTCCACGTCTGTATGATCGGTGTATTGTTACTTCACACAATGTATATTGTATTTATTTCCCAATAATGGCAAGATATCTGTAAATGACTTACTGTATGTTGGCTGAGATTATCACTTCCTGTTTACTCATTCACTTACATCAGAATGAATGAACGAATGAATAGGAAGTGATAATCTTGGGCTACATATAGGAAGTCATTCACAGATATCTCTAAATTAATTGCAGATATCTTATTTTAAAGTGCATTTGAAGATATCTTCAAAACATTTAAAGATATCTGAAATGTAGAGATACCTTTAAATATTTAAAGATATTCATACATATTTAAAGATATCTTAAAATGCAATTGAAGATATTTCTAAATGATAACTTGGCCTACCATATACATGGGAATAAATACGTTAAGTAAGTCCTTACAAGTGATTTTCCTTTGCCAGACACTACAGAGGGGTTGGGTTTGAGTATTTAATGAGTAATATCTCATATCTACATTTGATTAGGTTTGTATTGCAGTTTCAGAAAACTGGTATGGTCATTTGACGTAATACAACATTAATCTAACAGAAAATAACACTTTAACAAAATGGTTCTGCCTCTCACAGCCAGTAAAACATCCTGGCATTTTCTCTCACGAATGACTTTTACATTTAAGGAGTAATTCTAAGTGGGACGGACCCTAACCTGCTGCACTACGGTGGGTCTGAGCACACAATCTCAGCCACTGCGACTCCATTGTGAATTAAACATTTATAGGTCAAGTGAAGCAATTTAAGACCCCATTCCTGAGTTCCCCACTTTCTGTTCAGAGACTGATAAGTTAAATTCCAGCAACGCCGACAATCTCCTGTGCTAAAAACCTCGTCAATTGTAAATATGCAAGTAACACTCTACTCTACTTGGTCAATCGGGGCCGAGCCATCACTACCTGCCTCCTCACGATGTAGCAAAAGCAGCCGTCTGATGTGTATTAGAAGTAACTGATGTGGGATTGCATTCCCCATTCCTGATATTTTCTGAAGTCTATTACGGCTCCAGTCTCATAAAACCACTGCTTTGCAGAATATTGATTTCATGTCATAATACCGCGATGAAGGCTTTCCATGCATGACTGGTTCCTGCAGATAATGGTCTGCAAGCCCTGTGCGATGGCTTCATTCTTTCAGGCTGAAAATTTATTTATGACTGCACAATCAAATCAGCTGCTCCCCGCTATCATGTGGTGGATGAGATGAGAAGAGAAAGGAACAGGATTCTGCAATTAAATGTGTTCTCACATCATCAGAAAAATGTTGACAGGCCCGTAAGAGCCCTACTCCAGCTGCCTTGTACAATTATTTAAATCTCAGAATATCTTTAAAGTAAGAAGCTGGTAAAACAGTTTCCCATGTTTGACATTTATTACCTAACTGTGCAGTAATAACAACATCGCAGATCCAGAAGAGCAGAAAAATTCATGTGCCCAAGAACTTTGCATCCTCAGTTACTCTAAAAATTAAAAAGAAGGTAAATAGAGAGTTCAATGGTTAGCATCCAATGGGTGGCATTTTCTTACCTTTAATGTAACCTCTTCCCTTTTCCACGAAGGTTAAACATCTCTTAAGAGTAACTTGCTTTTAAGATCGCAATGTAGTTTGGTTTCTTTAAATTCACAATTAATGTGACAATAACAAATTCAAGCCATGCAACATCCTACCATGTCAATACAGAGCTCAATTCAAAGTTGTCGAACAGCTCATGAAATCTATGTTTAAAGACTTTCAATAACAGCATAATTAGCTTTAATAACATCCGAGTCCACAGAATATCAACTCAAATGAAAGCCTCCAAGAAACAGCAGTACATTGAGCAGAAAAAGGAGGAAAGACACTTAATCTATATAATAAAACTGTAATAATACTGAGCCTGGTGTAGGACAAGACTGAAGTCTAACAGGGAGATGTATCAAAGCTTTTCACGGTTTGCTGTTTAATAGTCGTACTCATTAAAACAAATGGTATGTTTTAAGCATTCATGTCAAAAATATTGTGATTGGTAAGGTGTCATGTCACTTACACTATCTTTGCTACTACAGGACATTAAGAATGGAGTTACTGAGTTACTTTAATGTGTTCGTATTCTGTCAGCTGCAGGGATCCCACATGCTTCATCCAAAGGTATATTCAAAGGTTATATGAGAGTCGAAGCGTAAGTACTCCGCTACAGCCTGGCAGGTCCTCAGCCATCAAGCCCACCAAGGTAAGCAGTTGTGAGGTATCCTCATCTGATCCTTGCAAGCATCTCCCAGGGAACAAAACTTCCCAGAACTCCCTGAAAAGGATTGTGTTTTTGCTGCTGTTGGGAATGGTCTGAAAACACAGTTTTACCATATGGTGTGGTTAGAAACAATATTATTTCAATATACAAGTTAAGTGATGTTTTGCATTGCCATGGTGGTTCCAGCCATGTGTAAAAAGCGATTAGCTTGCCTACAGACATACATTCCTCTCATGTAGGTAGAATTTGTGACTCTGCACATACAAAAAAAAAAAAAAAAACAGAGAGAGAGGATTTATTGTCTTGTATGAAATTGAGGTTTACCCTGCGAAAGCCCTTTGAAACATTCAGGTTTTGTTGATACTAATATACGGTCGCAGAATGCAACAGTCTTCACCAGAGGATTGATAGAGGATTAGTGGGGTGCTGAGTGCCAAACTTGTCAGCGTGGGCTCTTACAGATGATTACAATGCCATTGTGTAACTGCGGGAGGACGGCGCCAGCGCTAGAAACCGCGAGGAACCGTCCTTGCCCCAGGCGGACAACAGGACTGGCTTTCACATCAAGCTGATGTAAAGTTGTCGGCTCTTAATGGCAGAAATAGCTCCCGTGGTCTCGAAGACAACGTTTCTTTTTTACGATTGTTCACCCAAATCTCAGATACAGTCAACAAGTGTTAATGTATACCACAACAGAGACCCGTGTGTACACAGTGTGTCTACAGCACCTGGTGTGTCTGAACACCTTCGTCTTTGTTTCTAGTTTCTAGGCACTGCATTACTTTAACAGTCAATTACGTAAGCATCGCCTGACAGGTCAACTGATTTCTAACCGATGTTTGGAATCCAGTCACTTTCCTTGTCCTGGCTAGGATATCTTGTTAATTAATTACAGGCACGTGCGATACATTAGAATGGCTTTGTCCTCATCAAAAGTCGAGGGTGTTATTAAAACTATGATATATGTATACCTGTTCATTTACTGAGCAAGTCAATAATCCGAAAACTGTCTGTGTGCAGATATGCAAATGAGGCGGATTCACTTAATACAAGCTTTGTGGGGCTTCGGTGGCTTTAATTAAAGTATTAGGTTAAAACAGTTAACTATTTGTATTGACTTACTTCAAAATCAAAGCATTTGCACGTCCAAATCAATGTTTTCTCCCTGAATATGCGCAGCGCATTCCTGGTGTCACTCTTTGCAGGTCGTACTGCTCTGTTTACAACTGAATTGTGATGAGCTCAGCTTTTCTATGAATAACAACCTGTTGGTGTGGCAGGAGCACATGTCCTTAGGGGAACGTTATTTCACACTAATGCACAGTGTAGAAGCTGCTCATGTTTTATTATTAACATAAATAAACTGATCTGCAAGCAGCATGGCCATCCAACATACCTATGATGTCATGACAGGGATGAAAATGGTGGAGTGATTGGTTGCTGAGCTTGCTCTTTGGCCAGTGCAGTTCTTCTATGATTTCACCTTTCCTCTTGATCCAAGAAGCAGAAGTGCACCGACCACATGAAAAGAGAGCGAGAGAAAAGTAATACATCAAATTGTTTACCTTTATTATATTAATTACAAATTATTTAACAGATGACTTACTTCTAACACCAGTGTGGACGATGTGGACTCTTAAAAAACAGTGTCATTGAATAATATAATACACACAATGTCTTTTTAAATACTGTGTTTGTCACAATATTACATTATTCGAGTGCACGAACCTGCAAGATGTCTGTCTGTCCATCTTTCTGCCGGTATTATGTGAATTACAGAACAGAGGGAAGTAATGGGTATTTAAAGGATCGACATTGACCCTTAAATTAAACACAAAGTTTTTCTTGATATCAAGTAGTATTATTACTATAATTAATAACAATAACAATAATAATAGTAGTATTCTCGAAACTTGCACAACAAGGACACATAGGGTATCAACATCCTTCAGACACCGCCGCCTCTCTCTCTGGGCCCCTGTTCTAATTTCGTGCTTTGATTATTTCAGACTCTGATGTTTTATTTAACATTCAGTTGTCTCCTCCTCCAGCCCTCGTTAGGGCACCTCTGGACCCGTTCCACTGAGTGATGTCAACAACAGAGAGAAGTCACTTAAAGCGGTCATAGGTGACTTCACTGTGCAACCAAAGGCGATATTTACTCGTTAAGAAGCTGTTACTAAGGATCTAGGAAGCTGCATCACAGAGCAGTGCCTTGCTGTGGTAACAGATATGAGATGCCTCGGGCACACACTGTGGTGACACAGTGCCAGCTGCAGCCTAACCCTGCTTCATATCACGACTGTAGCAGAGGAATCCTGCAGCACCCAGAACCACGCTGCCCAGAATGCACCATCTTGAGAGGGACGTTTTTCCTGCAGTTGAGGGAAAAAGCTGTTATTAATATACTTAGTAATTAGTATTTAATTAGCATTTAACAGTTAATAAACTATTTGTAATGTATGTATAAACAATCTATATGTGTTTATCAATGACACTGTAATATAAAGTTCTGTAAACATATGACATCTATCTGTACCTCTCCTGTTTGGTTTAACATCAGTATTCCATGTTATTGGAAGTGGATATCGTGGGTCCTAGCAGCTAATGTTAGGCTAGGGGCTCTAGCAGAATCAGCCCAACATCCAAGATGGCTGACATCAACCATAAAAACACATTCATCTCTGTGAAATTGGTAGTAATAGGCTCCAGCTGGTAACCAAAAAGCATCCCAAAGTGTCAGCAGATCTGTCCTAATTACACTGTTATTACCTCTGACACGTTCCCAGTGACATCTGTACATAGACCTAATCTAATTACACAGTTGTTAGCTGTAAAAATGTGCAGATTGACATCTGTGCTGATGGCTCACACCATTCCGTACAAACTCCCAGCACTGCAGTGCAAAGCAGGAGTTGCGTCTGCGAAGCTCGTCAGATCTTCCCGGGTCACTTGTATTCATTGCACTTGCTAAGTGGATGGCAGACCAGATTGGAAGTGCTTCAGGTTTGTTAGATTAGGAATTGAAATCCCTGCCTCTGATTGCTCAGGCTGGGCCCTGTCACATTCAAGAAGTTGTCCGTCTCAAAGAGTTACTGGTTCAAATTACAGACTACAGACCCTGAGTGTTGATGCAGCCCCCAGACATAGGTTTTTTTTTATCCAGGTTTTGCACAATACTTCTCATCCTGTGAAATAAGGGACACCCGTCTCAGCGGGCATCAGAGTTAAGCTCCGAATTGTTGCACAAAGCCAAGATACTGCATTGCAATCCACGAGGAATGTTTGTTTTTTGACAAAGACAAATGTTTGCACATACACTACAAGCTCCCTTCTAATTGTATCCAGTAGAAAGCCAAATAACAGCAGAAGAATGTTTTACTATTTAATGTGGTCATTATGATAGTGTGGTTTATTTTGGGTTCCCGCTAAACCTCCTGTTCTGTAATGATCAACAAGATGGATGTTGGTTCACAAAATAATTGATGATAAGGTATGAGTTTTTCTTCTCTCGCGCACAGAAAAGCAACAGTATTGCTCTATCTCTCCGCACTCCTGTATTAGAGCGCCGGTCAGCAGTAATCAGTTCTCGGAATATGAGATTGACCTCCTGCTCAGAGCTGTTGAGACTGATATAATGTGATGTGAGGAAATCTGTTTGATTTCATAAAAAAAAACTCCACAAATGGAGAGTGAAAAAAAAAATAGTCGGCAGAAATCCAATATGCGCTGTGTTGATGTTATGCCAATGTATGGAATAATGCAATATAGGGATGGAGTAAATATTTTATAGTAACATATTACATTTTGAGTAATGCAGTTGTTCTTTATGCCAAATTCCGCAGAATTAACTTAGTATGTGGAGGATGAAATGATGGTGCATTACATACCGTGAAGCCCTGACTTGAGAGCGCTGGTTCCTGGAGTGTATTTTTCATGTTTCTGTGCCGCTGGATATCAGGGGCACCAAGCTTGAATCTCTCGAGTGATGGAGGGAAACATCAGGCCCTCGCCGACTCCAGTAAACACGCACAGACTCTTAAACACTCGATTTGGAAACTACGACACTCACTAGGCCGATTACCTGAACTGAAAGCCCATCTCTGAAGCTCAAATTATGTGGATGGGGATTTGTTAGTTAACTGTAAAGGGACCGAAATGTCCATCTGGTGCCCCACACTGAATTGCAGCTCATAAGTTTAGAATCTATGTAGATTGAAGGAACAGCCCCAAAATCATCCATTATCTTCTCTGAGGTATAATATCCCTCTATGTGTCTTCTGGTACACATTTATTTTTCAAGTGTTGTGTTGAAGCAATGCAAAGCCAAAGTATTGTATCGATATTCTTTAGCAGCACTGAAAACAAAGGCTGTGAAGAAGCACAATCATAAATAAATGTTACTACTGGAGTCCTGGACTTGGTAGAGCATATATCAGAATTTGCCACTTTGTATCACCTGCAAACATTTTGCAAAACATGTCTTAATGGGCCTAAAACAAGCCCTGATATTGACTTGATGATGGTAGGAGTTGGAATATGTCTACTGCCAGGCATCAGTCCAGCAGAAGACAGACTGGTATGTTGTTGTTCTCTTTTATACATGAATAAATAAGCAAACGAGACGAGGAAACGAGAAAACAGCCACAAAAGCCTGACACCCAATATGTAAATGTAATTGAATACAGCAGCAGCACCCAGATAAATATTTAATTGCATATTACACCTAATGGCTGGTGGCTCCATATCAAAAGAGTCATTACAGGCCGTTTGTGATATATTCCCCTTGAAATCTCGTCTGCTAATTTCTAAAGGATTCTGTAAGTATTTTAAAGCATATATGAGAATAATAATGTTACTACTACTACTAGAAGGAGGATGAAGAACTGTGTACTTGTCATGTTCTTGCTCCAGCGCTGTTTTATTTAATATTAAAAGTCTACAAATATTTCCCAAATGACCAAATGGTTCGCAAACCTTTGTGACTCAGAACCAGCAGCCATGGTTATCTGAACATTGAAGAAGAAGAAATGCTGTCAAACCTTTCCTGCTCCGAGTTCTGGCACATGTCAGGAGAGATGTTTATCAGCCAGCTGCCATGGTAGAGAGCCATGACAGATTAAACACTCTAACTAACTCCTGTCTGCGTGGATTTGACATGCATTCTTCTGTCAGATCCATTATTATTTGACTCAGAATTCCCTCTGCCCATGACCTGTGTCTTCAGAGTTGAACCTGTGCTCACACGGCAGCGTCAACACACGCCTTCGGTTCGCCATTCCTCAAATCTGCTCCTCAAGGGAAGGGGGAACATTGCGAGAGTTCCTTCTTAATTA
Source organism: Amia ocellicauda (assembly GCF_036373705.1). Classification (NCBI taxonomy): domain Eukaryota; kingdom Metazoa; phylum Chordata; class Actinopteri; order Amiiformes; family Amiidae; genus Amia; species Amia ocellicauda. Next base: position 6,956,043 of record NC_089864.1, on the reverse strand, counting down.
TTTCACTGAACTAATTAGTCACTTTCCGTTCTCAGATCGAATGCAGATGATGATTTGAAGAGATTAATACAATCTGCTAGATTGCAATCACCTGAGACTGGCTTTGAAGAACTCTGCTTTGCTTTGTGACATTGTACTCGTTGTTGAGTTTCTCTTCAGATATGCAATATTGACTCTTAAAACCCAGAACGTGTATATAATATATACTGCTGTAGTGTTTTATATAATTATATTTCTTGTCTCCACTCTTTCTTTAAAACCTGCCCAACACAGGGCCTCGTCCAATCCTTCCTTGAAAAGCAAACTCCTTTGAATTGCCTTCTCTCTTCTCTCTTACACGATCAGTAAGTCACCTTAAAATAGGATAATGCCCAAATTCATGGATAAAAGTAGGAATTTGCATAGCTATCCCTTCACTTTTCATCTGTTGGTCTTGGGGGCACAACTTTGGCTGCTTTGCAGGCCTCTGCTTTTTAAGATAAGACCAAGAATGGCAGAGGCATGTCTGAAATTGTATACGGTTAAATGGGGGAAAAAATGGTCAGTTTAAAGAAAACAAAGTACCTCCGCACTAAACTAAATTGTTTTATTTAACGAAAAACTCTTGAGTGTTATGCTGTTCCACAACATATATAGAGCTTTGTGAAATTCATTTTATTTATGCACACTTGTTTGTGTCAATTCAATGTCTTACTAGATGGATGTGTTTCTATTTGAGCAGTATGGCTGACAACCATTCCAGCAAATAGTTAGGGAATCAATCTGCAGACATCATTGTTTTTGTCTCCATCAGCTGCACACAGTCCATCCTGCTCACATTTCTTGCATCTTTGTGTAATGGATACTTGGAGCAAGCTATGCATTTTCTCTCCAACAAATAATATCTGGCTCTAAATGACATTTAAATGGATTGGTACATATCCCATTTCCTAGACTGTGTGTATGTTAACAGATCAACCATCACAACTATGATCACAAGTACGTATTTAAAGTATTTTGCACTTTCAGATTGAAGAAAAGTGACTTATGTTTGCTTACAAAGAATATCTATTCATTTGTTTTTATACGTAGTATTTCATTGTATATGTTGCACTTCATTTGATTTGATGTGCTATTAATGTGTATGTCTGGCCAACACACTTATTATTATCTAATGGTCAGACACGATATTGGCTGATCTGAGACAGGTTGCAGATGTTGTGCACACAATGCCTCTCTAGCACATCCAGCGTTTCATTTGAAATTGACAGATAAGCTGCCTGACTAGAGATATTCAGTCCCAGAGAGGTGAAGAGAATGATGCCATCTGCTCTACGTTTCTATTCTAAATGCTACATATCTAAAGAATTGCTCTTCCTAAATGAGTTTGAGAGCAATGAGGGACCCTTGGCTCGTCTGTTAGAGGCTATCTAGAAAGTAACTCTATTATATTTTACTAATTGTTGAGACAATAAACTCCTCAGTGCTTTTGTGAGAGATGAAAGGCTTAGTTAGAAGAGCCACTTCAAGCCTCTGTATGTTGGCATTGAATGAAGTTATATAGACTGATAAATTGACAAGACAACCATCTTGTTTTCAGCAGCCATCTTTTTCCCCCCTAAGTTATCAGTAAAGCTATCTTAAGTTGATGGCGTAGCTGTGTTAATTCCAACCAGAAATAGCAGTAAATAAACAGAATGGCATTCAGTCAGCAACACGATCAAGGAAGGTGTTAAAAATATGCTGATTAAATATGAATGACTTTATTTGCTGCTTTGGATTATGTTTAAGACTAAATTAAATCCATCCTCCTAATTCAGATTTATATATTCAGTAACACTTTATATTAATGTGCAGAATGTTTGATGCAGAATAGTTGCTTTATAATGATGTTATAGTTTGTAAACACATTGTTTTAATGTAGTAATAGCACTTTCAATTGACTTTTGGGAAGAAGTCATCTGTCTGAAAAATGTTACTGTAATAATGTAGCTATAAGAGTTAATATATATTCTATACAGCATACATTCAACGTTTATAAAGCATTAATAGAATGTGAATAAGCAGCACATTTTTTAAAGTGTGAAAATAAATCCTCAGCCCATTCTTCTAGATTATTATAAGATTTTGTATGGAACAGATCTCTTGAGATACCAAATTGTGAACTGAATCTTATCATATAAGTAAAACCTTTTGCACTTTTTAAAAGAACCCACAGTTAGGTATTAGCTGAATTCTACAGTATATAATAGAAAAGGAACAGCATGTAAAATTGACCAGATCAGTCATGGAGAGAAAGGATGTAAAAACAAGAAAATTGCTCTGTAGTGATTGTCATACAAACTAAATGCATTATTAATGTGTGTCTTTTGTGTAGGAACACACTTCACTTAACATCTTGTATTGAATTGATGACTGCAGTTTAGCTGCCTCACAACCGACAATAAAACAAACTTCGAGATGTTTCACGGCATTTCATTCAGAAAAGTGGATCAATACTTTTTCAATACCTTCTTTTTCATCAAAACATATTCCATTACCACACCGCTGCAATGAAACAGCAATACTAACACGATGATTTTCGACTCATTCCCGCCATGGGCTACAGAAGATTCAACTATTTTACCTGTCAGACATCATCAATAACAGCAGGCTGCCACATTTGACAGTTACTTACAGAGCTGCCTAAAGTTCTTGCTGTACTGTTGCTAGCACTGGCAGACAATTCGCTTTTTAACAGCCTATCTCAACAGAGTTCTGCACTGCAACTTTCAGACGTTCCAGGTACGGGGCCAGTGGAGAAGAAAAGCAGAGTGTCATTTAGTAATGCTTGGCCCGGGCATTGCAAACCTGTATGAGGCAACACCGGCTGGTGCATTTTCTAAACTAACCGAGTTGAAAGCTACTGTCTTTAAGACTAAAAAGAAAAGAAACAGAACAACAGGTGGTGTCAATCATCAAAAAATTATAATTATCAGAATTATAAAGAAAGGTCATATAGAATATGGTAATATATACCAAATAGTACCTGGCTCTTTTGAAATATCTTCATAAGAGATCTCCTTCCTATTGTAACCGAACATGATGGTTATTTCAGTGCTAAAAGGAGCAATGAGAAAGACAAACATTTACCCAGTATGGCTGACTTGTTATCCCCAGACCCTCCCTGTGAGATGGCTGACAACTTTCACAAGACTGAACTTCAATGTGATTTATGAAGCAATGACCTTTATACAAAGCAGGGATCAATAAATTGTATGTAAAGTTTAAAAGTAATCAAAGCAATGGCCAACATAAGCAACTGCTGACATTTGCCTGCGATTGATTGTACAACAATGGTGAACGTCAACATATCGTAATAAATGTATTTCGCCAGAGATACATTTGTTTTCCCAGATCTGTTCTCAAAAATATTTCTTTTGTGATGCGCTGATAATGTGCCGCCCTTGCAGTCAGGTTTGTGGGGTCTTTGCAGAAGCTTTGTTAAGTGGAATACTGACTTGTCCTAATCGATGTGGGTGTGTAGCAAGTATATAAAGATACAACGGTATGAAAACAAAGGTGAGTGTGTGTCATCCACTGCTGCTCTACAGTAATTTACCCTTGTGGTGCGTTTCTAGGGTGTATGTGACCAGAATTGACCAGAGGCTGAAGGCGCAGATGCGGGGGTTTATGTGTGCCATCAGATACTCAGTGAAGCAGACGAGATGAATGTCTCTGCCTGGAAGAATGAATAGGAGTATCTGAGGCCTCCACTCACAACAAACAGAGCCCCTGGAATCTTTAATCCGAAAAGTATCGGCAGAATTCGCCATCTGCCAAACTGACATGAATATAAGGAACAACAGCATTGTCTGCTCATTATTAAACTATTTTTTTCTGAGAATTGAAACCATTCTTGTGACACACACATGGTATACTGTGTTTTACATATTTAACATGACATTAACATACAATAAGGGACAAACTTCTACTCCTGGATGAATTTCTTTTAACATTGCAAGTTCAAGAAAAGAGTACAGGAAAAAACAACATAAAAACAATACCTATGGAAAAAAGCTGCACAAGCAGGAAGATTGCAGTTTTAGTGCTGATTCCTTCCTAACAAGCATTCAGTTTGCTGCAGGTGAACTTTTTCTACATCGAGATTCATGGGCAGAGAGACTTTTTTTATTTGGTCTAAGCCTAAATAAGTAATGAATACATAAAACATTTCTTATTTTATACGTATATTCTCAAAACAGAAAGTCACAATAATGTCAATATTGTCAATAACTCAGTAAGTCAATGAGTCAATAATGTCAATAAGTCAGAAATGGTATCATGTCAGTAAACCCATATGACACTCAGTGGGTGAGACAGGAAGCTGCTTTGTGCCTCAGAAACAATTTCCCAGGATTGTGAGAGAAGAAACTTCGGAAAAAGTTCCAGATTCCCGTCGCTGAGCTGAAAAGCATTATTTGGATTTTGTAAACGTTAAGCCACTGCACTAAATATTACATATTATATTTATTTATTGCTGGCTGGCTGAGTCAGTCTTTGTCTTATTCGGCGCCAAGTGGATGCTTGAGGTTGCGGTGCATTTCCTCTTAAAGCTGCTGTCTTTCTATTTATGGTCGCATTTTAATGCTGGCTGCAGGAATCCATAAGCACACCTAGGCACTTACACTGGCTCCAGGGATCAAGCACTATGTAGTCTCCCTTCACTGCCAGAATTGTAGCTGCCTGGAGTGTATTTTCATAGCTTTGTGGAAAAATTATATTTTAATATATGTTTTAAAAATTTATTATATGAAGACGCTGACTTACTACAGATATCCCAATGTCACTTTGGATCTGAATAAACCCATTAATTCAGGATTTATTTCTGTTTATTAATTCATTTATCGATTATTGCATGTATGAATGTATGCATGGGTGCATGCATGTACGTTTCTATGCATGTATTCAAAATGTCTGCAGTCTGCAATTATTTGTACTTGCAATGCCACCTAATTTGTATGTAAAAGTCAATGGCACCCTCTTTTATAAACAGACCTTTCAGTTTGATTAACACGTAAAGTAAGTTTAGTCAGACATCACATTCATAGCGTATCCTTCCTGTCTCCTAATGGAACGGCTAATCCATTTAACATCCTGCATTATACATCAGGGTCTGTATTCCTATCTTGTTAAAAATGCTCCAGGTGACATTATTGAACTCCATACTAAGTATAGGATGTTTATTGGTTAGTCTGGTAAACTGAGGACTCTCTCTAATCCTAATCAAATCATAGCTTCATTAGTCTTTGTGTGAGATCTGTCTAAAGGTGATTTTAATTGAGTAACTGATCGCCTAGAGAATTCAGAGCAAATTGATTTTTGATTTGTTAGTAAGTCAGTCAGGGGTCTTAGGTTAGTATTCCTTGTTGAGTTGTTTTCGTGTGTAGAATTCAATTAAACTCACAGTTTATTGTGTTCAATTGCTGTTTGAGCCATATGGTATGTGCAGGAAGTTGACTCAATAAAAATTGTCGGTCTTAACTTGGTTAAACTAACTGGAATCTTTACCGCTTTCTCTCAGCTGACTCGGGTTCAACAAACTTTGAGAAGAGATCGTTGATAAGTAAGTATTGGTAAATTAACAAAATGTATCCATTAATAATCATTGCTACTTTCATTATCAACTGATTGCTTAGATTAGATTTGATAAAACAGAACTCTGAAAGCAAAGTGTGAGTGGGTTGTATACGCACTACGATAAACTGATTGTAATCTATACATGGTCTGTGTATGTGTGTGTTTTTAAAATCAATTAAATTAATTGTTTCAGTGTTGTTACACTGTGAATGAATCACAGAATAACGTTGCTGCAAATAGCAGGCTGTTGTATCTGTAGGGACTTAAATCTGTAAAATAGATGTTCACAAGTCACATATTTAAGAGCTGTAAACGAACACTGTAGAACTGTAATGTCACATTTATGTGTATAACATTTACATTGTTAGCAACGATTACCGTGAAGGCCAGCAATGCACTCAGTCTATTCTTTTTAACAACAGGTCTGTCTAAAGTTAATTGACCTTCAGGAATATTTGAAACCACAGGCAATTGAAGGTTAGTCCTTGTAGGTGTGTGTTTAGAAACTTCTGGTGACTGTTTTGGGTACAGAATCCTGTCAAGAAGCAGAGTTTATTGCTTAATTTCAGTTTGTGTAACTTGACACAGCAGGAGTCAAACACTCAAACAGCCAAACAACTGCACGGCACAACACAACGATGCATGAGCCAGATTTCAGGATACCATCTATAACTTATTTAAAATCCTGCCATTCGGTAGTACAATTAGCTGAGCCTGCAAAAAAAGACCAGTGTATTCCCCATTTACCTCCTAATTGCCAAAACACAATTACAGACGGAACCACAATGATTTCAATCGAAAACTGATCATTTTGCCATTTGCCTAACATTAACATACAGAAGCAATCAGAGTGGGGTTTGACCCCCTCAAACCTGGAGATGAGAGAGAGAGAGACTTTAATACTTAATATATATGGATTGATAAACCGGATTACACAACCGTTTTGGTTATTACAGCACAGTGCAGGACTGTTCCCTCTTAAGGATAATACATTTAAATTCAACAGAACGCAGAGCTGAATTCTGTCATAAGTAACTGACAGCTTGTACATATTTTTCATCCTTTCCAATTAACACAAAAAGTACATGTTAGTGAGAGTTTTTCACATGTCACACAACTCCACGAGTCGGACAGGAAGGTTGTCAGGCTCCAACAGCTACATAATAGTTGAGGAATGTGACAGGCAGAAAAACGTACTTCAAGCAAACTGACCTTGACAACTGTATTTAGAGTAGCGGAAATAATACAACAGAATAAGAAGATCGCAGTATATATAGTTTTCTCTGGTGTGTAAAGTGTATAAGTAGTTCTGCAGGACCATTCGTAGCCTCGATGCATCTTTAGAGAAAAGTAAATAGGCAGCTCCTGGATAAAAGACAATTGTTTCACTTCTGATAACTCATTTCATGTTTTCTTTTGATGGTATTGCTGTTTGCATACGCCATCTGTTGAATCATATTTAAAGACATCTAAAACAAAAACATGCACCAGTATTTAAAATACAGATTTATTTAAAACAACTGGTTATGGTTCTGTGGTTCTGTGATTCAGGCAGCCGTCAGGCCCCATGTAGCCAGACCTTGACATTCAGTGGTATGGTTTGGCGAGCTTCTACACTAGTGACCAAAGGGCGAGCGCTTCACATTTTTGCACAATTTTGTCTACAAAGTTTTACCCCAGTCCCAAAAAATGTAACCAAAAGGCTCTTTGTGTCTCCAGAGTGGGAATCGCTTTGATGGCTTCTGATCTGTGCACTTTGGAGATTGACGCCCCGCACTAATACCGCTAGTAAAAGGTCGTTTTCAACACACGGTGAAATATCGCTTTATTGTCACGTGATTGCCTTAACCCCTCTCCACAGTCTTATTACTTGTATCAGTGCTGATGTTCACATGATTGTGCTTCAATTCCATTTCTATTCATTCCTGCAAACTGCGCTGCATGAAGGTAATCTGAAATGCCGGAGACAGCCTGGTTTAGTCCCTTCAAGATCGTGGCTGATCTATAATGAAGACTCCCCGTAGCTGCCTCCTGCTGGGGCAGAAGAAACACACTTGATAGGGTCTCTTCTTTCTCAAACTAGTCAGGGGGAAATCCTAACGGTGGGCGCACTACTGCTGCTACAAATGTAATTGAATAAGGGATCAGATTTTGAGGACTTCAACTGCCACTTTGGAAACAGAAGGTGAGAGAGAATAAATACACCAACGTTGTGAAGAGCCGAGTAGGGCAGGGAAGGGTCTTGACAGGAAGGTGGGAAGTGAGAGTAGACCAGCCAAGTATGAAGTAGTGTTGTTGTGCCACTTGGTACCAGTCACAATACTGGAAGCAGTGTGTTGTACAATCTGGATCACAAAATTGTGCGTCTCTCGGTCTTCTGTGCTATGACTGGTTGACTGCTAGGTCAAGGTTTTATTTAATGCAGGTCCAAGTATTAAAATATGTGCTTAGACCAACAGAAGAGTGTTCGATGTTAGCGGGACAATGCAATGTCATGACTAGACTCACACTGCTGCATCAGAAAGTGTTCAGAAGTTGTCTTCAGCTGGTTATCTGGATCTTATACCCAGCTACCAATTCACCAGAGCAGAAATGGCAAAACATCTACGTGCTCACAGAACTGTATACCCTCACATTAATATAGAAAATATGTAAATGTTCACTGTTTCTGTTTGAGCAGATTGTACATTATGTGTATAATAAAAATCATCTAATTTTCCATACAGGAACTGAGTGTAGTGCTGCATAATTATTATATGTGTGTGTCTATATCAATATCTATATCTATATCTAATGAAAATAAAACTACAACAAAAAGTGCATGATGTTTAATGGTGTTTTAATAAAAGCTGGGCAGTATGTTTGCCCAATAGGATTTTTATGTCCCTATCACAGCAATTAAAATCATTGCAATCATCAGTTACACACCACTTTCTCTCATAAGAAATATGAGGTTTGCCTTGTTCTGTAAAATTGCTTTGGTTTTCTTTTAATAAAAAATAATAAAAAGAACAAAATATGAACAGGTTCTGCACTGCTAAATCCTTCATGTAAAATTGCCAGTTTAAATATTTATGACTTTCATTTCTCTGTGTTTATTCTCAGTCCCCCTTATTGTATGAAGAATTGTCTAATTGCTATTCCAGCCAGATAGACCCGAGATAAAAACCAATTGTAGAGACCTGAAATCCAATCAGACATAACCGTTAATCTAAACAATACTTTGAAGAAATAGATTTAACCGGCGCTGTGGTTAAAAGAAAAATCAAACCCACCAAAGTCATGTTGAAGTCATTTTAAGCTAAATTCCTTTTCCGCGCTCTTTGGGCCCCTGGTATTCTCAATGCGCCGAGATGCAACCCATGTATTACTTAAACTGTTCAAATGGAGAAAAAAAAATTGTACTAGATAGAAACAATTAAGTGCAACGGCGATATTCTGCTATTATCCTTATTATTCTACTATGCAATAAATTACTCTTGTATGATAAGGGCTTGTATAATTGTTTCACTCAGGTATCACAAAGAAATAAATAATGATTGCAATGTTGAAAATCATGAGCAGATTGCAATTACTATTAAAGGCCCCAGGACCTGGAGGAAACTTGCTCATTCAAGTTCATTGCTTTGTGGAATAATATAATTCTGTGGAGTCTAGGGAGGCAAATCTCCAACATTAACACCACAGTAGCATTCATTTATTTCATGAATTTTCAGCGTAGAAACGTTTGTGTATAATTAAACAACCCGAATTTTTATTCCTCAGCAATAGTTTAGCTGTTCGAAAGACTAATAGTGTGCATTTCCACAACTACTACTACTACTACTACTACTACTACTACTACTACTACTACTACTACTACTACTACTAATAATAATAATAATAATAATAATAATAACAATAATAATAGGCAAAGGCACTATATTATGTATTACTTTGTACACATTTTGTTAACTTTTATAAACTAACAAGTACACTAATCTGACTGTAAGAGTTCACAGCCCCATGAGGTAAACTATGCCATTTAGAGTTGTATTCATGGTAATTAAATTAAAAGCAAACTGTCATATTCTGATCAGACGCTCGTGCCACTTTTTTCAGCAGTTATAACTCCGTAAATGGGCTTTTCTGGCACATTTGCATAATTGTCAGTTACTTCCGCAGGATTGTATTTACATTCATTTTGCACCATATCATTGAGATTATTCATTTACAAAGGACTTTAATCAGCTTGGCGAAGGGTATAACATGACCACCACAGAGGCAATGAGAAAGTATGAAAACTGTTAAAGCAAGAAAAAAAAGGTTTTAAATTAAATTTGTAGCTGCTTAGAATATCAAAGCTGGCTTATTTATAAACGCGGGTTAAAAATAATTGTTCTGTTCCTTGTGGATGGGGCTCGGTTTCCTGAGCAACACTATAAATACTGTAAAAATATTATTCAAAAAAACGTGTCAGTGAAAAAGTCTGTTTTATTAACCAAATGGCAGACTTCTGCATGTTGAGAGGTTAACAGTGTGACAGCAGTTGTCATGAGTGTTTCTAACACAGCATTATTTCCTAGAGTAAATAAATACTACGGTAAAAAATAAACCTAAAATAAAATTGAACTTGAGAAAACAATCGCTTCTAAAATGATAAGAAGATATGACTGGGAAGTCAGCTATATAACTTTTGGAGTGAATATCATCTTAAGCCCTAGTAAAGCCACATTTAGATCTTATTAAAGGTTATAATTGATCCCTAAACTAAGAAAAGTAACTCAAAAGAGCAGAGCGGTCCAAGTGTAGATGATCTTATAACCAGGGATTCATGTCTTGCCATCTTTTCTTAATGATCAAACACAGAGCAGGGATTAACAGTGACATTAAGGGCAAAGACTTTAAAGCTATTGCCCCAGTGCAAAAAGGTTATTTATCGATTGTGTACAGTAGAAAATACTTCCTTGCAGGAAACAGGTGAGTATTCAGGCTTTCTACTTAGATCCAAAACATGTAAGTTAGGGACTGCTAGCTGCTTGTCAGATTTCACTATTGATGTTCAACATGTTAAGCTGTTCTCCAATATCAAATGTCTGAGAAAGATGCATTTATCCCTCTTGACTGTGGCCCACACATTTCTGACAAATAAGAGGTGGCCCAGATTAGGGGGTAACATTCATATGTTTCCTCAAAAGCCATTATTGTCAAGACACTTTAGAGAATACATTTAATCATATTACCAATGTAACTGCAGAGGGCACAGTATCGGACATCTTCTTCAGAGATTGTGAAGAATATCCCCCAAATCTGGCCAGTGCAGAAAATGGGTTTCCGTGCTATTTGTAACATTGGTCACTATGGGAAAGGCAAAGTAGCATTCTCTTTAACAGGATAGGAAATTGATGGAGAAGGCTAACAAATTTAACCTTTCTCCGATTCTTAGAGCTAGACTCAGTGCACCGAGGCTCCATGCCAGGTCCTGGTTGTCCCAGGAAGTCCTTGACGTTCACTTCTCTGTGGATGAAACCTTGAAAATTTTAAATGAGGACATTAAACACCCCCCCCCCCGTCCTTGGCAAGCACAACATCTGTGCCAGGAAATACTTGCCATGCCCTGCAGATCCCAGCGATACCTTATCATGAATTCCACTGAGGTAATCAAATCATGGCTGCCCTAGGTGTGGGTTTGCTCTACCTTAAAATGAAAACATCCAGTACTGCCTTTTACACCACAGAGGGATGTGTGTGTTTAATTTCCTCCAAATGAGACAGGAATGAAAGAGCCTTGAGGTGATGGAAGCCCAGGGATTGTGTGGAGAAGAAAGCAGGAGTGATGTAGGTAGTCACCCCAAGGAAGGGTGAGGTAATTAGTTGAGTACCACAGAGATGTGGTTTAGGTCCAGAGCTCTTCCTGGTTTATATCAGTGACCTAGAATCTGGAAGAGTCCACATGAGAAATATAATGTTCTGTGTGGTTCATACACTAGAGTCTACCTGCAACCGGCAAAACCGATCTTCACTTTTGTCAGGATCGTGTAATGGCTGCCGACTATTGTGAAAACATGGTCCCTCATCATGTTACTGGCTTTGCCCAACGCCAAGGTAATATATTCCATTTCCGTTATGCCTCGTAAGCTCTTTGAACCTCGGGAGTGTCAGCGATGGCATATGAGATTCTTTCATGTGAGATGCAAACATTTGTGACTGGTTGTATTTTGCTAAATTATCTGAATATCGAACTTGTCTAATATCCTTCCATGTCTAACAGGAAACATCTATAATTTGGCCCCTTCACCGAGGCAACTCCCGTAAAACAAAATGTCTCCCATATGGCAAACAAATGATATAAACAAATTATAGGCTGCCAATCACAAAGGTTTTCCAAAGCTACTGTTGTGTCCACTTGTGGAAAGTTGTCAGCCACACAAAAAGCTATTCTGATAACACTCAAATTTATTTCCATACGTGAATCTTTTTTTTCCCCCAGGCGTGTCACAGGGAGGGGGTGATTGATGAGTAACAATCAAAAACACACCGGCTTCTTTGTAAAACTCAGTTATGGCAAACCTTTCTAGGCCTGCCATCTGAATTTCACTTCTCGCAAGTGTGTGACACTCACCTTAACCTGAGCAGCCACTGCGTCAGAGATGGGTTTCACCGCTTTATTTTGCAGTTTGAGATCGGCAGCTCTCAACAAGAGCAGCATGCACTTTATACTACACTGTGTTGTAGTTATTCTGTTACAACGGTTTCTGAATTTAAATTTGAAGGTTGATATTTTATTTTAAACACAACTGTGTTAGAAAAAAATAGATAGTGCCTGATAGTAAGACCTAAATTGTGTGAAACTGGAGAATGGGAGAGTTCTGTTTCTCAGTCAGCAAAACTATGTTAATCAACTGCTCTATTCATGAATGAGAAATTGTAAAAAAAAAACTCAAATACAGACGTTGTTTTTTCTCCATGGACTTGTTTAATAAACCAGGGCTGTGGTGACCAGGCAGTACATCAAGTTGACTCTTGTTACCCATGTGAGCGAACAATATGCATTATTTAAAATACATATGCATTATTTAAAATACATACATAATAATAATAATAAAGAAACAATTTAATCACATGTAATTGAGGATAGAATTCTAATGCCTAAACCATGTTTGAGGAATTAAAGAATATACCACTATCTTTTCATATGCATTTCATAAATGTTTAAGTCTGTTTGACCCATTTTATGCTTACATCTCTGCACAGAGCTGAGGGAGAGAGTTTAATACCACTTGCTAATGTCTAGTCATGCAGATCTGGCCTAATCATGCCCCACACTACTGCTTGTGCTTTATCCAGTTAGACATCACTTTGGCAGTCAAGTGAAACTGCCCATTAGCATGTTTCATCTTTAGTAACACACGAGTGACTCAGTCTTTTGTAACCTCAGACACAAAATCATTTCAGGGGGGGAGAAAAAACGAAAACAACTACAATAGCTTAGTGATTCCAAAAGCTGGGGGGATGTTAATTAAAAATAAAGCAGATAAGAAATGTTAAAGTTAAAACCGTGTGCTTGTAATATTTCCTTTTAAAATTAAAGCTTACAAGTTCTGTGTACATTTGTATGAGCATCTTCCAGAATGGCTCCTGCTTTGAGATGCTAATAAAATCATGTAAATCTGTATGTAAATCAGACATTTAAATCAGCAACTGTATGTTTCTTAATTGATTAACAAGAAAAAACATTTTAAATTGTTTCTAGAAATAACAACACACTATATATCTACAGCATTCATTGAGTTTTGTAAACAGTAGAGTTTGATAACACTCGGGTTATATACGGTTAAATCTAACTGGAATGTCTGATATTGCACTGCAATAAAAACTACACTAAGCACTGCCTTTCTTCATTGACTAAGTATCCTTCTAAAATTATTTCACATTGTGGACACTGGTGTTAGAGCTGGAAATCAAAGATCTTTCCTCAGGCAATATAGATGAACATCATTTCCATTTCATAGATTACACACAAATCCATGTGCACTGAAGCTTTAATATGTAATGAAAAGGCCCGGGTTTGGTGGGAGAGAGAAAGGGAATAATGCAGAGTCTGGTGAAGAACAAGTATCACTCAGCGTGCTGACTGGGATTCGGGGAACCTTTTGAAAGGGCAGCTCAGATGTGACTGGCATGGGAAACAGCTGTGCCATCCCAAACTGAAAAGATGCTTTAAATACTGGACATGGGGCAGCAGTAATAGGAGGTTATGAACGTCCACATGTTGAAGATATACGTGTCTCCTGCATGATAATTAAAAACACTTGGAATGTACTGTAGCTAGAAACGTCTGTTGTTGTTGTTGTTGTTAATAAAATAAAACATCCTATTACAACATTAAAATACAGACAGGTGACAAATGAAAGGAAAAACCCACATAAAGTGTCTCAGCTAGGTGTTGGGCACCACAAGTCAACAGAACAGCTTCAATGCTCTTGGCACAGATTCTATGAGTCTCTGAACTCTACTGGAGAGATGAACACCATTCTGCGCTGTCTAACACGTCGATCCAAAATCTCCCATAGGATTCAATTGGGTTGAGGTCTGGTGACTGTGAAGGCCATAGGATATGATTCACATCATTGTCATACTCATCACACCATTCAGTGACCCTCGTGCCCTGTGGATGTGCATTGTCATCCTGGAAGTGACCACTCCCATCAGGATAGAAATGTGTCCCCATAGGACAAAGGTGATCGCTCAGAATAACTTTGTCATGATTTGTTTTCCTAGTTTCAGACCAGTCTTAACATTCCTCATTTTGTTACACAAGTTACTCTTGTCTGTAGTTTGCCTTAGTTGAAGTCAATTCAGTTCAGCTGCTGAGTTGGTGAAAGTAAATAGGTTGTAGAAAGGTGATTTATTCAAGCACTAGCAGGAATTGTGTGCCAGCTAAAGCCAGGTTGAGACAGTTAGGTGTGAATTGGTGGCAGGTAGACCAAAGCTACTTAAAGTAGCTGTTGAGAAAGAGCTGCGTTGTTTCTCATGACAAAGTTTAAGCAGTTGACTAGGGAACAGGAACCAAGAGACAAGTTACAAAACTGTAACATTTAGAAGCATGTGGCACTGCAGTGTCAGGTTTGCAGAATGACTGCCTTCCTGGATTAACTCGTTCAAGAAGATTTCATTTGTGAACGTTGTCGGCAGGTTGAAATCCTAGAGATCAAGGTCCGTGATCTTGAGGCCCAGCTTGTTGATCTGCGCTGTATTAGGGATATAGAAGAATTGGTCAATCAGCCCATGAGAGAGATGGTGTGCACGCCAAAACCTAGGAGAGTTGAAACCTTAGACCAGGACAGTGTAGAGAACTGCTGGGTTACAGTAGGTCGTAACCGCAGAAAAGGGCGTGCACAACCCCTAGAGACGCCCCAAGAGCTAGAATTGCCCAACAGGTTCCAACTGCTGGACACCAAGTTGGACAGTGACAGCTCAGAGGGTGATGGGAGGGCAGTTGAGCACCAGAGCACCATGGTGCCCACTCCCCCCCAGAACAGGGAGGTAGTTATAGTAGGACACTGAATTCTTAGAGGTGTAGATCACACGGTGTGTTCTAGTGACAAGGAGACCCACATGGTATCTTGCCTGCCTGGTGCTCAGGTTGCAGATCTCCCTGAACTAGTAGACGGGCTACTGGCCAAAGCCGGGGGGAATCCACTGGTCATGGTCCACATTGGAACCAATGACATAGGAAAAGGTAGGGCAGAGGTTGTGCAAGACAAATTTAAAGAGTTAGGAAATAAACTAAAGAGCAGAAGCTCCACAGTAGTTTTCTCTGAAATACGTCCGGTACCACGTGCCAGGCCATGGAGACAGGCAGAGATTAGAAAGTTTAACACATGGTTGAAATCTTGGTGTAGGGAAGAGGGGTTTAGGTTTATGGAGCATTGGTCTTTCTTCTGGGATAGATGGGACCTGTACAAACTGGACGGTCTACATCTAAACAGAAGTGGGGCTAATGCATTGGGAGAGCGTATGTGCAGAGAAATTGAGAATCATTTAAACTAGGGACCAGGGGACCAGGGAGCTCTGACAATGGGAGATGTTCCACTAAGGAAAGAAAACAAAGGGAAACTGCTAGTAGGAAAGTCCTGAAATGTTTGTACCTCAATGCCAGGAGTAAAAGGAACAAGATGTTAGACCTAGAAGCCACAGCGCTGGCGTGTGACTATGATGTTGTAGTAGTGATGGAAACATGGCTTACAGAAAATGATGGGGATGAACACAAGTTGAAAGGATACACACAGTTTAGGAGAGGAGGTGGGGTAGCATTATATGTGAAAAATGACATTAAGGCAGAAGAACTCAAATTAGATCCCAGTAATGAAAAGGGATCTTTGTGGGTCAAACTTTCGAACAAGAGATCTGGAGGATTAGTGGTAGGAGTGTGTTACAGGCCACCAAACTCAGATATTCAGAAAGATGCTGCATTGTACAGTGTAATCAGGACTGCATGTAGCAAGGATGTGGCTGTTATAATGGGGGATTTCAATTTCCCAAACTTAGACTGGGAAAGCCCAGTGGGGACTACAGAAGCAGAAATAGAAATGGTTGAGATGGTAAATGACTGTTTTCTAACTCAATTTGTCAGGGAACCAAGCAGAGAGAGCACATGCATTGACTAGATCTTTTCAAATGACCAAGATAGAGTCAGAGGGACACTAGGGAAACTGCAAAAGCTTTGAGACATACTTTCAAAAAACAAGGACCAATTCTAAAACAATGGTCTACAATTTTAGAAAAGCAAACCTTGAAGGTATGAGGCGGCACTTAGAAGAGGTAGACTGGAGCACACTGGATACAGATTCAGTTGAAAATGGATGGTTATATTTTAAGAATATACTACTTGAGGCTCATGAGAAATTTGTACCAAAACTTTGCTTGTACCAAAACTTTGCTTGTACCAAAGCAAATTGAGGACCAAAAAACATTGGACAAAATGGTGTAGAAGAGGTATGCAAACAAAATCAAGAGAAAGAAAATGTTGTATAGAGCATACAAAAGGGACAGAGACTAAACAAAATACAAAGAATATGTTGAACTGCAAAGAAATCTTAAGAAAGGGATCAGGAAAGCAAAGAGGGAAATAGAAAGAAACATAGCTCTTGGAGCTAAAACTAATGCAAAGAGCTTTTTTCAATATTACAACAGCAAGCGGTCAATAAAGGAGGAAGTGAAACAGATAAAGGGCAAAAATTGAAGTTTTTTGAAAAATGAACAAGATGTGGCAAATATTCTAAATGAGTATTTCACAGACATTTTAACAAAAGAAAAAACAGATGACATGCCACAGGTTGACAATCAGTCCAGTCAAACCCTAAGAGAGATCAGGATAAATCAGGAGGAGCTACTAAAGGGACTAGCAAAATTAAAAACAAACAAATCACCTGGGCCAGATGGGATATTTCCAACAGTACTTAAAGAAATTAGGGAAATTATTTTTAGGCTGCAAACTCAAATATTCCAAATGACACTTAGAACAGGGGATGTGCCAACTGACTGGAAGACAGCAAATGTCATACCAATCCACAAGAAAGGGGACAAAACTGAGCCAGGAAATTACAGACCAATCAGTTTCACCTGCATCACCTGTAAAATGTTGAAGAAAATGATTAGACAGAAAATAGAAGAGCATCTCAATGAAAACCATATTCTTGGAGATAGTCAACATGAGTTTAGACGAGGCAGATCATGTCTTACTAATTTATTAGAATTTTTTGAACATCTGCAGCTGTAGATCATGTGAAATCATATGATATGATATACTTAGATTTCCAAAAAGCTTTTGATAAGGTTCCACACCAAAGACTGATCCCCAAACTGGAAGCTGTATGCATTCAGGGTAATGTAAGTAGATGGATTATGAACTGGTTGATGTTTAGGAAACAGAGGATGTCGATTAGAGGAGTCGCTTCTAACTGGAGTGAGGTTGTTAGTGGAGTTCCACAGGGATCAGTACTAGGGCCTGTGCTTTTTCTAATCTATATTAACGATCTAGACTCTGGGATAGTTAGCAAACTTGTCAAATTTGCAGATGATACTAAAATAGGTGGCTCAGCAGATACAATCTCGGCAGCACAGGCTATTCAAAGGGACTTAGATAACATTCAGTTGTGGGCCGACACCTGGCAGATGAAATTCAATGTGGACAAGTGCAAGGTATTACATGCAGGTAACAAAAATGTCCACTATAATTACACTATGGGAGGAATAGAACTAGATGAAGTAACACATGAGAAAGACCTAGGAGTCTATGTGGACTCCTCACTTTCTCCATCCAAACAATGTGGGGAAGCAATAAAAAAAGGCAAACACAATCTTAGGGTATATTGTCAAAAGTGTACAATTGACAACAAGGGCAGTGATGTTCAGACTGTACAATGCACTAGTTAGAGCTCATCTGGATACTGTGTGCAGTTCTGGGCTCCACACTTCAAGAAAGATATCGCTGCTCTAGAGGCAGTTCAGAGGAGAGCAACCAGACTTATTCCAGGTCTGAAGGGAATGTCCTACTGAGAGACTGAGGAACTGAACCTTTTCACCCTGGAACAGAGGAGACTACGTAGGGACTTGATCCAAGTCTTCAAAATCATGAAAGGCATCGACCACATCAAACCAGAGGAGCTTTTCCTAATCAGCAGGGACACACGCACCCGGGGACACAAATGGAAATTGGGCTTCAAAGCATTCAAGACAGAAAACAGGAGACACTTCTTCACACAGAGAGGCGTCACAATCTGAACAAACTCCCCAGCGATGTGGCTGAAGAGACAATTTGGGAACATTCAAAAACAGACTGCATAGGATCCTTGGATCACTTAGTTATTAATGGACACCAAATGAACACGATGGGGCCTCCTCTCGATTGGACACTTTCTTATGTTCTTATGCAGTGACCCTTCCCTATACGGGGACAAGTGGACCCAAACCATGCCAGGAAAATGCTCCCCACAGCATAACAGAGCCTCCGGACCCCCTCACTGTAGGGGTCCAGCAGTCAGGCCTGTCCCGTTCTCTTGGTGTCCCACACATGCACTCGCCCACTTGTCCAGAACACGAGCCAGTTGAGCGTCTTTGTGACTGAAGCTCCTGCCATTCGTGCCCCAATAATGACCCCTCTTTCAAAGTCACTGAGATTCTTTCCTCTTGCTATCTGGATACAAATCGAGGTCAACTGGGCCTGCTCAGTATTATTATACACGCCACAGAGCATGATAGGATGTGAATTGCTTAATTGTATCATTCAGTACACCTGTTTGGAGGCATCTGCATTCATTATGTTCCGCCACTCATTTATTCAGGCTTTTCCTTTAATTTGTCACCCGTCGGTATCTTAAAGGAGAACAGTGGTTACAATTAAAACCAACTTTTGAAAGAGGTTATCTTGTCCAAAAACAGATCAGTCAAAAACCTATGTTCAAAATCTTTAAATGTTTGACAATATGGATGTATAAAGTATTCATGTAGCTGTTAAATACATATATATATATATATATATATATATATATATATATAGGTAGAGAGAGAAAGAGAGAGGAGCATTATTAGGTTTGGTTAGCATCTTATAATGTACATAGATCCTATAATGATACAGCTCAGGGCATCATATACACACTACAGGAAATTAAAGGATGTGTTAATACGATTAAAACATATCTGTGTGGAGGATATTCCCCGATAAAGCTTCCACTGTCCTAATGGACTCTTCCTTCTCCTCGGTGAAGAGGCTACAGCAATTTTCCTAATTTGCCTTACCTTAATTCGTTAATTTGTTCATTTAAACAAGTTGTTCAAGTGTGAAAACGAATCTAAATCTAAGACAAACACAGTGTGCGAAAAATCACGATGCAAAAAGTAATTGAAATGTTACAAATTATTAACTCTACACCTCTGAATTCGTATCCTGCTTACTTTTGTTCAATTAATGTTTCATTTAAGTAAGTACTTTATAATCAATCCTTATTAAATTAAAACACTTTAGGATAATGGACTTTTCACAAATCCGGGGCCCTGCCTTCGATGCAAAAACAATGTGTTGTTGTATTATATAACTGTTTCTGTGCTCAGCGTGACACTAATAAAATACACCCACACTTATCCTTTCATTTCAAGTTTCGAGGAATATTAATTGTTATTAAGAATCACACCACAGTTAAAGCTTATTGTTTTTGAACGAGACCACAAGAGGTTAAATATCTTCGAAACCTCTGACAGTGTTTGTTTGAACTTGTTTTGCTTTATGTAACTATAGTATCATGCATTTTCATCTGTTTACATGCAGATCAGCAGAATGAACAGAAATGACAGATTTTCTTCAGTGACACTTTGTCAGTTCTTCCATAAAAACTCAAGTGATTATAAGAGCCTAAGTGGGGACTGCGGGGAGAGACCCGTTTCTATAAGAAGTTTCACTGTAAAAGCAGGGAAAAATATAAATGAGGTTAATTTACAAGACAGAGGCCATTACATGGAAAATACAAGATGCAGTTTCATAACCGCGTCCCTGGAGCCATTAATTTGGCTAACTTAAAAATTCATTGAGAGAAGTAGGACAAATTATTAACCATTTTAATAATAGAAGAATATCTTACAATAGTGCTACGAGTCAGTTTGTGTGTTACCTTATTCCAATAACGCAATCCAAAAGAAGGGCAAGGCAATCACTTTTTTGATCATCAAAGTCACACACAAATAAATTTGGTGTCCACAATCAATTAAGACATTTAAACAAAACAAACTACAATGAGGAAGAACACAAACGCAACAAAACTAAAATAGCTCTTACTGTCAATGTACTCCTCTACCCCGATATAATGCAATCAGATAAAATGCAAATTTGGATATAACGTGGAAAGTGGATGCCTTTTACTTAACTGTATTTTTGCACTTTGTTTTGCACTTATTTTTTAAGTCACCCTGGATAAGGGCGTCTGCCAAGAAATAATAATAATAATAATAATAATAATAATAATAATAAAAAGTCATCACACAAAGTCGAGCACTCTTAAACTTTCACTTTCAAATCTTCATTGCATAAAAAACTGTTTTGTCTGCAAGTCTTAATTAAAGTTATATTGTTGACAGTTTAAATCTGTAGATTACTTCAGCTTTGTTAACCTATTCTATAAACCCCCATCTCCAAAATGTGTGCAAACTATTTTATATTCATATTAATCAATCTACGGATAACATAGTTGGCTACCTGGCCCATGCTCCTATTTGCTAAAATAGCAAAATCCCTTTTTACTAGAATTTGTAAGGATGTGTAATTAAACATATTTTCCTAAGCATTACATGGCAGCACAGGCTATTCAAAGGGACTTGGATAATATTCAGTTGTGGGCCGACACCTGGCAGATGAAATTCAATGTGGACAAGTGCAAGGTATTACATGCAGGTAACAAAAATGTCCACTATAATTACACTATGGGAGGAATTGAACTAGATGAAGTAACGCATGAGAAAGACCTAGGAGTCTATGTGGACTCCTCACTTTCTCCATCCAAACAATGTGGGGAAGCAATAAAAAAAGGCAAACAGGATGTTAGGGTATATTGTCAAAAGTGTAGAATTGAGAACAAGGGCAGTGATGCTCAGACTGTACAATGCACTAGTTAGAGCTCATCTGGATACTGTGTGCAGTTCTGGGCTCCACACTTCAAGAAAGATATCGCTGCTCTAGAGGCAGTTCAGAGGAGAGCAACCAGACTTATTCCAGGTCTGAAGGGAATGTCCTACTGAGAGACTGATGAACTGAACCTTTTCACCCTGGAACAGAGGAGACTACGTGGGGACTTGATCCAAGTCTTCAAAATCATGAAAGGCACCGACCACATCAAACCAGAGGAGCTTTTCCAGATCAGCAGGGACACACGCACCCGGGGACACAAATGGAAATTGGGCTTCAAGGTATTCAAGACAGAAAACAGGAGACACTTCTTCACACAGAGAGGCGTCACAATCTGAACAAACTCCCCAGTGATGTGGCTGAAGAGACAATTTGGGAACATTCAAAAACAGACTGGATAGGATCCTTGGATCACTTGGTTATTAATGGACACCAAACTAGCACGATGGTGGCGAATGGCCTCCTCTCGATTGGACACTTTCTTATGTTCTTATGTTTCTTACACGCAGACCAAACTATTGATGTCTAATGAAACTTTGACCACATGGTTGCATTTAGCAGTGTTAATAATAATAATATTAGTAATAATAATAATACCATTGTAGAGCAGATGTACTGCATACACCATGTTGGAGATTAAATGATTTGCTGACTATAGATGACGGACATGCTCGAGGCCAATGCAAGGTCGATATAACGCGGTTTCACCGATAACACAGTAAGATATTTTGGCTCCCAAGGACTGCGTTATATCGAGGTAGAGGTGAACTATTTGACATCCTCAATCAGAACGTTCAATGGAAGAGTAACAGAGGTTTACCACTGTAGTGATACACAAGTACAAACAAGTTCATTCAGTCTACAGTTGTAATCCAAGACCAGCCAAAATGGGGTCAAATGCCAAATCTGCCACTGAAGTTGATTCTGCTCCTCATGGCTAGCTTGGAGGCTCGTCGCCTTTTGTTGTGTTATACAACTCAAAGATACTTAAGTGTAAGTAATTCACAACAGTGATGTAATGCACAGCTGAGAGACAGGTGCCAGCGTGTATACTTTCAGTTACTGTCTGTTGAGAGTACAGGTGAATATAATCAATTACAGTAGCCATCACTAGTGCGCGATCGTGTGAATGCAGCAAACAGGAGACGTTCTCAGCTGTTTACACGTCCAGGCAGCGTGCGTCTGATCAGGGTCGACTCGCCGGGTGGACTCACTTGTCAACTATGAGTTATTTATTATGACATTAGTGCAGGTCTCCCAGACACCCTGTATGTGCAGACTTGACCGTACAAAGTGAAGTGAGTCCAGATAAATTATTAATTGTCTCTTGAAATAACAATTAACAAAAGTCCTTTCAATCTGATATAATTCTGTGGAAGTGAACAGCAGAATTCCTATGAGTAGATTGCTTTAGCTGAGAAAAAGGTCATTATGGGTTAGAGTTAAATTGATTGTGTGTTGTTTGGATATTAATTGACGCCCTCTTCTAGGACTATTCGTCTGTTTCGATTTGAACATTTGCATTGCAGGATCTGAGCTTCTGAACCTTCATTGGCCTAACCCAACTCATCAACAAGATGTGGTCAATCAATAGATAAACAGTTTGATTTCAGTGCTTTTAACAAAATGCATAATCGTTGATACATCATTTTTCTCCTGGTTTTGATAAACACGTCAACAAAATTAAATGATCGAGAAACTTAATATAGGCGTGGAACGATTCAACTGTACACACACACACACAAACTTCAAAAGCAATGAAATGTCGAGAAGCTTAGCGATGATATTTTATTGTTCAGGCTGAATGGCTGCAATTTCACACTTTAAAGACCTAATTCTCCTCTGTTTTTTTATTCATGAAGCAAAGTTGCTTTAGTTTATGAAGATGACCAGACTTCCAGAGGAACCACCTGGCAGATAATTGTTTTGTATATGGGGCTCAGATAAATATGATTGCTTTTTTATTTGAACCTTGCTTCACACAAAAACACGCTCCGAATCTCTTTGGAGGCCCCATAGACATTTACCAGTCAGTGTAGGCTGGGGATAGCACTGTCTTCGGTTTCGTACGGCACGCATGCAATACATAAATGATTCAAAGTCAAGATATGCAACAACAATTGTGGTAAGTAAAAGAGAAAGGTCCACTGTAACTATTTTGCATGAGTGGATTATTTTGATGAGTAAATGTATTGGCTAATTTGACTTATATTTCAATTTCCTCATCTTTTGGACAGAGAAGAAGAAAAAATCTCCTACAGCTATATACCAGTCCCCTAAGGCAGGGGGTTTGGAAATCCTACCAAGTCAACAGGCTCATGTACACAGTGAGTCTGGTTACACAAGTGAGTAACAATGTAGTACTAACACTGCGTGACTCCTGCCGGGACCGTCCACTACACAAGCTCGGTTGCTTGGTTTGGTTGTATCCTTGCACGTTGTGTTATTCCTCTTAAACACACTGTGGACTGTACACACTGGGGTGAAGGAAGGTCTGGGTGAATCGCATGCCAAGTCACTGCTCTCTCCCACACAGAGATTGTTGACATTGTTGATCTGGATTGAGTCCACATTGAACGTTTATAAGAATGTGGCACCACCTGTTGGCAAAGATGTTTTCTTCTGCCATGCACATGCCACACAGATGCACTTTGGATACAGGTTTCAGGTTTTAACCTCCGATCTGACTGCAAGATTACATAACCACTCTGTATAACAACAAAGTTGTATTGTATTGTATATGTAGAACATCACAACAAAAGTTATTTTTAAGTCAGTCAATATTTTCACAAATATATGTATAGTTGTCTGGTAAAGGGGCATTACTTCATACTCAACTAATATGTATACAGACAATATGTCCGCTGTACACTATCCAGAGACCAAAAGTAAGGCCAAACTTGCACCTGATTGGCTGTTAGATTCGACCGAGTAACCAATCAGGAGCAGTTTTTCAAAATATGCATTGTTACTGGGGGAAAAACTGAAACATGCGATGTCCATTACAAAGGGTCTGAAGGGGTTAAGACTCGTTACAATGTTCCCCTCAATTCACCAGCTTTAGACTTCAGATCAGCCAATAGGTGCCCAGTATTGCTTACTTCGCATCGCAAATCAATTTACACCAACTGAGATCCCACCAAGGGGGCACCAACCATGCACTGCTGGAATTGGGAATTAACTGTCAAACAGTGGGTTACAATTCTTCAAAGACACACACACACATTGCTAAGGTTTGTCTGTTTGTTTGTTTATTTGTTTCCCTCTCAGTGGCGTATGGAGTCGGCTGGTGCAGGATACACAACAGCAGTGGTTCAAGTACCTATATTGTCTTCACATGAATAGCCGAGGACTATATCAGTAGACTGTGAATGCTCTTTCATTATCCAGCTACACAAAGAAACAAAGCGACACTGTCATAGTGGAGGGTGAGCCAGCGTACCCCTGATCACTGTTCATTGGGGGAAATTGTTAATCAGTTTCCATTCCTTAATGACATTCACCATTATTAATACACATAGATATAATTCCATATAATATACATATTTCTGCAATGGCCTTCAGGTGGAGTTTATCTCTGTGTCTGCCGAGATGACAAAAGACAAAAACAACAGAGTCACCGTGCTGACAGAGAGGTATCTTGACAGTGCGGCTAAATTAGTGCGAAAATCCATATATAATAACAAAGGCACTCGACAGAATAGCAGCAGAGGGAAAAAGTGTATTTGTATTGACACCATATTATAATCAATTTCGGCAGGAAAGCATTTCTTTGTTGCAGTGATGACTAGATGCTTTTACCACGTCTGCGACTATGATTTCACTGATAACAAAGCATCCAGCAGACCAGGAAACACGATGAGAACAAAGCACTTAAAAGATTATTGACTGAGCAGGAATGATGGCTCCCGAAGTGAAAGACTATTACCCACATCGAGATATGCAACGCGAGAGAGAGGCTGAACGCATCATCAGCTGCGGTGCAGAATGAATTAATAGCGAGATTAAAATATAAAGTGTCCTGTGAAAAACTCTTGAAAATTGTAATAACTTCTGTCTCTCAATCTAATTGATTTGTGCTCTTTCGGTTTCAGCTGTGTATTATTAAAGATTTAAAAGAGTGTAGTAAGCCATATGCTGCATAGGCACTTATTACACCCCTCTGATGTGATTTATACTGTTGTTTAACGTGTTTATGGTGAATAATTTAACAACAGTTTAACAGTAATGCATGTGGAGTGGGGTTTGAGGAGACTGAGGTTTGTACTTGTGTATTTGCTCATTTCAGTAAGTGATTTAAGTCTTGATCTAACTTTGTTTGCCACTACAATGGTATGACTACACAAATTATTTGTCGTTTATTGCTTTTGGAGTTGTACTGTGTGTGCCAACACGTGTCCTGTACTGTATGTTAAAATATTATAATTGTACAATAATGATATTATAACTGTTCAGCTCTATTTAGGTTCACATCCCTATCTAAATTCAAAGGGAGAAATTATAAAGTAATATAAATTATAGAAATTGTTGCTAAGTCTAATGAGAGTACAGCAATAGATTTGTTTAAATACAATAAATGAATGTGGGAACAAATAAACAACATCAAGCAGTAAAAATCATAATCTGTTACAAACAAACAGTCAAAATGCAATTATATTGACATTAAGATCTGGTTTTATACCTCACTGTAGTTTAAAAATGAATACAAATAAATTAAATGCCCCTATGTGATTATGCAAATTATTTGTTGAGCATAATAGGAAGCTTGTTCATTATCTAATACAGATAACCCTTAGTTACAATGCACCTGGCCTTGATTTATATATACAGTTCAGGAAATTTAAAATTTTCAGGCAAGAATACAGCTGAAACAAATCTTAATTTTCAGTCAAATAACCTTTTTTCCAATATTACACCACAACAAATCTTCCACGTCCAGCAGGTAGGAAAGCTAATTATCATTCCAAGTTGTTGCAAAGTATCGTCTCATGAAATTACAAAAACCAGGCAGCTTGTCATCAAGAAACTATGGTGACATTTCAATGCTTGGTAAATCTCTCCCCCACAATTAGTAACAGTAGGAATTAAGCCAACGATAAGGCCATTAGGTTGTGAAATGAGATTTGTAGACAAATAACATAATTTACATACAATCTGTCACTATATAGAAGAAAGACTCTTGGATAATATTGTGCTTTACTGCTCTTTACACGATAATACTTCCGACTTACTCATTTCGGAAAGAGTTCAAGCCCATTGCACAGGGATTTGCATATATGCTAATAGGCTCTCATATCTTTATGTAAATAAATAAAATGTATTCTCATTAGTACAACATTGTCTTGTTAATTGCACCATTGTTTATTTCACACAACTTCGCTTTTTTTTTTTTGCTGTTGTTGTTGTTGATTACATGTTTTGCATATATGGTAATTACTGGAAATTATCACTCTGCCAGACTACCTGGAAAAAGCTGACACCACCCTAAACTGTGTGATGCTATAGCTAAGTAGGTAATAATGCCTTAATAAGGACACATGTATCTAAAATTAGCATTGCTCACTTAACACATAATACTTTAAAACAAATCTTCAATACACGTCTGTGGCTATTGTGTAAACATCTACAACTGACTTAATGAGCAGAGTAGTATACTACTCTAATGTGCCCCCCCCCCCGGTACTCAGAGGCACATTATTCCATTATTCGATTATTTTAAATCCATTCTGGCCTTTTACAATGGTATTTGTAAGTCTAGATGCAATTTAAAAAGCTTTGGACACAATAAATGTTAGTGTAAATATTTGCATTGCATTACGATTTAGTCTTCAGTTATTTGAAGATTTTCAGACCTGAATTAAGACAAGGACAAGATTCTGACAAGATCAAATAGTGTATTTTAACAAACCTTATTTGAGTGAAGTTTATGACACTAAAACATACACAACAGGTCAAAAGTTTTAGAACACCTACATTTTTCCAGTTCTATTGAAATGTACACAGTTTAATGTTTCAATGTACTCTGAAATTAAAGCATAGAACAAATAAACAATTGGAGATGAAAAACAAATCATGGAATCGTTTTGTTTAACAAAATGTAAACCCTTAAGCTGACAAACCCCTCTGTACCCTTAAAAGGGCACCGACTCCGTGTGCTTCTCTTTAATCCCATGTGTACTCTTCACTGTTGTGGTGCTTGCCTCTGATATGAAAAATTTGGTTTTTATACCCCCCCAGCATTTACGACCTCCCATGGAGGGATACTTGGTCTGAGTAGGAATACAAAATCTCAGAAATTTGGACATATTCTGGAACCAGACAGTCTACTGATCAAAACAAGACCGTACACGTTTTGGTAGAAGCAACACACACCCGTGGAGAGCTCAGAATGTCAAGATGGAAAACTGTGTACTAATACACAACGATTTTACACAATTGGATATGAACTTCTCTGTGTTTGATAGAACATCAAATAATATATACTGGATTAATCGATAGGTTGTTCAAAACAAGCCAATTTGCAAAAAAATCAGATCGAAATGGAGTGATCTGTGACCGTCTGAATGAGACCCCACGGAGCAGACTGTGCGTTTACCCCCCCCGCTCTGAATGACGGCGGGCGACACTGTAAATCAGATGTGTTTGAGAATGAAACGCCCTGGTAGCCAAGAGAATAAGCTTTCAAACGATGTGCGCATTTTAGGAATACAGTGTAACTTCTCTCCACAGGAGCTGCATGTAACACTGCCAAATAATGCTTAAAAGGGTGTAGTAACACAGTATATAACTCTGAAATGTACATTATTTTTCAGTTTTTGGTAGCCTAAACTTTTCTTTTTAACCTCTGGCAGTTTACCGCTTACCTTTGTACCATTTCAGGTTATTCACTGGACTTGAACTGCTTAAATTTCAATAAAAACTGACTGATAGTGTATATAAATGCACAATACTGCCATATGTTAACTGATTCAGTTGTAAGTATTACACAAATATTTCCGCCACAAAGCACTTAAGGAAGGTTACAAGTGGGACCTGTTTTCTGTTTCTCTTTGAAGTGCTTCCAACAAGTGACCAACAAGTATTTCAAAATCTATGTCCTTTTATTTCCACAATTGTAAATTAGAATTGTGTTTCTGAAAGGAAAATTCAGGGTTCATTTTTATACATTAGCACCATTGCCAGCCTCTGTTTAGGACCGTGACTGGGAATAAAAAGCAGAAGAAAAGAAGCCTTAAGTGTCCCGTATTTCTGCCCACTGGCTTTCATTATCTTGTCATTTATTTTTAATTCATTTCATTTGTATTCATTTTGAAGTACCGGTGTTCGCGGCGGCACAATGCGTTCTGAGGAATGGGGCCGTGCGCCACAAAGTATACCGTCAAACGTATTTTTCAAGGTTTTGATTTGTCATTTTAATGCTTCATAAAGCGATGATGTGTGGCTTCCCATGGGTTTGTGCCCGCGTTCAATTGTTAAATAAGATGACTAGAGAATCAAAATAACACCTTTTGATTACACAGGTTAAAAACGTTAAAAACGTACAATAACAGCCCTTGAAACATAGGACTGGATATTTGTTTGCTTATACACACTTAAAAAGTGTAAAAAATGCTTGTTGCATTGTACAAAAATATAAACAATCTGCAAAGTGCTGAGGAAGAAATAAGTGAACAAGCTTTTAAATCAACACGGCTTTGATTTTGCAGACTGTATGTGTTTGTGTGTTGGTTTCTGTTTTACTAAATAAGAGAGGCTGAAGGCATCTGGTATTCCCGAAGAGCTCGGTGGAAGGGCTTCGACAGATCATTGCATCATTGTGAAGATGGAGGAGCTGGTTTACAGCTCACAAATTATTTGTGTGCCACACTTCGAATGCCCTGCTTTTGCAGTGTCATTGTGGCCATCGAGAGATGAACTATGAACGCTATATTTCGAGCCAGGCTGTGTGGGCTGTGTGAGGAAACCGTGGGATGGGCGAGGTCATCGGTCACTTGTGTAAAAAAAAAAATCACCCCGTCCCCTTACCCATAACTTAGGAAAATAATCATCATATGATCAGCGGACTGGAATTAACAGATACAAATGGCCCCCGAGGTAATGGACAAATCATTTTTAGTGCTAATATAAAGAACCCTGTAATGACATATGAGACAGATTGTTTTCTCACCAGAAGAAGGGGATAAGTATCGACATGATAGATCACACAACCTTGCCATAACTGTGTTGATATGATATATGCCATTTATAATATGTATGCGATCCGGTGGAAGCTAATTAAATAATGTGGTCTGGGCTAAAATAGTACTTTGACAAAACCCGTAATATCCATCAATTGATATTAATGGTGCTCTTATCTCCCAGACAGCACCGTTAATAAACACAGCCTGTGCTCCGATACGGGTCCTGGGAGGATAGGGACAGAGTTGCATGGCTCGTCACAGGGACGTTCGGGGAAGATACGCCCAGAGAGGGACAGACATGAGCTGGATTGCGTTTTTGCGGTTGTTTTTGCGGTTGTTATCTAACGCGGTGCAGGTTTTCCTTGCGTGACTCTTGGTTTTTCATTTTTCGCTTGCTTTTCTGAGAAGAATGATTTAACGGTTGTGAGAAATGTGAAAAGCTGGCTTCCCTCTGTAAAACAAAATGTATAAACATGTCCCAAACTTCCTCCATAGTCTTATGTATGAGTTTCCCATTTTAAGTTATCTATGAGCTATTCACAATAAGGACACCTGCAGTCATTTTCATTTAGTATTTATTCTGCTAACATTTCTTTGTTTTCCTGGATTTCATTTTCCCAGATCAAGCTACAGGCTGACCTTGTGATTTTAGTTCAATGCATTTCAGGGATCAGAAAGAAAGTAAGTGGATTCTTCTACTGTGAAATGTGTGTATATATCTAGATGTTGGTAGTTGCATTTGAGGTCTGCAATGCGTCTGATATTATACACGGACTAAGGGTTTCAGAAACAACATGGCTAACAAGATCCGCACATTTAAAACGAGTTACCAAAAATATCTGCCAGAAGTTACAGCACTCACAGTCCGGGGTGAGAGGAATTTGAAAGCTCCTTTAATCACATTCAATTATGCTGCTTTAATAGGGAGAGGAGGGGAAGGCCAGATAAAGGAATTTCTATTGATGAGATTTCTGAAGCTATTAGACGCCTGCCAGCGGGGAAATCTCGGCCCGGCCAGCGGATGGGAATTCGAAATTCTACAAAGCTAATCTCGACAAGAAAGTGTTTTTTTGGCCAGGCGCATATTCACCGCCGTACGAGGACTTAATATAATGCATTATCCTCCCCCCCACCCCAAAGGCTAGCGTTGACATCCGGTTCCAAAATTGAAGTTGATAACTCTCCTCACGGCTCAGTAAAGTTCACTGGGGAAGAGAGAGAGAGTGAAAGAAGTGCCAGTCAAGCTCGAACAGGGTACAGGGGAGAGCAGGTTCATTTATTCCCCTATAGGAATCCTCGAGCGATACTGCTATTTACCTTAATCAATACGCTCAATGTATGTAGGCCAGGATGATTTGTCTTAATCAGCAGAGCCGTATTACCTGGGTTAAACAGTTTTATTAACTTTCTCCGTCCACAGGGTGAACGTTTTAACACAAACGTTATTCTACAGTTGGGTGTGCTGACTGGCACATCGCTGGATTACAGAGAGGGGTGTTGCGTTTGTAGGGATCTCGGCTTTCTCACTCATTTTAGAAACAAGACTGATATGTCTTCATCATGGAAATGTGTTATCGTGACCCACAGTTTGTGGTGAGGAACATTTCAAATTAAACGGGTAAATAAACAGCTCTTCTCTGTACATTTCCATTGTTGTGGAAAGCTGTTGATGTTTTCTACTAGCATTGCCAATCCAAGTGTAATCAATGCAGAGGTACAGACAGGATTCGGGACAGTAGATCATACACAATATCGTGGAAGTAATTTGATGGTCTCAAAATTCAAGACTATAGATGGTCTCTATTCAAGCTGACACAGTTATGACGTTTTCACCAGAAGAGGACAAGACTGAATTCTTTGGCACATTTCATTGGGCACAATGGTGTCCGACCAAGGAGTCTCAGTGCAGAAACCATAGTAAAGACCATGCTGCCTGACCACTAACACTGGCACAAATACTGAAACCCACACAAACACACATGGAAATCATTTTATATAAGTATGTACTGGATTAAGTCTGAGTCTTGAAGAGCAGCATTATGTCACCTTTAACTTGGACACCTGATGTGGCAACTTCCAACTATGATAACTTTAGTGCATGATAAAATGTAGGTACATAAAACATGTCCAGGTTAAAAATATATTTCCAGACTAAAAGCATGATTAAAAGCGTATGAATGCGATAAATACCTCCTATTAGCATGGCAAATGAACGCTTTCCGTACACAAAATTAGGCACTAAATCTCAAGCCGTAATAAAGAAAACCGTTCTCCGGAGTGCCATAAATCCAGTCCATTTCCGAAAAACAACCCAAAAAGGACAGCTGTAATAAAATGGTAGTTGGCACAATAAATACTATTATGCACTCTAAATAATGAATTACAGAACTGTAATCATGCGTCTGAATTGCACCTCGAGGCCAGAGCAATGAAGAATTTGCGTTTCAATGGCTCCGCACATGATAACCCTCCGAACAATAAAGTGCATTCAAAGTTCAGCAGCACTCCTGTGAAGAGGTGAATGTGAAGCCCAGAGACGGCTCAGGACAGTTGCTCCCGTGCTGTAGTGTAGATATTGTGAGGTTGGGGTTCAAATGGAGCTAATCGGCACCTTGATTAATTGGTTTTACAATTCTCTCTCTGGCACGGATGAGCAGAATTGTCTAGCCGACTTGTCAACCCCGGCCAGAACTGGGGATTCCTCTTGAACACAGCTTGAATTCATCTGTTAAACATTTCATTTCAATATCTCTCAAGCACATATCAGATATGAACATTGAATAGAAACAGCTACGTCATTTTCTGCTTTTTTTGTGCGCATTATTGTTATTTTGCTTCGGTGTGCATCATTAGCCACCAGTTCGCTCTTTAATGTGACTTTTTGTTGCACCTCTTAAAATTCAGCAGTGCCTCTTTGAAAATAAGATGAATATTAATCACTTTTGCTAATGAGGCAAACCGTATAATAAATTGCCAACGGGCTTCTCGGATCCTACGTTGGAGAGTTTATTTTTGTAAAAATGGCAGGCGGGATCTGCTGCCAGACGGTGATGAACTCCAGCGGCAGAGAGACGGATAATATCGAGGCTGATAAATGTCATGCACGGCATAAGGGGGCAGGAGAAGTTACGACCTTCCAAGCATAACTAAACGTGGCAACAAATACCACCAGAATATGTGCAGCCTGCACCAGGGGAACTTTATGAACAGCTCAGTGGTTCTGCACAATACTCTGCAGTCTGTTGCATATTCACAAAACCACGCTTTTTCCCAATTAATTAAGTAGCAGGATTCTCATTGACTATAGCAGCCCGTGTGAGTGTCTGTGCCATCCCTCAGGGCCAGACCATATATTTTTTCAATATAACCACATTGAATTGTTATCTGTATTGTTGTGATGTGTTGGTAATATTAATTTTAATCAGGCGTTGGAACAAAAGCTGCTTTCTGACGCCACCGGTCTTCCAACACAGATTTTGAAACGTGAACAAAAGAAAATGACATTTAAAACCCAACAGTGACTTGCATCCAAACCTGAGCATCAAGATTTGCTTTGATGCTGTCAAGTTGAACCGAAACGCATTTTCCAATTATCAGAAGCCAAGAAACGGGACAGCAGTTGAGGTCAAAACAGAAGAAGTCGAGATTGTAGATGGAGAAAACGCAATCCAAAGACATACACATCAATTACAAATTTCATTTAAATATTATGAATCCAATTTCATCACCGATATTCATCTATCATATCAGGTAGGGTCTGTGATGCAGAGAAGTAGGTGGAGGTTGAGAGGATGACAAAATAAATCCTGACAGCACCTGCAATGGGTCTTTTTATGTGTCCTATTGTGAGGAAGTGATATCACATATTAAAACAAAGTTATAAGTTTAGCCAAGCACACCATTAGTCCATAAAGAATTCGATTTTTCGTGTGTGTGTTCATTTAAAGTGTAGGGGTATGAATCTGTATTTTGCATTTCTTCAGTAAAATGTGTATTCTACTGCTGTATAAATCCCTTTAATATGACGGCAGACATGTATTAGTGGAGACATGGGACAGAGGTCTTGTGATGAGGGATTACCAGTAGAGCACATCACAATCACATCCATGAGTGCTGCTTTCATGATAATACCAGTTCATGTACTGGAAACCAGGACTGATGGCAGCATCAATATTGAGTTTTTATTAAAGCGCAGAGCCTGTCAGTCCGCCCCACAGGAACACGCTAAATCAATATCTGGCTATTCAAGCCGCCTATGTAGACTGAACAATGAAGCACAATCCTGGCTGCGATGTTTCTCCAGCGGCGTCTATTCAGTTGTCTCAGAGTGGCGGTGCTGGGATGTCCTTCTGAATTAAGACACAGCGGTGTGACTTTGGATCTCTGTAAGCTGGTCCCCCCCACCCCCTTTGCTTATGTACAAGTTAAAAAACAAACAAGCTGGAGACATTTCCTCAAGGCAAAGGGAGAGAGGGACTGCTGCGAAAACGTGTTCGGGATACATAGGATTATTCGGTGCTAATTGAACCTGGCTATATGTGCGCACTCTCACTCACTGACACACAGAAACTAAGAGACAGAGAGACAGAAATACAGTGACACAGAGACAGATTAAGAGACAGAGAGACAAAGGAAAGCGAGAGACTAAAAGACAGATAGACAGAGACTAAGGGACAGAGAGAGACAGAGAGACTTAGAGAGAGACTAATAGACAGAGAGAGACTAATAGACAGAAATACAGTGACAAAGAGACAGATTAAGAGACAGAGAGACTAAGACAGATAGACAAACTAAGAGACAGAGAGACAGATTAAGAAACAGAGAGACGGCGAGAGACTAAGAGACAGATAGAGACAGCCTTTAAATCACATTAACAACTTGCGACTCGAAATTTGACTACAAGTTTGGATTACTGACTAATTGTTTGCTGGAGTCTTGTCGTGTTTGTATTTGCATTAGTTACATGTTTAGTAAGGGGTCAGTTAATGTGTAATTTAAGCTCGAGTGGAGCTAGGGTTTAGTTTGTGTGTCTGTATGTCCTTTTGGTTTGATCACCTGCACACTGTATAATAAAAGCACGTCTTAGACAAGACATTAGACATTTAGACAAGACAGTGTATAGAGGGTGTGTGTGTGGAGGTTTATGATTACTTAATTTATTATGACCAATTAGTTTTTTGTGCTGAAATGAGGCTTATATGTCATATGGCTCAAGATCAATAAAATGTCTACTGATGACATGAGTCATGGTCTGACAGCCACCCCGGGGAACAGTCCCAACACAGGCGTGTCCCACACATGTTCACTACACACAGAGATCACAGGGACTATAGGATGGGGCTGCCACTGCAATAAAAGACACGGACCGTCTCCTCATAATTCAAATACTTTATTCCAAATCAAGAACGAAACGGTCATCTCTGTTTAAGAGCTGCTCGCGTACCTAAAGCAATTTTATTTATTTATTCATTCGGTCTTCGGAAAACGACGGCGTCTTAATTACATGTCAGTATTAACGCACTCTGACTGAGCCACAATGACTCATTTCAACACACTGACATATACATTAAAAGCGTAATTACCAAACCCGTGTTTTAATACCTTGCGTATCACAAAACTAATTTGCTGAACAGTTGTTTATGTAACGGTAATGAACGTATAATAACCCTGTAATTATTATCGTATTCATTATTAATATTAATGCGTGCTAGCGCTCGTTTTATTATAAAGGTTGTCCACGATTGGTGGAAGTGGAATCTGTTTAATATGGGCATAAGCGACAAATAAGAGACTCAATTTCTCCTCAATTTCCTGCTCTCTTCTTCTTTGTTACAATGTGTGAATCACCCTCTACAATCCGTTCAGGACAATTTTGTGACGCTGGTTTCTCCACCTGCTTTCGCCCCGTGACAACGGCCCAGTCATCTGTGAATCATAGGTAATCATAAACCCTATTCTTCTCCACACCTTTTGTTTTCTAAATCCCGTGTCTTGAAAAGTGCCTCCGTCGTGGCTGTGATGGGCTCGGATGATAACCCCGACACACAATTTTCTCACTTCTCATTGCTTGCTCTTGTGAAGCCTTATTGACTCAAATAGGGGCTTGATGCTGACTAGTAATTGATAATCTTGTCTCTTGATGCAGGTATTGTCTCTATCCTTTCTTTCTTTCTTAGAACTGTGCTTCTGCAACGTAATCCCCAATAAGGACAAGCTATCACAAGATTGCTCACATTGCATTCTTAAACAACTATACACACACACACACACACACACACACACACACACATAAGAACATGAGAGTGTTCAATCGAGAGGAGGCCATTCGCCCCATCGTGCTTGTTTGCTGTCCATTAATAACTACGTGATTCAAGGATCCTATCCAGTCTGTTTTTGAATGTTCCCAAATTGTCTCTTCAGACACATCGCTGGGGAGTTTGTTCAGATTGTGACGCCTCTCTGTGTGAAGAAGTGTCTCCCGTTTTCTGTCTTGAATGCCTTGTAGCCCAATTTCCATTTGTGTCCCCGGGTGCGTGTGTCCCTGCAGATCTGGAAAAGCTCCTCTGGTTTGATGTGATCGATGCCTTTCATGATTTTGAAGACTTGGATCAAGTCCCCACGTAGTCTCCTCTGTTCCAGGGTGAAAAGGTTCAGTTCCTCAGTCTCTCAGTAGGACATTCCCTTCAGACCTGGAATAAGTCTGGTTGCTCTCCTCTGAACTGCCTCTAGAGCAGCGATATCTTTCTTTTCATCTGCCAGGTGTCGGCCCACAACTGAATATTATCTAGGTCCCTCTGAATAGCCTGTGCTGCCGAGATTGTATCTGCTGAGCCACCGATTTTAGGATCATCTGCAAATTTGACAAGTTTGCTAACTATCCCAGAGTCCAGATCATTAATATAGATTAGAAAAAGCAAAGGCCCTAGTACTGATCCCTGTGGAACTCCACTAACAACCTCACTCCAGTTAGAAGCGACTCCTCTAATTGACACCCTCTGTTTCCTAAACATCAACCAGTTCATAATCCATCTACTTACATTACCCTGAATGCCTACAGCTTCCAATTTGAGGATCAGTCTTTGGTGTGGAACCTTGTATATCATATAATATATACTTTCACATGATCTAGAGCTGCAGTTACATGTTCGAAACGCCCTAATTAAATCTAACAACTCGCACAATACAAGTACTTACCTTCATGCGCACTGCTGCTAGAGATCCCTGGCCTCACATTATTTTAAGCTTCATCTGTTGGTATAAACTGATAACAACACGTTAATAAACACAATGATACACTGTGAGTTAGCTAACTCACAACAACACCACAATCGCAGGAATAAAGATCGAGGAACACAAAACACTTTCCAGTTATTTATTTACACTTTTTTTTTCTATTTACAGATCTTTGTTTCAAAATGCTTTGCTCTGTACAAGTTTGATTTCATTTTACAGAACATCTCTTCAATTGTTTTTTGTCTGTCTGTTGTTTCACTGTACTTTGGGAAGTATTAGTACAAAAAGAAAAAGAAAAATCGCTCGGAGGAAACATGATTCAGAATTTTGGCATCCGTGAACTCGAGTACGTTTTAAAGTCGCTTAAGGAAAATGAGGAGACAAACACTGCAAAATAACAGAAGAGAGGGCTACCAAAATCCTGAGGTCATGATCCCAGCTGAACATAAGAGCCTCTCGAATTTTAGTAATTGCACATGGATTGCTGGATATAAAATACAAGATTTAGTATTACATTAAAACGACTGGGTTTCTACACTTTTGTGCAGCAGAAGGAAGAAATTAAATACATAGAAATGAGGCCACACTATACAGGAGGCTTGTTTTGCACAACACACACGTTGGGAACTGAGGGGTTGACGGTTTTGATCCTTGTTGACTCTTATGCTCACAAAACAAAAACAGTTCAGCACAGAAACACAAACTGTACACCAAAGAGGTTCTCATAAAAGCAAACAAAAGGCAATTAACTGATGCTGTCCCATCAATACATTTAATTATGGCTTAGCAAATGGTAGAATAATAGTTCTTTAAAATTGTATAGCTTGGTTTTAGTTGTTTTTAAATTATTAAAAAGATCAAATAAATACCTATGATGTCTTATCCTTGTATTAGGCACAACATAAGCTAATGTAAACAGGATATAAAAAAGAAAAATGAAAAAAAGCTGATTTAAAGAATATATTTCATACAAAATGGAAGAAAATAGTTGTCTCTTTTTGTCAAGTGCAATTTCTATTCCAGGGGAATAGTCAATCAGTTGTGTAACTGGCACATCAAATAAAAGCCTCCAAATGGCACATCCAAAGGAAAATAAAAGCCTGGTTTGTGTAGAGTTTGAACACTGAAAACGTTAGTGTCTTTGAAAGCAAGATGGCCCAACACACACACCTACACACACACATATATATATATCTATATAAAAACAGCAATTGGTTCATGCAAGTATAGTATGTTTTAATATTGGTTGTTTGACAGGATTTTAATGAAAATATGTATTTTAACTTCTAGAATATCAATACATATATTCTACTCATACCATTGATACGTTTCACATCTCTCAGTCCTTCACAAACAAGCTGAACAGCCGTGTTTAAGGCAGATTTAAGGAGTCACACAAGTAAACACTAGCCTGTGGATGTCTCTCTGCTATCGGGCTTCTACAAGATGACACAGATCACAACAGCAAACGTACATTCAGCAAAATGGTGAAAAACGAAACCTGACTTTTTCTGAGGTAGTCCTTTGTGATGATGTTTGTTTGACTGGGTTTAAGGAAGCCGAGGAGGGTGAGACATTCAAACCCCCGTGGCCGAGTGCCGTATCACCTAATTAGCATAAACTGCTTTCACGGAAACCAACGTGTCAAGAGAACGAGATCGTGAAATCACTTAATGAGCGTCAAGAAGTGGGCGCTGCTCCTTGTGTCTTAATAAATAATAATGATGATGTATATGTGTGTGTGTTTGTGTGTTATATACATACACACCTTCCTACTCTGAAATCTGCGTGGGGCTTTGTGTTTAGTGCAACAGGTGCTGGGCTCTACATTAAGATGCAATTATCCGGCCGTGTAATATCATTAATTACACTGATGAAAAACAATAAAAACTTCTGCCAAGAAATGATTCTGTACATCTAAACAGGGACACCATATCAAATCGTTTTCAATGTCCAATTTTCTCTGTGTTGTGTTGTCTTTTTGTTCTACCGAGTTGCGAGTCGGATTAGCTACAGCGAACCGGCGGAGGGTGAAAGCGGAGGGTGTGCGTTTGTGATGTCACAGAGAACTATGTTATTGTGTTAAGAACTGTACACAGAACCCAGAATGCATTCTTTAATCTCACTGCAGCTGTGAAGTGGGGATAGACCAGGAAAAGAAGCCTTGAATTCAGTAGTTCTTTAGCCAGTTTGGGACGAGACTCATCTCTTGTAGTGATTTGGCGCGTCTGCAAAAGCATACTTTAATCTGTAGGCTTCTGCCAGGAGCACGCTGATTTCCTCGTTGCCCCAGTGCATCGTGGGTAGATTCTGCAGCAAGATCATGAGTCCCTGTTTAGGAACAAAACTGTATTAGTTTAGTGTTCAGTGTTAGTTTGGTCACATCTTCACAACCTTCATTCAAAATAATGTAATGACTTATCTATAAATATAGTTCATCACTTATTTATCATTGGTATCAAATTTTATGACGTAAACACTTTCGGATAGCAGTTGGTTCGTCACTATCTTGACGCTGTCTGCCAGCATATAAGCTATTGTTCTTATAATGTATTGTATTTTTAAGACTCTGGATGAAACGAGGTATAACACAAATAGACACACATTATTATTATACTTCTTAGCAGATGCCTTTATCCAGGGCGACTTACAGGTGAAGTGAATAACACTGATAATCTCGTTATCATGGCACCTGTCAGTGGGTGGGATATATTAGGCAGTAAGTGAACATTTTGTCCTCAAAGTTGATGTGTTAGAAGCAGGAAAAATGGGCAAGCATAAGGATCTGAGCGACTTTGACAAGGGGCAAATTGTGATGGCTAGACGACTGGGTCAGAGCATCTCCAAAACTGCAGCTCTTGTGGGGTGTTCACGATCTGCAGTGGTCAGTACCTATCAAAAGTGGTCCAAGGAAGGAAAAGCGGTGAACCGGCGACAGGGTCATGGGCGGCTAAGGCTCATTGATGCTACTGTACAGACGATGCTACTGTACAGACTGATGCTGACGAGCTACTGTAGCTCAAATTGCTGAAAAAGTGAATGCTGGTTCTGATAGAAAGGTGTCAGAACACACAGTGCGTCGCAGTTTGTTGCGTATGGGGCTGCGCAGCCGCAGACTAGTCAGGGTGCCCATGCTGACCCGTCCACTGCCGAAAGCGCCTACAATGGGCACGTGAGCATCAGAACTGGACCATGGAGCAATGGAAGAAGGTGGCCTGGTCTGATGAATCACGAGTTCAAGGTGTTGACTTGGCCTCCAAATTCCCCAGATCTCAATCCAATCGAGCATCTGTGGGATGTGATGGACAAACAAGTCTGATCCATGGAGGCCCCACCTCGCAACTTACAGGACTTAAAGGATCTGCTGCTAACGTCTTGGTGCCAGATACCACAGCACACCTTCAGAGGTCTAGTGGAGTCCATTGCCTTGACGGGTCAGGGCTGTTTTGGTGGCAAAAGGGGCACCTACACAATATTAGGCAGGTGGTCATAATGTTATGGCTGATCAGTGTACAATTAGTGTTGACAAACTTATTTAATGGCCATAGGATGCACTTCCTAAGTACTTAATACCACGAATACATTTGAATATAGAGTATTTACAAATATACTATTTGGGCAGACATGCTATTGATGGACACTGATAGTTAATTCATTAGTTTTTCACATAATAAAAATACTGAGTGTATGCTTTAAAAATAAATCCAGCAAGTAAGTTAATACACAATATTTGTAAAGTAAGTAAGTGAAATTAGGCTATGTATACTTCTAAAACGGCTGAGTCACAAAAATGAAGAGGTGACATTTTGATTGATTATTGATGATTTTCCGAGAGCAGTCGACTGTGAGAAACGCAGGATTACATCCACTTAGAGCAATTCTCTGTAGAACCAGAAACTGTTTCAGCAAATTGTTGACATCAGTAAAATCTTACTCAGATTGTTGGCAAACTTTCAAAGTCATTTCTCAATAAGAAGCACCAAACTGTTGAAAATGTATTGGGGGAGGTAAGGAAAACTGCAGCATTGAAAGCTGCACAAAAAATCTTGTATGAATCCTGTACACACACTCAAATTTAAGTATAACATTTGACTAAACAACCTAATAAGTATTAATATTTTAAGATGAATGGGGAAGAAAATAAAACTGAAGTAAACACAGTACTAGAAAAGCACAGATTGCAAATATCAGCTTATATAATACCACCTGTGGAGAAAGATGCCCTTGTAATATTAAATAGCTTTGTCTTCTCCTCAAACATGGAGATACAACACAAATGCCTTAAACAGGGAGGGAGACGCAATCCTGTTGCTAAGTAGTATCAACCATTTACCATCTGCAAGCCTCTGTATATAAACTGGCACCAGGTGCTGAATATTTCATTAAACACCACGACTGAAACCTCGTATTAAACATTTAAATACATATTTGTGTTTCTGCTTTGTCATTGCAATTTGCAGAGCCATTTGCATTTTGTGTCGTTATGAAAAAGGCAGCAGATTATGTTGTAATAATACGTGCGTGTTGTGATGTTCTATCTCACAGCACAGAAATTATATTCCTCCTGATGGATGTCAAGTTGAAAAACAAGTGTATTCAGATCAAAGCTCTTCCCACTTCATTTTCATAAAATATTTTGACACTTGCAATTCACAATAGATGTTCTTGTCCTGTTGAATATGTTTTTACAGGGCCTCCAAATTCCATTGATACCCACAATTTATTCAGACTCATTTGGATAGGTCTGCGAAGGCCCTAGTTGAGAGACTGTCAATTAAATCCAGGTCCCGCTTACATTATTTGATGGAAACAACGGCTCTGCTGGACCATCCATCAATTATTTTCTATAAACAGAACAGCACTGGTGAATGAGCACCTGGCTTTATAGTGACACCTTCCCGATGGCGGATTTAGTAGATTTGTACGCTACTCAGAGTACATCTTTCCAGAAACAACATGCTGTATATAAAGTAAATACAAAGCAAAGCAAGAAGGCCTTATTAAAATGCACAACACAATGCTGGAGAAAATGCTTTTGCTGAAGTATAACAGCTGCAGATTAATGTAGCTCTGGGTGCACCGGTTCACACATTTGATGTGCAGTAAAACACAACTCCAATTGGCACCTGCTGAAAGTATTTGAAGACGGCCCTTCTTTTAATGTAATTAACAACAATGTAATATTAGAAGTGAGTGCATTACGCCAGGGATTGATTTCCGCAGAGTAAATAAAGTTACATATTCAGAATCGGATGTCAAAAGTTTAGTGTACGTTAGTGAATCATGAGGGGACTTCGTCTTTAAGCGAACACCTGCTGCAGTCGTTTTTATCTTTATAATGAACACAAACCACAGTGGCTG
This sequence comes from Amia ocellicauda, assembly GCF_036373705.1. Lineage (NCBI taxonomy): Eukaryota > Metazoa > Chordata > Actinopteri > Amiiformes > Amiidae > Amia > Amia ocellicauda. The sequence goes on along the minus strand of NC_089864.1, from coordinate 6,914,019 downwards.
GCTTCACACAAGAGACGCACATATCTACACACCCTCGAGCGGTAAAAAGACAAGTTCGCCCCTCTTAGCAAGACACACGGGTCTCCTCCTCTATGGCTGGGGAAATCCTCAACTAGTTCACATGCAGACGATGAGTAGATCATTTGACCTCTGCGCAATCACTCAATTACAGTGATTACCATTCAGCTGTCTACACAAACACTTTGGTTCACACTTCATTAAATACATGGGAAGGCGTTGCATTTGAATGCTAACATTCCCGGGACGCCCTAACCGACAGCGGAGCTCGTTATTTGAGGAAGCCCAATTAAAAAAAAAAACTGTTTTAGTCCTTTTTGTGTGTGAGAGAATTTTGGATGTATAATATTTAATATTCAGATAGAGACCCATTTCTGTTACTATTCAAAAACTGTGGGGGCAAAAAAACGTTCCACACAAGAGCGCAGCAGCTGAAAATGATCTCTTTAGATTCACGTTAGCAGGTTTCACAGGACAGGGAGGCCTAAGATTTTATTTTTAGTCACCTACTCTCCTGACCTTGGGTGAAAAAATGCTTTCTGGTTAAGTAACTAAATGTATAGTCTCTGAATGTAACTAATTTAAAGAGCTGTGAAAAGTTAATGTATGGAACAGAAAAATTAATTAAGCTGTCTGTCAAGAATCTAACTATGGATACATTAAGATAATGCCACACCGAGAAAGCCTTGGGGATGCAGAGATAATTGGAAGAGTGGAAATCGAGAAAAGGACACGATAACAATTAGAAGTAATGACAGGAATTACGGAGAGAGCATGACAAGAAGATGCCACTTCAACCCCTCGGAGAGCCGAAGTCAGATGAGGGTGCGATTGTTAATATGTCTGTCAGAGTTGTCACACACATGTTTGTGAGTCAAGAGTGTGTGAGTCAAGAGTCACAGTCGCTACTTGACTTCTCGACAAAAGGGAATTAATATGGTTACTTTAAATATGCACTAACTGCACAGGTAAGCAAACAAGGCGGCAGTATTATTTTCATAAAGCTCAAACTTTATATTTGATTTAAATAGGACAGGTTTACAAGAAAGGTCGATGGATCTCCTCAAGATTAAAACTGAAGACACCTGGTGACTGTGCAATAAAAGGCAACAGATTGGCAATCTTTAGGCACAACTGTATTCAGGGAAACAAAGATGTCGGTGTCTGTAAATGGCGATCTCCGCAGGGCAGGGTTAAACACAGCCTGCGTGCTACACTCTGGTTAATCGTGTTTGAAAGCTCTCAGCCCAATCACAGCACCGCTTGAGAGGCCACTAAAAAAGTGATATGGATGCATTTGCTTTGTTCCCAGGAGAAACGGTATCTCTCTCAACATCTCCCCAGAGGGAAGTCCATTGTCAGTCAAATTAGATGATGTGAAGAAATGTGCAGAAATCGCGTGCATAAAGGCCAGATTCTCACGTCAACACTAAGGGGTGTCATAGGAAGTACAACTGTGTGACCACGTGAGTCCCACGTCATTATTCATGGTGGCCTGAGGGTCATAAGAACATAAGAAAGTGTCCAATCGAGAGGAGGCCATTCACCCCATCGTGCTCGTTTGGTGTCCATTATTAACTAAGTGATCCAAGGATCCTATCCAGTCTATTTTTGAATGTTCCCAAATTGTCTCTTCAGCCACATCGCTGGGGAGTTTGTTCAGATTGTGACAACACTCTGTGTGAAGAAGTGTCTCCTGTTTTCTGTCTTGAATGCCTTGAAGCCCAATTTCCATTTGTGTCCCCGGGTGCAGGGTGAAAAGGTTCAGTTCCTCAGTCTCTCAGTAGGACATTGCCTTCAGACCTGGAATAAGTCTGGTTGCTCTCCTCTGAACTGCCTCTAGAGCAGCGATATCTTTATCCACATGCGACACTTCGCAAAGAAAACTAATGTCTGCATGACACTTGAGTGATCCTGAAAAAGATACTGAAGCACACCATGTTTTTTTTTTACCCAAAGTGTAGAAGATAAAGGTTGTGGAAACTTTGAAATAAAAACTTGCTGCGATTTTAGTTGGTCAAGATCCTTACTGAAGGCTAAACAATGTCACTGCCCATCTCGTTTCACTTCTTTACACAAGAGAAACATGTTAATTGTATTTTTATTTACTACCAAGCAGTCTCTGATGATCACATGAAAGAATACCTGGAGCCACTTGTGGACAAAATAAAAAAAGGTCACTTCACACTGGCAGAAGCTGAGGATCGCACACAGTGCCGTCATTTTCAGATTCTCCCTGAGTAAAAGTCAATCTACCGCTCTATGGCATCAAACTCGGTAACTCAACACTGGAGTGATCCTGAGCTCTCACAAGAGATTGCTTTCCCCCCCTACGTGCTCTTGACGGGTGTTAAATGTCACTAGTCCTCCACTGATCTGATATTTTGAAGCCAAGATGGTACAATTTGACTTTTTCTTTGCTCATCTCCCTCAAAATTATCTCTGATCTCACAGCCAGAGGGTCAGATTGAAAGCCGTCTCCGAGCCTGAATGCATGAGAGACTGTGGCCATCTCTAGTTGATTTCCTTGACAATCCTGTTATTAGTTTGAAAATCTTGTCAAGTCCTGGGGAGGGGAGAGGAGGGGCCCGTCAGGGAAGTTGTGCAGACGGCGAGAGCCGGAGAGCTTCCAGCTGACAGCAGCTCAAATTGGTCAACAACCAGGGACGGCAGCTCTCACCCAGGTGAAAAATGGAAGGTGACACTTTGACAGGACAATCTTCCATTAATTTTCAGATGTCCTCTGATAAAGTAGAGGGATACTGTCTCTTAATTTAATATTTTCTAAGAGTGGGAATTCCAAAGAGAAATACACTACATAATGCAGAACGTAAGAGATTATGGCAGTTTGATAGCTATTACTTCTTCTCCAAACCCATCTTTTCAGATTTAATCACTTCGTCCATTTGATCATGACTGAGGAATAAGTAACTGGCAATTAACAGTACGTGCGGAAACCTGCAGAGAGAAAAGCTGCACTGGAACAAATGCTACGCCAAATATATATATATATATATATATATATATATATATATATATATATATATATATATATATATATATATATATATATATATATATATATTTATGCCACAGCAGCAGTCAGTTAACAATGAAGTTTGATTTAATTACAAAATCCTGCAATTTCATATTTTCTAATCTATAGCGCCAGAAGAATTTGTGAACTATATATCATATATATATACACTCACCTAAAGGATTATTAGGAACACCATACTAATACTGTGTTTGACCCCCTTTCGCCTTCAGAACTGCCTTAATTCTACGTGGCATTGATTCAACAAGGTGCTGAAAGCATTCTTTAGAAATGTTGGCCCATATTGATAGGATAGCATCTTGCAGTTGATCTCTATTGGGTTGAGATCTGGTGACTGTGGGGGCCAGTTTAGTACAGTTAACTCATTTTCATGTTCAAGAAACCAATTTGAAATGATTCGACCTTTGTGACATGGTGCATTATCCTGCTGGAAGTAGCCATCAGAGGATGGGTACATGGTGGTCATAAAGGGATGGACATGGTCAGAAACAATGCTCAGGTAGGCCGTGGCATTTAAACGATGCCCAATTGGCACTAAGTGGCCTAAAGTGTGCCAAGAAAACATCCCCCACACCATTACACCACCACCACCAGCCTGCACAGTGGTAACAAGGCATGATGGATCCATGTTCTCATTCTGTTTACGCCAAATTCTGACTCTACCATCTGAATGTCTCAACAGAAATCGAGACTCATCAGACCAGGCAACATTTTTCCAGTCTTCAACTGTCCAATTTTGGTGAGCTTGTGCAAATTGTAGCCTCTTTTTCCTATTTGTAGTGGAGATGAGTGGTACCCGGTGGGATCTTCTGCTGTTGTAGCCCATCCGCCTCAAGGTTGTACGTGTTGTGGCTTCACAAATGCTTTGCTGCATACCTCGGTTGTAATGAGTGGTTATTTCAGTCAAAGTTGCTCTTCTATCAGCTTGAATCAGTCGGCCCATTCTCCTCTGACCTCTAGCATCAACAAGGCATTTTCGCCCACAGGACTGCCGCATACTGGATGTTTTTCCCTTTTCACACCATTCTTTGTAAACCCTAGAAATGGTTGTGCGTGAAAATCCCAGTAACTGAGCAGATTATGAAATACTCAGACCGGCCCGTCTGGCACCAACAACCATGCCACGCTCAAAATTGCTTAAATCACCTTTCTTTCCCATTCAGACATTCAGTTTGGAGTTCAGGAGATTGTCTTGACCAGGACCACACCCCTAAATGCATTGAAGCAACTGCCATGTGATTGGTTGGTTAGATAATTGCATTAATGAGAAATTGAACAGGTGTTCCTAATAATCCTTTAGATGAGTGTATATATAAATACACACACATTAGTATGCTTGACATTAGATTTGATCTCGGATACATTCCATATATTTCAATGCTTTGTGTTGTCTGCAGTTTCTGTATCATTCTTGCATTAAGAAAATTGTAGACCATAAGATAACCGAAGAAGTCAACAGCTACGTTGAACTTGGACAGCAAACCGAAGCAATCAACAATCAACAATCAAAGAAGAGATTCAAATGGGATGGAGCGCATCTGGAAGTAATGGCACACTATTGAAAGGAAAATCTACCCACTAGCCTCAAGGGAAAAGTATCTGATCAATGGACACGACCAGTGCTCACTTGTGGCTCTGAAAACTGCAAATGACACAGGAACTAGAAACTACACAAAGGAGCATGCTGGGAATAACAAGAAGAGACAGAAAATCACATAAATGAAGCCGAGAACAAACAAAAGTACGTGACATTGTCGAAAGAGTGAAAATGTTCAAATGTCAATGGGCCGGACACATGGCACAGAGAACTGACCAAAGATGGACGAAGAACGCTACAGAATTGGATCGCAAGAGATGAAAGAAGACCACATAAAAGATGGGAAGATTAAATAAGACACGGTACATTGAAACAAGTGGAAATATCTGGGAGAGGCCTTCATCTAGTAGTGGATCGATAACAGCTGCTACCGACGATGATGAAGATGAATCACAAAGCCCAGGGTGGTTTATACTGCTTATAACATGGCTAAGATAATAATAAGAAAATAATTCACTTTTGAAAACACTGTGCAGTGGGAATACTAGGACAGTTCCGGTTGTTGACATGGTGGTGTACTGGTTATAGGATATGATACTGACCCCAGTAAATCAAAAGAACTCTAGTGTGGAATCAAGGGGTTTATAGTGGTTTACTGAATATACTCCCCTTCTGTTGATATATTGATGGTCTGTATCAATGTTATGATTTGTTGGTGGCTGAAATGTTTGTTATGTGTGGAGGCAAAGGTCATGTGAACACCTGTAAGAGCTATGCAGCACAGGTTAAGATCTCGGATGCTTGGTAACACTCCTCACATTTTCTTGATATAAAGTAACTATTATCCTGGTAAGAATAAGTCAGTACAATTCAAGACCATATGATAAACTAAAATAAACCTGCCTTTACTCACCCCCTACTGCTGTTATTGCAAAATAAGTGGTGGCACAGTACTGCAACCACCTTGCACATTTTCTATTAAAATAAAAAATATGAATACATTATTCAATGTCCATTCTGGGTTATAAACCAGGCTTTGAAATACAGGACACGTGAGCTTCTAAAATGACACAAATATATTTCCCCCATCTTAACTTGCTCTTAAAATGTCATATTTCCTCGGTCATATCATAATTTTGTTAAATGTAATGGTTCCCAGGCTGCATCAGAGTTGCACATTCATTCTACCTATTACTTTGAACTCATCACAATAAATTACCGCCACGAATTAGCATACGGGAAGAACGATGAATTATGAAATGTGAATATGATTGCATATCCCTTGTGTAAACCTAATCTCCTTCTAAAGAGTTATCTAGAGTATTAAAATGTTTTAAATATATCTTCCATTAACTGATCATTTGGATAGATTTCATTATAATGAAAAAGAGTTTTTTGCCTGAGGAACATTTATTGAGCATTGAATGATTATTAAAGCACTCACGGATATTTTACTGCAGAAGAGTCTGTTTTTTATTTTGTTTCAAGACTTTGGAACAAAATATTTTTCTATAAATATCTTTTGCCGTTTTAACATTACTAACATTTTCAAAGCAGCTTCTTTATTGCTTTCAACATGCCTATACTGCAGTTTATTTAAAGGAGAGGCAGAAAACTGCAACGCACATATTCTTGCATACAAGGCAACGTGATTTTGGGAGAAATGTGTCCCAGCTGTGCCTTATTAAACAATTATGTTAAAGTGAAAATCCATATATATATATATATATATATATATAAACAAAACAAACCACAGAAGAAACAGCAGATTGCTTGGGAAAACAACTTTTGCAGCCCCCAAAATCGACAAGATAAGGTTTCTCAAAGCAAATGGAATATTCTAGCATTAGCTATTAGCTGAACGCAGAAAAAGGAAGTGGATTTTCCTTAAATCAAGTGCTCTTCAATCAATTTCTCAGCTCACACTGTGCAGTCCTCTGGTGTCTGTGTGTTCCTGTACCCGCAGCTTTGATTTAATTTGTACTTAAGCGCAGAAGCTCTTTTGATCCGTCCTCTTCATAGGGTTACTGACTGACGACACCTAAAACTAGTTCGGATTAGTACCTCTGTAGGAAAACAAGTGGCTTCTTTTAGATAACACAACCAACAATACCAGGCAAAGGTTAAGAAAGAAAATAAACCATCTTTCAAAGACAAAGGACTGGCCCGAATGTGGGGAGTATTGGGGACTCACTGTGGTTAGACAAGATAAAAAATAACCAACGTTAATTCAGTATTTAAAACCACTTTAAGTGTAGGAGGTTAAGCAGAATATTCAGTAATTGGCCAGTAATGAAGACAACGGCTTCAAATTCGATTACAGCGTTTGGGTTTCTCTAAAGCTGCGGATCTCAAGATAATGTCTCTGATTGCTATAAAGTGAGATTTCAATATCCGAGTGTTTCGAGCCACAGGGCCTATTATGCCGCGTTTATCTCCCATCTGATCAGAAATAAGCGCACAATCAAATAATGAGGGAAGCCAGGACATCAGGCCTGGAAATAACGTAACCAACAAACACAGAGAGTGAGATGAGGTTTATAAGGAGAAAGTGGATTTTTAATTTTGTTTAGCTTATTGCAAATTCGAAGATCAGAGATTAAATAAATCAACTACGGTGGATTCAAAAGTGTCTCCTTATAATTTAAGTTTGGTTTAAGATGACACACCCTCTCACACTTGGCAAGAGCCACGGGGGTCTTGCCTTGGCCTCTGGGGGGCCACTGTGCTGAGAAACATCTCATCAGCTAAGCTTCCAAGGCCAGCATGGAGGTACAAAGGCCACACTGTGCTTATTTTCTTTTTAATAAAGTGTGCGATCATTGAATCTCTTTGTTAACAAAACAGGTGCCCTGACACGGCCAAACTGTTTGTCTGCTCCTGGGATAAGAGGGTAAATGAGCGAGGGGAGAACGGACAGGGCTCTGACCTTCATTGGAGAAGGCGCTGCATAGCAATGAGGCCTTTCGTTTCAAACAGATAGTGTGTCCGCGCTGCATGCCATACAGCAGAACTAATGAGACCCATTCCACTGATGGAAAAATGTAAATCCACGTTTTTATAATTACTTTAATAAAATACCAAGGTCCTATAGCTTTATTTACAACTTCATAGTACAGAGATATATTCCATTAAATGTTAATTACGCCTTCGCTCCTTTGTGTCTTACCGGGTTCTCTTTTGTACCTTGACATTGTAAGGATGCCTGGCTTTATAAGTTATCAATTGACACAGAAGCAGTGCTTAGGATGAGTCAATGCTACTGTCTCTCGCCCAAACCAAAAATCCCCCGAATCTGCGCCTTTACATTCCCATCGTGTTTTCAAAATGCCATTCAAAACCTGAATATAGCAACACTCGCACGAAACGATCAAAAGTTATGCTTCCTTTAAAATCTAGAATGAAAATCAGAGAGAAAATAATGACCCTGTCCTTTACGGTATTATATTTCTAACGATTTACATTCTTCCCAAGGCCGGGTGACTCTCAATCAATCCTTAACGACTCTGACAGCAGGACGAGCGGCCCAGGCGGACATGAGCCGCACAGACAGCCGTCTTAATGGGAAAGAGAAAGGGAGAGGTGGCAAAAAGAGAGAGCGCGGAGAAAATGACTCGGTGTTTAATAAACATTGTTTCGTAAGCGCTGCATAATAAACAGTGAATATTGTATGCATCACAATACCAATGTGTTGCTATTCAATACCACAGAAATTAACTGTTGACCTCAATGATCTGTTGCTGCAATCTCTTGTACAGCTCATTAGAGAACAGGCATCTGAGAATTGAAGTAGCTGCATTACAACCCGTGATAACTATTGAAGCTGAAATTTTCCTTAAATCTGAGTGATTAAGCTCTATTCAATACAGGTCAGTATATCGCCTCGGCGCGATCCCATTGTTATTGCCGATATCACTCTTAACGTTGCGAGCTGATTATTCGGCGCCAGTTCATCCAAATAATCTTTAGAAAACCATTTAATAACGACCTGGGGCAAATCCAATCATGCAGGGAACATTAAACACCAATGTTTTTGAATGCTGAAAATGAAACGGGCGAAAGTGTTCAAGACAGCTGATAAGTAATTCAGAGAGAGAAGTGGAATCCATTTAATTTCAGAGTTTTAATCACCTGAGGAAGAAAAGGAGCGTTTAAAACCGATAGGAGCTGGTTTATAATTTAGCATAATAATGAATTTAACAAGCATGAACTGTTTTTTTTTTGTTTTTTTAATATCTGCAGTTTTACAAGTTTGGAAGCACTTGACTGTTTTCAGGCTGTGACTCTGTATATATGCCAAAGAGAGATAAATAAATTAAAAGGCCAGGATGCCTTTTGTGAGCTACTTTGTAACTTAAGTACAGTTTTAGGGCAAAAGTAAACAGCAGAGAGATCTTTTAAAAACACAAAAACAACAAATACCCTAGGCTATGACCTTCAGCAGAGTTTTAGGTGAAGGAGGTAAGAGGTATCGCTGCTAGTTTTACTAATTGTTTACCAATTACGCTGAGCTAATCCACAAGAAGAAAACATTTTATACTTCAACGGAGAAACGGAAAAATATAATTCTGGGCTAAAATGTTTTTATTTTCTAATCCATTCATGTCATTAACAAGCCACTACCAATTCCCATTCATTTAAAAATAACAAAATGGTCAAAGAGTTTATATGTAAAATGAATCTACACAGAAAAAGTGCAACAGATTTATAAAACATGGAAACCCATAACTGTAACTAATTGAATTGCAATTGAGATGCAACCTAAAACATTTGTCTGCATATGAACATTTAACTCATTACTTTGTCATTACATTATCCCTGCATAGATTTTAAATCTCAATAATCTAAACTGAGAGAAAAGACACGGTGGGAACCGAAATCTCCAATTCTGTCGTCGCTGCCAAGAAGCGTGAGAAATTCAGCTGTTGGCAATAAAATACAAATTAAGAAGATGTACACATACCAGTAACTGGAGCCAATGCATTAATATTAAAAGCTATACATCAAGTTTTGCAATGCATATTCATGAAATTTTAATTAAAACCCAAACAGTAAATGTTGCCGATAATTACTGCATCACTACGGATTTTATGCTTCACACATTTAATTTGCGAATATGTCGCCGAGTCCCCAGCCTTGGAAAGCACAAATTAGACAGACGGGGAGCCCTTAAAAGCTCAGGGAATGATAAGTATCCAAATTCGGGCTTTTCAAGTCATGGTTCAAAAAGCTCTCGTTCTGAAAGTGTGACTCTTCATTACATTTTAAATCAACCTAATCAACTATTATTGTTCATTTTCCTAACCTGCTGAAGATTTGGTTCAGATTGTGCTGATCTCTCAGCTAGTTTGCTTTCTCTTGTCAAATAATGCACCTTGAATAAAAACATTATACAAGTCTAATTGACATAAGGTTATTAAATTAACATTTTAATAGTATGAATATTACATTTTTTTCATGCCATGTGCCTGCTAAGAGTAAAATTACAACATCTGAGCATCAGAAACTGTTGATTGACCTTATATATCATTATTGGTAGTAGATTTAATTGCATTTTGTTCACTTATTCTAGATTGACATCAAAATGTTTCAAAGCATGATTAGGGCGATGCATTATAAATTATGACTAGGGCAACTTGTCTCTTCCAGTTGTAATTCCACTGCTGTGCCCTAGATGTCTCTGTAGCCTCCTAATTGATAGTAATTAAATTGACAATTAAAAAAAAAATCGAATTGTGCTTTGACTAATTAGAAACATAAAAACTAATTACGATAAGCATAAAAGGTAATTTAATAAATAAATGTGTTAAAAGAAACAGATGTAAACATTGATCACACAGCACTGTCAAATCTTTAATGCATTTGAAGTCTGAATTTTAATAATGTGACTGGATTGCTCTCTGTTAATTCTAGATATATGATCCAGGCATACAATAACATGCTCTGAGGTTTACTGACAACACTGTAGTGTTAAAGGACTCAAACAATGTCTTAAAGATGTGCAAAGTATACAATTAGTTTACATTAAAGCTGAAGAACAATTTCCCCATTTAACATGAAAGGCTGAAAGATATTTGTCAGGTGTTACCAAATCTGTAGATGCTGAAAAAAGTGTTTCTTCCTAGGGCCAAGTTTTAACAACGATAATCAGGGTTAACCTACTGATGATACTTAAATTTAACAGGAAAATGTAATGCAAGGGACATTTTCTTTCATGAAACTGTAAGTGACAATTAATGTGCTGCTAGCGAACAGCCTTGCATTATTATTATGTTATCTTCGTAATATGATGAGCACTGATGTTATGAATCCAGAATTGTCAATAAGTTTCTTGTTTACAAATGAAAGGTTCCTACTAGAAAATCAAAACATCATAGTAAATTTGTAAATAAATTAACAAATAACATTGAATAAGATGTATAATTCATAAAGAGATGCATGCTAATAAACCAGCTCATATTGGTTTTAAATGGTCCTTTTCTTCCTCAGGTGACTAAAATATCCATAGTTGCTGCCACTTAATCAGTGCATCAATGTGCATTAATAAAAAGACTAATTGAGGTGATTAAAGGAATCACATTATGACTTATGTAATACTTAATGCATGACTTCAAACGTTTACTGATCATGCTTACAATTTTTAAACATACTTACATTTAAAAGAACAGTTTATTATTTAAGTCAGATTCACTGATAACAAAGTAACCACTTTTGCTCCTCAGTTTCACAACTTCTTAGAGGGTGTTGAAGGTGGCGAGTTGTGATCTTATCGGCAAGTTCTCTAACCAGGGAATACAGTGTGCACCTGTCAATTAGTCTAAGTATACTGTCATAGATTTATCTGTGTGACGGAAAGTGGGAGAACAAGTCAATAAATTGATGTTCTGGGCATTCTTACATTTTACTTCATAACTGTCAACAAGCAGACAGCTTTTCCAATTTTCAGAATTCAGCACATTCAGGCCGGGTCTAAATATAACTCGTTCCAAAGTGGAAAACAATTGGCGATCAGCTCCTGCAAAAGCGCTGCCATATTTACTGATTGTTCAAACACCGAACACTGACTTCATGTTTTTCTTTTCTAAGATGTCCCTGATAAAGGTGTTGTTATCCGGATACACATATATGTCTTACATTTAATTAGTGTTCGATTAGTAAACACTCTCTTCCATATCATTGGAAGTTACCCTGCCTAAAGATTTAATACCTTTGATACCTGTGCCATTCCCTCAAATGTGCAACTTTGCGTTATGTTAGACACAAACTACTACAGTTTGCACTGAATCTACAGTACAATAGAGGTGATGTTAAGTCATTAGTGTCATGTTAAGTCATGTTTACAGTTGGTATGCCTTGTATTTAATAGTACAGAACAGCACAAAGCTTTGAATTATTTTTTAATAAAAGGGTAAAATAAGCTTTTAACTAAATAACTAAACATGAAGTGGCTAATACTCTAGCTTAAAACACATGCACTGAGCCAGTGTAGTGTCCTTAACTAATTAATGACAATGGAGGATACATGGGTTAGTTATTTTTATTGTTCTGGATTACATTTTAAACGAGCTCTACAAATTATATTTCAGAAATGTGATGCACGCTCTGTTTCTTTACCTATATATTTAAAATGTATCCGTTTTCCCCTCAATACATCCTATACTAATTATATGCTTCAAAGCCTGAAAAATAAGTGCTTTCATAGAAGCACCAAAGCAATGTGTTTGTTGTACAGCTACATTTGCATGTAAAAGGGGAAGATAAGAGGAACTAATGTATTTTATTATAAGTGAATGGAAAATAAATAAATAATCCACTAAAATATGATTGGTCCATAAGCTGACTATAGTTTACTAAATATGAAGCAAGCCACTCTCAGCCCACCTTTGTTTAGCGTTATTGATCTCGCTGTGATTGCATTAGTCATTCACGCCTGCCTCCGATATTGGAAGCAATTAGTCTGAGAGCAAACACCTTCAAATTGTGCTGAACACTTAAAAGTCACTCTGAAGATAACTTACAATAAAATACCTGTCAGAAATCAAACCCTTCAGTTGTGCTGGAGGAAGTGTGTAGCACGAGGGTTGAAACCACACACAACGTGTACTCTGATTACAGTGCGTTAACATCTCAGGTGCTGAAGGAGTGTTGTCGATGTAATTAACAACTGTATGCTTTTGAAAGTCTGATTTAGCCATTTGAGTGATCAGATATAGTCCATTACGTCCCAAAGCTGACAGACCGTTGTGTTATCTGGGCCTTCTGAACCCACGATGATCAGCACAGCAGGGCTTTTATATGCAAAACAGTCATTTAAAGAACATGGATTGCATTGCATTGCAAAAACACGTTTTCTCTTGAAACACCGGTGAATTGCACGGAGGCATGAGAGCTGTGCACTAGTTACTTTTTGTCATCATCTGCCACACAAAGCGGAGTTTAAAACCTACTACACTTGACTTAATGATGTGCTGAACTCCAACGCAATTAGAAGGGGTACTTCATATACAAATATCCCATAATTAAGTTCTAACATTTGGATAATATCTGCTAGAAATGCCAAATTTCTCCATCACCCCGTCCAATCACAGGGCGTGAGTACCAACATCCCCCCCGCCCTTCACACTGAAGAGATCTGGCAAACATGTTAACTGACATGTTAACTGACATCACATAATAAACACTTTTTCCCGCTCCCAGATAAGTGTATTGACCAAATACTGATTTAAATGCCAACGGATTCTGACATTTCCCTACATTCATCTTAAAAGTGCTTCACGATAAATCACTGGATGTGAAGCAATGCACGAAGGGACACATGATCGCAGGACAGCCACACTAATAACGATGCTGAGGGAGTCAGATTGTTTGTGATTTGCTGAAACTACATTAAAACAAGAGAAAGCTTTTCAACGGGCCAAGACATGGCTCTATGATTGAATATCAATAAGCCAAAGACTTATATTGACTTTGAAAATAAGTATTCTCACCCCTTGATAATCTTGGAGAATCAAATACAATTTAAGGCAGTGTTAAAATGTCTCGTTAACGCATATTTGTAATCACGGCCTGTGTGTTTATCTTATTGGTGTATTCCCAGCCTACACTTGCAGAACATTACCGGTCAATGGAAAGAAAAGTATCCCTATGGAAGTGTTTTTCAAAAGGGAGTTTTTAATTTAACAGATATAGCAGAAACAGGATTTGTCAGTCTAAATAATCAGCTTCATTCTCTTTCAATCTGCATTTTTTAAGGGGTTTCTCCCATTTGGTCAGGAAGTAATAATACCTTTGTCTCTCTTTTTGCTGACGTTTCCAAATTAACTTTAATTGGGTCAAACTTATTAGTGTCTGCCAAGCACAGAATTCATTTTCAAGACTACGACACTGGAAGGTCATAGTCAACAGTATCCAGAAATACAAGTTCATAATTTGAAGCTGTGGGGGAAATAAAATCACAAATAAACAAGTGTTACTTGAACTCCAAATACTAAATCGAGAGTATTAATTAAATACATACTAGTTAAGTGTGCAGAGGAGCATGCTAATTTCCTCTGAAGTATGTGACCTTTTTAGGTTTTTGTATCATTGCATACACAACACCAACCCAATTACTTATTATCCGATACACAGCACGGATAACAGGCTCAGTCCACTTTAATAAGTCTATCTGAGACCCTTCAGACCCAGTCAGGTGTTGGCCCCCCCGACATCACTGACTGCATTAGCTCTCTACTAAATCACCGGAGGAGGCTGGGGACTTGGACAGGAATTGATCTATCTCCACATCTGTATGTCACAAATTCATTCTGGAAGTTCGCCCGCATTATCGTCCTTAATACAGATGTAACATAAATAAAACAACGCATTGCTGGTGTCAACAAACGGCTTATTGTCATTAAAGTCTCCTTGTGGACGCCTCCTTCATGATAATGCTAATAAACAAGCTCACTGTGTCTCACGTGAACGCTACAGAACGAGAGGGTCCAAGCCGTCATTGTTATTGATCAGCTGGCATCCCAGATAGGGCTGTCGTCGCCCTTTTAAGAACGCAACCCCCTCGGTCCAAAACAACTTTATCAGCTTTTAAAGTCAGAACCAATGAGAAGTGCACCTCGAACGGACGAATGAGAGATGGTGAGACTGTCGCAATGACCCGGCCGATCGTGACTGATGTCCTGAGAGCCTCCACAGAGCGGAGTATTTTTAAGGTGACGGGGGGGGGGGGGGGTGAGGAAGTGACAGGATGAAAAACAGTGAAAACTAGAACAGGGGATGCGGGGCTGTCTAGGACCCTCCTGGGATCCTGTAGGTATGATCCAGTTGGCATATCGAGGGTAACAGCACAGCAACCGAAGGCATTTAAGGAATTTATCAATAAACTGGACCCTAGTGCAGTTCAATTTGTCACCCCTGAAAGATCCCTCTGTTTCCAGATGTTTTTATTAGCTGCACACAAGGTTCCTACCTGTTCATACCCAGAGCAGAACATTCAATTGTGTAGCATACCTTTTAATGTATAACAATTAATCATTATTATTATGGCTGTAGTATATTTAAGAATAGTACATACTATTTAAAGATGCTCCTCTAACTCAATGTGACAAATGCCCAGAGTTAGAAGTCCTACTAACACTTGCACTGCAAATCTAAACAGTTTTCAGCATTGCACGAGCATTTCACTTGCAAAACAGAAGAGCTACTGAAAGTTAAAAAGGTCACTGAAATTGATGTAATATGGTCATGAAAAAAGGCACAAAATGGTGTATTTGACAACCACTTGCTCATCACAAAAACTCTATAAACAAAACTCAGTACCTAAATACATCGACAGCACTATAATCTTGAATACACCATCTTTAACAGATTCATTCGTTGTTGAATCCTTTTGCTATGTTCTATACACATTAATTCATCAACCCTATTTATTCAGGTCCTAATTTAAGGAATTGTATTAACACAATTTATATTATGAATATCAGTTACATGCCTGTAACAGCCACCTACACACAAAGACCAAGATAAAAAAAATGCCACTGAGGGAAACATCCTGCACTTTAAATTAAAGTAACGCACTTTAAACAGCCGCATTAAAGATGCATAAAACCACAATCTAATCCTTCCAATACAAATTACCAGAAATCAGAGACAACAGCATATGGAGAATGCTACAATAACAAGCCCATATTACATTACATCCATCACATTAATTTCAAGCAAGGCCTGGCAAAACTGAAGCCCAATTGCTACACAACATGCTAAATGATGCAATGACAACATCTGGTTTTATTCCATAGCTTAGCTACAATATGTAATTAAAAAAACAACCGTATTCTGACATAATTAGAGCACACTAATTATTTACACCATTTGTTTTTGACCTCCAGAAATAACTACTTCCTTTAAACACCAATTAAGCAGACTCCTCTCCATCGCTCAACACCAAGTCACATATTTACACCATTAATTTACATTTATTAATGCTTCCTGTTATCTCTGGTCTAAAATGGCAGCTGATCAGTTAGGAATAAAACAAAGTAAAGTATATGGCATACACCATTGACAGAGTGAAAATGTTAAAATGGCACTGGGCCGGACACTGCGAGAAGAACAAACCAAAGATGGACAAAAGAAGATATAGAATGGATCCCAAGAAATGGAGAAAGACGATGAGACCACCGTATAAAAAAAAAAAGTTTGTGACCTGGAAAAGAGATGCCGTATATCAGAGCAAGTCTCAGAGTGGCCTTCATCAAGTTGTGGATCGATACAGGCTGGTGATGATGATATATTTAAATGACTGTATCAGATATAGTGCTGCTACACTGCTATGGATTTATGCAATTAGCCAATCAGCACTATTTCCATTTCATAAATACATCATGACAAGTGACAGAAAGCAAAAACACAATTTCGTCTTAGAATAAAATGATACTCCCCTTGTATTCACTGTGCAGACTAAGAAATAAACAGTTTAAGGAAGCTAAAATGATTCTCGTGTTCAATTAAAAAGCAAAATAGAAATTGCAATAGCGGATACGATGGATAAACAAGGACAAAAGCATCGACAACTTCCAAGTTCCGAAGGAGCATCTATTTAATTAGCAGTATATCGTCAATCCAACATAGAAACGTTAATATTATGTATTCGTCACACACTGGTACTTAAATAATAAGATCAGAGCATTAGCCTCACTTAGATTGAGATCTGCACCCTTTCAAACCCCCGGAATAAGGCGGTGAATAAACAAATCTCCACGAGCCGCACAAGAGACACAATTTACCCTGATATGTCAACCAGAATATGAATGCAAAAATTGGCTCCACTGCAGTGGTGCTGGGGATAATATGAAATCCATGGCTACTGTAAACACAATAAATCAAGTAAAAAGGTATTCAGAGGGAGCCAAGGAACTTATAAAACAACCTTAACACTCCAATGATTCTGTATTTATTTAACGCTGGGTAGCAATTTAAATTCAATCTGGCAACTTTGTCAAGAATCTGCGAGAAATCCTGGGTAGCGTCTCATAATTCTGCAAGGTAGGGCCGGTGACAATGAAGGGCGCGGGCGATGGCAAGGGCCACAGAGGTCAGGGGCTGATATTGCACACACAGAACTGCCTCTGTGAATTAATAATGGCTTGCACCCGGACGCCAAATGGGAAGATGCTATTGAAGACGGTGGTTGCGTACAGAGGCTTTTTATTATAACTGAGAGGATGCTTGAAGGGAAGTAATGAAAAGATCTGGAATAGTGTGTACAGTTCTGGGCTCCACACATCAAGAAAGATATCGCTGCTCTAGAGGCAGTTCAGAGGAGAGCAACCAGACTTATTCCAGGTCTGAAGGGAAAGTCCTACTGAGAGACTGAGGAACTGAACCTTTTCACCCTGGAACAGAGGAGACTACGTGGGGACTTGATCCAAGTCTTAAAAACCATGAAGGGCATCGACCACATCAAACCAGAAGAGCTTTTCCAGATCAGCAGGGACACACGCACCCGGGGACAGAAATGGAAATTGGTCTTCAAGGCATTCAAGACAGAAAACAGGAGACACTTCTTCACACAGAGAGGCGTCACAATCTGAACAAACTCCCCAGCGATGTGGCTGAAGAGACAATTTGGGAACATTCAAAAACAGACTGGATAGGATCCTTGGATCACTTAGTTATTAATGGACACCAAAGGAGCACGATGGGGCGAATGGCTTCCTCTCGATTGGACACTTTATGTTCTTACAGGGATGAAACTAAATAATATGTTTTTAAAGAGAAGAACAAACATGCGGCCCACATTGCCTGGTACAATACAGCAGGCTGCACTGTAGCTGTGGGACAAAACGAGGTACTTACTTGAAAATCCTTCTCTTCTAAGATCTCTTTCCTCCACTGGACTAGAAAGGCGGCACAGACGTACAAATGGAAGTGAGAAAACCCCTCTGGCTCCGCCTGTGGAGAAGAGAGCACATCAGACAGTTAGAAAACAAAAAGGAGAGAGAGAGAGAGAAGCGCTACAACGGCTTTATTCCTGGCAGAGAACGCCATATTTAAATTTTTATTGTAAATGCACTGACTGCAAGTTCCTAGCCACCCTGTTCAAATCAAACACACTGCAAAGGAAAGAAGACCTGCAAGTACAAGATGTTTCGCTATCAGACGCTATAAAAAAAAAGTAATCCGAGAGTAACAATTTGAAGACACCGCTTCCAAAGTCAAGCCTATGTTAAACGGCAAGTGTTAATCCTTGTATTCTAGCAAACGTAAGCAGATAGCAGAACCTTATTTCAACTCTGAAATTATTCTCCGTAATCTGCATATGTATATAATATTCCAGCAGAAAAGCTGGTGTGAGATGGTCTATGAATTATGCAGCTGAGGTCATCTAAAGAAAAATAAGACTAAGAATGTCATGAATAATAATTTCACAGGGGAGAAACGACTCGGGTACATTGCTGTACGAGCTGTAAGACCTAGAACCGGAGTGAGGATTTTCAAGATAATTATAAACGCTACCAATTCCTTTTTCCAATTTAAATTTTTCTAATCATCAACAAACAATTTTCGAATCTTAATTAAAATTCTGTTGCTTAAAATTATAGCGTTCCATCACTGTGTTCAGATCTGATCAACATGAGTCATTAGTTACTGTGTATGCGCTTTCATGTACCATAAGGCTGGTTAAAAGCAGAATATAAAAAAAACACTGGCATATAAACTGTGCCCGTAGCGTACAAACTGCTGGTGAGATTAAAGACTGGGATATTTATATGCGAATGGATATGGAGAGGATAAAAAAAGGCCTGCTTTTAATGTTCAAATGCTGCCAAAGAACATAAAACACAACCCTGGTAGTCATTGATTGGCCACATCCCTGCTTGGTTAAACCCAACGAGGAGACGATATAAATGCCAAACTTCTTGACCCAAGATGCAGTCGTGACCGGAGTCCACTGAAAATGGAGCTGTAAATAATTTATTTGAAACTATGTTACCTGATGATTAATTTAGTTTCATAAATATTGTTCTTTAAACTAGACTCGGAGTTTGTTGATTCAGCCTAGAGAAAACTGTATTGATTTCGGGGGGAAGTCGGGTCAGTTTACAAACCTGTGTTGTGGGTTCTGTCTTTGCAAAGTGTTTAAATGAGAGCAGAGCTATAAGAGCTGAAGAGGAAGCCAGAGCTCATCATTTATAACCGGGGACAAAAGGCCAGGTAGAAATGTGAAATCTTCCATTACACAAACGACGTGAAACACACAGTGAATATGGCAACAGCGGAGCGAATGTGACTCGTGGTGACTCCAGACTTCCAGATCTCAAGGGTCACTTGAGGATGACGCACTAGCTCTTAATCTGTATACTAATTATTTTAGGATACTCACATAATAAAAGCTATACAATAAACAACGTATATATATAAAAAAGGGAAAACCAAATAAGTATTTGGACGGTTTCCTGAAATACACTGTGGTAGACTGGTTTCATCACATCTAAGCAGTCTTCTGATCGCACAATCCAAACTCTGCTCAGAAGACAGAGAGAGAGAGAGAGACAGACTCACACATATGTCCTTATTTCCTCGCCTACCCGTCTCTCCCAGAATGAAGGTCAAACACACACACACTTTACCCAAAACACACCCGTTTCATCCACTGCACTCTCTACTGCGCCAGCTAGGCATGACCTTCTTCAAACAGACCCGCAAGACAAACGCACAATCCTGGCCCTTCGAGGCCTTTGCACAGAATGTACCGCGTATTAAACAATGGGTACACTGAGCGTCAAGGCCCGGGAAGAACCCTCCAGAGGAGATGCACACTAAACAGAGAGAACTCCTCCAGACGGCGTGGTGAGATGTTTCACTCCATAACACCAGAAACAGTAGTTAATTTTCTTTCTTCGTAAACTATGCATATGAATACAGAGCAATGTGTCTGATTATGTATTAAACTAATTCTACGTCTCACCCTTTTGAATCGCTAAACTGCCTACCTCATGTATCATTTTAATTATTTCTCCCGCTCTTCCCCAGAGGAACTGGGTGATGGGAACTTAATTAATGGGTACAATAAGGAAAAGTGCTGGTCCTCTCTCAGTGCAGGCTGGAAACAAGCCTCATTTACATTGCGCTCTTTTTATTTTTATCTCAGGCAGAGGTACGGAATGGGTTTCAGGGGTGAAACTGTCAACTCGCGAGGAAAAAGAACAAAACCACTATTATATTCATTTGGCCACATGCTCTGATTGTCTTGCTGTGGCATTTCAAACGTTCATTTATATGAAGAAAAAAAAAGGCATTTGGGAATTTAGAAGCACTTGTTCTGCCTCGGAGAAGAGTCCTTCACATGAAAATGAATGGCTATTATATCATTATCGCTTTGTCTTTTAATCTCAGCATACGGGCTAAAGCGATGTTTATTTAACAGAGTGGGGATAAACCTGACCTGAGCGCAAAGCCAGCTCCCGGTGCTAAATCACTCACCTGCACGCTTTATGACTCCAGTATGTATGCATTACCCACACAAATCTAACACAACTGCACATGTGCATGCACAGGCACACAAAGCACGATTAAAGGCCAGAGAATGTACTACTATAGGCGCCCCTTCAAGAGCATTTTGTATTGCAACTACTGCAATAGTATCGTAGGACTCAAGCGTCTCCAGACTGGAAAGCTCTCGTCCTCCTGCTGACAGCGATGGTGCTCTCTGACGTCTGTGGACAAAGAATGGCTGGATTTGCCAATATATAATGATGGACACACACCAACCACCAGATGGAGCACACACTGTGATTGACACGTAATTGACTTTCGTGTTTGATACACAGCAGAAGTCACAGGATGTCCATACTCTGTGACTTGAAGTGTCAGGCAGGCCGTGCTGACACACCGCAGTACCGGCAGACCCAGTTAAACGCATTAATATGGAAGGTAGAGCAGACAAAGTTGAGATGAAAGCTCACCTGGTTGCCACACAGGAAACCGTTAGATTTCAATGGATAGCAATGAACTACAGCCGTGAATATAGAGTGTAAACATGGTTTCTAAACTAAATGTTTTGTATATGAGCTTTGGAAAAGTTTTTACAAAAGGCTACCTAAGTAGTGACTGCAAGCGACTCCTTGGTGTGAATCTATCAGTAACAAATACACCCAAGAGGATTTGCCATTTGTTGCACCTGGCAGTGAGAGTTTTTATTCAGAATTTCAAAAACACGAAATTTAGATACATGGGACATAACAATGCAGGGAAAATAAATTCTGGCACGTGCTACATATATATATATATATATGAGGGTGGTTTAAAAAGTCCAGGGCCACAAATAGAAGGAGAAAAAAACCGAAGAGAATTTCTATTGCAGCTATTTATAGTCCAAGTTAAGTAAGCTGTAACAGTCAAGCCACAAAATTGTGGATAGATCGTTGAAAGAACAAACCACGAACAAAAAAACACAAACATTCCTGTTCTGTAGTATAAATGGTGGTAATATGTATTTTACACTCTTCCCCCTGACGTATAGATTTGATATTTAAAATAATACCTCGAAACTGTAAAGAAAAAGACCCTTTAAAACACGTTCTGTTTATATGTAATAATACCGGGGTCATTTGAGTACAAGAGATCTGAACATCCTACTGTTTCAAAAGACTGATGCACAACTGAAAAGTATTACTTCATTATTATGTATTTATTCGGTTTATTCACTTACGAAGACCAAAACAAACACAAAAACTTTACCAGCTGGATAGATGCTCATAGCAGCCCAAGACCAGTAGTGAGGGAGTATTATGTAAAATGTAGAAACAGAAAGAGAAGGCAGTCTGTTTCAATTAAGCACTTCCCCTACAAAACGGCCAAAGGAGATGCTCGAGAGAATAATACAATAAAAAACAGGTCAGTTTTGGGGTTGTGTTATTTAATGCCAGTGGACACAGTTATGAGGGGTCACCCCAACTGCTAAAAGAAATAGAAAAACACAAAACAAAAACAAAAACACAAAGAAGAGATCATGCAAGTAGAGTCAAAGTAACCCACGTTGAATCGCAAAAGTCACAAAGTACAGAGCTTTTAGCCAAATAAACAAACTTGGGATGTACTTTTCTAGGAAAGTCTGTGCTTACGGAGAAAGCTGTCATGACTATTAATTACATCATCATAATCGGGGTCAACGAAAACTGATATCTGACTCTTCATTACAGCACGATTTCTTGTGTTTGTTTTCCCTTTTTACACAAATCCACGTGTGCTTTATAGTGTATTAGATCGCCATTCGTATCCCAGGGAAGAGTTAAGTCGTGAATGTGAAAATTGATTCACTTGATGCACAGAAGTGTAGCATTGTAGATCTTGTTAGTTCATACAGATACTTTTATCTTCTTAACATTACCGATTGACACCTTTTCAAGATTACCATTACCAGAAGAAATTGGTTTCATAAAATTGGGGTGTTAAAAAGGAGAGACTAAGATTATCCCAAACCCCGCGGAGCGAACGGAGAGAGCTACAAAATAAGCTGCTCGATCTAGTTAACGTTCCTACTTGTGAATAGCTTTAGTCACCTCAGAGAAAGGGAAAATAAGCCCACAGGCAGATAGCCAGCCCTATCTGGAAGCAGCGCGCCGTTTCAATCTGATATCAATCAGGCCGTCCGATAAGCCCCACAGCCCTCCGCTTTGATAGATGAAAGAGCGATACAAGTGGTAAGCCTAGTCAGGTGAAAGACTTGTCTGAATTATGTTGGGGGGTTATGATTGCCTATTGGTCTAACCTTCTGACCTTAATCAGGAGGACTGAGCAGCTCATCGCCTCAAAGGTATCAAACAGTGACACTTAACAACTGTGCTTTATTACTTTATTAACTCCTCTGCCTCACAGATATGAGGGAAAGCCAGTGGCAGCAGACAGAGAGCATTCTGTTAAAACTGTCAGAGCTGCCGAATCCTGACACGCACGCATTGCCCGCGTCTGCATATTTTACACGATTGCAGGTTTGTTGAGTTCAGAGTTTTTGTTTGTTTGGAGCACCTAATAAATCAAATGTGCAGATCTGAAAGGACAAACCCACTAGACAGTCTCCTGCACTGCATAGGCAATGAGAAAGTATACAAAATTATTACAAAAATATCTAGTTATGTAACCATTAACAGCATAACTTCACAGAATTGAACAACTATATAGGATATCATTGATAACTTGAAGGAAACAGTTTTAAAATCTGACAGACTTTGGGATAACAGGAGACGCTTCTTCACACAGAGAGTCGTCACAATCTGAACAAACTCCCCAGTGATGTAGCTGAAGAGACAATTTGGGAACATTTAAAAACAGACTGGATAGGATCCTTGGATCACTTAGTTATTAATGGACACCAAACGAGCACGATGGGGCGAATGGCCTCCTCTCGGTTGGACACTTTCTTATGTTCTTGAGTGTTCCGAAACATTAGCGGAATATAAGTTCTGCTGGGTCTGTAGCTAATGTTTGTATTTATTGCTTGGGGAGAACGTAGACAGGTTTTGATCACATTGAATGTCTTCTTAATGCTTGCCAAATACCTGGGATAAGCAAGCGACTTTTTGGAGGAATGACTCATTATAATTTTGAAAAAACATCAACTGTTATTATGGAAATAGATATTTACTCCACTAAGATAAATTGACTGTGTGTGAGCGAAAGCAAAGCAGTATTACTCCCAAGTTATAGTTACAGTGGATATGAACAACAATCTGTTCTTCGTGATGGGCAGACAAAAACACTTCAATACAGTATTTATGGTGTTTTTTTTAATGCTATATTCTTTTAATCACAAGGAACACAGAAATGACAGGCACAACAAAACACTGCAATAAAACAACACAATCATAACCCATTTTAAGAAGCAGTGCAAGCCACAGAGGTTAATATATTTTTAAATATATCCTCCCACTGTTGCCTTTCAATATTTCTGAGGCTGTTTCCAGATACAGCATGTTTATCGCACGGCTGTGCTGGGATTGTAATAAGCAGACATTGTGGCCTGTAATTCCAGACACCTGCTATTTCTGTTATTCACATCCATTTCTGATATAATATTTTGTAGAGCGTCACTGATTCACTGTGATTTAAGATTAAATGTTGGGAAAGTACATAATATATATTTTGCAGGTCGTATTCCTTTGATGATGCCCTTATTATTAGCATATTATAAGTAACTACAATAAGGCATATATAATATATATCCTGTACCATTTTTTTTTGCTCTATACGTATAATCTGACAACAGGAAAGCGCTGACGTTAGTCAAACACGGTGATAACCACCATACTTGAGAGAGCAGCAGCCCGATAAGAAACTCTCTGAAGAGACCTTTTTCCATTTATGTTTTTCACTTTGATCTACCGTATATGCTGTTGTATTGTAATTACCAATAAAGAACGAAAATGTAATTCTGCAAATACCTCCTGGGAAACCCACAAGCTTTATGTTGAGCCTCCAGGACATGCAGAGGACCACATTGACAGCAGGTTTGCCTGTGAGTACTATAGGGAGATTTTTTTTTTTTTATTCGAATCATTTCAAAATACACTATAGAGACACAAGTGGCTTGTTGTATTAGAGTATTACAGTATATTCCCAATACAAGAGTGATAAAATATTAATGTTCCCGACCACAGTGATGACCTCAGAGCAGGGCACCCGACAATTTGGGTTACAGTGTTAACAGTAATCCAATGGCAAAAACAAATACGAAGGGCGATTTTCTGTGCAAACTATACTGAACCGTGCATTACTTATTAACAACAGGGTAACACAAAAGCGCTTTGCTTGCTAACCAGTAGATGGCCTGTGAGCTCGATAAAGGCTAAGTGGCTTTTGGGTTTGGTTGAGCGTATAATATTCATATTTCAGCAGATACAATTGCATGTGTGTTTTTTTAAATACATCTGGAAGATATGTTCGATAATAACTGCTCAAATAGCAAACTATTCTGTATTAACAAGGATGAACATGACCATTCATCCTCCGCACCCCATCCAAAACGTACTGATTTTTGGTTTGTAATAAACTGCGCAACCAAACCAGATGTTTTACATGTTTACTGAAGGATTAACACCACATAGTGTGACCTATTTACAATTAAAACACATTGCATGGCAAGCGCTTATCACCGGGAGCTGCACATTCAGTGTCTGCTCGGCAACCAACAGCTAGAGCAACAAGAGTCTCGACGAAGAGGAGGAACGAGCCCCGTTATCCCCTCTGAGCAGCTGGTAGGGGCTTTCTCCAACCAAACAATTTGGGAAACGCTAAATTCCACGGCCAGAGGAGATTCAAATTCCTACTCCAATGTAACAGAATTACATTTAAGTACTTTCTAATTTCATGCTCTACCTAATATGGATTATTTAAATGGCGGGCCGCCCAAAGCAGTTGTGATTCAGTTATTCGTTAGCCGGAGCGCTCGGCCCCGCGCGGGTCTCTCGCAGCCTCCTCTGAGGAGAGGGCAGTGTAATCACAGTTGTTAGCCAGGCCGGCGGCAGTAATGGCATTCATCAGAGATCTCGGCGCGCGTCTCCGCAATGGCCCTGCTACTTGACTTCAATCAGCAGCGAGACTCCTTTTGTTCTGTTATCACATCAGAGCTGGTGTATAAATGCCAAGGATTCAATAGTCCCTGCTAAGAAAGTGCCATCGCACCAGAGGAATATAAATGAGCCTCGCCTGGTCCCCTGTCCGAGATCTCAAAGCCAAACCCCTCTCTTTTCCTTAACTGTTCCCTACTGGTATGTCAGACGCCGGGGCAAGATTGCTCAGACGTCACACACATTAAGGGTAGGGGTTGAATAAAATATGACGAGAACCCTCCTAGTATTGAGGCACATTCAATATAATAACACTTCAAAATAAAAGCACCTGCAAAACCAACTAAAGGGATGACATGTTTCTCAGTCAGTACCCCCCTCAGATGTGCAGAGCGCAGCATAAGCCAGTTAGGTTTCATTCGCAGGGCTGCTAAGCAAACCTAAGCCCGGGATTATGACAGTTTAATAGGTTTACCTCACTTGTCAGATGCCAGAGGAATACAGTATCACGAATCAATAGGATCCCAGTTCATTTCAGCGCGCTGTCGTACACATTTTAAACGGCGTTTCTCTCAAGGGCTGGCATCTCTAATTGGTTGCCCAAGATTGTGTATCCTTGCAGGCCAAACCACAGTCTTGATCATAAGGAATACTGTTGGACCAGATTGTTTGAGCGGTTATTGTATCGTCATCATTTACTTTTTAATATTAGGAAAGAATACAACAACAATTCTGCCTGATTAGAACAACACACTCACATCCACCAGATCCCTTTATCCCACAACAGCTGTTTAGCAATCTCTCTCCATTCTCGATGACACCGACACCACAGCATGTGCTCACGGCGCAGTGCTACTACGTATTAATATTTCACGTATTTCAGATCATGTACAGACCTTTGCTTTTATAGTCGGGAGGCGGACCATTATCAATCCGTTTTATGACAATTCCTTGAAACCCACCGAGGGGCTACCGTGGATTAATTTACAAGAATAAGTGGAAGCCTCCTGAGCCGAACACACCGGGGGGGACCACAAAATTGAGATATAAAATCCGTCTGCGGCCAATAAAAAACACAATTAAAAGCGCACACATAAAAAAAAAGTAAGCTATCAAATTCATTATTGTATTGATACATTTTACTGGTTTAATCTTCTACATTTTGAGTAAAATATGGATTGACCACTTTAAAAAGGTTTTTGCTGTCGTTTTTCCCGTTTGCAGGATATAACATCATGGTGTGCGTAGATACCTCATCTTCTCTCTTAATACAGGGATCAATGTGATTCCTGCTCTTTAACAGCCGGATTAAATTGCAAAGAACTATAAGTATCCTCTAGTGGTCGCACCCACGTCATTTAATTACCAAAGTAATCTGTGTCCCAACTTTTAAAGTGTGGAAAATGATAAATGAAGAAGGCTGTGAAAAAACACCAGTTAGAATAGTAGTAATAATAATAATACTTAGATTTTTAAGGGGAAATCCATGAATGAAAAAGGAAACAATCGAAAAACAAATCCTCCATTAATATGCAATTGCCCTGTGAGGCGTCCAATGTAGTTGCTAATGTGCTGCATTGTTATACTTGTGTTTTCAGGCTTATCTCTTCATAACAGGAAATGGAATTGGCAGTTCACTGGTCCATAATTGTGTTTATTTGTTTTTAAAACTGAGATTATTCACAAAATCGCTAAACCCTGCAAGACGCGGCGTGTGAACAACCCACCACAGAAACACTACAACAGAAACACAAAGAAGACCTGGAAGCCAACCGAGCCCTAGCACCTGTAACCAGTCCTCACACACTTGTGGAAATAAACTACAATGTTTGACAACAGGTGTGAATTTAACATCACTTAAACACACACACGTTGGGGTGTGTAGAAATAGCGTGTTAAAAAAATGCGTCACCTCCCAGTGCATCTGGATATATTTAAACATTTATTCTGTATTGTAGCAACGCGTGTCATTTTGCCCCACTCTAAGTTCTAGAATATTTGAAATGTGTTGAAGCTGTGCAAGATTGGAAACCAGAAGAATCTGATCAATCGGAGGATGTGAAAATTAGAAACCAATCCACTTAGTTTACATTTAATTTACGTTTTGTAGCATACAGGGCACAGATGGCTGCACCGCCGCGAAAATACCCCAAACACACACTCAGGGATTGTTCTCCGGTGCAAAATTACAGATAATCATGAAATACTGCGGCTTTAAAAGAGAGATTAAATTCAAAATGTCTGCAGGCCTGCTGTTTCACAATCCTGCATTGGCAGAAAGTCCACATTAGCGTGCCGTGCATATGCTGCAAATTGGCCCAATTACTTTGGCTTCAAGTGAGCATGGAAAATGAAACGCAAACATCTGACTGTCATATTTGCTTTGCTGAGGTATCATTCCGAAGTTCCGTAATTCTTGCCACATATTAAGCAGCACCTGTAAAACACGCCCCTGTGTGATCAGCTCGAGCTTGTAAAGACACAATGAAAGTCATGTTTTAGTACGTATGACCATGAACACAAACAACAGGGACGTGCTGGAGAAATACAGAAAGCAGTCCAACTATATGCAACTTACTTGTATGCATGCAGATTTAAAACTCAGAGGAATAAACGTAATTTTACTGAACCTGCTGAGGACTGCCAACTAAATAGCTGTACCCTGTATCCCGAGAACTCGATGAAGCAATATTTCCTGCAATTATTATTCTTAATGGTGTTCACGTGCAGTTTCAGACCGAGGCCGTGTTCTCAGTCTGTGGGAAGCACACAGGGTTTGACAGGAGCAGACTGAAAGTGACACATGTCAGCCACTTATCTACATGCATTAAACTTTGTGGCATCTCCATACCTAGACACCGCAACCCCACCATACGCCGCACACCTCGGGGCTTTCGCATCAACGGCGAAGAACATGCCAAGTCTGACAAAGTCTCCCAGACTGCGCTCCACTTCACAATGAACCTGTCGTCAGCATTTACTTTTTAAAACGCAGGCTTTCCTCCTGCTTCCTTCTCTCCCACCTTCCACATAAGAACGTGCTTTTCACGTAAGATTACATGTATGCTGTACACAAATAAACACACAAATATATACGCATGTGTGACTTTAGAATTATCTCTAAACGTTGAGGAAGTGACATGGTGTATTAAAATATATACACCGATCAGCCATAACATTATGACCACTGACAGATGAAGTGAATAACACTGATAACTTCGTTATCATGGCACCTGTCAGTGGGTGGAATATATTAGGCAGCAAGTGAACATTTTGTCCTCAAAGTTGATGTGTTAGAAGCAGGAAAAATGGGCAGCGTAAGGATCTGAGCGACTATGACAAGGGCCACATTGTGATGGCTAGACGACTGGGTCAGAGCATCTCCAAAACTGCAGCTCTTGTGGGATGTTCCCGGTCTGCAGTGGTCAGTACCTATCAAAAGTGGTCCAAGGAAGGAAAAGCGGTGAACCGGCGACAGGGTCATGGGCGGCCAAGGCTCATTGATGCACGTGGGGAGCGAAGGCTGGCCCGTGTGATCTGATCCAACAGACGAGCTACTGCAGCTCAAATTGCTGAAAAAGTGAATGCTGGTTCTGATAGAAAGGTGTCAGAACACACAGTGCATCGCAGTTTGTTGCGTATGGGGCTGCGCAGCCGCAGACCAGTCAGGGTGCCCATGCTGACCCCTGTCCACTGCCGAAAGCGCCTACAATGGGCACGTGAGCATCAGAACTGGACCACGGAGCAATGGAAGAAGGTGGCCTGGTCTCATGAATCACGAGTTCAAGGTGTTGACTTGGCCTCCAAATCCAATCGAGCATCTGTGGGATATGCTGGACAAACAAGTCCGATCCATGGAGGCCTCACCTCGCAACTTACAGGCCTTAAAGGATCTGCTGCTAACGTCTTGGTGCCAGATACCACCGCACACCTTCAGAGGTCTAGTGGAGTCCATGCCTCGACGGGTCAGGGCTGTTTTGGCGGCAAAAGGGGGACCTACACAATATTAGGCAGGTGGTCATAATGTTATGGCTGATCAGTGTATATACACAAACACATATGCGAACGGATCAATTTTAATGCCTCATTAATGCATAAGATTATTATTTTTTTACTTAGTTAACAGCACTAGTCTTATCCTGCATTCAGGCTTCGTTATTATGAGCCAAGAGGATGTAGCAGGAAGGTTTTAAAGAGGTCACAAAATAACACACTCAAGCTGCGCAGGGACCAAGTTTGGGAGGTTTAGCATCTGTGAGCTGGCTTTTATTGTGATACCCTGTCACCGGCTTCACACCGTAACGGAGCAAATACATAAAGAGGAAAGTTTTAATGGCAGATCTCAGGCGCCTTTTGAAGCGACGTCTCCCGAGCATCGGATGCTGGTCTCTCCGTGGTGGCACGCTCACAATAAAGATCCTCGGGGGAGCAAACTGCCTTCATGTGGCAGCGGGGAGACAAAAAGCGCTGTCATAATTGTTCCGGCAATTAATCTTCCTTTCAGTGCCAAGAGTTCAGGAAAACGCGTATGCACGTATGATCTTTATTTTCTTTTGAAATAAGTACATTTGAAGTACGGGCTTACTAGAAACCAGGTATTACATTCCTTAGTGAGGTGAGAAAAGAGAAGACAACATCAGACTTTGCCAAATTCAAGTAGTATTAGGAATAGAAACTCGCAGAGAAAACTATAGATTATAATACGACACTGATTGGTGGAGAGGAAGTGTGAAAGAAGAACATTGTCTATGAATTCCTGAGAGTCACTTACGCACACAATGCTAAACAAAGTGTTTTTATTTTCCTTTGTATATCAAGTTAAGTCTCTGCAGTTAAAAAAACACACACAAAACAAAGTATTTAAATTGTTCTTTGTTGTAATTAGTCAATTAATTTCACACTGTTGTACTTTCTACCCTTGATAATTTTGTATGTATTTTTAGAGGCGACACTGAAAAATGTAGTTTTCAATGACACTCTTTATAAAGGCAGACAGCACTCTTTAGGCGAGGTGGACTACTGTCCCCCCAGCAGGATGGAGATCTCTATTCCGACTGGTCGCTCCAGGATTCAAAACAACAAGTCTGCATAAATACTGGGTCTGTTTTCTTTTCTTTTCTGTTTTTTCCTACAATTAATTTTCTGGGCAGGCTTTCAAAACATAATTGCCATGACGTTCTAAATGAAATTGTACCCGAGCGCTCATTGACTCGAGGGCTGTTTATGTCAACGGTACAGAGATCTTTGGGGCTTGAACCGAGGCATCATCTGTGGCTTTTGTAAATATCCCGTCTTTGTTGATCCAGTGCTAAATGGATTGTCCTCCGCAACCTAATTAATAGGCTGCAATGCAGGATGATCTCGGCTGTTGCGGTTAATATGCTTGAAAAAGTGAAGCCCGTTTCAGACACAATTTTAAGATGGTTTATGTATTTGTTTATTGTTATCTGATATTTGATGAATTCACACACCATATTGGAGTTGTTAGTTAATCTGCGTTTGCTTTATATCCGTGTAAAACTCAGTGGAGTTGTACAGTGTCTGTTTGGTCTTATACACTCAAAACCTCCTTATTACATCAGGACCAGACTAAATACCAAACGTGGGAAGCACAATACTCCTTCAAATCAATGCACAAAGCATTAAACCCCAGTCACCGGAGGCCTTAGCAGTTTTCTGCAGAACTGACGACGGGACAGTTTTATGAACATTCTTACAAATCAGATGGGCAGACTCTGGAAGGCTGTTAACACACAGCTTCGCCACTCGCCTCGAGTCGAACTAATCCTCATTAGTCGCGAATGTGTTTGTTCTGTTTAAAGAGCTAGCAGTGATACGCAAAGAGGAAAAGTGGCACCGCTCTTCTCCAAAGCAAAGAGGGGCTGTCTGGACCAGCTTCAAGGCCCAAAACACAGTGGAACGCCTCCATGTCCGTGTTCTTCTAATCTGGTCCTCGTGGAGCTGCTTGGTGTGCCAGTTGGCTTTGCCGAAACCAGTATCCAGAAGAGAATTCGCCCCCAAACGAAGACGTGAATAGAACAGCTGTCGGAGGAGACCACTCTGCAAACATCCCCGAACCGAATAATGAAATTAAATCAAAGCACGGCGTTGTGTCGGCTGTGCTGCCCTCACATGGGTCAGAATAGACACACACATCGGTGAACAAACTCTCTAAATCCAATACAAATGAAACATTGTGGATTTATTTATTTTCTTTAAAATGAACACAAGTTTGATGGGCATTTCAAGGCCCACGGAGCACAGGATTGAAAGCTGAGGGGAGTTACACGATGACCTTTGCTTGACAAACTAGTCTATTAATGACAACTACGGGTGGAGATGCCTACAGCGCTGCTTTTGAGCCCTGAAATAACACATCAGTGTAAAATTCAGGAGCAGAGAGGAGGCACAGTGCTATTTGTAGTCCAGTGCTGTTCCTGTTCCTGTCAGTATTTTTACTAGTTACACCTGAAAGGTCATGAACCGAGTTCTTTGAGATGCCTTTACGAAAGCACAATCTTCTCAAGACTCGTAGACGAGACTCAAAACATCTTCTGTGACCTCTCTGTGGGCACAGGAATCCGATCACAGTCGCTCATTTACAATATGCTGTCACCCAGACTGGATGAACGAGTGAGACGGTTTAGTCACCTCCGCTATGTGAACAAAATCGGTCTAATCCTCGTAATCTATAATTTCTCCGCCGTTTCTCTCTTTGCTTTGGAGAGCAGGAAATCAATAGGCAGAATCAAGTCATATATTTGAATTATTGACTTGCACCTTAACTTACAAGTGTGCGAGATAACTTCGCCCGTTTACAACTAAGAGCACACGTAAACAACCAATGAGGAGTTGAGCAGTTTTGGGCACACGGCAACTTATCCACGTTAAAAAGGGGCCTGTGTTGGACACGGTAAACCACGCGTATAGTAAGTGCTGAATGTAGGTCTATGTACTGCATACTGGCCTCTGATTCGATATTATATTAACATTATTATTATAGAATTATTAGTAGTAATAGATGTAGCAGTAGCTGTTGTAGCAGTTGTAGAAGTAGTAATTGTAGAAGTAGCATTTTAAGTAGTTGTAGTAGTAGCAGAAGTAGCAATAGAAGTAACTGAAGTAGTAGCAGTAGCTGTAGTAGTAGTAGCAGTAGAAGTAGTAGCTCTAGTAGCAGTAGCTGTAATTGCAGAAGTAGTAGCTGTAATAGTAGTAGCAGTAGCTATAATAGTAGTAGCAGAAGAAGAAGTAGCAGTAGCTGTAGTAGTAGTAGCAGAAGAAGTAGCATTAGCTGTAGTAGCAGCAGATGGGTCGAATGGCCTCCTCTCGTTTGTAAACTTACTTTCTTTCATAGAAGTAGCTATAGCTGTAGTAGTAGTAGCAGAAGTAGTAGTAGCTGTAGTAGTCACAGTAGCAGTATAGAAGTAGCAGCAGAAGTACTACTGCTACAACACTTGTACTACTACTACTACCACTACAGCTACTAATAAAAAATAATAGTAATAACTAATATCCCAGGATTAGCTAAATATACAACGCAGAGACCACTCCACAGTGTGCTCTACTGTGTACTGCAGGCTCAGTGAGCGCTGCAAAGACATCTCTCAGCCTGCACTTGCTGAGCTGCAGTGCAGTGTAAGGAGCTCAGACAGAGCACACAAGCACAGAGAGCATGCAAACGGCTCATTGTGAAGGAGGGGGAGTCGGCTTTGTATTCATAAACCAATCCCCAGTGGGAGGCGGAGCCCTGGAGCTGACTTGGGATCGAAGTATCTGCACAATCGGTAGAGAGTTTCCTCTTGCCTGTTGGTCAAGGTGAGGCCCCTTCAATCACACCCTCTACCAACTCACGCAAATTAAACTCAGCTGCTCTCTCTCAGCCTCTGAAGTTGACAGATCCGCAGTGTGTCGAGAGAACTCTGAACAGGTGAGCTGATTGGAGGGTAATTGGTCGTGTCGTTATACTATCTCTCACCTTCCTAATGAACAGAGAGAATACGATGTCTTGCCAATACATCTGAACACAGCCTGCATCAGAGGTCTGTGTCAATGAGTTAAAAAATGAATTATAATGTAAAAAACACATGATGAATATCCCATTGAAAGGTTGCATTAGAAGCAACACAAAATGTCTCAGAACTGCCCACAGCCAAGCAACGTATTAATGCCAAATACAGCCGAAGTCTGATTGCATCTTAAATACAAACGGCAGCAAGGGTTTTTGTTTATTCATCCATTTGTTTATTTTAACCCATTTCAAAAAGCATTTTCAGCAAAAAGCCTGTCAAAATGATCAGCCACTGGTTTAGGTAGCAGGTATTAGTGTCATGTCCCCGAGTAAAGATGCAGCTAATCTGATGTGGGGCACAAATCTGCAGGCACAGCTGAATTTAGTCCGCATTAATACTGGTAATCTTGAATGAAGGACTAAAAACTGATGTTTTAAATGGTTACAGTTCGGCCGTACAGCTTTCCAATTATACCTGACCTTGGGAGTCTTGCAGCTCGGTCGAACAGTCCTGCTGTATCTTAACGGCAACCTCTTCCTAATCATATTATTGAACAGTTACTTTTTTAATGTCATGACAGCTTTTGAGAGATACTGCCAAACAGGGCACATAAAAACGAAGTGCATTCACAAAGCAGGCTGTGAAACTGCACTAGACACAGGGCGAGGCTCCTGTGACACTGAAGCATTGTGGGAGCAGCCAGATTTGAAAAGTCACCGCAGCTTTTTGTTTTGATGCTTCTGAGTACATTAGAGTACTGTGTTTGTGACACGGGGGGGGAACACACACGCACTCACAATAAGTACAGGTGACACGCTTCTATGGGTTACTCTCGCGTGCACTGGAGTCCACAGGGAAGGGCGGACAGGACTGTGAAAGATAAACACTGATTTCTCTTACTGCTTTGCTTAACCGTAATGGACAAAAATACAGAGAAATAAAGGTTCTAGCTTTTAAACGTGTTCTAGAACTGTGGCTTGAGTCAGAATTACTACTTGCGTTTGCTTGTGTCCTTGCTTGACTCCATTGCAATGGCTGTGCTACTCCACGTCTAAATACGAGACACCATACACCATACGATTCACATCAAGATTTACATTATATTGCTGGGTTAGCTGGGGGTTATTTTTTTTTCCTCGTGTGGGGGTCTCGGGGGGGCTTCCACTCAAGTGATTCATGCTCTCCCCAATTTACAATATTCAGAGTTGCAGCTTCTGCGGTTTGTTTTAGTATCAGACTGGGATGTAGGATTCTGGCTGACCAGGCTGGGGGCTCTGGGAGGGAGCCGTGTTTCAGAAAGGCAATCCTTTTTATTTACAGAGCTTCATTTGCATTCAAAATGCACCGTTGATGAATATACACAAATAAAACGTTAACGATAATCGTAATAAGATGATAAATTACAAGCTCCAGAGTTAGAGTTGCTGGTGCTCACATGTGCACTAGTAGTAAAACTTTTCGCTGTCTACATATGTGGATATTTCTAAACTAAAGTCCTCTTAGATGAATGCAAGCCCATTTTATAGCATAACAATTACAAACTGATTTTAAAAGCAGGTTTAAATCAAACTCGAGTGCTAAACTAGAGGGAGGAGAGAGAGAGATGGCCTAGCAGTGTCTAGAGAGCGCTGTGGATTATTTTACATATGCTTGTTGACTTTGTATTTTTTTATTATATATTGCTCAAATAGTTATGTCATAAAGTGAAGCATGAAATTATAACTATGGCTAAAAATACTACAGCCCACTCCCTCTGCAGCTAAAACAATTAAATAAACACTGGTTATTTCATAGTCACTCTTGCACAGATGTGACATTTACTTATGATGAGGCAACATTTTTTTAAAGAAATCAGATGTAACATTTATGCATTACAATCTCCATCATTACTTATTATAAAGACACAGAGTGTTCTGTTGCCTTTGCCACAATCTAAAGTATCCTAAAACAGAATAAAACAAAAACAGTGACCGCATGGGTTTCTCTCTCTGTCTTTAAACATATTCTATATGTGACACCTTTATATAACCATGTACACATTTTGATTAAATGCAAGCAGGGCACAATGGCAGTCTGCGGCAATTAAACTCCTTATAGGTACTTGATACATTCATTTAATAATACTGAGCTCAGACTGAAGACCCCGGTAGAGTACATTTTTCTAAGCGCGGCACATTCATCAATCTCGCGAAATAACCATCACGCTCGGACGCATGTGGGTTCTCTCGGGTTCGCAAGGGTTAAAAAATAAATAAATTAAGGAATTAATCACCAGACTGTCTCCAGCCGAGTAATTCCTCATTTTGAATTACAGATCGGGCCCAATGACGTCTCGGGCTGTCGGACAATATTCCATCACACCTCGCAATCGTTCATCAAAATCCCCCAGAATGCCTCAGCGGAATTTATGTGCAGACTTTTAATTCTGACAGAAAGAGTCAGAATTCAGAGCCTGTGATTTGAAGGGTAACTATTAAGCCAATTGGAGTGACTGTTCATACTATAGATTTAAAAGATGGCACACCTTTCAGAACATGATTATTTTTCTTCTGATGCCCCCAACTCAAGTTCAAAGTATTTCCTTTTAATCAATTAACCAATATGAAAAGGCTATCTGAAACAGTCTTTAATGAAGTGTTTCGACACAAGGGTGAATTGCTTGTGATACATTTCAGAACGTACACCTGGCTTTTGTGTTAAAAGTTATTTAAATCAAATCGCTAAATAAATAAACATGCGATGTTCCCATGTGATGCCTCTCACCCAGTCAAAAACATCAATTTCAAAAATGCGTCCTTAACTGGGGGGAAAAGAAAGCAGTTTGTATCTGCCATCAAAATGACAAAGCCAAGACGAACGATATCAATGTACATTGTTTATCCTCATGGCGGCTAATTAAATCAGGTTATGTCAGATGAAGGAATATAACTGTGTCAATGTTCCCTGTCAGACAGCGGGTCGATAGGAATACAGGAGCGCGGATCCAAGGAGCTTCATCGATCGGCGTGATTTTATAGAAGGCTGTAGTAAGCACAAATTAAAGGTATTGTATTAAAAAACTAAATGAAAGTGCATTCAAATACTAATATTTCTGGTGTTCCAGATCACCAGTTATTATGGGTTCTAATATCTGATTATTATTTTTATTACATCAGCAATACACTGGGCATTAACATGGGTCTCTATGGGCAAACAAACAATACATTGGTTATTCCTGAAAGACTGCCAATGAATTAAGACAATTAACCCACGTTTTGCCAAGACAAAAATGATACGCAGTGTTAATAGTTCACATACAGGTAGTTTTTATGATTAGGACCAGAGCACATCAAAGCCTTGTAGACCTACTTCTCACTGTAAACAGGCTTTAAGGACAAGCTGGTCGCCTTATTCTGCGTGTGAATATGAACATGAAGTATAAAACAAACTACTGATGAATCTAAATACACCAGAACGAGAGGTTTGGACGCCGGGTACCTGATACGTGTCCCACAGTCGGATGGTGCACCTCAGAGGCAGCTCCCTCATCAGCAGGTTGTTCATCCAGCGGAAGGCGAACTGCAGGTACTCCACCTCGTAGTGCTGTAAGTGTCGGTGCACACTCTCTGCCGGGCGACAAACACGACAACAACACATTACAACACGCCTGTGATATGTGCTGCGGTGATAATGACATAAGCAGAGCTATCACCACATGGCAAAGTGCAGCATTAGCAATACACAATATAATTAACGCCGAATAAATAATGCTGAAAAGAGAAAAAACATCATGAGCTTAAAATGATCTGGAAAGAAAGGTGTATAAAACATACCTTGTTCAGTCAAAAGGCAATAGTTCATAAACACATTTAGAAGATCTAAGTATAACAATAAAATCCCTGGGTAAAACTTTACATAATTTACACCTTAACTAATGTAACTAAAGGTACACATGCAAAATGGAACAAAAGTATCATGGATCATGTGACACAACTTTTCTATTACTTGAACTGTCGATAAACCATTTAAAAACAGTACAAGGATAAAAATTAAAAAAAGGGCGGTGATCGTAAGGATTTTATCAGTTAATGCCTTGAAAATTTCGGCAACGCAGCACTTTCCAGCTGGCAAGACCAGCGCCTCCACGCCAGCCTTCGGGTGAAGGGCACGGAGGAGCACGGTAGAGCCAAAGGGCAGGCAGTGCAGGACATGTGAGTGGAGTTTTAAATAACGCTGAGCTGCACACTTTCAAAACGCACTGCTGTTCTCCACATCAATCAGGTGACCACACGCGGAGTCCCGACCTCTTCACTACAGAGCTGGAGAGCGGGATTTCACCACAGTTATCCGTTTTATTATTGTTTTTGATTGGGGAAAAAAAAAACTCTCCACTTCTTTTGTCAATGCAATAGGCTGTTCCTTAGTCCAAGGAACACGTTCGATGTGATGAATCCAAGCAGTGGAAGAAACATGTTTGAATTAGACACGGCTGTGAGGGGTCAGGTGAGTAAATAAGACCCCCACACACAGTTCTACAGTACAATTCCATCAAGGTGGACAATGACATATAATAAATGGTGCTTCTTCTGTTATTTGAATATAATGTCATAAGCATTGAGTAGAATGATATCGGAGACTGTAAAACAAAAAACGCAGTTCGTACCAAGCCCAATACCTTGTGTTGTGCTACTAAAAACTTTGGACAGTAATGTTACATGATGGAGTGGGGAAAAACAGACAATTTAGGACTTTTCATCTGACTATGTGGATTACAAAAAACTATCAGAGCGTTGCTGGATCATAAAATGGTTCTCTGGTTCAGAAAACGTAATGAGTTGTAAAGAAACATGTATTTTTCTCGAGTTGATGGCTGAGGTTGTCTTATCCGTTTGGAAGGGATCATATTTATAATACAACAACCTTGTAGTTTGTAATCGAGACAAAATATGGTATTTATTTATTTTTCTCTCTGAATGTAGGGACTGTGATCAATCTCTTTATGACAGAGAGAGGGATTCGAAGAGGAAAGTAGAGAACTCGTTTCTGGAAAACTAGTCTGTCTCCAAACTAAACAATTCTATTTAGGAGTGGAAATAAACGAATGGGAAGATTAATGTTAAATCTGTGTCGAAATCTAAAGGGTTTCTACTACACGATTGGATTTGTGTGCACCTGTGTGTGTGTGTTGTTTCTGTAACAGAAATTGTGCAAGTGCTACCAATCTGGATGGATACCTTCCCAGAAACTGTATATCACTTTCAAATACGATAAATTGGAAAAAGCCTGGATTTCCATTAGAGTCTGAATATGAAAGTAAAGTATTCTTTTCATCCGAGATGCAGGAGAAAAATCGTGAGGCTGAAAAACGTTCACCTCAAATCCTAATACAAGGTCTGAAAGAGAGAAGGAAAAAAAAACAAAAGAGTCGAGCCAATATTTCAACAGATGAAAGTTGTCACCACATCTGCTGAATAGCAGCACTGTCACTTCACACCAAGTTTCTACAAATTCAATAATGTATAGCCCTCACCAGTTAAATGCAATTTAACCACAAAGGCATTAAATCATTCACACTTCACAGGTGTTCACTCAGGAATATACTCTGCGCGGGACAAAGCGCTCGGAAAGACTTCAGTCTCCTCTGCATTAAGAGCACAGTTTATCCGATTCATCAAAACGGGGACATAAATAAAGGGCGGGCGTGTTTCTCGCTCACTGTAGCGCCGTGTGTTTATTCAGCCCGGCCGCTGTAGCTTTAAATTCCACAGTATGACAGTTCACTAGTGCTTCGCGGTTTTGCACAGTCAGCAGCGGGGGGGAGGGCAGATAATGCAGATTACATTTCTTTACAGTAAGCAACTACAGAATAACATTTTCAAAGCCCGTTCGGAGGCCTTCAATCACGCGTCCGGGAGGCGAGAGATGAAGTGATACATTTTTTAAGAAGCTGCATGTCTCGGAGTGAGTGCATTAGCGTGACATTCAAGCACAGATCGTTTACAGGGGTGACCTACCCTTCCATTTCAAATCATTTCCCAAGCGATCTCTGACCCGTGAAAAAACAGTTCTGTACGTTTTCCCGAGCTGGGGAGGATTAAACAATTGCACACACACGTGGCCGATTACCCGAGAAGCAACCCATCATGATACAACCCTGGGAAGAGTGTTGTACATTAAGCCAAAGCAGAATGTAAAACATATACAGCAGAGTTCATTGTGACTTAACTACAAGACACGGACACAGTCGACGGAAATGTAGGTGCTGGGGTTGTGTAGATGTATATCACTGGTCCGAAACTGTTCTGAAGCCACATTCACATACAAGAGTACTCGGCAGGCGGATATGGAGACAGAGAAATGAACAGCCAACCTTAAATACACATCTGAAGGGAGCGGCCTGAGTAAAAGCTTTCCAATTAAAAAACAACGGGCCCGTCTCAAAACGAAGCTCAAAGTGACCTTTCCTGTCGAGACGGCGCTACTTCACGACTGCGCCATTATCACAATTCCCAGGGAAGTGGATCGCCACGAATAAACAAAGCGCTCGCAAAACAATTTCCCGCACTTTAATTAGAGCTCTTACAAAGGGTTGTACAAGTGTAATACAAAATCAGTTAATTGGAACGCTAACAACACTAAAACATATTTTCCAGGTTGCACGAATCATAACAACGAGACCCCCAAGGGATGTTATTAAAATATAACTGGCACGCATCAAAACAACGTACAGATTTCCTTTTCTTCTTTTTTAAATAAGTTCACATTACTGGGTCCTTTATGCAATCAGCCTGGTAGAAGCATTTCATTTCCTACAAAAACTGTAATGACATCGCTTATCTACAAACTAATGTTTCTCACAGGCGAAGAAAACTCATGAACTATTCGCTTCCAACCTGGGACCAACCGAAGCTTTTCTCCCTCTTCCCAGGCCTTGATTTAGTGTATATTTAATGAATAATTAACTATAATTTACATGTTAGAGCTACACTGTGCCCTCATTAACTCCCATAAATATCAGCCATTTTGCAAATTGCATGCTAATGGACCGGATCAGAATATTATGGCTTAATAATTAATGGGTAAATAAATAAATAACAATATACATGTATATGTAAATAATATATAGGGTTTAATTAATTGATGTACTTAGCCAGAGCTTTGCAAATCCTCCCATTTACCGGACAGGCAAAACACGGAGGGATTAACGAACAACTGAACAAGATTTCTTGGAGAGAAAAACAACAATAACTTCTATCCATATTAAGGTAGCATTTGTTACGCTCTGGAGACTAACTTATACTTTTAAAATAAACACATCTGGGCTAACTCAGGTCTGCTGCAGAGCTCCAGAACACAGCAAACAAAAATGACGTGATCGCAATAAAAAGTGCTTTTTATTGACGGTAAAAGTTTTCATTAAACACGCTTTAGCTGACCTTTCGCTGGGTTCTGTATTCTCAAGTGGTCACACTTTTGTGGCGATTAACATTTTTAAGGTAGGTTACCTCCCAACGAAGCAATCCAAATCACTGCTTCGCTTTACCTCGATTTTATTGACCTGCATAACTCAGGGAACTGAAACTGTTCCGCCACCATAAAACTGGGCACGAAGACCCAACTGTTGGCTGAGGCCATGATATTTCAACTGGGGACGCCACAGTACGAGTGGAACTAGATAGCTTTAAAAATAAAAAGTGAATTATTGAATTAATTCACATATAATACCTTTCCAACTCAACAGAACATGCGGTACCCGTGTAAAATGTACTGCCGTGAGTAAAATGAAGCATCTGTGCCAAGAGAACAACTCGGTGATAATGCACTTGTCCAAAGCCAATATGTTGCAAACTTTTCACTCCTCTACTTAAATCTGAAGGTGACTGCGTGTTTCCCAGTCCACATCCGTCTAGTGCCATCCGCACCGCATTAATTTTAATAGTGAACACACTTTAATTCCATTCCCGGGCCTCGGCTCCATTTAAACCGTCTGAAATATGATCCCGGGTGGCAGAAAACAATGAATCTAACTAGATCATAAGTAGACGACGGGGCGATTGATCACGGGTTTGCCAACACCGCGTACTATTTTGTCAAAGGGGGCTGACATTTTAATCATAAGCATTTGCAAAAACCATCAAGGGCGATCCATCCGGGCTCTTTTAAATAAAATTATATTATGAAGTTTAAACGTATCTGAAAAATGAGCGCCGGGCACGCAGAGGCATGGCAGATATATTTAGACTTCGATGTACAGCGTTGGTGCTGGCTGGGCCGCATCCCTTTTGTGCTCAGTGTTTTGACAGAACTATTGTAAAGCCAATTAAGGTGTGAAAGGATAACATCCACTGCAGGGCACCCATAGCTCATATACACCAGGCAGTTAGTAGTTAAAACAAGGCATATTAACTAAGCCTCTACTCCAGATGACATCCGGTCCTGTGATGTAGAATATACTAAAGGACCTTTATGTGCAAAACGAACCTGACTCTGTTTAGAACTGTATTATCACTTTGATAAATTAAAATTTGACACTGTCTTTTGTTGGGAAAGAGAAGCCATTGGGAGGGGGGATTTTGCATTTATGTCTGTCCAAGTCTTTTGCAGTAGTCAGTCCTCTTTGATGCAACACATCTGGCACTAAATTGAAACAGAATAGAAGGAAAATCAATATGATGACAGTCCGGCATTGTATGATATCTGGCGCATCTACAGTGACATGTATTTAAACAGCCTGACGTTTGAAACACAAGTGATTCGACGCCTTGGAGGTCAGAGGAGAGGAGAGATCAGTTTTTGTTCTTTCGGGAACTTTGTTTAATGTGGCTGGAAATGATAAGAACCAAACAAAAGACAAAGAAGGAAAACCAAACAAAAAACTTATTTTCTAAACGGAAGAAAATGAGCTTTCAATGACTGTCAGAAACAAACGGTGCATTAAACTAAACACATCACATTCTCCTGTACTGTAAGTGTAGATAACATTAAAAAACTATAGGAAAATAAGTATTATACTGTTTAGACCGATTTCATGTCTACTGCAGGATTTTATTGCTAACAAGTCAGATTTGTGTCATGCATAGACTAGGAACAAAGTCATCTACACTGTTTTGTCTCAGGTGTTTTGCAATAGTCTACGGGAATGTTAAAATGCAGCTCGTAAAGTACCGGCAACAGTCATGGCCTGTAGTAATGCCCAGCACGACTCAAGCCATCCGTGTTCGTGGACTGTAAGCTTTTGTCAGATGACAGTTTAATACCCTTGATGGATTACAGTCGTTCAGTTAAGGCACTCTGCTCTCAGACCATGCGAAAGGGAGTGTCCTGCCGTTTTAATCACAACTGACAGCGTGGTTCGTTTAACAGGTGCTCGGGCCCGCATCACAGCTCGGAAATCACACTGGAAAGCTCGAGCTTTGGGGTTTAATTACGGCACATGTGCACAGAAATGCAGGCGGATACAAACACAGGTCAGGAAAGCAACGATTCCATCGGTGTGCATAGAAAATATGTGGCTGAATATAGTAGCTTTGTGATTCCCTGAACATTGGCAGGTTGTGTAGCAACCCCTCAACACACAGGAGAGGGGGTCGGCGCCCTGATGAAAATCACTGGGCTGCCTGTTCTACTTCTCCTCTCATAACCCTCCCAGGAACAGTGCTGTAGTTCACATGATATTACTAGATCATTCTGAGCTTGCGCTCTCTCCTACAAAAATAAGTCCTTCAATTAAAGGTCTGTTTTTAGCCTGACAACCACAATACACATTATAACATCAACACACATTAAACGTAATCAAATTCAAAGAAAATCAAACATGAGTCACCTATCAGTGAAAAGGTTCCTTATAACCAATGGCCATTAAAACCTGCTTATTTAATATTAATGGAAAAAATCCAATCTTATTTCTATGAAGGTCCATCACATGATGAATGTATTTTCAAAGAAGATGACTAATAAGAATATAGTGTGATGCTGACAATGCAATTAAAGTTAAACTTAGAACAGCTCTTATGAAAGTGCGACTCAAACTAATGAGAGTGAACTCTTTGGCGCGGCTTCTATAGACATAATTAACATAGCCGTGTTAGTTTCCATACAATCCCTCCATTCT
The DNA here is from genome assembly GCF_036373705.1 of Amia ocellicauda. Lineage (NCBI taxonomy): Eukaryota > Metazoa > Chordata > Actinopteri > Amiiformes > Amiidae > Amia > Amia ocellicauda. Next base: position 6,870,245 of record NC_089864.1, on the reverse strand, counting down.
CGATCCGAACACAATCATGCTTTACAAGGTATCTTCTCAAGGGGACACGATTATGAAAGCAGCCTTCCGATATCAAATCCTGGTTATCCGTCAGCCAGATCTCCGCGTCCCTCTGGGCAGAATTCAGTGACTCATCAAACAACGGGCGCTTTACCTCTTAATTTCTGTTAAGTGCATTTCTCAAGACATGCACACCCCTGACGTTGATCCAAAGCAGCAGCTGACAATACACAGTGTCGCAAAACTACGAGGCACACTTCGGCCCGTGCAAGTAGGTCACTCCAAAACAACAGACTTAAAGGTTTTTCTGTCGTTTCGGTATCTTCTTCTTCCAATTGTTTGCTAACAAAAGGGGGATGGGAACAATCTGAATGCCAAATGAATTACGGCGACTGTAAGCAGTTGTGTAAGTCGCACCATATTGTATGGTAATTCAAGATCTGTTACCGTTCAAAGGGATCTCAGAAGCTCAGTGGTGAAGAATACAGAGAGCTTATTCAAACCCGGGCAGCTGGTATCAATGACTTTTAAAGCACCTTCACCAAATAGACTTGTAACAGAGACATTTTCATCTTTCATTTTCCAATAACACTCCTTATAGTAGATGTCTCTGTAATCTTACATATTGCACTGTGTCTCTTTATAGCAACGAAGCACCATTTCAAATTGACCTCTGCTGGTCCTGTTATGCTTTGAGTTATACACAGTGACAATAATAATAATAAACATATGTCCACCACTGCTACTTCCAGTAATTCTGCCAACAATAACAATAGAAACAGAAAACAGGAATAGCAATAATCAAATCTGTAAAAAGCCCAATGTCCTAGAATACAGACAATCAATAGAAAAAGGTACATGATTTACGATTCCGCGTGATGTCCGTGTTGTCTTCCGAGTCGGATATCCGTTTATTTTAGGCGTCTGCTGTGCCACCCTACGGCCTACACGAACAGAGCCGCCTGCTGCAGCCGAGCAAAGTCTTTCATAAAACATTCATAGCCCTCTTCCAAACTAAACGCTGACCCCTTTAGGTCAATAATCATACATGAAAGAATCTAACATAGGGATTACATTCCAGGGACGAAATGGGACGGTTCTAACCCATTCAGTTAAGGGCTGCAATGCTTTACACCCGAAGACATTAAATCTTGCAGGTTAACCCTGTAAGACAGAGGTTAGCGCCAGTCTGACAACAGTTTTATTATCTATAAGTTAAATAAAGTGAACTGATGGAACTTCTCTGAGGATCCCAGCAGGTTCTGTGTGATTGAAACTGACTTTAGCCTGATGCTTATTTGTCACACATACCAAGATGAGTCGGGCCAATATTAGTGCCTTAAAGGACAAGACTTCCATCTGCTACAGTAAAAGCCATTCACAGGTGAGATCAGTGATCAGGAGAGAAGCAACCCCCCGCGATAAATAAAAGGGACAGGCTTGCAAATCCACTTGAATTTCCAGTTGTATGATTTAATTTTAATTTTACAGACACAGACCCTATAAAATTCTTCACCCCCACCTTGAACTTTTGCACATTTTGCTGTGTCAGTGCCTCATTGTTTCATGCATTTAAATTAGGATTTTTTTTCCCCCTACTTGACCATATTTATTTGACCTTTCTACCTTACAAAACTGTTCAACCTCTGCCAGGTTGCTTGGACAGAGTGGATGGACAGAAATCTTCAAGTCTTGGAACAAATTTGTGATTGGATTGAGGTCGGGGCTCTGACTGGGCCTCTAAAGGACTTTTAACTTTCTGTTCCTCAGCCGTCCCAGTGTAGTTTTGGCTGTGTGCTTTGGGTCATTGTCCTGTTGAAAGGTGAATTTACCTTTGGTGAACGTGCTTTGAAATGCTCTGCCCAGAAGGAACCTACAGGAACTGCTGAATTTATCCTGAAATCATATGAATCTATGCTATTACAAGGCAGGCAGACACTTATCCAACCAAACTTTTTGATTCTTAATTTTCTAGAATATTGTTTTCACTTGGATGTTGTGGGGTAGTATGTATAAATAAATGGGGAACATATATATTACAGGCTATAATGGAACAAAAGGTGTGCAGTTTGAAACCTTCTGTAGGCACTGTTAATTTATATTTATATATAAATCACAATGCAGTGCTAACCTATGAGAAGTTCAATGACAAGAGAATTTATTCATAAAAGACTTGCAGAGAGAAAACTGGGCTCCTGGATTTTAGAACAAAATGATTGACCTGAACCCTAACATTGCTTCAGATTGAAATTAACACAGAATGAGAAGTAAAAGAGAAAATTGAAGATTACGTTTGACATTTTATAATACCCCCATTTCAGAAAGCAAATTTTAAAATAATGGCCAAGTAATCCACGGCACAAATGAAGTCTCGGAGGCAATGAACTACACTCTTGAGCGACTTAAAAATAACAACCGCTGTTCAACAAACTCAATTCAGCGAGTGGAGAGTTTCAAAGGGAACATTTAACATCAAGACAAAAAGGGAAACCACCAAGACATCTCTGGAGCAGCCCGCTGAACTAGCTGCAGGGATAAAAATATTTCAACCTTGCTCCATTAACTCCCCAGAGATGGCATACAGTATGTTCCCCTTACAGCCAGAGTTTCTCCCATCTGTTTTAGAGACGGCTGCAGAGCACAATTACAATCTGGCACAACCACATAGAAAGGAAAATATGGGGGAGAGCTCACAGTATCACACCATCTAAAGCGATACACTGAGAGGACAGAATTCCCTCCAATCTGGATAAAAGACGCTCCATGATTTGTTTGTTGATGTTGTTGTTATTGGTGGGGGGTTTCTTTCAGCAGAATATTTTGGCACGCAAAACTGCACCTCAGAGTCTGTGTAAATATGCATATAAAAAATAATATATTCATTCCCAACAAGTATAAAACCATGCACATTTTTTTTTTACCCAACAACAGCAGGTAAAAAATAATGTATGTTTGTGTCATCTGCAAATATTAGAAGCCTATAATACAAATACTTTGCTATAACCTGCACTCGAAGATAAATTCTTTAATTGAAATTTGACCTAATTCTGTTCGATCTGACACCAGACACCAGGCAGATGTAGGCTATTAAAACCTGGTTAAAACATGTTTTCCCTCTCACCTGCAAATAGACAACTAATGCCATGCAGGAGTACGGCACAAGCTTTAGACTCCCCTAAATTGTGACTGAAATGCTAACATAATTGCCAGATCTGCTTCAATTAGCTGATAAATGAAGATTTAGTCAGGCATGAAAACAGCCAAATGTTCAACATCTGTAGTCTTTTTCCCACACTATTCTAGACCGAAGCTTTTTTCCAAATCACTAGAGCCAGAATGTTTTGCACAAGTCTTAGTGCCGGAAATAAATGAAACATCCTGTGACTCCTGAAGAGCGGAGGGGAAGACGCAAGACAACATATTTCACACTGCTGAGTTTTGTTAACTTTCCCTCAGCACATATAACATGACGGACATTAGACTGGAAGCGAACGCCCCCTTTCACTGGTACCTCATACAATACATTCCCATTCTGCCATTTGCCCAGTAAAATGCTCACTTGGTTAGTTAATGGGGCAACATATCTTCTACATTTGTTGTTGGTTTGAAAAGGAGGTTGTGAATAGTATTATTACCTCAATGAGAGAAATCTGGGAGGCACAAGCCCAAAACAAGGACTGGATTGAATATGAATGAATATATACACGGATCAGCCATAACATTATGACCACTGACAGGTGAAGTGAATAACACTGATAATCTCGTTATCATGGCATCTGTCAGTGGGTGGGATATATTAGGCAGCAAGTGAACATTTTGTCCTCAAAGTTGATGTGTTAAAAGCAGGAAAAATGGGCAAGCGTAAGGATCTGAGCGACTTTGACAAGGGCCAAATTGTGATGGCTAGACGACTGGGTTAGAGCATCTCCAAAACTGCAGCTCTTGTGGGGTGTTCCCGGTCTGCAGTGGTCAGTACCTATCAAAAGTGGTCCAAGGAAGGAAAAGCGGTGAACCGGCGACAGGGTCATGGGCGGCCAAGGCTCATTGATGCACGTGGGGAGCGAAGGCTGGCCCGTGTGGTCCAATCTAACAGACGAGCTACTGTAGCTCAAATGGCTGAAAAAGTGAATGCTGGTTCTGATAGAAAGGTGTCAGAACACACAGTGCATCGCAGTTTGTTGCGTACGGGGCTGCGTAGCCGCAGACCAGTCAGGGTGCCCATGCTGACCCCTGTCCACTGCCGAAAGCGCCTACAATGGGCACGTGAGCATCAGAACTGGACCACGGAGCAATGGAAGAAGGTGGCCTGGTCTGATGAATCACAAGTTCAAGGTGTTGACTTGGCCAAATTCCCCAGATCTCAATCCAATCGAGCATCTGTGGGATGTGCTGGACAAACAAGTCCGATCCATGGAGGCCCCACCTCGCAACTTACAGGACTTAAAGGATCTGCTGCTAACGCCTTGGTGCCAGATACCACAGCACACCTTCAGAGGTCTAGTGGAGTCCATGCCTCGACGGGTCAGGGCTGTTTTGGTGGCAAAAGGGGGACCTACACAATATTAGGCAGGTGGTCATAATGTTATGGCTGATCAGTGTATATGTATGTTTATTATCAATTGGGCAGTTTGGCAGGATTGACATTTTCATGTTTTAAAATGAAAACCAGGGTAAGGAAGTTATTCAAAAGCATCAATTCATAACTACACAGAACACACTGTTAAAATAAGAAATTCAATATAAATAAAGATAGGCAGCCGAAACAAAACCTGGTAACAGACAACACAAAACATATCTGCAGAATATACGTATGTAAATGCAATACACAGAATCAATCAATAGAAGATTATGATTGTTTTCTTGCAAGTATCTATGGCTATAAAACCTCTGTACTGAAATGTGTTATGATTTGCATTGGTTTCATAAATCACACAACTCACAGAATATATAGCATTGAACTTTGAACACTAAAACAGAACACTATACACATATGAATGAAAATAGAATAAATACATATTTTAAACACAAACATGACAGCATCCCTCTCTTCTGATATATTAAAAAGGCATTTCAGATATGAACTCGACATGGTATTGATCAGCTGACGGGGTGCACATCTGAACAGCATAAAGTTGTTAACGAGACACGGTTTACTTCTTTCCTTATGAAATGTGATTTTAGTATTTATGGGATTTTTTTTACGGCATTTCTTTTTATAACTAAGCTTGTCGGTGCTCTTAGTGTCCATTATTTTATTCACAGCCCTAACATGGTAATTAATGCATAGTGGCTTAGTTTAATTTAATAAACTATCAAGAGAATATATTCTAATGGATCCTAGATACATCCGGCATTTAATTTTAGTAAACCACACAATTCCAGTGACAGTCAGCATTGCATGGAAATAAAGGTTTAGGGGGGTGGAGGAGAATAAAAAGGTGCAAAAATAAAACACACAAATGCTTTTCTACTCGGCATAATATCCACAATGACTCCTTCAGACGACACCATTTGTCGCGCATATGAGAGATGTTATTACTCAAGCCCGTAATTAATTCAATTGAACCTGGAGAAAAAATAAAATATGCACGTATTTTAATAGCCGGATGAGCCAGAGAAGTGCGATATATAAATAAATAAATTACATAAACAAATAAAGCCGAGCATAGCGAAAGAGCTCCCATAAACAAGCACTGTGACTTCCCCTGGAATTAAAACAATCATTGAGCTTAATGCAAACTGAATGCTGGCTGCCTTTGGTCCTTGGTCATTACTCTGCAGCAAAGAAATTGCCATTGAATTTTGATTATATTGCCTTAATAAAAAGTAATGAAAGTGGCTCATGCTCTAGTAGGTTTCCTTTAAACGATACACAACAGTGAACCTGCAAAGGCCACAACGCCAGCGAGTTGATTGAGGATGACACATCATCTGAGAAAGGCCGCGCGCCACTGTCATGGTGGCTGGCTGTGCTGATATTGGCTAGATTACTCGCCCAGGTTTCTGCTAAACACTCTCGACACAGAGTTCTTCAGCTGCACTTAGAGTGAGAATTGACTGCTAAGACTCACCATCGATCCGGCTAACAAGTTCCTCCAATGCTTTCACTTTCCTCTGGATTCCTGGCTGGGCAAAGGTGTAGTTGTCCTTGGAAAATTAAACAAAAGGAAAAAAAAGAATTACTGCAAAGCCATCATCATTTGTAGCCTTTATTGTCATTCAGTAAGGAAATTCATAGGGCATGGAGAATGCGTCCGTGATTAGAAATGACACGGCCTATAATAAGAGTACAATCAATCGATGGGGAGCAGAAAATAGCCTTGTTGATTGCCATCCTGTTATGATTTGTGTTTGTCCTCTTTGTAACAACATAATACACTGAAAATAAGCAAATTAACCCAAACATAAACAGAAAAATATCATATTCACATCAATTTGTTATGATCTTATGCTACTGTTGTGCGTTCTGATTGTAACGATCACAATTCTATCATGATCGCTATTCCAGACCTCATCTGGATACTGTGTACAGTTCTGGGCTCCACACTTCAAGAAAGATATCGCTGCTCTAGAGGCAGTTCAGAGGAGAGCAACCAGACTTATTCCAGGTCTGAAGGGAATGTCCTACTGAGAGACTGAGGAACTGAACCTTTTCACCCTGGAACAGAGGAGACTACGTGGGGACTTGATCCAAGTCTTCAAAATCATGAAAAGCATCGACCACATCAAACCAGAGGAGCTTTTCCAGATCAGCAGGGACACACGCACCCGGGGACACAAATGGAAATTGGGCTTCAAGGCATTCAAGACAGAAAACAGGAGACACTTCTTCACACAGAGAGGCGTCACAATCTGAACAAACTCCCCAGCAATGTGGCTGAAGAGACAATTTGGGAACATTTAAAAATAGACTGGATAGGATCCTTGGATCACTTAGTTATTAATGGACACCAAACAAGCACAACGGGGAGAATGGCCTCCTCTCAATTGTAAACTTTCTTATGTTCTTATGTGTTCAGTGCTGACTTTGCTCAAAGTGAGGCAATGGTATCTGTGAGAGTCGGTAAACAAGCATCATTAAACCATCACTTACACATCTGCCTTTACAAGTCAAGTCCACCTTTACACATCTGCACTATTTCAGTGATAAATGACATCAATAGTGTGAGTGTCCTACTAAAACCCATGGCATGAACATACAAGTCACGAATGCAATCTGTCATTTCTGAGCTTCTAATGTATTGTAAACCACATTCATTCCTCAGACAATAAGAGACCATCCCCTCCTGGATGAGCTGCAGATTTGAGAAACTTCCCCCTCAGCTTTACCAACCAATTGTCTAACCTTGGGAATGTCAGTTGACCTCCTTTTACAGCGGCTCCACCCAGCTGTAAAATTGGACTTTATTAGCCTGCCTGTGGGAACAGGATGCTACGTTTCAGGAAAGCTTTCCCAGGCAGCCTGTCTAAAAGTGCTCTGCCCTTCTGCAGTGACAAAAAGCCATTAACAAATCCAACAGGAACGCCACATTTCCATAACACGGGTTATCACTCGGTACAGCCGCTCCACTCACTGCACGGGCAAAGAAACACAGCTGGAAATGATCAGCTCATATTTACCTGCATGTTCCTAGAATAAAACTGCAAACTCTTACCAGTGATAGATTATAATGATGTACTCCTTAACACAAAGCGTCAGACATTGATATTGATAAACAATACCGCCAGTTACCCATTCATGTTTCACAGCAATTAATCCACAGTTGAGGAAGATCAAACGGCTAACGATCCAACACGGATATTAAATGGGATGTTCCTAAAGATCCCTTTGATGTATGAGAAATGGTAAAGGAGGATGAAGAGACGCAAAGTGAATCGAGGGGGTTAGTAACGGAGATTGTAAATTCCCAATCTGTAATAACGCCACACATCACCCAGATCAGATACTGACAGGGAAAGGACTTGCATTATGAACATACTTTACACAAATCTGAATGCCTACATGGCACTAAATGCATATTAATACTTGAATAGATATTGAACATTTCCAAAAGTAAACGGATAAACACAAACCTCCCACTCTGCTCCCAAAGAGGAGTGATCGAATTAACATAACAAGTAATGTAAGGCGTATTAGACGCGCCGAGTACCCTAAACCAGTTTCACTCTGCCGACTTCCTTCAACAACGTGGTGCCGATGCAGAGAAACTGTTGAAAGCGCTGTGCTGTAACTGAAAAGCTCTCCAATCGGCCCAAAGCGCGCTCATCAGGCACGGGGTCATTAACGGCTGCACCGAACGCCTTCTGTGCAGATTCAAAGATTATTCCATCGATATCCGAGAACAGACAAAGGACAGCACGGATGCAAAGTAGCCTAGCGGCTTTAATCTCTGTCTATACGTTATTGATTAAAGGCAAAATCTGAGTCAAGTGGCAGTTAAGCAGCAGCCAGAGCCGGCGAAGTACAGGGAATTACGAACACTAACAAAGGGGCTCTGTACCCAGTGACATGCAAGATAAACTGTATGAGCATTTTTTGCTCACCTAGAACTACAGACGTTCACTGACAGGCCATCATGTCATGTCACTCTCTCTCTCCTTTATTTATATGTGATTTATTATCCATACATATATGTATACTTACACACACACACGTTTAAAATGAACCAGTTGACAAGTTAAAATCCTGTTCATCAGCCTCACAGATCACAAGCCCCCAAGTGGAGTGAGAGTGACTGACACGCACCCGGCACAGACGCACAGTCCTCCCCTCATTTTATTTTCATATACTGGAGTGCAAACAGGAGGGAGGTCTGGGAACGATGCCAGAAAATAATGGAACAGCATAAAGAATGACTTACGACAGAATCATAAGCAGAGCTACAGAGGTCCATGTCGGTTTTTTTATTTTTTGTCGGGGGGAGGAGGCACCAGGCATCCCCACAAAAGCGCTTCACTTTCACCTGCCTGTCTGGCAGCAGGTGCACGACTTAACACGGAGGTTTCACAGAGAAAAGAGCGGGACTGGGATCTGATCGAGCACGCCATACCAATCCCGGTGAACATCTAGGCTGTGAGCTCAGGAGAGCCCACGCTGAAAAAAGTAATTCAGTACAACACCCTCGGCTTATTTGCATCCCTTCGCTAGTAACAGGGATGGGGAAGCGCGTGCTGCAGATCGATCGGTTTCGCAGAGAGTGGCGTCCTATGGGGGGAATGATTCCTCACACACCTGAATTTGCTCTTCACATACTTATTCTGACCATACGCCACTCACCCACACATAAGACACTTCGGTGGATGTTGAGCATTACAACCTGTCAACACCCGACCGCCGCTAGAGTGTCTCAACACCCTCCTTCGGCATTCGACCAGGTGTGCGTCCGAGCTGTTCTTTTAGAAAAGGCCGCTGACATCGCAAGCAAACGACAGAGGGAAATCAGTGATTGGATACACAAGGAGGGAAACAGACCGACACAACAGTAGCTTTTTTTCTTCACAGAAGTCATTAGCATTTAAAGAATTTCAGGCTCCAGACAGCAGCATCCATGAAGCAGTAGAGGACTAGAGTAGATACCCAGGCGCAGTACCCCCTTTTCTGACTCCTCCAGCAGCCGTGTTGTCATGCCACGTCTCTCCCCTCACTAGCAGGCTCTGTTCAGCACGAGGCCCATTTCAATAACAGCAGAGCAGCCGTGTGAAGCATATTTACAGCCCTCCCAGAGGTTTACATAATTGCATTTACATTATTGAAGATACTCATAAGGAAATGTGGCTCCCCGCATTTAATTACGATGCGAAGGTTGAGCGCAGGTGCTGATAAATAAATTATACAGGTAGCTTCCTGCTTTAAATGGAATTATCCTATTAGTCTGCTGCCCCAGACTCTACACTTCGGTTTTGCTAGGATGCTAATGGTCATGTTTTGACCACATGTGAAGAAAGCAATTACATTCCTTGGCATTTTCTCTTACGTCTTTGCTTATATTTTGCATATAACCAGTTTCTGCCTTAAATGGGTGTAAGTTGGAGGCTTCACCTTCTTTAAAAGGAATACAAATCATGGCTGCATTATTATTTGCAGAGTGAAGTTGCAAGTGTTTATATCGAAAATCGAATATTGTCACTTGTCACCAGTTTTTAGGCCTCCACCGTGCCGCAAACAGTTTTGAATTGGCGCTGTGGTAGACCTGAAGGCGGCTCTGCCACACTCACGGCTGAATTCGAAGAACATGACAACTCTTTTCTCTGTATTGAGTTGTTGAGATCAGTAACCAAACTAAACCGCTCAAGAATGGAGGCGATAAAAGCCCCTAAGCTACAGTAACTAAAACCCTTCTGAATGATGCTCTCAGCTTGTGGAAAAGGGGGCTTAATCACATTGTATCGCATCCCCATCTCCTTCCTTTTCCTTTTCCATTATCAGAAAGGAAACCTACAGGACTGCAATGTCCGACACACAAACAGCCGCAAACGTATCTTTCCAGCATCTGAAAGCCGCCGCCGATGACAACGCGAGAATAATTCTGCAGAAACCCCCCCGCGCCCCCCCCCACACACACACACATTCGTTCTTTTGTTAAGGTTAAATTTCTTGGTAAACAACCTCTTTCGGAGCACTTAACAGTTCCTTGTGTTGATTTAAACAGCTTGATAGCTGGCGCTCCTGAGGGGGGAAGCCGCGAATGAGAGAAGCTGAAAGACAGGCGTCTTGTTCAGCCAGCAGATTGAGAAGATCAGTGGACTGAAACAGAAAAGTACACCTGTCAATAACGGCACAAATACCCGCAGTCAGGCAGAAAAACTCGGCTCTTCTTAGCACACAGTGACAGCATTAGGTTCCCTCTAAGGAACGTGTGATTAAAAATAATTGGCAGCAGTGAGCTCAGCGAGATCGGCTAATATACAGGGTGGCAGGGAGCACGTCTGGAAGCAGGGTAGTTCTTTTAGTGTTCAGAGAAATTCACGAGAGAGAAAAAAAAAAAAAAAAAAAAAAAAAGGCCCCCACAAAGATCTATAGTTTCATAAATCGTTCCGGCACATTTTCGAACCAAAACTTCCGAGACAAACAAACAAATGAATAGATAACTAGACTCAAACGATCATTTGTCACATCTTGCTTGCTTCTTGAGCAGCAGCGGTCTCTCTGTAAACTGTTCATGAACCGCTGATCTGAACTAAAAACTTTTTTTTGGTCCTGGCAAAGTCATCAACATTGTGTTAACCATTACAGCGATCAACACACAAAGACACACACAAAAGGGTTCGAGTTCATCCCTAAATGAAACCAGAGTTATGAAGTTCCATTCCTATTTTTTTTTGTCTTTAGATTAGCTTTCATGTACAATATAACTATTACGACTGATAACACCCGTTACAAATAAATAAATCACACTGTATTTTCTGTTCCATACTCCACAACTGTATCAAAACCAACAGTATTGTGCAACAGCTGGATTTACATACTTAGGATGGAAAAATAAATACATAAGACCTATCCAAGGATATACTTTCCTTAAGAAAGCAGGGAGGATAATTAGAAGAGAAACAGTATGATGCATTATTGTGCCAGAGCCCTTATTAGTATTCTCAGAAAGATTCATAGGCAGAAAGCCAAACGAACGCACATAGTTCATTGCTTTAAACACACTGGAATAGTTCTCCAGATGTAACCTGCCATCGACACACACAGAACTCAAGGACGGTGCCAACTCGTGTCACAGCCGCTGTCACCGGGGAGCGTGGCATTACCAGAGTATAGGCGAGACGGAGCTCAGATCAATTCAAACACAATAATAGATAGATGAATACCCTGCCAGTAAAGTGTTTCAAAAGGCGAGTTACAATAAGTCATTACGTTTTAACCCTGGCATTTATGTCAATAAACCGTTTAATCAGCGAAAGAGTTGTCTGCCAAATCAAATTGTTGAACTGCTTTACTTCATTCAATTTTATTTTATTTCTAAATTAACACGTTTTTTTTCTTTTCTCCTTTTTAAATCACATCTTCATTGAACTGAGAGTTTAATTGAATAGCACAGGCAAGTGTCTACAGGTTCTGAAATCGTAAGTTCCGTGTCACCGAAGTTTGCAGGAATGTGATGTTTTAAGAAATAATTTTGTGTGTCCTTGGACTAGAAGGTTAACATTGATAGTTTATAATTTCCAAAGTGAAAATCACCCTTCGTTAACCAATCGGTGCAGGACTGAGGATCAAAATGAATTGCTTAATTGAGTCTCTCTAATCGTATCCCACAGTGATATCCTATAGGAAGGTTTCAGACAAGCATCATCCATGAGCAAAGCAAAGACACACAGCATGATGGGAAATATCGTCAGGTATGCAAAACCTCTTCCCCTTTCAGGACAACAAAATTCAAAATTGAATAATCACGTTATAACAGATTACCTTTCAGATTTACATCATATTGTGTGACATTAACTGTGAATCAGACTGTCCCACAATTCCTAATTTCTCATCTACAGCATCTGCATGATAAATAAACAAAATTGAATTTTTACAATTAGTGCTAGTAAAATAAACATAATTTTGCATACTAAACTAGGGTAACCCTCTCTCTATCAAATCTGTTTTATTATTTGTGTTTGCATTCTTTTTAAACCAATCTCAGCAGCATTTCTCCTCCACACACACACCAGGAACACAGGCTAGCTCCTTCGCCCGGCTCTTTCAACACGAGGAAAGAGTGTTTCTATTATCGTGACCTTGGCACAAGCTAATTATGTTCAGGACACAAGGGAAAGAGCATTTCCCCCCTAATGATTTATAAACAATTTTAACAGCGTTGAACTCTATTATGACCTTAATTAGTTTGTGATCCTTCAGCAAACCACCCAGCCTCCTGAGCCACAAACTGCATAACATAAGCGGGTGCAGCAGGAGAACTGTTAATCTTGCCGAGGCGGTTTAAGGCCCAGCTTCAAACACACAAGCGACCCTATTACTCAAGCCTCAGAGAAGGAAGTTACCTGCACTATCAATGCTCACTAACTCCTACATTCATTATGAGGATGATTATTATTACTTTTAACGTCTTTCATCAAGAAGAAAATAAATAATCATCACGACTGCAACCACATCAATTGCAAGTCGTATGCAATCTGTATTTACAATATAGACTTTAACATGTATGCGACTTATTTTTGTCTATGTCTTCTAATCCCTTTTTCTGACTATCCTGTAACTCGGCTACGTTATTAACAGTTTAAATGAGGAAGTATGGCGATGACGTTTGCCATCAGTCTCTGATCTGCAGACACACTCTCTCTCGTCCATCTATCGTTAATGACGGTTTGTCTCATGCACAGAGAGATGGGGCGGAAATCCATTCTTTATGACTTTAAAGTACTACCCTTTATGATTGAAAGGCTAATCTCTATTTTCTTTATTTCAATTTTTACAGCCCACTACCAAAGGATAAACTAAAATGGCTCTTGTCAATCAAGCGTAACTTGTATGTGTCTTGAGAAAATCTATCCTGTCTTTTTGGGGAATTCAAATGTATTGCAGAGCTTTTAAACATACTGACTACTATATAGATCTCTTGAATCTGGTCAGCTTCCAATACCTGTGCTGTGGGGGGATGCGTTTTGGACGAGACCTTGATGGGTTGGAGGCTCACGGTCAAGGTGGCCAGGCAACACATCAAGAATGAATGCCTGTACCCGTCACTGGAATAACGGCCGAGCTACGCGGGGCGGGACAGCCTCCCAGCCGAGCCCGAGGCTGCAAAGAACAAAGCGCTCTGGCCAAAAAAAGCGCTGGAAAACAGCTGGTGTCAGCGGGGCCCGAGAGGGCAGGGGGCTGAGGAGGTCGGCAGGAGACTCAGTCCCAGCAGAGGCCAGAGCAGAAGACAACGGGAGAGGGTGTCTGCGGCCAAACCCCCCCGGCCACGGCACGCACAACAGGGCCGTTCTCAGTGTCCTTCCCCGACGCCGGTGGGCTCTGACAATGTCACATGACACACAATAGCTCCACAGCTGGCGAGCCGCTGGGAGGCCGCAGAGACCATACAGCTGGGCTTTAGACTGTGTTTCACACCTGCCTCGGGAAGCCTGCTTTTATTTTTAATCAGGCTCAAATGGAAGGTAAATTCCTTCATCTGGTTGTTCTCATTATTTTATAGAGGTATTGGCTTTTCTTCCACACAAAAGTCAATCTATTCTGAAGCACAATACCTTAAAAAACCCATGCCTTAATTAGCTGAGCTCAAAACAGTGTTCATTTTATACAATTGAATGTCAAATGGAAGCAAAAAAAAAAAAAAGGCCTCAAGGCCATCAGCTGCCACTAACACAAAAACAAACTAATCATCCTCCATAATACAGTCTTTCACGGCCTTTCTATAACCCAAGACTGCACTTAAATCAGTGAATCCCAGCACCCAAACACTTAGCGCTGCGAATGGAGCCACATCAGCACCAGTTACAGTTCAATCCCCCGTGTTCAGACACACGGTGAGAGTAACTGCCCTTCGGTGTGCATTACTGCCCCCTCCCTCACTGAAGATCGGCACACGATGACTTCAGCCAAACGTGTGCAAAATATGTGCAGGTTGAACATGACAGATTGCAGTTGCTGACATTTGACATTAAAAAAGTGTCAAAGTTACTAAAAAAAAAAATCCACAAAAATGCCCAATTACACATGATATCAGACACTCTGCTACACCTGTAAGGTTTTATTGTGTGATATTGACTGGATTGGACTTCTAAATGACACTTTTAAACAAAGAAGGGTGACGGTACTTAACTGGATGGTGTAGTTTTGTTTTTTTAGGGGATAAAAAGAGACTTGTATGTTGTTTGCCACCTTAATGAGATTCAATTATCCTAATGGTTGACAGAATAGGTATTATCTTTATTTTGCTTTGCTCGACTGACTTTGCTCATCAAATCCCGCTAATCACACAACGCATTCATTCCAGCGATTCAAGAGGTTCAACTCAAACGACACCGTGTCACTCATCTTACTGAACAGCTGTTATCTAAACAAAGAGAACAGGTCTTTTTCTTTCCCCCGCCCGTTTACTCTCACTCGGGGGAACAGCGCCTGAAAACCGGGTTTCCTTCTGATCGAGCTTGAGCCGACAGACTAAACAGATGGCGCCGTACCTGTGCGGCGTCGGATCAGACAGATCACTTCAAACGCATTTCGTCCCGATACACAAAACACGAGGTATTAACAAGCGGCACAATTATCTACACACACTTATTTTTATTGATGTTTTCCGCAAAAGGTCAGCCAGAAAATAAGACGACAGGATGCATCCTTGTAACGCACGCACCACTCCAGTGCGTTTAATGGCGGTCTCGCCCATTTGCAGATGATAGCATTAAATCAGGCCTCTTGCCATCACGCCGAGATGCTTTGGCATACAGATAACAAATGGCACCTCCATTGCAGAGACTCCCCACAGGTTGCAGTCAGCGGAGAAGGTCTCTGAACTGACTATTCACATTACAAACAAATGGCTCCTGTGATTTAAAATGCACACGCGGCCCACAGGTTGATGCTCTTAAGAGGAGACCTTTCACCTCCAACAAAGTATTCACAGTTTAATAGCAAGAAAAAGCCAGAGAAAAGCTGAAGCACCAACTAATCTATGCCAGCAGATTTTACAATTTGAGTTGAGCTCCTGTTCACTTGGTGACTGGCTCCCCATCTCGATACAACAGGAAGCAACAGGCTGAGTGTGTGAGAGAGAGAGAGAGAGACAGAGGGACACAGAGAGAGACAGGCCTATTGTTTCCTGAGCCCCAGACTCTGTGCCACTATATAGATGTATAAATGATGTATAAATAACTTGCTCATAGCTACTGCTCGGCCTTTATTCTGTGAATAATCCTCATCTTATTTTCCACTTTTCAATTCCTGCACGACTTCATTCAATTCTCCTCTCGTTTTGTCAAGGTAATAGTTACAACTGTAGAGCATTCAGATCAACATTTCTACAAACCCTTAATGTTATTCGCCATTAATTAGTTTTAGTGGTTCTGCTAACCCTGTCATGCTGTAAAATGTATATTAATGTTCGAAAACAACATGCAAGTCATCTTCCATAAAGATGTCTGTTCAATGACTTAATAATAATACAGAAATTACATAAATGGAGGGAAATGACCAGCGGACTGCTGTTATAAGAAAGAACAATGTAAAAGAAATTGCTAGGTGTACACTCCTACAGTTTAATATCTATGACTGGGTTTAATTTAGATGCATTACTGAACATAAGACATTATGATAGTTGGAAGTATATGAATAACTAATTTTAGAGACTGAGGGAACTGAACCTTTTCACCCTGGAACAGAGGAGACTATGTGGGGACTTGATCCAAGTCTTCAAAATCATGAAAGGCATCGACCACATCAAACCAGAGGAGCTTTTCCAGATCAGCAGGGACACACACACCCGGGGACACAAATGGAAATTGGGCTTCAAGGCATTCAAGACAGAAAACAGGAGACACTTCTTCACACAGAGAGGCGTCACAATCTGAACAAACTCCCCAGCGATGTGGCTGAAGAGACAATTTGGGATCATTCAAAAACAGACTGGATAGGATCCTTGATCACTCAGTTATTAATGGACATCAAATGAGCACAATGGATCGATTGGCCTCCTCTCATTTGTACACTTTCTTATGTTCTTATGAAAATGAATGCACGTGCAGAGTAAAGTGTAACTCTTTCTATGGTGGTACAGGTTAAAATTAATTTTGTGTGTCCTGGTGGTGGGTCATATGTAACTGAGGTGTGATTGATGTGGTAGGCGTACCATACCTGGTGCCCAAACAACATCCTTATTGTTTTTGTTTAAAAATACGCCGCCACAAAAGGTTCTTCAGCTTGAAGAGCATTTTAAATCAGCTGGCAGTAGTTAGTAGCAAAACCCCTGGAGGATAAACTGAAATTCAACAGAGGGTGCAATGCTGACCACTCCTGTCACAATGCACTGCTGTAACGCACACTACACCCCAGCATGTCCTCTGGTTCTCCAGTATGGCCAGGCAGTGTGCGCTTGTTCAAGTCTTCTGTGACATTTCGTGATTTTCATCCGTTTTCTCCCAAACAAAACAAATCTCCTGCGCACGTGGGGGAATTCTCCGGGCTGTAGGACAGGAGCGTTTTAAACATAACAGCGTGTTGCTTTACCAGAGCTCACCACCTACCTTGCAATATTGTCTACGGGGCCCCCAGGGTATTATACATCACGGACACCAAAAACACCACTTTTGCTTTTATAGCCTTCAATCAATTAAAAGATAGAGAGTGGAAAAGGGAGAGAAAAAAAACGGCGTACAGCTTGTAGCGACCCAGAGTGAATGCTCACAACGGTGCCTCATGGGTACAGAACCCATGTTTCATTTGGAAGAAAGTGAGCATATTTATCATAGCCTTTATTCCCGGATACGGAGTGGTGGCAGATTTCCGCTACGGGGACCAGATAACTCTCTATTTCTGCACATGCACATTCTTTTCCTGATGTCCCAGAGGTGGTTCAAAGCCATGAAATTAATCAGTTATCCCCAATGGTTGGAGACAGGAGGAATCAATTTACCTGAATGCCATCAAGCAACTTGCTCATGCACCAGAAACTGTCAGCTTCGATGTTCCGCAGCACTTCTTCGGGCAGACTGGAAACATCAAAATTTTCCACCTCTTCCTCTGTGAGGGAGAGACAGAGAGAGGGAGACAAATCAATGAGCTGTGTGAAATAAATTAAACGAGGCTAAAGGAGTAATTGACTAAATGGAAGGTGGGGGGTGGAGAAAAAAAACAACAGCGCAGCCCTATCGTCGGTAGACTTTAAACAGTTTAACTATAATTAAATAAAGCCATACAGACGTCCTATCTTTGCAGCAGTGCTTGTTTAAATGCTTTTCTCTCGCCACAAAGCTTTATACAATCCGAGACTTTGTATTGCTTTCATTTTCACCTTTCCGGCACCTTCAAAACACACACGGCATTTAATAGTATAACTACGTGGGAAAAAAAAAACAAATATGAAAAGGGGTTTTTAAGTGTTTTTGCTTGTCGATCAAGTTTAGTTTTCACAGTGTAACGCACTTCAAACTCAACTCCCCAACTTATTGGAAAGCATTTCTTTTGAGGCACAAATGAACCGTGGCTGCAGATAATCTCGCTCTTATCGGGGCGAAACAGCGGAGGCAAAATTAAACTTCTAATCCGTTTTAAGCTCGCGTGTACCTTGTCGCCATCGTATTTCTCCTTCAGGTTCAAAGCCTTCGTTTACCTCTGTGCCTCTCACGATCTCTACTCCTCGACTACGCATTTCAAAATGTATTATTTTAAAAGCAACACGCGCAGCCCAAGTTAATTAATACCGACACCTGCACAAAAGTGATAAACCAAATTTAAAAATAAATAATCTCTCCGCCCCCGGTTATGAACACTATATTTATCCAGATCCATAGCATGCATTACAGGTATCTCTTTACACAAGTCTTGTCACTATTGTTTGTTTGTTTCCTTGCTTGTTTTGGGAGGGATACGTTTGCAAGGGGTATTAAAAACACATCACGGAATGTGGTCAATAATTATGCATTTTCTGACTAATTTCTTTATTTTCTTTTAAATCAGACCTTTCATATGTTATACACTGGCTGTGGAAGGCCTGCCCCCCCCTCCGAACGTGTCTCCTTGGTAACATAAGCAGAAATCTCACACAAAGATTTATGGCTGGAAATTTCAGTGGTATTGTAAGAGGTATTTAGGGAGCCTAAACAGAAAGCCCAGCTCAGCAGTTATGAGGATGAGATGCTTGGCTTGCTAATTATCACTGATCTGTTTCTTTTTTTTTTTCTTCTGATGAATGGTTATCAGCAAAGAGGTGAGGTTAAGCTCTTTTCAAGAGAATATGCAAAACTGTTGAGGATATAAAAATGCCCTGGAGACAATGATGATTTATTCAATAGGTCACAATATATTGCGGCTTTCGAAGAAGTAACCCTTTCGCCGGGATTAACCCTTTGCTTTCGATCCACTAACTGCTTACAGTTGTGTTGGTTTGGTTTCCTCATTTAGGTCTAAAGCCGGACTATCTTTCAGAGTGGGGGGATAACAGAAAACTGGAGAGTCTGCTGTTGAGATGAATGAGATTAATCCAATCCCTCCTAAATTGACATCTCTCATCTCTCTCTTTTCTCCCATTGATCGCAGATAGCATGTGCTATGTAAGTCTCAAAGGCCAAAAAGAACAGAAAAGCTTGTGGCAGATCATTATTTAAGGCTGAAACAACAGCACCACCACACAATTACACTGGTTCTCAGACCCTAATAAGAGGAGGCGAGCTGAAGAGTCAATTCTGACACACTTGGCCGTGTTTCTTCCTAAAAACGCCGAAATATTCAACCTTGTCAGCCTTTGTTGTTTGTGTCACGTTGTTATCACTGTAACACAATGAATGGGGGGGGAAGTGGATGTCTCTCTCACACTGGTGTCAGGGACCTTGCTGTATTTGTCCCTGGGATGTGCTATTAATGTCTTCTGTCAGCGAAGGGCTGGCAGAGCTGGGAGTGTCCCCAGGCGGACGACGCAATGAACATTTTATTTTAAAACGCAGCTGAGAGGAGCTCTTGAGGGGACCCACGATTTAAAAATAAATGAATAAATAAAGCAGGAGTGCCTCTGTCTTCCCAGTCTAACTCCACAGCACCCTCTGCGGAGCGCTTGACGCTGCTGTCCGGGTCCCCAGACACACACGGGCCCCGGTGTGGCGTCTCTGTGTCACACACAGGGCGAGTCTCTTTCTATCCAACGCACAGCAGCGCACACATCTGCTGAAACTGACTCACTTTAATGGTAAACTATTATTCCACACAGGACCAGGTGGCTGTGGCTAACTGATATATTTACAAAAAGTGTAGTCATATTACACACACGGAGCTACAGCACAAGGTCACTTTCTTTATTTATTTTTTCCTCGACTGTACATTACACGTCGCATCACAAAGGACAGCCAAAACTGACACGCTAAGCAGGTCACCCACAAGGACAGCACAGAGACAAACTTGTTAAAATGATATACTTCATCGGCTTGGTGAAATGAAATGGGAAAGGTTGATGGGCGCAGCAGGCACAGTGTGTTTGTGTTAATACCCGCGACAACAATGACAAAAGAAAAGCAGTGGTTAATTCCCAATCATAATGTCTCTCAGCACTGTGCCTCATTTCCGCATGTTTCCCACGGAGAATGTCATCAAACCATCCACCGACACATAAAGGGAAGCAGAAGCGTCGGCTGCGAGGGACAGAAGGTGACACGCTGATCGGAGAGGCTCCCGCTACACTCACAGCGCCACTAGCTGCTGGTTTTTCCCATCCCAGGGTAATACTGCAGCCCTTCTCTGGGTACAAATCAGCCGTTCCCTGAGGCGGGGCGTCTAACGAGACACCCAGACCGCTGCGTCGGGCGCAGAGTAAACGGGGACCGGCATAAATTAGCCGACACTGACTGTACACAGGTCACAGCAACAATAAGTATAATTCCTAATCAGGACTCTTAGTTCAGAAATGCCCTCATAACAAATACAGTTATGGATGTGAGGGGATGCTGCCGCCACAGGTTTTCACACAGCGCTGTATTTTATTGCACATGTTGAAGCGTCTCCAATGCAGCTGGAGGACAATGGAGGGTTTTAGGTTAATGAATAGCAGGGCTAGAATTAACGGCAATTCCAAAGAAATCCAAGTTTAAAAGCATTTGGAATTCAGATTCGTACTTTCCGTACTGTATAATCTGGGTTCAAAGGCTAGTCCCTTCTTATTGTGTAATTATATTCAATCACACGTTAAATCAGTTAATCTCATCTCGGCTGTAAGCCTACTATTCTGGAGGGGAAAAAAACGGTCTTAGAAATACAAAAACGATATGAAAATTGTTTTGGTCTGTTTAGATTGTTACAGTCTGACAAACGTGTGAAGTTTGCATTGATACACGCACAAAAGCAATTGAAATTAGCACTATAAATGTAGTGTTTAAGGTATATTATTATTTCTTAGCCAGGGTGAATGGTTTTATTTAATTAAAAATGTCAAAGAAAGCATGAAATACTGAGCTTGTGTGTGTAACCAAGAGAAAGAAACTAAATAAATCATTAGTTAAATATATGAAGTCAGTTTTTATTTAAATATTTTCCCCAGCAATGTCATCCTGTAAGACTAACTACACTAACTCCAGATTTAAATGGTTTATCTACCTACTTCGGCTTAATAAATATCCATCTGAATCTCTAAATAAATCATCAAAACCAGAGAGAATAGATGAAACGGCCTTGCTGGCTACTGCGTACCTGCGATTGAGTCTGGAGGCAGTAATTACAGCTGAGAAGTGGGGTACAAGCGATGTAAATATCTTAATTTCCAGCTCTGAGATAATGAATGCACGCACAGCAGGGCAGGGAAAATCAGGTGTGCGCAAAGAGCGTCAAGTGTAGGTGTGAGAAGGCACACGGCACGCATTTTTGACACATTCGGCGTGTCATTTATTTCACTTCCGAGAAATAAATTAACTACGAACTAAAAGTTATTAAAGCAGCGGAGTCTTGCAGTGCAATCGTTCGCTCTCAAGGACAAATATCTAGATGTATAGAAACACTTGTGTGATGCAAGGCCTATGCAGGTACACACTTATGACTCTATAGATAGATCTGAATAACACAAAAACAGTCTCAAAGGCCTGATAAAACAAATGTATAAACAGAAACTGTCTATGCTTGAGATAATATCAGAGACAAGGCTTCAGAGCTCAAAATAAATACCCAAGGACAATATGCATGCCTGTATGCATTTAAACTTTTAAAAACTCTTACAAACACAAGCACTTTAGATAAAATGGGCACCGAGTCAATTGAATTCATGAGAAAATAGAATTAAGGCACTTTTCTTTCGCTTGCGTTTTATTCAATTACTCAGCGGTGTATGTACAGCAGGGTCGCTTAAAAGTAAATGACGAATAATCACAAATGACGGGCATGGGAGCCGCAACATGTTTTTCACATGTAATGGGTGTTATTTTTATACTAATAATGTGATTGTTATTCAGGGTGGCTAAAACCGAATACCTTTGTAATTAGTAAATGGATGTGATGCTTCTGGAGTCATAGATTATTCATGATGAAAAATTAGCACAGAGCGTAACATCCGTTTGTGTACAAAGAGGAGGAAAAAAAATCTTCTGAAGATGAAAAATACCCTCCAGGGAAATCATGCTTTTGTATATAAGACACTAATTTAACATACTATTTCTCCAGTGTTATATTAAACATGATTCATTTGTGTTTCATTAGCATGCTTGGGGCGCCACTTGATTTGATTGTCTGCTGGAAGTTCAAAAACTAAACTAATAGAAGGTGTCAGATAGATTTGAACCAGGGACCTGCCCCGACTTGTGCGATACGAGCTGCTTCAATTCCACGTCTGGCTCACCATTGGAGACCATTAAACTGCTTCAGCGTCAGTACGGAAGAAACCAAGGATATACTACACTGAGAAAGGACTACAGAAGCAAGTGGAGTGATATGAGTGGTAGAAAACTGCCAAGATCGAACCCAAGGACTGGTTTTGTGTAAAAGGAGGCTGCTGTTGTGTGTTGTGGTATACTGCTGGAAATTGGCCATCAGCCACTGGGGGAATAGGCCCTACATCGTTATTGCAGTCTCATGAGCTTTAATGCCATTATTAATTATATTTACTTTAGTTTTACAGCATTATTGTGAAAGCTGCATAAAATAATCTATGAACCAACATTATTTAATTTGTAGTTTAAAAAAACAATACCTTTTTATTAAGGCAAATACAAAAAGTAAATCCAGAAACACAAACACCCAGAGAGAGACAGACACCCAGAGAGACACACACACACCCAGATAGACTCACAGATGACACACAGGGAAAGAGACAAGACACACCCAGAGAGACACCCAGAGAGAGACACACACAAAGACACCCAGAGAGAGACACACACAAAGACATCCAGAGAGAGACACACACAAAGACATCCAGAGAGAGAGAGAGAGACACATACACACACACAAAGACACCCAGAGAGAGAGACACACAAAGACACCCAGAGAGAGAGAGACACACACAAAGACACCCAGAGAGAGACACACACAAAGACACCCAGAGAGAGAGAGAGAGAGACACACACACAAAGACACCCAGAAAGAGACACACAAAGACACCCAGAGAGAGAGACACACACACACAAAGACACCCAGAGAGAGAGACACACACACAGACACCCAGAAAGAGACACACAAAGACACCCAGAGAGAGAGAGAGAGACACACACACACACACACAAAGACACCCAGAAAGAGACACACAAAGACACCCAGAGAGAGAGAGACACACACACACAAAGACACCCAGAGAGAGAGACACACACACAGACACCCAGAAAGAGACACACAAAGACACCCAGAGAGAGAGAGAGAGAGAGAGACACACACACACACACAAAGACACCCAGAGAGAGACACACACAAAGACACCCAGAGAGAGACACACACAAAGACATCCAGAGAGAGAGAGAGAGAGAGACACACACACACAAAGACACCCAGAAAGAGACACACAAAGACACCCAGAGAGAGAGAGACACACACACAAAGACACCCAGAGAGAGAGACACACACACAGACACCCAGAAAAAGACACACAAAGACACCCAGAGAGAGAGAGAGAGACACACACAAAGACACCCAGAGAGAGAGACACACACACAGACACCCAGAAAGAGACACACAAAGACACCCAGAGAGAGAGAGAGACACACACACAAAGACACCCAGAGAGAGAGAGAGACACACACACACAGACACCCAGAGAGAGAGACACACACAGACACCCAGAGAGAGACACACACAAAGACACCAAGAGAGAGAGAGAGACACACACACAAAGACACCCAGAGAGAGAGAGAGACACACACACACAGACACCCAGAGAGAGAGACACACAAAGACACCCAGAGAGAGACACACACAAAGACACCAAGAGAGAGAGAGAGACACACACACAAAGACACCCAGAGAGAGAGACACACACACACACACACACCTAGAGAGAGAGACACACAAAGACACCCAGAGAGAGACACACACAAAGACACCAAGAGAGAGAGAGAGACACACACACAAAGACACCCAGAGAGAGAGACACACACACAAAGACACCCAGAGAGAGAGACACACACACAAAGACACCCAGAGAGACACACACACACAAAGACACCCAGAGAGACACACACACACACAAAGACACCCAGGGAGAGAGAGACACACAGACACCCAGAGAGAGACAAAAACACCCAGAGATGCACACAGAGACACCTATACAGTTGTTTTTCTGAAATTAATTTGCTTCGAAAGTCAGTGTGCAGTTCTGTACTATTTTAATGTTGTCTTCTGCAAAGCACACCGGTCTGTGCCATCATCCTCACAGAAATAGCCCTCGCTGTGTCCTGCACAGTAAACACTGTTTCAGAGCAGAATATTTACCAACCCTTTAACAGAGTGGAGAAGACTAGCAAATCAGTCCTCTGCACCGCATCCAGTCGGCGGCTCGTCCGTTAAGACTTCCGAGCTACGGCTCGAGATTAAACTAAACCTAGCGCTGCCGGCTGGTATACCGACGGGCGCGGAAGACTTACAGAGTCTGTCATTATCCGGAGTCAAGTCCTTCCGCCCTTATGTTACCCAAAGGCTAAAGTAAAAGTGCCGGAGATAAAGAGGTAAGACCAGGCATTGCCTCCGACTCTCGACTCACAATACTTTCCAGAACCTATTTTTATCCCGTTCACTTGCTTGCTTAGATGTAACCATGGCAATGTCAGTGCGGACAGTGTTATGCGACGATATGTACCGTAGTGAAACTGTCCCTAAAGCACTCAAGGGCTCTTTTATGCTTCTTACTCTTTAAGAATCCATTGACCGCTTTCACTTGGCATAGGTTAGGCAGATTTTAAGTTTTTTTTTTTGTTAAGAAGGAACCGCTGGCATAGAAATGGATTAAGATGTGTCCAAAAACATTGGAAATTGGTCTGGGTGATTTTAATCATTCTCACAAAGCCAGTGTCGCATTTATGAAGACCAAGATATTCACGCAGTGTAGGGTTGTTTTTAGCGATCATTTTGATGGATTTAGAGGCAGTTCAGAAGAGAGCAACCAGACTTATTCCAGGTCTGAAGGGAATGTCCTACTGAGAGACTGAGGAACTGAACCTTTTCACCCTGGAACAGAAGAGACTACGTGGGGACTTGATTCAAGTCTTCAAAATCATGAAAGGCATCGACCACATCAAACCAGAGGAGCTTTTCCAGATCAGCAGGGACACACACACCCGGGGACACAAATGGAAATTGGGCTTCAAGGCATTCAAGACAGAAAACAGGAGACACTTCTTCACACAGAGAGGCGTCACAATCTGAACAAACTCCCCAGCGATGTGGCTGAAGAGACAATTTGGGAACATTCAAAAACAGACTGGATAGGATCCTTGGATCACTTAGTTATTAATGGACACCAAACGAGCACAATGGGGCAAATGGCCTCCTCCCATTTATCAATTTTTTATGTTCTAAATAAGTGATGAAGTCATCCTCAGCCAAAAGACAACCAAGTCTGCTGTCCGAATGTCGTACTGGTCTTTGCCCATCCTGTAACACGCACTCAACACTCTCCTTCACTCACACCGCACCAGTGCAGCCTTGTCAACCATACGCTAATTTAAGGGAAACGCATCAAAGGCTTTGGGGGGAAAAATAAATGCGATGCAGCGTAAAAAAAAACAAATACACCAGTACAGAAGAGGAGCATTTGAGCACAACAGCTACTGATCTGCGGGCACGAGTCTCTGGCTAAGCCAACTGCTGTGCTTGAGGAGGTTAGTTTGAGGTCATTCAGGGCAAATACAGCAGCCAAGGGGGCAGCATCGCTGTCAGCAGGTAGAAGAGACGGGGCACTACATCACTTCCAATTACACACGACAATGGGCAAAGGTCGGGTTTTAATACTTTACAGCACAGTGTGGTGTGTGTAAGTGTGATATAGTGGATTTCATACTTCACTGACCATACATGAAGCTTTACATCCATGCAAGAACAAAAGGCACTTTCTTTTTCATTTTACTAAAACACATGGGTAAAGATGATCTATTTTATTAGTGTTAGTATTGGGATTGTCAACTGCATTTCTGATTTGCACATACAAGAAATTGCAGGATACATAATTTGGGAGCACCGTCAAATTATCCAATGAAAATAAGCAAAAACTCCATCTGTACTGTGCTTATCGAAGACAGAAATGCATTTTATTATGAAGTTTATCATGAAATCTGTACAGTTATTTACATCTGCTCTCATCTTCCCGTCTCCCATTGATATTGTATGTATTGAGAGCAGCTGAACTGTGCAATCACATGGAAATCACACACAGCACCAAGGCCTTTAGATAATACACACACTTTATACTGAGAGGGTAACTGTATTACAAAAGGAAAGCTGAGTGCATTGATTCTCAAGGTGTAAAAGCACTGCACGGTGAGGCAAGCATTTGTAAATGGTCTCAGAGCTAATTCGTGACCTTGCTCAGAAACGCAAAGTGAACTCTTAATTGGCACGATAGTCAGTTCTCCCCTCGTCACACCTAAGGTTTATTTTTATTTGGGTAACACTTGCCTGGTGTTGCCCTACCACATTGCAATCGGTGCCCCCTGGGGTAAATCTCATCCCAGCTGCGGCCCTTGCTTTCAATTTCAACGCAGGGCAGCCTGGGTAACTGAGTTATTGACGGGACCGATCGCTGCTGGCAAACATTGTTTTGGTTTGTTTGTTTGTTTGCGAGTTTGTTTTTATTCAGCAAAGTGGTGTGTGACCACAGGGTCAAACGAGGGCCGGCGCAGAGGCAGCGGACACAGCCCCTGCCACGAGAAAATGGCTGTGTGTGAACAAGGTCTTCCTGGCACATGAGCAGGTTGTGAGGACTGGTACAGAATTAGAAGTGCCCTTGACCCTCGGGGTGGCGGGGGAGACGTGAGGGAATAAGGACATGCTAAAAGACAATTCCCACATCTTCCAGGGCTTTCGTGGAGCGCTTAAATCACAGCGAGGGAAGGGGGTCTAAATCAGCATATCAGATCAGTGCAAACACCAATGCATAGACTTATTTTACATTGTCATCTAGCCGTTTTGTTTCCTAGAATGATAGAAAGGGAAGGTTTTTCATTTACACAGATATATTTGAATCTAAAGGTAAAAGAAGAGCAGAAAACAGATATTATTCATCCTAATTGAGCTGGCAACAAACCTAAACACATCATCAGGAATGCAGCATATTTACTTGTCCAAACATGAGGATATGCTTCAACCGCATCATTTGTACTGAAACACTGTGTGCCACCTAATAAATTATAGACAGGGTAATAATGTACTATCCCTGAGTCAAATAATTCATTGCCAATGCAATATCCATCCTATAATTTCTCTGTTATAGAAGGCAGTTGTGTGGTCTGCATGTTCTCAATAATTCCACACAAATTCAGGCAAAAAGCACATTGCGCGTAACTCTTTCTCCCCCTACTTGTCAGCAATATTTTGTTTTGAAAATGGATGAATAATTATTAATGTGTGTATATATATATATATATATATATATATGTCTGTATGTGTATTTCGTATTAGTAAAATGCTATGTATATACATATAGGATGTATGTATAGGATTTTTAAGTGTATTCGTTTTTAAAGCACAGAATACTTTACTAGGCGTGAGGGAAAAGGCAAAAGATTCATCAAGTAAGGACTAATACAAACGCATTCACAGCCGCTGTTTGTGGGATATAATTATGTAAATAAGACAGCGATAAGAAACCTTATCTTCTGGCATGCAAAGAACATTTTCATTCCCTCCCTAAATGAAGTGATTTGATAAGCTTTCAGTGTGATGCAGAAACCACTGACTTGTAAACCGTAATTTTGGAGGAAGGGGATTCTTGATAACCTACGCTGTGTAATATTACTCTGAGAGGAAACTAAAAAAAAAAAAAAAAAGACATTTTAAACGTTAGTTGGAGTTTACAGGCAGTGGTGAGATGACTTGGGAAAACAAAACAGCACTAAATAATATGATAGGAGAGTAACTTTAAAGATGTAGGATTGGGATTGTAAAGAGTGACACAGATCATGGATTGTAAGAATATTTGTCTACATTCTACATTCCGTTCTCCTCTGTATTGTCACAACACTTCAAAATGCACCGCACCACCCTGCTGAGACTGATGGCAGGTAATGTTTGCCATTATGCCACATTATGACGTTAAAAAGTATACAAAAAATAATAAAAGCTTTTATCCGTTTAGACGTGAACACAAATGGCTGGTTTAAAAGAGTTGTGTTAGTGTACAATATACTCACAATATACTCCAAAACCCAATACATATTCTCACTGCTTATTATGTTGAGTAGTCACTGTGCTGGAAAATGGCAAATAATTCTCAGCACAGATATTATCATGTTATACACTTCTGATTATAAATAAATGTATTTTAAACCTAACTATCAGTTCCTAAAACCTATAAATGCACTATGATCAGGAGGTAAACAACATGCATTGTGTGCTTACAGGGTATTTGATAAAATCCTGTGTCTCCTTCGATTCGAAACATCAGATCCTGTTTCAAATGTGATGTTGTGAGCTAATATATGCTTAGTAATTGCACAGGTGTGTGGCAAAGCTTTTAAATGATTATGGCATGTTTCAATTAATGTAATTGCAGCTCAGGTAACGAATCCTATGAACTATGAACTTTCTTTTAACAGTAAGCTAATGTCGTTATGATCAGTTTTATTTGCACATCATATCGCAGAACATGTGGACGATATCGAATATCTATCTCTGTATATATACACACACAACATAAAAGCCAATATAAATAATGCAGGTGTGTATTCATTCAGCATGCGTGCAACACAGGGATTTCAGACAGCGATACATTTTACTCCATTACTCTGCCTGGGATCTCCTAAATTCTTTATAGAAGTATCTTTTATATCCTCTGTGGCAAAGGGGCTGGATTGTTATATTGCTTCCAGTCTGAGACGATCATAAGTCTTTCACAAGTGCGGATTGGAAATAAGTCTCATAAACATCAAGTGAAAGACGATGCCTCGAAATTAAAAGCCATTATAGAAAAAAGGGAAGAAGAGCAAGTATTCAGTGCATGAAATATGAGGATAACATCAGTTCATTAAGACATTAATTTGTGGTAATTTCCTGTCACTGGGATTTCATTAGAGGTAATGGCTTACTTACAAGTAATTATGACAGCTGCTGACACAAAATACATATAGTATTTGTATGTATGTATCTATATGTGTGTGTATGTGTTACAAAAACATACATGACCAGGAGACTGACTTACTCAAAGTGATCCCAATTATTAAAAATAGACTTCCTTAATTGTTATAAATTGTATTAGGTCAACCATGGTATATTTTAATATGCAAAAATGAGCAAAGTAGAATCTCTCTGAGCATAAATCTGTGCTGGATTTCAATTTATAGCTTTTTATAGCAGAGTAATTAACTAATGCCCCAAAATATTTAATAACCATGATTAGTCAAAAAAAGAAAAGGAAAAAAAGGAAAACTATGACTGCTACGACAAGGCACATTAATTCCCATAGATTATTTCAGTTCTTTAGTATTACTGAAGATATATTTATGAAGAGAAGGATAGTTACAAATGTCAAACCGTGACTTGAGTGTTCATTAATTGAAGCCTATCAATTTGACGCCAATTATTTTATTTAAAATATAGAAGATTACTAACAAAACATAACTAAGCAATCTTCCATAATAAACTGCATTCGCTTTAAACGCATTCGTGTTATGACCGATAAAGTTCCAGGAAAAAGAGTTTGGTAACACTTTACATTAATTAGGGACACTAAATGTACTGTGTACTTAGTCTACTGTAGTTTCCTATGTTGTATGTAAGCGCAGAGAAGGATGCATTTTAAGTGTATTTTTCGCCCTGTTCTGCCTCCCAACTCATTAAATATAAGCCCATTAACTTTCTCAACGGCACAGACAGCTGAATACATGCAATGCAACCACAGAAAAACAAACCCACAAAAAAAATGTAATGCACCCTAGACAATACTCATATGTTGTTGGAATATGCAGATCTGTCGTATCTATACTCCGAACAGCCACCTCTTATGCAAATCAATATCCTACACCTTGGTGAGACTTAAAGGACATATAGAAATTGAATTATGCCTCAGAAGACCAAAGCTGTAGCAGAAATACTAAAGTGCTATAGAGTTGGAATGAGGAGTTGAGAAGAATATAAATAAATAGGAAAACGCAGGCCTCTGAATTGCAATTAAGATTAATTATATACGTTTTCAGAAAGTCAATAAATATCAACTGTCCGTAGTTATTGCGTTTAGCAACGAGTCACGTTATTAGCAGAACAAACGGTTGCATTGACACTCTGGCACCAATCAAGACCATCATCAGAGCCATCAGACATTGTTATGAAAGTCCTGATCAATGCCAAAATGTTACAATAACAGACTATGTTGTTACAAATGTTGCATATGTGACTTGCTGTTAAATGTAATCGCTTGGATATGGACATTAATTAATATGGACGCAATACAATCAGTCTGTTGTGCCTTTGATGTCAGCTGGGAGTTTATTTGTTTGGTTTCTTGGAGTGCAGCTCTCTAATGTTCTTCAGATGTCAGTTTTTGGCCTTTTATTCTTATTTATGTATTTATTTTTGGGACTTTGAGGAGCGCATATATAAGACAGCATTTCAATTTTTTATATACCGTAAATTGAGACTGTAAACAAGCACACCTATAGTCCCATTTTGGAAGCGAATCCCTGGACACAAATGAAATAACTGAAGTTTCTCCCTTTATCTGTGGAGAGCTTTATCATTCAAACGTTCATTTTATCACCTCGGGTTCTTCTTATTCAGCTCACGAGTGTGTAACAGTCAAAAGAAAACATCAAGCTTCACTAGTCAGATTTGCATTTTACAATTTTTTATACTGCTCAGAGACTGCAATATTTAGCAGTCCTGGAAGCGGAGATGTGACAGAAAATGTGTGCGCAAAATCTAGCACTTACGGGGGGGAGGAGAGGTTGTTTTTACACATTACTGTATCTGTTATCCTCTCAGTTCACAAAGTAGGAACTGTTGATGATGTCAGTCAGGCAGGACACACGGATGCACAATCGATGAGCTCAGATAAAGCTTTGTTTGACATCGATAATCCCATCTCTTCTCAACTCGGTGCTGCAGCGAGGATTAATCTCAGGTTTATCACATTAGTCAAATATCTTTTTCGGTTTTAAGTTAAGTGAAAAACTTACAAAAAACAGAAACAAGTTTATAGAGCAAATCGCAAAGTACAAACACTCATCTTTAAAATCTCTTCCAGATTAAAATTGAATCAGATATACAGCAGAAACCATAAGAAAAAAGATGAATGTCAAAGCTGTATCACTAGGCGAGGGAGAGAATGACATCTGGTCAAGCTTTATTGGGCAAAAACAAGTGTAAAGGTGATGCAAATGGATGACGTTTCTTTTGAGGGGCAGGTGATGTTAACAGAGGCCCAACACTGACCAAAACATAAGAGCTAGTAAAGCCAGCATCTACTCTCAGCAAATGACTGATGAAAAGCTAGCTAATTAGAGTTAGTTAACGGAGAAATATGGACAAATTGGTGTCTGCTGTCCATAGATGGTTTAAACCGAATATTACCACAAATAAATATACACATAAAATATATAAACTTCCAAACATTTAAAAGTACAAATGCTCTCCTCACTGCATGAATCCAGCTTCAGAAATCACTTTGCACCAAACTCCTGACTTTCGCCCGTCTGAGAGCACCTGCCGAAACCTTCAGCGTGGGACTACAGTGACACGTTCATGACTAATGGCAGGCATTAACATGGCACTAAATGGGTTAGCTCATATCGTCTGGGGTTTCTCCATCTACTGACACTCCATCTCTTCTATTTTAAAACAGACGCCATCCAAAGAAAGTAAAGTAAAAATAAAGGGCCTGTGAAACCAACAGCAGCCCAGTTTAAAAATATCAATTAATTTCCCATTGCTTAAGTAATGGCACAGTTTACTGCCATCCAAGGTCCCTGAAGAAGGGGGTGGGGGGGGCGTCTGAAATTGTTTCTTTGAGGTGCTTAAAATTCCTTAATAATACCCTTTTTATAATTAGATATCCTAGTTTTAATGTCATTCACATGTCAAGGGTAATTAGATGATGCCTGCACCACAGAAGAGAGAGAAAAATATCTTTGAAGAGATGGAGGCTCTTGTGAGCAGCGCCTCCTCGGAGTCTTCTCAACGTGGTTAGATGAGGATCATTAATTACAACGATACGAGGACCATAGGGAAACCAGGAAGAGAGCGCATGCCAGAACTAAACTATGCAGCTCCCTTTGGAGTACATTTCTCCCCTCATAATTACATTAATTGCAATTAGCTTTCAACTCCTTCATAATTCTTTAATTTTGACACCTGCAGAAGGCCCTTGGCTTGTGTTCAACACCATTTTGCTGCCATCATTACTCAAACTCCTCTTTCGTCCCTGCTCTCGTGGTGCTTGATTTATCCAAGCTGAGAGGAAGCTAAACGTGGCGTTAAGAGACTTTACAACCGGACAGGTATTGCGATTCAAGTCTAGGCCGAGGAGTTGTGAATGATGTGCATCTGCTCCTCAGAGCTGAAGGCAACTGCTCTCGTCTTAAAAAAGTCTGTGTTGGTGGTGCTGATTGTGTAGGCAAAAGAAGAACTTACAACTGAGAAAAGTGAAGTCTCCTGTACAAGGTCCATTCAATCACAAGCACGGCAAAAGCAATGGATCACAGAACCAAAGTCATGAAGAACTTCCACTAAAAACACACCAACTATCAGGAAACATCTAATCTTCTGTCAAACTAAAATAATGACTCATAATAGTAATATATACTCATTAAGTGGTTAACAATACAGTGCAGTGAGGTGGGAACTGATTCATAGACATTGAGAACCCCTGGTGCCGGTTGCATAAAACTATTTTAGACTGGTCTTAATTTGACAGTTAGACTAGTCTATGCAAATTAGTCAGCATAAAAATTAAGACTGACTGAGACATAGCCTGAAAAGTCAGCCTCCTCACCTCAAGGCTAACTTGGAACTTCAGCCTATCTTTCCATTGAAAGCGCTGTCCGAGTCTACAGCGACAGTCACTGCTGCTGACAGGCAGACAGAGCCTCCCACTGCCTCACACATCCCACTGTCCCACACACACCGATCCCCACAGACACCACGACTGCTCCCCACACACTGCAATAACCAACTCTATATTTTACCTGCACTTCTGTCATCTCGAAACTCTGATTTGTATTATGTCTGATTTGTGCTGTATTTAGCACTTTTTTTTTTTGCTATCGTATCCTATAGCCTAAGTCTGGCAAAGGAATGAATAATATAATAATAATAATAATAATAATAAACTCTGCACTGAGTTTAGTGGGCAGATGTTTCCTCTTAAATTAGCACATTATTTAATAGTTCTCCTGTCTTTTACAGACTGCACAGCGCACATACAGTGGCTTGACAATGTTAACTTTTTTAATTTTATCCCACGGCTTGTGTTTGAATGTGTTACTGAAAGTTTCCGAAAATGGCGCCCAAATTATACATTTCTCTGCATTTTCAATTTCAATAACAAGCACGGATCATCGCTGTTAGAGAAACGTCTGCCATGTCTTTTTTTTTTTTTTTTTTTTCAGGTGTCTTAAATTTCCCAGAATGCAATGCGCGAGTGACTAAGTAAGACCAGTCTTAGACCAATCTAAGGAAAAACTTTTATACAACGGTCTTAACTGAGTGTCTATCATTAGTAGGACTTACACCGATCAGCCATAACATTATGACCACCTGCCTAATATTGTGTAAGTCCCCCTTTTGCCGCCAAAACAGCCCTGACCCGTCGAGGCATGGACTCCACTAGACCTCTGAAGGTGTGCTGTGGTATCTGGCACCAAGACGTTAGCAGCAGATCCTTAAGGTCCTGTAAGTTGCGAGGTGAGGTCTCCATGGATCGGACTTGTTTGTCCAGCACATCCCACAGATGCTCGATTAGATTGAGATCTGGGGAATTTGGAGGCCAAGTCAACACCTGGAACTCATGATTCATCAGACCAGGCCACCTTCTTCCATTGCTCAGTGGTCCAGTTCTAATGCTCACGTGCCCATTGTAGGCGCTTTCGGCAGTGAACAGGGGTCAGCATGGGCACCCTGACTGGTCTGCGGCTACGCAGCCCCAGACGCAACAAACTGCACTGCACTGTGTGTTCTGACACCTTTCTATCAGAACCAGCATTAACTTTTTCAGCAATTTGAGCTACAGTAGCTCGTCTGTTGGATCGGACCACACGGGCCAGCCTTCGCTCCCCACGTGCATCAGTGAGCCTTGGCCGCCCATGACCCTGTCGCCGGTTCACCGCTTTTCCTTCCTTGGACCACTTTTGATAGGTACTGACCACTGCAGACCGGGAACACCCCACAAGAGCTGCAGTTTTGGAGATGCTCTGACCCAGTCGTCTAGCCAATCACAATTTGGCCCTTGTCAAAGTCGCTCAGATCCTTACGCTTGCCCATTTTTCCTGCTTCTTACACATCAACTTTGAGTACAGAATGTTCACTTGCTGTCTAATATATCCCACCCACTGACAGGTGCCATGATAACGAGATTATCAGTGCGATTCACTTCACCTGTCAGTAATCATAATGTTATGGCTGATCGGTGTATAATTATACTAAGACAAAGACTTAGTCTACGTTTATGCAACCTGGTCTAAACTGTAGGCTTTCTTTCCCCAAAAATGTCACTTGGTACAACCATTTATCAGGTGAGATCTACCGGACACTTCATAGTGGAAGCCCAGATTCCTCTTGTTGGTTTTTTTTCCGCTTAGTTTTGTATTGGACTACACAAGCAGGGAGAACAACAACAACAACAAAACAAGACACTGGATCAAGGATCACACCTGGCAGGGAGAAGGAATGCAGAGGCCTCTGTAATCCATAACCTTCAGCAATTGAGTTGTAGTTGGTGGTGCCTGATGGGACTCTGCTCAGAAACGGCGCGACGTGAGGAGCCGTGCCCCGCGCTTCACACGAACACAGACACAGACGAGTGGGGGTGCTGTGCTCCTCTAAGTGTAGAAAGCGCACTGTGGGAGCCCGGCGCAGAACAAATCATTAATAAAGAGAACTGCCCGAGGTGCACTGCACACATCCAGGATGCCACGGCTTTACTGTAAGGGTTAGGCCAGCAGTCGGCTTTTCTAGACGTTGTAGCAGTGAAAGCACAATCAACGGAGATGTCTGTCGATGAGTTAACGTCTTATTTAATGTTCATAGTCAATGTGTGTAATGAGGAAACATGATAGTTTGATAGACATAAATATTAGGTTTATATAAAGACTGCTGGATGAAGGCTCCCCAAGATGTTTCCACTTTGATCTACAGCTTCTCTTTTCCACGTCACGTCTGCAAAGTGTATGATTTCATCTTCCCATCTTCTGTGTGTTCGTCTTCTAGATCTTTCTTCATCTCTTGGGATCTATTTCATATCTTCCCTTGTCTATCTGTGTTCTATTTTTCTTGCAGTGTCTGGCCAATTTTCACTCTTTCAGTCATGTCACACATTTTGGTTTGTTCTCATATCCATTCATGTATTTTTCTCTCTCTTCTTCTTACTCCAAGCAGACATCTTGCCATGCTCCTTTGTGTCGCCCACCGTTTCTGTAAAAGTTTGCATTAAGTGACGCAGGTAACTGAGCTCTGGTAATATGCATTGATCAGATACTTTTCTGTTCAGGCAAACGAGTAGATTTCCTTTAAACAGTTTGCATAAATGCACTCCATCCCATTTTCAGTCTTTTGATTTCTTCCATAATATCTCCATCTGCACAGATTAGTTGTCCAAGGCAGACATAACTTCTGACTTCTTCGAGTATCTGTTGATCTACTTCAATTTTCTTAGAAATAACAAAGCTGTTCATTTTAAGTCCAGCTGTTTTGCTTGTATCTTAAAATTGAAGCTGTAGATTATAGATTTGAAGACTGCATATATGTAAGTGCAAAGACTGGTTAGAATAACAAAGGTCTCGGTTGCGTATCCAGATCGTTTCCTCTTCCCCTGAAAGCTCATATATATGTAGACCACAACACAACTTTGGAGGTTATGCAAAGACTGCCTGCAAAACTATCTGTTAATACAATGTCAGATCAATATAACCACTGTGAGAATAAATAAAACATGACAGTCCATATTTGCTCCAGTTGTTGTTGCATCAGTAAAGCAGTGGCAGGATTTAAAATCAGCACTTTAACTGCCAAATTCATAAAAAATAGAGGTAATACACATGAACCATAATAAATACATTCTTGAGGGGGGTCAAAAAGATTGATTCGCCTACCAAGGGGTAACAGGACTGCAAACGTTTCTGCTAAGGGAAGTTGCAGAACCAGTTAACAATACAAATACAATCATAATCATACTAGTTACAGTGTATATTAAATCAAGTGTCCTTCATGCTGTCCAAAAAAAAAGACATTTTCACTTGTCACATCAAGCTACATAATTCCAAGACTAAGACAAAGAAAAATGAATAAAATGATCAAATAAAACTAAAAGACAAAACTCAAAAGTTCTCTAAAGCAAGAAAACAAGAAACACCGTATGTTAGGAAATTGATTTTCTTTGAAATAACATATGGCATTACTGTAAACCTACACTGCTCCAGAAATAAATACATCTGGTCATCTGTCTTCATATGGCACAGTGGAAATCATACGGTTCGTCTTCAGAGAATGGTAAATGTAAAGAAATGCAACACAAAAAAGTGTAGTATTTCAGGTATGAAAGTTATTCTTGCAACGGACAACTGCAATTAATTAAATTAAGACAAATGAAACCAGGTATGAAAGAAAAGATGACATACATTTTTAATCATTGGATGTTTCCACTGTTTGCTTTTGATCCCGCAGCAAGTAAATAAAGATGGAGTAATTCATTGTAATTGTAATTAAGTACATAATCATCACACATGCATGCACATCGTTTTTTAACCACCAAATAACAAAAGTGCTTGTGTTTGATTTCGATGTTTGAATTATTGGAACGATATGAACACAAAACAAGTCCTATAAATATATTCTGTCTTAGCTGGATCCGTTCAACTAGTCCTATGGTTGCAAGAAGCTGATTGCAAGAGACGATGCTGTCTGAGCACTCGGCTAAACAAACCAGCTCTGAGCTTAAAAGTCAACTGCACTGTATTTGTATTTTTTTGTGGGGGATAATGATTTTTCTTCATTAGTATTTCAATTAGGTAGCATTTATCACATTCTGGAGCTTAACTTTTGATGATTAGTTATAATCCGAGAGAGTTGAGACAGGCTGTCCCAACTGAAAACAAATTGCAAATCAATCATATAGATCACATAGTAACGTTGTAGCATCCACACCCTTCATCTGTTACAATGTTATGCTTATTAAATAATCAGATATAAGAGTCAGGGCAGGGCTGTGTAGAATTTGGACTTTGGTTCATTCGATCAGCTGGGCATACACAATTCTCTAGATTCAATTGGGGTTCAACAAATCTAACATACATTTCTCATTGCTGTGAGGGTCATGTGTTCACGCAGATTTACTGAACCACAACTTGTATCTATTCTATGATATAAAACGTGAATTTTCCCTAATTATGTCTATCAGTTTGGCGAGGAAAAGGTTGCACTGCAAACCCTACGCCATATTTATGAAGAAAAAGAAAACAATACATTCTATTCGGAAAGCTATTAGCAGCTGTGATTAAAAATGTTTAACTTAATTATACATTTTCAAAGGAAAACTTTTAGCTAATTTGCACCTGCGCTTCAAATGTAAAATATTGACTCTGATCTGAAGGTGTGATGCTGAAATGTCACGTCGCGTCTGACAGGAGGAAACCGGGGAGGAAAATATGTTAAAGCTATTCAAATATTGTTGATATAACAGATCTGTAACGGAAAAAAGTTCAATTTATCGTGCTGATAATTGCAACACATTTTGTTTCCCCCTTTTCCTGTCATTCAAACATTAATTTACACCCTGGTAATTGGAATAT
The DNA here is from genome assembly GCF_036373705.1 of Amia ocellicauda. Lineage (NCBI taxonomy): Eukaryota > Metazoa > Chordata > Actinopteri > Amiiformes > Amiidae > Amia > Amia ocellicauda. The sequence continues at coordinate 6,831,983 of NC_089864.1, read as the reverse complement.
GTGAAAGACTTACTGCATCAGTGAGATTCACCTAATAGTAAATTCCAAGCGTTATTGCTCCTACAGATCCCTATAGGCTGTGTGAATTTACTCCTCCTGCCAATGCAGCACTAATTACGACTCCGGCAGCACAATGGCGTTCATGTACTGCATGCTAAGGAGTTTCCACGATCCACGCAAAGAAATTAATTTACTTCTCTTCTCCTGCCTTTCTTTCCCAAGCATGATCGCACTCTCTCATGGTTATAAGGAGATTAGGACACGTAAATAAAGCCAATGCTATCTTCGCTGCCTAATCTTATTTTCATTTGCTCAATTATTTTGTGTATTTGAGGGTCTATTACGGTTCGGCGCAAAAGGAGACTCGAGGACCTCGGGGGCAACCAGGCATGCCAGCCCACAGCATTACCAGTGCACCGTTAAGTAAAACCACCTGAACGAACTCCACAGGTCCTACTGATGGAGAGATGGTGAGGCCTTCGCTTGGCATCTAATTTTCCTTCTCTCTTTCTTTCTGGAGCTGAGCTGCGTCCCAGTGCTGCAATCACTTAATTTAATAGGGCACAATCAGCCAAAAATGGCCAACTCGCCACACAGACTATTTGATTTGACTGAGAGGACCGTCTCGCCGGTCTCCGAAGTTGTTACACCCAGCAGGCCGCTCTGAAATATACGGCCCGTGGCTTTGATGATGATTAATCTCGCATAACACAATCTACCCGGACTCTGCCGCGGAATGGCAGGTTCTCGGAAACAAAGTTTGAGAGCGGAGAGATGCCACTATGCGTGCCATCACTTTGAATTTCCTCTCCTTTGTGGAGAGAAATCGCTCCCGCTCTCGAGTCGCTCGTCCCAGCGCGGTGACAGCTTCTGCCAAAGACATCATTAGACAGCACTTCAGATTCGAGCACATGAAAGCGGAAATCTACAGTCTGCAGAAAACAATATATCAAAACACGGTGTTAAGTGTCTCCCCGTTTCCTTTGAAGGCCCGCAGGTCTGTTCCTTCCAGACTTATCTACAAATATGGGCTTGACAACAAAGATATCACAAGCTTTGATGATCTAACACGAAGACTGGATTTGATTAAATTAAAAGTAACAGTCGCAGGGTTCTCAAAGAGAAAATAAATACCGTTCCACTCAGCTGAGACAATACAATACCTCAGCGTCTTTTTTTTTTTTGGTGAGTTTTTTTGCGTTTCATACAAAAAGAAAGTTTGAAATTCCAAAGCTCGACACAGTGGAGGGTAAACAAAACCACACTGAGTGATATAATGAGCCCTCTGCAAAGAGAGGCACAAAGCAGTCATCTTCTCATTATCAGATCATGCTTATTAGGATTATCGGAGGGGGGGAGATGGTCGATATTACGCCGGACGCGTTTTAATACTGTTCATGAACAGCAAACGAATGAAAAGCGAAATGCATTTTCAATTCTCTCCGCTGTATCTGGCTCGGAAACACTTGTCAAGTTCAGTATCGTTTGTTTTGCGTTTTCCTGTTTAATTCTTATTATATTTCTGTTTCAATTAAGAAAGCGAGAGCCTGCCAAGCGCAATCCGACTGTTCCGGGATCATTAACAACGTTTGCACTATCTATCAAAGGCGGGGGTAAGAGGTGAAGCCGCGGGCCCTCTCAGGAGTGGGGTCCTATCCTACTTAAGAGATGATTAGGGAGTGTGCGGCAGTCGCTCTCATTAGTTGCTTAGCAATGGGGAGGCCCCCTAAGATGAACAAAGTAAAAGGAAACAAAAGGGGGAAAGTATCACCTTGTACATCTGAGTGATCATCTCTCAGCCGGGCGAAGGGCGCCACGTCCTTTTCTGCGCCGTGCTGCCAGGACGCAGACCGAACGAGGGTACGTACGCACCCAGGACCCGTGATTAAATCCCCCCCGGTGCCGTCTAACTCTGATAAATGCTCCGAGACGGGGGCATCAACACACCTCTTTAGCGGTGATTACTTACAAGGCCACCAGAAGAAACGCGTCCGAAGGCCGGGTAGGTGACTAAATATGCTTCCCGGCCCACGAATCCATCTAGAGAGAAGAGAGGGAGGCCGATGCTCTCTTTCTTCCCCCTGACAGAAGGAGAGAAGCTTTCTCTGAAGAAGGCGTCGCAGAAAGTGAACCCGTTCGGTCTGGTGTCTGACATACTCACCGATGTACTCAAAGACGTAAACAACGAAGAAGGGGGTGACGAGGTCGTTGATTCCTTGGACGTATCCGCTGGCCGGGTGCCGGATGGCCCAGATGAACAGGATGCGCTCGAAGATCTAAAAGCGACAAAATAAATCAGTTACTGTGATCAAACATGTAAATTAACAATGAAATGACAATCAAATTATATGGTTAAAATGTCTGAACCCAAGACTAGAGTAAATAACTTGAATCAATGCTGTTCTCTAATGAGTAAAGTTTCATAAATACAGTGGATAACAAACTAATTTATCGGTTATTCTGCTCAAACTGCTGTGACGGACAGGTGTGTCGTTTTCAATTAGTGGGTGGGTCAACGTTTTGTTTAAATCCTGCACTTCACAACGGCATTAAGGACAGATTTATAAACAATTTTTAATCGTGTGAATCGTAAAAATAAAAAAATAAAAGGAAAAAACTTTTTTAAAAAGCCATGCGCGGAGGAAAAGAGATGATTTGATAAGCACAGCCACACGATGAAAGTGAAAAATCTATGAAATGATAAAACATTTAAAATATCCATTTATGGCTAGTCATCCGTGATAAAAAGATGTGTGCACCAGTTGGAATGTAGTATTTATAGATTTAGGTCAAGGTAAACTAACTTCTGTTACTTGATCAAAGGAATGAACAGCTTAGGATAAAATAAATCATGCACTTCACTACCAATTTTTCATGTACGTTTTCGCCTGTCTCTCCTCTTCTGTATATCAAGGACTTTTTTTCAACTCCAACTTTTTTTCCCCACGTCTTTATACTAAGGCAAACACTTCCATCTTCATTAAAGGCAATGTCTACAAGGTTTTTAATGTTTCACCTTGCTGTCAACTTCCTGGAATTAAAAGAGGCTTGAAGTTCAACTTAAATCAAGCAGAGAAATGTATTTCCATTTTTTTTTTTTTTTAAGGAATCAGAGGCTTGGCATGCAAGACGATACATCACATGCGGTGAAGTTTGGGGTCTTGTACTTGTCATTTATAAAAAATCTCATTCCTCAAATCATACAAAATACACCTAGGTTCGTTTCTCCGTGCCTGGATTCATTTTTAAAATGTGAAGGGATATAAAAATAAAAAAAGCCAACATGTATGATATTCACATCACTCCAGCCAAGTTCTTTTCATCATCAAAGTCGCATTAATCATACTCAGTGGGGGGACCTTGGTAATGCGTTTTCTCCCTGAATGATCCTCTGTGGATTTCAAAAGAAAAGGCCGGCCTAGCCCTCTGCACAGCAATCGCAAGACTGAGATTGTTCACCGAAACAAACTCCTAAAAACACTACAAACAATTAGTGTAGAACTGTCTCACTAACAGAAGCCAGATATCCTGATAATTCACTGTCTGTTAAACGTCCAAAACACAAAACAGTCTTAGAAACAGCAAGGCGTTTAATTTTGTCAGTGTATTAATATTCTAGAGGTGTTGTATTTTATTGTATTTATTTCTTTCAGGTGCCAAGTTTGTCCCTGGCTGGGGTTCAAGGCTGCTTGACGCAGTGTCTCCTAAAGAGCTGCACAGAGGATACGCTGGCAATGTCAGGCTTTAAAAGCACAAGCTGCGTGTGACGTGGTTTGTGTTATTAGTTATATTTAAAGGCATAACAGCTGGGTGGAATCGCTGATGCACACTCCTACATTAAAACCGCTTCTTGTCGTATCACATCGATTCGAAGTGCCAGGTTTGTCCATAAGACATTCTGCCTGATGATTATCTAAATGAAGATGCAGTAGAATTCACATTAAGAATAAAACGCCTCTAAGGCCGAGCCCCCTGTGCTGACACTGCCAACACCTCCTGCATGTATAAAACGTGTGTATCCGCCAAGGGATTGGTTTGTGCATCTAGGGGAGCGCTCGACTCTCTCTCCCCCTGGCTTTCAAGGGAGACAGGCTGCCGCTTCAGCAAAAAAAAAAAGCAACTTCACGAGGTCTCAGAGAAAATTGACTAAATTTGAATTGGAATTAATTTGATGATAAATAAAGTCTGAATTTTAAGCACCACTAAAAAAAGCTAGATTCAAATTCAAGCTGAACAACACGGCACCTCTATTTATAAGGAAAAATACATTATTTCTGTTTATCAAACATCTCCTTACCCGTGCCTATAAACAGATATCCTTCATATTCAGAATATATCTAATCTTTACTCATTTCGTGGACTGCAGTCTCTATTTGTCCTATCGCTTGTGAGTGGCTATTACCTCACAATATGGTTTTAGCAGAGAATTACAGAAACTGCGCTCGTGATGTCAGAACGCTTTTTAACGAGGCTAAAAAAATGCCAACACCGCTAATTTAATAAAAGTTGCAAGATCGCCTAAACTCATACACATGCAGTGTCAACAGATGTAAGCATTTAAGTCCTTAGCTCGCAAAACAAACAAATCCAAAAAATAAAAAGCATTGTTTGGAGTGAATCTCGTCCGCTCCTTCTCAAGCGATTACCGATCAAGCCTGATACGCTGAAATGTGCTTTTGCCGCAAAGAGAGAATTCCAACAAATTATTTAAATCGTGGGGAAAAGTTCAATGACTTCAAAGACCATTACACTTTGTAGATATTTGTATTATTTAGTGTAAAAGCAGGATCCCACAGCCAGAGCGTTATTTGCTGGAGGCCCCGACGCTTCATTACATTTGGTCTCATGTAGGACTGAAAGTCAAACATTCGCTTTTTATTTCAGCACCCAAGTGGGACACGCATTACTCGGTAGTCACAGCCTGCTGAGTAAGTTGAAATATCCCTGTGATAAAAGGACATTTACATAACCAAGTTACACTGACACTCAGCATATTGTGTGTCAAAATATATCCTAGAACTGAATCCACATAAATGCTTTGCCCCCCCAGCAAACAAAAACATATAAAGCTTCCCTACAGAGAAACACATAATTGACTGCTAACATTGATTGCATGCAAATAAGCGATCAATACATTAAACGCCTTTCACCGGTCTATCTTTAAAAATACATGCATCTCCTTCGCTTCTTATTGGATCTGAAATCTAAGTGTCTGTCTAACTAAGCAGGAATTCTGTTTTTAGCACAGAATGCACTCATTAAACGTCTCCGTAATTCCTCTTCGCAACCTCTATTACGAGTCTCCGTAAAACAAAGGGGGGAAAGAATTAATTACAACAAACAGAAACGAAGAAACAACGAGAAATAAGATCAGCCGACGACTTCATTCCCCGCTGTTTCACCTCAGTTCATAATTTATTAATTTGGTACAAAGCTGTAACAAGCTCCAATTTCCTGCGCAGGTTGGTAATTTGCATGTGCGAGTGTTTGGTTTGTGAGGAAACCAGGATGTATCCACAGTTACCTCACTTCATTAGAGGCAGTTAATTTGTATTCATTTGCAGTGTTCTCAAATTACTGAGTGCAGCAGGTGACTGATAGACAAGCAGTGCATAAAGGAGAAAAACAAAAACAGCAACACTTCGTTAGTGACTATAAGTACCATTTTAGGTCAAATGCTAATCCGTGAAGAACCAACTAACCACAGATTGGTCTACCATTTAAAAAATGCTTTCATTGAATCCAATTTTTAAAAGGAACAGCTAGACAAGTTCTCGTTTTCGTCCTATTTCTTTATAAATTAAATAATAAGAGCAAAAGTTGAAGTGGGGTGATTTTAACCATCCAAATGCACATATACAGACACTTCTATTGGAGCCAATACAGGCATGGGAACTTTCAAAAGACATACTGTATATATGCACACACCCACACGCATATATATATATATATATATATATATACACACACACACACACACCCTCACTGTATTATTCATAATTTTTTCATTAGAAGGTTTCTTGGCTTATATTTTGAACAATTTCCCCAATAACTAAACTAATCACACGAATCAAGCACTACTGGCCAATCAACGTGTTCATTGCCTCACCTCTTGCACAGAAGCTTGTTGAAAGAGAGGAATAAGAGGATTAGTTCTTGGTATGTCAATGTGAATCTGCGGATAAAGAAAGAAAAACAGAAGCACAGGCCAGATTATTATGGGCCGGCACAGCCGTTAGGAAGAAAGGTTAGTCGAACTGGGAGCCGGGGGCCACATTCTGCCGTGCCGGGGTCTCCTGCTTCCGATCAAGCAAGGGGAAGGGCGACCTTCGCAAAACCGGGACGGGCTGGAAACGCCGAACTGTGCGGAGATCTACATCCAGGCTTCAGCAGTAAATATATATGCGATGTATATGCATACATACATAGATATATTAATTTGCTCTGTGGTTATTCAGGAGACACTTCTTCACACAGAAAGGCATCACAATCTGAACAAACTCCACAGCGATGAGGTTGAAGCGACAATTTGGGAACATTCAAAAACAGACTGGATAGGATCCTTGGATCACTTAGTTATTAATGGACACCAAACGAGCATGATGGGGCGAATGGCCTTCTCTCGTTTGTAAACTTTCTAATGGTCTTATTTGGTCGAGTCAACCAGTGGTTTGCAGTAGATCTGTGCTAGTGTGATCTTAAAAAGAGCCAATCCGTACGCAGATACTGCCGGGTCGTGAAGCCGGGATGGAGACCCTCACACTGTTGGGCAAAGCTCAGCTGATGCAGGTGCTGCCGCCACATCGTAATCATGGGATCGATGGATGGATCGGTGGAAGGAAGGAAGGAAGATGTGCATTCAATCCCGCGGCTCTTACCTCCGTGACTTTGGGCTGGAGTATTAAGCTCTCGGGGCTCATACGAGGGATATCTATGTGAATCTGATGGGTCGGGGAGGCGGGGGAAACAGTGAAAGAAGAAACACACTTCAGAGTAGTAGCGTAAACACTTTCATGGCATCATTGCATGACAGTTTCAGTTCTTTGTACAATACAGGCATAACCTTGGATGAGAAGAAAGGTCAAATGAAGAAAAAAGGGGGTTACATTCAAATACACATAAAGCAAAACTTTATTAATACCTTTCCTTTCAAGGAACTGCGTTGTACTGTCTGATGCAGTAATGTAGTAAAGTGATTTGTATTTGCCCTGGAAGTTGTTATTAACGTGATGCTTTGATTGTACCTCCCCCAGGGCTCTCGAGCTCCAACACTACTGGTGTATGCTTTGTGTGGGTTGTTTTGTGCTGTTTTTAAGATTTATTTGCATTCTGAGAAGTGAAATTAATTGTTCGCACAACCTAGCAGGACGCTGAGAGCACTTCCTGACATTTCATGTTTAAAACATGAGCGTGTGTGCCCGGGCTCTTGAGCGAGCCGAGCTACAGCAACTATCGCAAGACCTTTCTATGGCTGGAAAGGAGGAGAATCGGGAAAAAAAACAAAACACTCAGGAACAAGACAATGGGGAAATTATGATCGCCGGAATAAAGGTGGTGCGATTCTGAGCGAAATACAGAAATAATGACAAAGGTGTAAGAGAGGGATCAAGGGAATCTGGCTTGAGATCTGAAGCGGAAACAAATTTCAGAACAAAGGGATGGATATGATGGGAGAATAGGGAGACATGACTTCAAGACAAAGAAGGACTGGGAGAGATTTGAAAAAAAAGAAGGGATGGGAATTCCTTTAGAGAACGGAGTGTAAATTGTGTAGAAACTTTGCTTAAACTTATTTTCTTTTACACTTTCATATGTAAATCCAACACGATAAAGGATTTTTTCCTCCCCATCAGTTTAAATGATTTAATATGAATATTAAGTTCTTCTCTCAGATTTACCATTTTAAGTGAACACTTCCCACATGTTGATCGTGAGACTGAATTAATTTGCTTTCATTTTAATTCGCTCCAGATCGTATCTCCGTTTTCATAATTCAACATGCCACCGAGCTTCGCAGATCACAGATAAGTACGTAAATGTCTGTCCTGTGTCTTTGCAGTACTGTGCTCATCAAATAACAAAATTCATATGTTTTAAATATGCAAACGCAACGGTCAGGTCTTTATTAATATGTGGATTGCACCACAGAGAAAATAGGAATCCAAATATTATACAAGCAACTGCTGAAGATTAATTACATCAATGTCAGGAGTAGATTAATTCTCCAGAAAGAGTTTATATATATATATTATGTAGTTAACTGAGATCAAATATCTCATACCAATTATTTCCTGAAATGCTCTGAATATATTATAAAGGTACACTTTGCTTGGAATGTGCCATTCGGGATCTATATTGTTTGTTTGTTGTGTCGTTTCTCCTTTATTTGCATGTTTATTACTCGTTTGCTTGAATGTTTCTTTTTGTTCCCGTCTACAAAGCCGTTTTCCAAGCTTACGCGCTACAAATCTACTTTTAGCATTAGAGCGTGGAGTGACTTTCACTTAAGCTGCGCTGTGTGGCTCTGTGATTTCCCTTTGTATAAAAGATGCGCCGAGAAACACTTATCACAGGATAACAGGATTTGTAATCCCAGCGCAAGTAAACAGAGAGACCGATTCCTCTTGTCAGAAAATCTGGAGTAACACCAGATGACACCGAGAGTAAGTTAAGTTGCGTTAAAATATGAATGCAAGGCTAGAGAAGTGCAACGTATTGAATTAAATCAACATCTGTTTAATTTGATTGTATGTCTAAAGGTTTTGTTGTGGTTTTAGACAGTAAGAAGGATGATAGGATAGGCAGGCAGGTACAAATACATTCACAGCCGGATCGTTCTGAAAATATGCAGCACAAAGTGTCACAGTTTCCAGCTGCTGCTGGCCGCACATCTCTGTACAGCATCCCAGGAAGAGGGCTTAGCAAGGGACTTTTGCAGTGTTCGGTCAAAGACCCACAAAATCCCAATGGACGTCAGATCTTGCGGCTGAGATTGAACACCCTCACTGGCTCTCCTTCTTTCCACTGAGCCTTCTTTGGAGAAACACCTAGAAAGTCCTTTAGGGGAATCTTGTGGATTGGGCGTACATTTCTGTCCCTTAGAAGACCATCATCTCGCAACATTTACTGGCCACGATTTCACGCCAGGCTTTTCTGCCTAGTTTGTTTAGCGATAAGCAGACTAAATTCGACACACCCAGATAACCACTGTGAGGGAAATATGGAGGCCTCTATTCGATACGTCCATTCCATGAGGCAGGAGGATGTGATTGGGTCTGTCCACAGATGACAAGTCATGATTCAAGGAGGGTTAAAGCCTCTCTGATCCTCCACTGCAAGTGGAAGGAAGGAGTACCCCATCGTTCTGAACAGCCGACGCCACGGGTGGTCTGTCAGCTGTCGGGGAATCGGTTCCAACGAGCAACACAAGAGCAGCAAAACGGATCACTCTGCTGGTGTTGAATGTGCAGGACAATCGCTTCTAGCTGCTCCCTAATTGGACAATAAACCTGTTAACAGGCAGCGGTGGGGAAAACGGAGCCTCAGGGAGCTTCCGCCGGCTTCTATCAACATCTTGACAATCTCTTTCTTGTCTCCCGTCTTGCATAGCTTCCTCCAAGAGCTGAGAGAGAAGTCAAACATAGTTTTTTCGCATCCAGTGCTCTTTGGACCAGCCGTGATGATTAAGTGCTCATTGGAGGAGTTTGTGAAGCTTCCCGTGTCACAACAAAGCTTTTCAAGCATTTTATCATTATGTCCAAGACATCTCTGTGCAGTTTCTTCACATTGAGAGTTTTGACGTAGGTGCTGTTGAGGGACAGATTGCCTTTCAGATAGTCACTTTTATCCATTTTCTTCTTCCTGCCTTGGCCACCAGTGTCAGTGTGTCAGTGTGTGGCTGGGGGACTAGCATGAAGTTTTGAATTGCAATAACCACAATTAGGAAGAGCTCATTGCCTTACAGAAGACCCTGGGGGAGAGATGTGTTAACGCTATACATACATTGCACAGAGAGGATACCAATACTGAAGTCAACATACATGCACCATTTTCTAAACTCAGAAAAACTAGGAAATGTATTAGAGACAGCTCAGCTCACAGCTCCAGAGAAACCAAACGATGTCAAAAACATTTAGAAACTCCCTGAACACATTGCAGCTGCCTGCCTTTATTCTCGTGTGTTACATATGCAGTGCTGTCCATTAGCTGTACGAGCAGATGAGACAAAAGGGACTTCATTCCAGTCCCAACAAAGAAAACCAACAATCTGTGAGGCTCCGAGAGAGAAGGGAAATAAACCAAGGTAGAGGTATACCTGTCTGTATGTGTCCTGGTGGTGCTCATCGTTCCTGGAGTCGTAGTACTGCTCGATGAAGCCGAAGTATTCCTGTCGTTTCCTCTGCAGCGTGCTCTCTCGTCGCTCCACGTTCGCAGGGAGGTAACCCTACAGGAAAGACCACACGCGTTTATGAGCACGTGCCAGAGCAGAAACGCACACAAGAAAGATAAGGAAGGACTCAAACAGCACACAGATGTGTTGGAGTGGAGTTTAGGAGAGAGAGACACAGATATAGACATGTGGAAGGACAGATTGCAGGAGGCAGAGGATGCTGTAGACATCTAGTGGGTTTGAAGATCAAAGAAGGTAGAACAGGAGAGATGAGTAAGGATGAAGAATTGCTTCCGTTACGGGGAGACGAGGGACTGGTCTCCGGGGCTTTCCCGCTGAAATTGAGTTCACCGCAGCTGTTAATGTGGTTTCTCCACATCAGGAAAACAAGGCCTCCAACAAGCGCCGCATCACAGCGGTGCCGTCCGTCGACTGCTATCAGCGGCTTGTATTCGTGTACAGGCCTCTGTAAGGCTGCTGTGTAAACATGGCCAGGTTTGGGTTTCTCTTGTATACCAATTTCGAGAAGGCAAACAGGCACGCTCAGCTTAGGAGATGGAGGTTATACTAAATAACAAGACACGACAGCAACTAGAGGGTATCAGCAGTTGCTTCATAAAATACATACTTTAAAATATGATGTTAAATGAGGACAAAATAGCAACGGTGCCGAAGGAGAAGACAGGGGGGAAAAGCAACAAATCATGTTACCTCGTCTAGCCAGGACTTATCCAAATATTACACTAAATACCATCTAGATTAAATACAAATTCGAGTTTCCTCTTCTAACACTAGAGCATTTTGTTGGGTAAACCTGAGCCAATGTCTTGGTCCCACATTCAACTGGCATTGTGTTCCAGAAGAATCAGATCTCGCAGCAAGTCAAAATTAATAATCACAACAATAAGAAACAGGAAAAATGCTCTGGCAGAGATTAGCGTTGCTGCTTAATGTGTGTAATGAGATAAATATGTGCGGCATTGTGCTGGAGAGATCCCCTGCTGCTTAAATCCCCTTAACATTCACATGGATTGAAGGGAACACGGGCATAAATATAAATAAAGCATGTACAGAAAACAAAGTCGAACAGAGGCTGATTTCTAGATCTTTCTAAGAATCCACAATGCGGACAGTATGGCAAGGAGAAATCTCAAAGCCTTTTACTCTTGTTGGACTGGTTTGGGGGATTCAAGGCAAAAATAAAAAGGCTAACCCTGATGACCGATGAAGCAGTCGATTAACCGGCACAGAAAGCATCACCAGGATGCCGAGGACACAAGCAGTCCGCTCACACCTACGAACACTGATCACAAGAAAGGACGAGGCCGGTGCTGGGCAGCTGGTGTCCCCCGTGGGTGATGGCTGGCAGCGAGGGGAACCCACCAGTGAAGTGGTGTGCATCGCCGCGGACGGGGGGGATTGCAGCCGATTGTTCCACAGACTGCTTTATTTAAAGTATACTGCGGGAGCATTTTCTAATAAGAGTCTCGCAGCAAAGCGAACGAGTGTTTTGACAGATGTAAGGAGAACATTGTTTGTTTTATTTAGTTTTTTTCACATTGGTAATGAAGCTTATCCTAGATTGGAACCTATTTAACCAGTCTTAAAGAGATAAAGCACTGCTTTGGCTGCATGCTAAATGCTACATTAAAACTGAGACACGGCCTGTTTTGTCCAGGTCTGTCTGGTAACATTAGGTTCAGTGAGACCAAAATACTGAAAGTTAACCTTTTAAAAAAGTAGTGGTGGTGGTGGTTAGGGCTCTGGATTCGTAAGCAGAGTGTTGTGGGTTCATATCCTGGTATCTTGGGTTATTATTTGTGTGTGTGATGTATAAGGAACTAAGGAATAAAGCTGCTACCAGAGGAACTCGGCACACGACCTGCGAACGCCAACAACACAACGCACGGCAGAACCACACCAGCGCATGTCGTCCACAGAGGGCTTACACAACTCCCATCCTCGAAGGCCGCCACCCAGGAACGTGTACAGGTCTCTCCAAATCAGCAGCACGTTAAGAGCCAAGAAATATGCTTTCTGCACCTCTGTTCTACAGAAACCCCCAGCCGCTGTATTTATCAGAGCCACGCAGCAGTATTTATTACAGTTTTACAGCTATGCAAACGCATCGTACTCCACATGCCTGGAGGGAGTCTGTGAGAAAGCGAGAGGGAGAAGTAATGAATTGCAATATTTGTGCAAGCGCCACACCTGAAACTGAAGTCCTAGGGTGATTATCTGTTTATAATGTCACATTGTGCGAGAGCAGATGTAGATTTATTCTGCATTCTTGTTCTGTCCACGTACAGCATGTTCAGCAAACACCAAAAGGTGATCCACACAGCGCAGGGGCTCAATAATGCTCTTTATATACGAATATAATAGTTTTTATTTCATTTAACCTGTGATTTGCCTTAACGGAAATGCTATAGATGAAGGTTCTAAACTTCTAAAAAAAACTCTCCAATAGAACAGATCCATATGTTGACCAATTACAAAGCATAATTACAGTAATTGAAGACTTTAGTATGCAAATGATGCTCATTGTTTATTGATATTGCTCCTACACTTGATGTGAGTATAACACGTGAACACAGATTAATCATCAGTATGCATGAGCACAAATGTGCTAATAAGGCTCACACTATTCTGAATATAATTTATACTGCAATGTAAAACTGCTCTGCCGCCTACCTGAAAGACCAGATATTAAGAAGGCTGTTTTCCCAAGGGACTACAGAGGTAAGTGGCATTAGTTTAATGAAAGGTAGTTTTATTAATTTTGTCTAAAGCAGATGACCTCAGCAGAAAGTTATTGAATTCCAATTTCGTCCCAAAATTGGGTCCATCGCTTTAGTGATTTTCACTTATGAACTTGTCAATCGGTTATTTAATTGTTTGTCTGGTATATGGTGATGGTTCCCCCTGCTACTAACAGCAAGAGGGGGGGAAATCCATGTCAATTACATGTCATTAACTTTATTCTGCTATTGTTGTGTGTTTCTATATTTCACCTCCTACAGCAAACAAGTGCCAGTAAACCTCTGCTCTCTCATCACCATCTCATGTATTCGTATTAGAAGGAATACATTGATTGCTACACAGTCAAATAAAAGGAACCTGCTTCACGGCTCTTTGAAAACACATTTTTATTCACCATTCCCGGGTCCCTCTGGATGTTGGTTTTTCAAAAACATCCCCAGCCTCCTTTGGTGTGAGCAGAGAATACAATACGATATTAATTATCGAGATACGCTCACTCAGCTTCATTGAGTCTCGTCTTTGGAAGAGAGAAAGAAAAGGGAGAAAAAACAAAGTTCAGTGGAGTGCATCAAGTTCTGTAATTTGTAAAAACGGTAGAACTTTTTAATTGTGCTCTGAAAATACTTAACAGATGTCTGTACCATAAAAAGAAAGTCTCATGATAAAATAATTGATTACAGGAAAATGTACTGCTGCAGAAGTCCATTAATCACCAAACTCACAACCCGCACGCACCCATTTTTCCTTCTTTCTCACAGACAGTTCGTACAACAAGATCTAATACTGTCCGCTTTAAACCTGAAATAAGTGCGATTAGCAGATGTCGGTGTAATTAAGCCAAACCGATAATGTACTTTGTAGGTTTTAGATATCGGTCGATGAAAGGGCATCACAAGATGTTTTGATGAATGTAAGGAAGAAGTTGCACTATGAGAGAAGATGTGCAAATCCACGTCATCTCTCCTCTATCCTTTGCTAGCGGTATTTATACACTTTGTATACACTCCCAAATTGGCATGGAAAATCACAAAATGGTATTCTGTTCATGGCACAGCACTTCCAATTCTGCCTGTTGATGGCTGGTTTACTGCTCTAAATGACCTTTCTATGGTGTTTGTAATCATTCTCAGATGCTCTGTGGTCTGTGCGTTCAATATTAATTTTTAATGAGCTCTGGACTCTTTGTAACATAAAGGGCATCCAAGCTGATGGGTCAAAAAAGAGTGGGAAATGCGTGTGAAATCTCTCTCTCCTTGAAGAAAAGCAAAGCAAATAGAAATAGAATGCACTTTAGATGGGAAGCAGTGAATGACGTACAAAGACAATCATAAAAGTCAAACATGTAGTGGTAAAAAAGTAAGAAATTAACTTCAAAAAGCCAGTCAAAGATATTAAATAAACTAATAAGGTATTGAAGTGAATGGAAAAGAAAAAATATACACCCTTATCTCTTCAGTTTCCCAGAGGAAAAAGCCACCAGTAAGCAAGCAACCGAAGAGAAGTCTTCTGTTTTAGTCTAAGTAATGTTTAAAATAAGGCAAACAAGACATAGCTTTTTATCAACTCCTTCTCCCAGCTGTTGAGGATAGGGAGGCAATTTATCAAACAGTTCCACCATCAATATTAGCTAGATGGGAAGCTTTGTTTAAATCGCCTGTGCAGATTTGTCCTTCAGCATAATAAAACCATTACCATGTATTTTACAGCAGACTCAGTGGCCTGCGCTGACAGAGTGGAGGGGGGAACGTCCCTGTCTGCAGACTGGCCGCAGAAGGACACTGACCCTTCTTAATGCAACAGGATCTGTGAATTATACCCGATTTCTCGGACGCAGAAGCTGGCATTTACAGTCTGTGAAGATCCTCTCTCTCTATTTCTAAATGGATAAAATCGCTACCTCCAGCAATGACAAATATAGCCCGTATAAGTCATCATTATTAGGTTCCCCAATGCCATTAAATAAATCTCTGTGGAGCCCCAAAAAAATCAACAAATGTGTGAAGCTAATATAGTGTACTACTACCACCCTCATAAAGAAGGTCAATTAATCAATTAGTGGCATTCAAAGGAAGAACTAGTCAGTAAGGGAAAGTGCATTTCTGCTGTGTCACTAAAGATTGCTGCTCTTATGTATAATTCAGATTTGCACTTGGATGAAGAGAAAGAAATATAATCCTGTATTCCCAGGTTGAGTTTTTAAGGAATGTATAAAATAATTTGTATTCCAGGTTTTGTTTTTTGTTACATCCTTATACATATACAACTTCTGATAGTTGAATTTACTGTTGTGAATATAGCAACTGATGTAGTAACAACAACAAGTGGAACAGTACTGAGCTGCATCAGATTTCAAATATTTGTAAAGTTTTAGGGACAGATGTAAGCCTAGATAGGAAATGTCTCAGACTGCATGAGTTCTCATAACAAAGATTAAAAAGTGGCCTATTTATAGGGACACTGTTTAGTGTGAACTTCTGAACAGAGACAAGAACGCAACAGGAGGGTTCTGGACTTCCTCATGGTTTATTTGTCTTGCTAAATGATAGAGAAACTATTGCAGTGCGGCAGGAGACGGAGGATTTGCCGTGTCAAGTCTGAACTTCCTCGGGCAGCAGGCGTAAGAACTGGATTTTGCCAAAAAGCAGCAGAGCCGAGTCCCCCAGCGACTGCAAATCTCTCCCTCTAACCCATCTGCCTAAACATCTCCCAGAAAGATAGAGGACTACAGTAAACTGGCAATCTTATTTATTTTTCTCACTTCTTAAAAAAAAAAAAAAAAAAAAAAAAAGAGCAGCTTAGAGAATCAATTTTCCGGGTAAATTAAATCTTTATTCTCTACAAGGAACTGACAAACAAAAATGATTTCTACTTAGAAGACTTGAAAAAAGTTTGGTCCAGAGGTGGGATTTGTGAAGTCAGCATGCAGGCGGAATTGATTGCACATTAAAATAGCTGCTCTGCGGCTGAAAAGGACCGATACAGCAGCATTGCTTGATCAGAGTAAAAGCTCGCAAGATATCTTTCATGTTTAGGGATGTTTTTCGTTTTTTTCCTCCACCAGCAGTTTAAGCTCGTGCCGACGAAACCAATTCTCACATCCTTATCTTATATCAAAGCCCGTGATTCTCACACCAGGACACGACGAGGCGGCAATAAGCAAATGAAGGTCAACGAGGAGCATCCAACTTCCAAGTCAGAACTTCGGGAAGAGTTTCTCACACGCTGACAGCCATGAAATAAATGAAAGCTCTCCTCCGGCTCCCTCTTCCATTAAGCTCTGACATTTCTATTTATCAGAGCGCAATCTCTCTGCGATACAGACCCCTGGGCTCCCCGGAGGCCGAGACCAGAGACCCGCTCGCCTGGCCGCGCTGTGGCTGCCCAGCACTGACTCGCAAGACTCCCGACTTAATTGCTACATCCAACTTCACAGCTGTACCAACACAAAACGTGATTCATCACGGCGCATTACTGGAAATTCATCATTCAAACGACGTGGGGAAACGAAGGCGTCATAAAAAAGGGCGCAACATTCATCAGATCAGTTGGAGATCGTCCTGTAAGGTCCGCTGGAAGAGACAGGTCATCTGAACCGATGTACCTTACGCAGTGACTGCTAATAAACTTTTCAGAGATTTAAATCATCTTTATGCACAAACTAAACCGCAGGCCCTACAGGTGCGATGATCTAACACAAAGAGCTGTACAATTCCTGCCGACGCACAATCAAAGCCACTCGACTCCAGAGAGTAGCAATCCTCACCCAGTGACCCACATTTCCTGCCCTCATTATTGCGCATTAAAAGCCCACATGCATAAGAATGATTTAT